>NC_058046.1:18221174-18821174 GCF_020085105.1 Siniperca chuatsi | reverse complement strand
TAACCAATCTAACCCAAAACAATATACAGTATAACCTCTGTTCACCTTAATACCCCTGGCCTCTCTCTTGGTTTACCCTTTCAATTCCTTTTCAAGGGAGCTGAATGTCAGTTAATCTGATTTGGGGGTTGGGTCAAACCATTTCCGGCTACAGAGAATAGTAGACAATGTGCACTAACAGGGAACCAACTGTTCAAATGCCCAGTCTGTATAAAGAACAAATGGGATGGCATTTCAATGAGGGTACCAGAGTAAAATGTATTAAGAACCAGCTCAATTCAGTTCCAATTTCACTATCATGAGGGATACACATCTACATTAGACATACAATACCAAAAATGTTTTTTTTTAATTAAAAAAAAAAAAAAAAAAAAAAAAAAAAACATAATACACCTGAATACCAGTTTTTGTAGCCAGGCTGAGATTAGACTGGATCCCACTACACCAAAATCAATGGACTGAATGTATCTGCACTGAGACAGTCCCTCAAACACTAATAAGCCCTTTGTGTCTCCATGCCTTGTAAAATCCCTAGACCTAAGTCTTTTTCCCCTCTAACTTTGTCAAGGAGGTGTGACACCAGAAAACTCTGCTAGTACATGGCTGGCAAATAAAAATATTGGGTGTGTTCTAAAACTAAGTGTGACTTGTATCAAATTTGCTCTTAGTATTTTTTGACCATAATAAGTTTTCACTGATGAATTTTAGCTTGGATGGATATTGAAACATTGACCAAAACAACCCATTTAACAACTTCTTTTAGTACAATAGATGACATCAAGTGATAAATTGTGATCATCTTTTAGAACCAATGTTGGAGCTACATGGGGAAAACTGGCTGAGAAATTTGAGAGAAAATAGTTTCTCGTTTTCTTTTTCTCTGTAGTTGATGAAATATATTACTGAGGTCTTGCAGTACCATTAGCATCTTTTCTGCTATTTTCGTATTACTTCTTCGGGCCAATCAAATGAGGACAAATACTTATTGCCAGCGACAGCCTTGTAAAAAACAACCATAAACTGATAGCACCAGTGAATGTATTTGTAAGTAAAAAGGGAAAAACCGTAAGAGGAAATGTATTGACCCACATATTGCACCTGAGTATGGATAAATATGTATTTGAAATGCAACAGAATGTACTGCATTTACTAAAATATTTGTTATGTTGTAAGGTCTTGCAGGACACTAAATTTTAGTTAAGGACTAGGATCACAATAATTGGCAACAAAAATCTGCAGGATTCCTGCAACTTCTAATTGCATTCTTCTTGGAGCAATTGTAAGTGTCACCCTACAGGGAATGATGCACCATAGTGAGAAACTGATTGTTTTTTGTTAAAAAAAAAAAAAAAAAGGGTGCTGCTGAGATAGTGAGTGTTTGAACCTTCCTTGAGGAAACCCATTATAGTTTTGATAATATGTATGTAAGATATTCTTGTAATACAATTCTATCACATTCCCTGACCAACCATGAAATATGTAACTTCTCAGTAGTCATCCTAAAACTTTCTGATATTAGATCATAATCATGTGATGTTTTAGGATATAAGCTGCTCAGCCTAAATGTTTATGCACAGGTCTCTGATCAAAATAAACTTAGAAAAAAGAAAAAAAAGGGACAAACCTTTTTCTTACCTTTGGCCAAATGAGAGGCAGGGCTGAGAATAGCTATAACTTCTGCCAATGTTAGCATGTACTCATAATATGGGACGGTCAGAATTTATCAGCAATCGATGCTGATAAATTATGAGTTTTTCTATAATGCTTAAGAAAAAAAGTTGCAAAAATTGACGGTATATTACTTTGGGTCATTCCTGCTGTTTTTGATGGGGACTTGCCTCAGCCCTGCCAAGCGGCCACAGCACCTGTAGAGTCAAAACACATGTGAGGTTAAGTGCTAAGGAAAGACACTTACCCCATGCCACGGCCCATGCCTCCACGCCCACGATGCATCATTCCACCTCGATCAAAGCTGTCCCTGCCAGGGCCCCTGCTCTCCCCTGCCCCAGGGTACCTTGCAGAATCAGAGCCAGAGTAACCAGAACCTCCACCCTGGCCATCCTGTCTGTAATTATCTACAAAAGAGCACAAATGCATCAAATACAGATGACATACAGTCATCAAAGTATATTTACAGTGACATTAAACTGAACTGTATCAATGAGGATTAGAAAACAGCAGCTAGGCAAGGATGAAAAGCAAAGCTTACTGTAATGGTTGGATTGGTTGTAACTGGGAGGTCCACCTTGCTGGCCGTACTGGTTGGCTGAAGCCTGCCCATAGGACCCAGCAGCCTGGGGAGGGTAAGCAGGGGGAGCCTGTTGGGCCTGCTGGGCCGGCTGCTGGTACCCCTGCTGGCCGTAGCTTGCCTGCTGGGCCTGGTAGCCAGGCTGTTGCTGGCCATATGCTGCCGGCTGAGAGTAGCTATTTTGGTTGTAACTAGCCGGCTGGCTGTTAGCATTGTAACTGATAGAGACAAAGCAAGACAGAGCATAAAGTTAAAAAAAAAAAAAGAAGAAAAGATAAGTACGTTCTTGTGATTTCACTTGTTATTTGGCTCCTAGCAGAGGGGCACATACCTCTGTGGTGCAGTGGGAGCAGCCTGCTGGCCATAACCAGGATAGGCAGACTGGGCAGTATACCCTGGCTGAGAGCCGTAAGACTGGGAGGCAGCTGGTGCAGCAGCAGCAGGAGTACTGTCATAACCACTGGCTCCATAACCCTGGGTTGACTGGGAGTAGCTATGAGTGGTAGACTGGGCAGCAGGATAGCCAGCTGTGGAAAACATAAACAGCATTTCTGAATTAACACTGATCAATTAGACTTAAAGGGTCCAGTGTGTAGGATTTAGTGGCCTCTAGTGGTGAAATTGCAGTTTGCAATAGCACTCACATTACCCTGCCCTTCCAAGCGTGTAGGAGAAACTATGGTGGCCACGAAAAACGTCAACGGCCCTATCTAGAGTCAGTGTTTAGTTTGTCCGATCTGGGCTACTGTAGAAACATGGCGGTAAAACTCTTATTTTCAGGTGATTATACACTAATTAAACATACTTAGAAATACTTTAATCCATTTCTGCCAGTAGCTTCCCGTAAATGTTACACACTGGACCTCGAAGGGTACGTCTTTGAAACAAAGACTCTCCAGGCTGCAGACAAACCTGTAAATTCCAATCTTTAGAAATCAATGTCCATATTTATTTCTTTACAAGTGAACAGGTCAGAATACATGTTCAGGCATCATTACCTAGATACACTATATAAATGACTGACACGTTGCAAGTACACAACTGTTTGAAATCTGATTTAGGCAGCCAGACTTAAAGGCACCTGTATCAGATTTCCAAAAAGGCCTATGAATATAACTCATGATTTACATCTCACCACTTTCGATGCATTTTTTTGCTATCTAGACTTGATAAACTATCAAAAATCAAATGTGGAGCACAAATCTGTGTGTTCTACAAATTGTGCCATTTCAGCGTTTCATAAAATTAACATTCTGTTCAAATGAGTGAGGGCAGTGTGTCAACCAGATTTCATTCTGTCCAACCCATTGCATGTAGTTCCAAGCAGAACCACATCAAAATAAGTCATATACTCCTATTTTAATAACTGACCTGCTGCTGGCTGGCCATACGAAGACCCATACTGTTGTTGCTGCTGGGGGTAGCTTCCAGCAGCAGGTGTTGCCTGGGTGTAAGTGCCGTCAGCAGCAGCAGGTTGGGCATATGATCCATAAGTCTGTTGACCATAGGTCTGCTGAAAGAAGAGAGCATGCTTTAGCTGCTAGGTAGAATAGACATTGACCAAGTCATCACAAAACTTAGTTTTGAGTAACTATTTTATGTTTAAAAAGGACATTAATCAACAATATTGATAATTTTACCCATACTTACTGAACTGTCTTAATCAGACCAACATCACAAGATTTCCTGTAGTGGGCTACCAGTTATGTTTGGATTCGACTTTCAATGACTTCCTGTTTCCAGTTTACTCATTATAAATTTTACAAGCACAATGTGTGCTTCCATTTATATTTGAATTAACAAACCAATCTTTAAAACAACAACAAAAAAACGACAGTTCACCCCAAAACCAAAAATACAATTTTTTCTCTTACATGTTGTGATCTCTCTCTCTCATATCTATCTATCTATCTATCTATCGTGTGTGTATATGAACAGAGGAAAGAAAATGGTTCCTACATGAAACGCTTTGGCGCTTTGAGCTCCACAAGCCAAGTGCCATATAGTTCCATTATATTCAAGATTCGAGTGAAGGCAGACATCTCTATGGCCCGATATCTCCAAAACTAGGCAACTCATACCAGAACAATCTAGATGGATAAATACGTGATTATGATTTTGGGATGAAGTGTTCCTTTAAAATTATCCATAAAGTTGTAATGTCAAGTATTACAATCTTAATAAATCACTGGCCCGGCACAGAGCAAACCACAATAGTCAAACAACTACAGCGCTATGTTAAATCTCACCTGTGCAGACTGTCCATAAGTTTGTGAGGGTTGGGCAGCATAAGAGGCATACCTGTAAAACACACAAATCAGTTTTAGCATCAGAAGATATAGGGCCCCCCTTAAACATGGACATACTATGCACTCTTTATTTATTTACGCGAGTTTCTCGAATTCTCGGAATTAAACAACTTAATAAATGTACTTTTCCATGTGTCGCATATAACGTTACTAAACAATTTGTTTCTATCATATTCCCTAAATTAACACTAGTACATTTACATAGTACTTTCTCAGCAACCACAGCTTGATTTCCTTTTCCCAACGGTAACACTGAAGTGAGGCCATGAACTCATTCGATACTCATTAAAAAAACAAAACAAAAAAAACTCATGCACACATACACACACAAAAACATTATTTAATAATTTTGTAAAATAATTTTAGACTCTTACCCCTGCTGAGCAGTGGTCTGACTGTAGGTGCTGTAATCTGCTAAAGAAAAGTTACAAGTTGGTTAGCTAACGACTGAGCTAATAAAACATTGTTTGCGCGCAAAAAGTGCTGCTAATGCTAGCAGCACTTTACAGACCCGTCGTTAGGTCGCCATTCAACTACACAGACAACGTGCACTAGCATAAGCCATTCATTAAACAAGACAATGCTTCAAAACTAATTAAGGCAGGTAGGAATTATCGGCATATACATACAAAAAACTACTTTGGTAATTGGTAATCTCGCGTCCATTATCAACGTCGGATTGCCGAAATAAAATAAAAATTCACCCGGTAATAATTAACGTACCGCAACGACTAACGTTAGATGAGCTAACAAGACTAGGCCTTGAGCCTAGCGCTAGCTAACGCTAAACGATATTCGACATGATATAAACCAAAAAGACGGATAGTAACTACGTAATCTCTTTTAAAATAAGTCCTACCACTAAGCTGTTTAAATGAACTAACACAATTTCTTCAAAATTAGTATTAAAGATCATAATTCTCCACTCACCCGGAGCCGACGCCATTTTCGTGTGCCTGTGTGTAGACGACTGGACGGAGCTGGCTTCGGGATAAATGTACTTGTTTACGCAGGAGCCACACAATCTCGCGAGATATACGTGCCCTTGCTTGAGCAGTGACGGAGGCCCTGAATAATCATTTTCACGTCGTGACATTAAGTGACCCAAAGACGTCAAATTATCCACAATTTCACAAAAAGCTAATATTAGAGACACAAAAATAATGCAAACTTGTGTATCAGAGTTTTATTTCTTCTTCTTTCCTACCCCATCAATCATCTCACAACCCCTCCAATTTATTTATTATTTTTTGTCTGTCCAACAGTCCCAAAGCCAAAGATACTCAATTTAGCCTACTATCACATAAAACAGACAAAAACAGCAAATCCTCACATTTGAGAAGCTCGATCCAGAGAATATGTGTAATTTTTTTGATAATTGACAATCTATTATCAAAACTGTTGGCAATTAATTTTCTGTTTGCAGTGTGAATTTGGTTGTTTTTTTCTGCAAACCTATTGGCAGTGTGTCCAGTAGGTGGCGGTAATGTACCTTTGCTGTGGTTTGCCAACTGCCAGAAAACACAAAGAAGAAGAAGACGACGTGACGCAGAAGAAGGGAGGAAAGCACAGTAAGAAAATTGTATCATGGTGGACAAAGGAATGTGATAAAGCATCGAAATAAAGCTTTTAAAATGTTAAAAAGGAATCACAGTTTTTAGAATCTTATTGAATATAAAAAGTTGCAAGCAAATGTAAGAAGATTCATAAAAACGCAAAGAAGGACTTTTGGAGGATACTAGGAAGGCAGACAGAAATTGATAAAGTTTGGAGAATGATAAAAAGAATGAATGGGATTAAAAAAGAGTATGGGTATCCAGTCTTAAATTATGGCGAAACAACAGCAGTGAGAGATGAGGAGAAAGCAGCGATGCTGGCAAAAAACCTTAAAGCTAGTAGGCCTACAACACGAGAAAGACAAGAATGGGATACTAAATAAGCAATTTACAAAGACAGAACTGAACCGGTCTCTCAAGAAAACCAAGATGTCAGCAGCAGGCGATTTGTTATTTAATGATAAATATATTACTGGAACCATATAGAAAAGTTTGGGAGGACGGAAAATTGCCACAAAGTTATAAGGAGGCTGTTGTAGTTCCTATATGCAAACCAGGAAAAGATTGCCCAAACCCAGGGAATTATAGAGCAATTGCTTTAACATCCAACATCTCCAAAATAATGGAGAAAATGACAAATGAAAGGTTAATATATCATATACAACATAAAGGATATATATCCAAATACCAGAGTGGCTTTAGGAAAGGAAGAAATACTATGGATCCAGCTGTATGTTTAGAACATGAAATTAGAAAAGCACAGATAAACAGAGGAAGTGTAATGGCTGTCTTTTTTGATATAGAGAAGGTATACAATATGATGTGGAGAGAAGGATTATTAATCAGACTTTGTAAATTAGCCTAAAAAAAGGTTGAATATACAGATGGATTAAGGACTTTTTACTAGGAAGATCAATACAAGTCTGAATAGGAAAGAACTATTCAGGAAAGGTGTTGTTGAAAATGGAACACCTCAAGGAAGCATAGTAAGCTCTTTATTATTCTCCATAATGATAAATGATGTATTTATGGAAATAGAGAATGCGAAGGGGTTTTCGCTTTTTGGGGCAATTTGGAAGAGGGGAAGAAATTTGGAATTCATTGTAAAGAAACTGCAGGGGGCTGAAGAGTGGTCATATAAATGGGGTTTAAAATGTTCAGTTGATAAGACAAAGACAATGTTCTTTACAAGGAAAAGAATTGGTAGTGAGGTAAAACTAAAATCATATAATCAAGAATTGGAGAGAGTGAAACACAAAGTTTTTAGGGTTATGGTTTGATGAAGGAATTACATGGGCTGTAAATTTTCAGAAAGTAGTGGACAAATGTAAGAAAGTAATAAATCTAAGAAGGTGTTTAGTTGGAAGCGAATGGGGAGCAGACAGAACTGCTTTGAAGGCCATATACAGTGGAGTAATTAGATCAATATTAGATTATGGCTGTGTGGATGGATTGGCAGAAAGCACATCTTTCAAAAAGTTAGAGGATATTCAGTATCGGGCTCTGAGATTATGCACAGGAGCATTTAAAACCCCAACCACAGCGTTACAGGTGGAAATGGGAGAAAGGATACAGCTATCATTGAATTACTGGGTACATTTACAGGGCAGTAGTCGAGATCACCCAACACAAGACACTTTAAAACCTTGTTGGGAAAAGGAAAGGAGGGAAACAAAAAGCTTTAGATGGACAGTGACACAAAAAGCAACAGAACTTAAAGTAGCCAAATTAAACTTCAGTCCAACAGTACCATTGCCAGCGATACAACCTTGGATACTTCCTAACACCACAGTAGATTTTACATTATTAGAAAAAAAGAACAAGGATAGGGAGTTTGTTTTTAATTCACATACCATACAGGCATATATCGATAGTTACCACAGTTACATCCAGATCCACACAGATTCAACAAAGAGTTTAGTTAATAAAATAGGAGTAGCATTTATTGTTCCAGAGTTTCATCTCAAAAAAGGGAGAAATGCTTGCAATATTGTTAGCAGTGCAGTGGATAGAGGATACAAGACCATTGACATTCTCCAAAAGAACTCCGGAAACAAATCTAATCCTATTTCAGTATCTTAAATGATTGAGAGGATATGAGTTTTTGTTTCGTATTTTTTTGTTTTTGAATAATGTATACTAGTCTGGTCCACACTCCATACCAGTAGGTGGCGGTAATGCACCACTTCGTTGTTTGCCAATAAAACAAAAAACAAAAAAGATGTAATGTAGTGCGGAAGTTGGCATCCACTTAGCCCCATGGATGAAGCCTTCTTATTTAAAAACATTTATTACTCACGTATAAAGGCTATAGTTATTATAGAATAGCAGTTAAACTCGTAGGCTCGTCGTGTGAGTAAAAAGTATTCCTTGTCGGTGGCAGAGAGGATTTACTGAAGATAAATAGTTGTGGATTTATACCGTCATTATTCGACTCCAGCTCCCACTCTCAATATTGTGAGAAAATAAATAGGGTTATATTTCTTTACCTATTTCATTTGTGCAATACGTTGTGCTTGTTGTGAGCACAAACATATGCTTGTTTACCAGAATTATGCCACAAAAGGACAAGTGAGTGGAGAAACTACAGCTAAGCCTAAATCATGCTTGATCGTATATTATCAGCATGGTTTTGGTTTGGATCAGATCGCCCTGGATTCTGTCTGGGAACATCTTTATCGATAGCACTCATGCTGCTGATGTATGCTGGGGGCATCCAGGCAAGTCTCAGCTTAGGTCCAGGTGGAGACTTCCCAAGGGTCAGAGGTAACTGTGTCTATAATGACCCGGCTTCATGGGTTTACATGCAAATCAGATATTTTAGCGTTGGTGAAATTTAAAGCATATAATGCAAATTTCTCCCCCAACTCCTTTACTCCTCCTCAGATGTGTTCCTGTATGCTTTCAGTCACGATGAGCTGCCCTCTCTGCTGGTCAGTGTTGTTCTCCTGCTGTTGGTTGGACGGTGTCAGGAGCGCCGCTGGGGAACATTTGCCTTCCTCGCCCTGTCTATCCTGACAATGGCCATATTACCTCTTCTTTACACCCTGGTCCTCTTTGTCGGTGGGGGGGAGGCAAGTCGGATCTGTGGTTACTCTGCCATCCAGCTGGCTCTGTTTACAGCGCAGTGTCGTCAGGTGTCACAGAGGAGGCTGCTGAGGTGTTTGCCTGTCTGGTTTCTCCCCTGGCTTCTTCTGCTGATTGGTCTGCTGCTGCTGCCCGGGACACCTGCCCTGCTTCACTTCTGCACAATATTCATCGGACACAACTGTATCCTTTCCTGTTTCTGCAGTCATTTGATGCACACATACAAAAATATATTCCCCAACAAACACATATTCTGGTTTATAGAGGTACAGTTAACTTTCACCAAAGCAAATGCGATTGTTTGTCCCTTCCCTTGGTTTTGATGGATGCCTTAAAGCCCCTCATGGTAAACCCACACAGGGGTTTTTACTTATTAGACCTCTACTGATGACTGTAAGTGTGCAGACTGTGCTTTATTGACATCTTACTCCCTTTCCTGTTAGTTTAGTTGAACTTGAGACTTTTTCATTCTTATTAGTACATAGAAATTGGTGAAATCAGCTGCCCAACTTCAATCTGAGCAGAGGTCTAATCAGCCACAGTAATTGAGAACACCTGTGTGTGCAAGTGTGCATGGCCATTAAAAGGCATTTGATAACAAATTTAAATGTTTTATATTGTCTCCATGTTTGCTTGGAGCAGCGGTTTTAGAGATTTGTTTTATCCTCTAGATGACCCATAGTATAGGCGTGTGCTTTGTTGCTGAGGGTTTGAGATGAAGTGTGCCCTCCCCCATCAAATCTATAATGAAGCATATTTCCATATGAATAACACAATGTCTCCCTCTCAAGTCTTTTTTTATGATACTTAATATACCTCTCAGATCATCAGCCCTTTATTGGGATGTTACAGGAGCTGGAGGAGGCCAGGGTCTTGGACTTAATTCCTCATTGGGCATTTGTTCCCACTTCAGCCAGGTTCAGATTGCCCATCTACACTACCTCACAGAGGTGCGATTCATCTCGTTTGCATCAAAAGTGATATAATATAAACATCATCATCATTTTAACTTCATTTGTTGTCACAGATCTAGATCACTTTCTCAGAAGATGCCTGTAGATCAGGCAGATGCTCCCCCCATGAGGGATCCATCTGTTTTCAACCACCACCCATGGGTGGATCCAATGCCTGCCTGGATAATGAAAGAGTCTGCTGTGCAGTCTGAGGCCGAGGTGTTGGATGAGCAGATGCTAAGGGCAGGGATACTGGCCTCATTACAGGATGCTGCTGACGACCCTGATGCAAAAGTGGAGGTGCCCAAATCCTCAGTCTCCTCTCTGCGGTTAGTAATTTAATATCATCATGTATATCATGTTGCATTTTCTGTGAATGGATGGATATGTTGTTTTTGGTTTATTTGTTTGTTTTTTTACTAAAAACTCTTCACAATATTTCTCAAACACAGTTTTATTTATGTGATTTCAAGTAATCAGTCACAGTTTACTAAAAGACAAATGTTTTCTCTCAGACTCCAGCAGCTGGAGAAGATGGGCTTCCCCACAGAGAAGGCTGTAGTGGCATTAGCAGCTTCAAAACAGCTAGATGGCGCCATTTCTCTGCTCATTGATGACAGTGTCGGAGAAGAGGCTGTGGTGGTATCAAAAGGGAAGAGCCCTTTGCCACCGCAGAGCACCTAGACAACCTCACACTCCTGGACTGAAACAGTGTTTGCTCTTGTGCAGTAAACTGGACATAGATTATGCTTGGGTTTTGCTGAGCTTCAATATTAGATTTCCCCTGCGGGCTACTTGTAGAACTATTTTAATGGTCAGAATTCCTGTGGAAAAGTGAAACGAAAGCCTGAGTTTTTCCACAACTGTGAGTTTAATCAAGTGTAGATGCAAACTTGACTGCTTTTGAGACAATTTCTGTATCATAAAATACAGCGGATGTCAATTATTTTCGCTGTAATCATGTTTAATGAATGAATAACACAAATAAAGAGAGGTGACATGTTAAAAAAGACAATGAACATCATTTTATTACAACAATCATCTAGACAGGATTATCTTAACACAATAACACATTTGCAAGAAAAAAAGGTTTGAAATATGAAATGGTTACACAACAGCATACAAAATAAACTACAATTGATCATTTTAAATAGTTTCACAATAAGTTTGATATAAGATGAAAAAACAATTATCAAGTCTTTTCATCATGACAGTTTAAACAGTCTAAGTTTACCAACAGTGGTAAAAATATGTTCAAGTTCCATTAACAGTTTTGCTATTTCCTGTGTGTGTGTGTGTGTGTGTTTTAAAGATCTTGAAATGAACAGCGTTTGCAGTTGTTTTCATTTCAGTATGTTTTGTTTTGTATTTATTTCATATGTTTTGTATAACCTATGACCGATTCTATTGATATGCAACCAAACCCAAAGGCAAATGTTTGTGCTTTTTTTTTTGCACAAATTAAATGCAAAACAAATTAAAATACTATTGTATATTAAATCACTTTATCAGTACTTTAATGGGGAAAAACACACAGCAGAAAACTACAAATCACTGTTAGCAACACATATCAGAGTGGAGATGAATTCATCTTTTTAGTGCACTACATAACATTGAGTTTAACAATATGATAGAAGTATAACAAAATGAATACTAGAAGAGGTTTGATTGTGTACTTGTGTCCTGTAAACTGTACATGCGCAATATACTTAAATAGTGGAATCTCTTCAGATTGCAGTTACATTGTGAAAGCAATACAAACTCAAATCCAGTCTGTTTCCTCACATCTGATTCCTCCTATAACTGATTACTCTAAATTACCCTTATTGTCCAGAACTGTTTGTAGCTCGAGGAGCACCACAGAAGATTCAGATTTTCCTTTTTTCAAACATGAACATCTTTATTCTGAGGCTTTAGTTCTGTAGCCAAAGAAATGAGACACAGAAGGAGCTGCTGGGTGTATTATGTAAAGATAAGTGTTTGGTTATGGAGATGGGTGGGGGTCAAACTAGTTCTCAGGTTCCTGATGGAGGAGGGCATTGTGGAGTATCAGTGGAGTTCCCTGAGGAGCACCCCATCCTAAATCTGACGGTAAAGCCCAGAGAGGGTATCAGATAAGGTCTAAATCTGTTGAGGGCCGATGAGACCTATAGGAGGGGGAGTCAACCCAGCCTGTGATCCTCAGGGTGAGCAGTGGGGAGGGGAGGCTACTTCCCTCGAACCTTGGTGTCGGAGGACAGAGGAGAAGCAAGTCGATATGGAAGCGCACCTGCTCGCTTATCTCTGTAGAAACTAGGGGAGGCTGTGCCAAACGGTCCATCCCCAGACCCTAGATCAGGCTCTGTTGAAGAAAGACAGCAGTTGGAACGGGGCCTCCCTGTCCATCAGTGTGTGCGGACATGTGCACTCTGTGGTCCTAATCCAAGTCTACTCTGATGTAGCTGCTAACCTGCAGGTGTCATGCGTGGGTTCTTATTTTGACTAGACACCAGTTGGCCAGTTTTTACATTAAAATTATTAATCAACTCACTAGTCGGAACGTTCAAGGGATTTGTCAAATCCTCCATAGCTTGATTCTGCTGTAAAGGAGGTGCATCTGGCTAGTAGGGCTGCAACAATTATTTTCGTTATCAATAAATCTGTCTATTTTTTTTTTTACTATTGATTAGTTGTCTTGTTTATAAAATGTTGAAAAATAGCAAAAAATGCCTTCAAATTGACTGTTTATCAAACTAACCGTTCAGAACCCAACAATATGCAATTTCAAGGATACAAAGCAGCAATTCCTCACTTTTGAGAAGCCAAAACCAGCGCTTGTTTGGCATTTTTGCTTGATAAATTACTTAAACAACGAATCAACTATCAAAACTGCAGTTGATTTATTTTCTGTCATTTGACTAATCGTTTTCTTGACTAATCATTGCAGCACTACTGGCTAGACTTACATACTTTACATCCATTGGTACACATTGACCTACGAAGCACCATTATTATACAAACCATTAAAGCCCCTGAAAACTTGGTTTCAAATCGTAGTTTTTCTTAATAACGTTCATGACTAAATAACAACAATCACAATTAAAGTTAAAAAACAACCTTAGGTATATTTTATGTAATGAGTTGAGTATATTAACTGTTTAACACTCAAAAACTCAGCTATTCTGCTTCAGCAGGACTGTGTGAGTGTGGTTTGATCAGATTTGATTGACAGTGGCGACATCAGCAACCAAACAAGTAAACTGTCATCTGACTTTGATTCAAATGTTGCTTAATCCTAAATGGTGCTTGGAAATATGTGACATCATCTTTTTCCAACTGAGCCCCGCCCACTTTAAACCGAAGACGAGCACAGAAAAATGCACAAATAGAGAAATATCTCATGGGAAATAACCACAAATGTTAAAACTGAGTGTTCATGTGGGATCACATCTCTCATAGTAAGAAGCTGATTGACTAAATATGTTTTCAGGGCCTTTAAAGTAATATCTGTGCTGCCATTCATTATAGGATCGTCACAACCAAAAGAATTCATATATACAAATACATTTCTACTCTTCAGTGATTAGATCAACATTCAGCAGTTCAGTAACAAGTGGTAATCCCAAATTTTATGCATCTAACACTCGATCAACACTTTCTAGATCTTGTCAAAAAGGGTCAGTGAGGGCCGGCAGAGCTGTGGGTGAGGATGTCTCAGCGTTACCTGGCCAGATGATAGCCTCCAGCAGCGTCACCCTGCGAGCCAGAAGCTCAAGGTCTGCCTGCAAGTCGTGGAACAGCTGCAAGCTAATGTCCTATCGGAGAGCAGTGACAGGGGAACTGTGTGAGGGGTGGAAACACCAGCCTCCTGGGTCCTGGGGCTGCTCGCGACTGTTCCCACTCCCTGTCCCAGCAGTGAGGTGCAGTGGGAGTTTGAGCCCCCCCCCCCCACCTTTAACCCCTGCCTAAAGCTGACCCTGCCTCAGGCCTCCTACTCACCATGAATACCGATCATAGTCTCAAGGATTAAAACCCTCTCGGCTAAGATCTTCAGCGCCTCTCTGATCTGATGTATTCCGTCCCCCTGTGAAGATAGATACAGCCGTCAAGGTAAGGAGCATAAGCCAAAGAACTGCTCGCCAAGATGCAAGTCATTTTCTCTCTATCAATACAGTTCAGCAGTTAGAAGGTTAAAACAGTCCACATATCTGCCCAGCACTCTCAGACATATCTGGTCCCTGTATTTTTCTGTATCTCCCTTTTCTCTGGCCATGCTGCTATATGAAGTCAGTCTCTGCCATGCTGGGCTGGGCAACATCAGCATGCACATTACAGACAGCTGGATTACACTCTCCCAAGATTTAGATTTGATCATGCCATCTGCATTCCTTTAACTGGGCAGCAGTTAAGCCAGGCGAGTATTTTCAGCACCGCAGCTTTCATTCTTAACGCTGTGGTCACAAAAGTTACTGTTACCTGACATAATGAAGCCAGTATAGATTTACTTTAAAATCTAATTTATTTGTCTTTTGTTAAAGGATAAGGCAATGGCTTCGTGAGTAAAAGTTGTTAAAAATAACAAAAGTAGTTAAACAAGAGGTGTAAAGCAGACAGAGACCATCACAAAAGAAGTCATGCAGAGAAAAGCTTTTGGTGCCCCAGTGAGTGATTCCCACTATGAAATGCTCTGATTAGTAAGACAAACCAAGGACATACTTTAAGTAAGAAAAGAAAAAAGGCAAAGTTTTACTGAGTCATACAATTACTGACTGCATTTTATTTTTAGCCACAATAGCGGCTAGCACCACCAAGAGGTTGACGTTTGTGACTTTTGCTGAAATATCTCCTCTGACTTTTCATCTAATGCCATCATCAGGTCAAAATTTGAATTTATCTAAGTCTTTGGTTTATGACCAAATGCCTGCAAAACTAAAGACATTCCCATCAGCCTCAGCTGTACTTTGTGTTCAGTGCTAATTAGCCAATGTTAGCATGCTAACACGCTCAACTAAGATGGTGAACGTGGTAAACATATCTCCTAAACATCAGCAAGTTAACATTGTCAATGTGAACATGTTAGCATGGTGACGTTACAGTACAGCCTCACAGAGCCAATAGCATGGCTGTAGAACTCTCAAATAAAGGAGCTACTTTGCCTTTTTTCTGTTTTATTGGCACCGTGTTATTTCACCCATTAGATACATTTTAACAGTTCATTTTCACATCCAGAAAAGAAAGTTGATGTAAAGATGAAATCATGCAAGATTGCATTGTGGGATAAAAGAGGATAGCTGTATCCACTCCACTCACATCAGAGCACAACACCTCTAAACCCAACAGGACCCACCACTGACACATATGGAGTGATTTGGCATATACATTTCATTTTCTTTGTGGTTCATTGAAACATTTTGGAGTCTGTAAATTAAAACATGATTAGATGTAAGACAGCACAGTTGAATTAAAATAAAATGATTATAAATTTGCTTCCATAAGGATTTTACTATATTCTTCATTCTTTCACTCAGTCAGAGCTGGTGCATGGTGTTGTTACGAGACTGACACTGCTTATTGTATTTTGTATATTTATATGTATATGCCAAAGTCAGTTGCTGAAAAGGTGACTGTGAGAGGTAGCCATGGAGACAGTAGCTTGCAGAGGGAGTCAGACAGCTTTAGGGTCAAGAGGACAGTGTCGTGACAGGGGACAGCAGTCCAGAGCACACCCCAAGGACCAGCAAAAACAAAAAGATTTCACACACATAATCAAACTGATCAACAGCTAAAACCATATATACTCAAACAAAAACAACAATGTTAAACAGACACTTGATGACTATCAACAGGGGCGAAAGTATGGACTTGAGAGAAAAAGAGATGCAGCTGATCCCAGCCACAAACATGGTAAGTGTAAAAAGATTATAATCATAACCTAAGATGTGGGTCATGGTTAGACGTAATTTAGGTTACTGAATAGATACATTGCAAAGTGAACACGTGATGACATAAATAAAAATATCTTACATTTAGATTGCTCTTGTAAAATGAGAAAGAGGTAAAAGAAAAATAAGGGTTAGACAGACACAGAGAAAATATTTAATGCTCAGCAAAGGAATCTTAAAACTTTTTTTTCAATCTTCCAACTAAAGGCAAAACCCTCCTGTCAAGGCCCTGTGTCACCATGTGAATGGTGAACTACCACTAACTACTTTCTTACCGGCAAGCCCTTCTCTCCGGGCTCTCCCTTGGGACCCGGTGTTCCCTGTGAAGAAATATTAACACCAGAGAAAAATGAGTCGGACTTCAAAACATTAATAAAAGAGTTGGAGCAGTTTACTTCAAAAGAAAGAGCTCATTCTCTCTGAGACGGTGTTGTCACTGGTCAGTATGGTTTGTAGTGCTGCTGGTTAGTGTAGTTTACAGTAATATAACCAGCTAAGACATGTGTTGATGTTTCCCCCCATTCACTCAGGCCATAATCCTCAAGGCAGCAGGGTGGAGGTGGCTTACCGGCTCGCCTCTGAAGCCCCTCTCTCCTGGGTAACCTAAAGGACCCTGAAAAACCACAGGTATGTCAGAGAGAGTTTAAGGATGCAGATGTAGAGTAAATGAGGAAAACCTACTGAATACTATCAAGCTCTGAGTGTACTCACTCTCTCCCCACGTTCTCCCTTTGGCCCCACAGGGCCCTGCGTTCCAGGGGCTCCAGGTTTCCCCTGTATTGAGTCAGAAAGGAAATTCAAAATGACAATGATACATTTGTACTGAAACCAATCTGACAGTGTGAAACTGAGTTTGCGACTGCGGTGCAGCACTAGGCTGTGAGCGAGCTTACGTTCTGTCCTGACGGACCAGGAGGTCCTACTGGGCCTTTGGGACCTGGGGGACCTGCGTCATAGATCGAAAAATTCATATGAGCACCAAGTACCTTTACCCTCTGGGAGGACTTGGTGCTGCTCAACCTGACATATGTACAGCACCTGTAGGTGTTAATGACTATATAACTTGAGAGCAGCTTTCAATGTGTGGACTCAACTTTGAGGGATGTTTTGTGTTTGGTCACCTGGTTAAGAATAAACATTTTTTCATATAAAATCACAAAAATTGAACCAACATCCCTCAGATTGAAGACCAAATAATGTCTGATTGGGAAAGTTGAATGAAATTGATATTATTATTATTATTATTACTTTATTACAAGTGTGTGTTAGAAAAATAGTATCCAGTAGATATACCTAGATTCAGACAATCTACAGTGTGCATCTACTGTATTTTTGTATGTAAATGCATTTGAAATATTTGCATCTTTCAGCGTAGCAGAGTTTCACAAACACAACACAAACACACTCTGTTCAGTACAGGTATAAACACAATATGGATAGTGATAAACACTTACCGAGAGGCCCAGGGGGACCCTGAGGTCCTGGAACAGGCAACCCTCGTGAGTGTTGGAAAGTGTTGGTGAAGAAGAGGTCTTTTCCACGATCTGGAGTTGAAACAAAATGAGCTACTTTCCTGGCTGAGGACAGTATTCACAAACAGGAACAAGCTGATTAAAATATCTGCAATAATAATCCGTCACACCTTTACATAGCATAGTTTTTATTACTGTACGAGGTGTGTATTACTGTATTATGTCTGTATTATTTTTATCAGTTATCTTGTTGATTTTATTTTGCCTTTATGGGAATGATTGGGACTCAAACCTTACTTTCCACAGTTCGCACAGTTTAATAAATATGAGCTTGTGAAGAATAGTGATGCAAGCATTTCACTGTGTGATGTTTAACTTCTGTTTTTGTTGTCGTACTGTGTTGATGCCTTCCTGAGAAGTTCAACTCAGGGCAACGAAGGCCCTCTTTATTACATGAGAGTAACCTCCAGAGGGCAATGTTTTCCAACAAATACTCAAACCTCAACTAATGACTTCAACAGGCTAGTAAAATACACTAAAATGTGTTCAAAAGTGCTGTCAGTAGTAGATCAGTGTTTCACATTCATTAAAAAAGTTAGGTAATATTGCATAAAAAACTTTCCATATCCACTGACTGGACATCTTTAACTAAATGAGTTTACAGAGAATGCACAAGAGGAAGAGGGTGGTGAACGTGTGAGCGATAGAGGAAGTGTGCAGTCATTGGGTCATTTTATACTGACAGGAAACACAGATCCAATCACAGCATGAGACTTCAGGAGATACAGAGAGGAGGAGGAGGAGGAGGATGAGGGCTGACAGCCAGAAACATCCTCCAGCTGCCAGAACGTTGCACACCGCTAACAGATCACGACCAGAGGTGACATCCACCATTCTCTTTCTGCCTATTTCTACCCACTTTCTTCATTTCCTTCAAAGACTGCACTGGGATCTGTGGCTTCATGTGACATACAAACATGCGGGAGCCACTTACAAACACTGAAATCAGATTTTTAAACAACAGTCCTCCCCTTCACTACTTCACGTTCTGCTGCTGTTTTAGGAACCCGCTCCTGTTCTGCAGAAGGGAATTCCAACCTTCTGTTGCAGATGTAAAAGCCAAATAAACCAGTGTTTTCCAAAGGAAGGTCAGCATGTTCCCTACTGTTACTTTGATGTGAAAGAAATGGCTCACAGTCTCGGAAATCATCATGCCAACCTCAACGTACCCACAGCTTTCTCCACACAGGAACCCAGAGCTTACAAATCAGTATGCTGCATACTTTGTTTTACCACTGAATCCACACACAAAACCTGCAGATACGTTGACCTTGAAAGAGCCTACATCTGGAAGTTGTTGAGTGACATCAGTGATGGACAGGTTCTCATCCCAGCATGTGAAGTCTGTGTCAACCTCAAACTGTCTCTGCCTCCATTTAATCCTCTTTGATTCTGTTCTACTTGGCTGGTAGACAATAAGGAGCAAGTAGCAGTTAAATGATTACCACCATATTGTCTTTTTCTCATTCTTTTGTTTATCATTAGTCCTAAAATCTGCGAGACCTCTCACACAGCAGGAGAGAATATGTCTGTGTGGCTGCAAAAGACACAGGAATATCAACAGTTTGAAGGCTCAAAACTGTAAAATCTACATCACCCTGCCTGAGGACAAATGCTTTGATTGAACTCGTGCTGGGTTCATGGCAAACTGATTTTGTTAAAATGAAATATACAGCAATTAAAGGGGAAGTGCGCTGATTTTACACATCAAAGTCTGTTTACAGGTCCATTGCATATGTGAAAAAAACATGTATAAAGCCTAGTGTGACTCCAGACACAGCTGCGCAAAGTCTGATAAATTGCCTCAAGTGATGTCACTTGTCAGCATCGGTTGAGGCTGAACACTACAAATTTGAAAAAGAAAAAAATCTGGCGTTGTGGAGTTAGAAAGAAGGGAGCTTCCCAGACCTCTGTAGCCCACTCCTCTTCTCTGCTTGAGGCTAGCAGCTCGAGGTTACATTAGCCACTACCAGCATAACACACCTAAATCTCTGACCGAACTGTCGACAGTCGAGTTGCATTGTGGGTAATGTAGGCACAAGTTTTGACAAGGAAGATGAATGTGTGTAATAAAAATCGGTGGACTACTCTTTTAAGACTTGTATTTATAATAAATACAAAGAGTACTTTTAACTACTTGGTGTGGAATTTGTGTCATGGTGACTGTCTATTAGTTGTCCAGGGTCTTACTGTGGTCTGGTTCTGGGATGTGGGCACTGGCCGGCGCTGGAGGCCCTGGAGGGCCAGGCGGGCCTGGTAGACCCCTCTCTCCTGGGAGTCCTGGTGGACCACGGGGACCTGAGAGGAGGGATGACAGAGACATCACTGTGGTGACAGACATGAGGTATGTCATAGCAAAATATGATCTTAAAAGTTTCTTTTGGAGAGGCATAGTAATGATAATTGATTGTGGGTAATGTGATGATAGGAGGATAAACTGACAACGACCAGAGAGGAAATAGATTAGATAAAGTGCTGAATGATACAATAATAGTGTCTTGCAGGAGTGTGTGCCTTTATATCTGTGCATGTGCATATGTGGAGTAAAATCAGCAACTGGACAGAGGAGAAGTGTATGAACTGGCCTGTAATTAAAAGAAGGAGGGTGTTCAATGGTCTGGTGCTGGGAACTTACTCAGGGATATGGGAAAACTCAAATAAACACCATTAAACTCTGCAAAGTGTTACTGGCACTGGTTCATAGTAAATGAAATGTTCCTTGCATACACACCGCTAGCTTTTGTACATGTGTATGTATCAGTAACAGCCTGTAGCTGGCCCATTCGGGCCGGTCAGTAAAAGTGTCCCTCCTCCTCCTCCAGTCATTTATTTGAAGTTGGAAAAAAAGCACCACCACAACTACATCTGACCTCATTGTTTGGACTTTCCTGAGGTAATGCTGCCCCCTAAACACCGCCTCTTGCCCTCTAACAGACCCAGACTCACCACCTCTCTGTTTATGTACTGATGCAACTGACAATGACAGTCCACTAATTACTGCTTTGCAAGGTGATGTTATTACAGCTCTGATTTGACACCCCTGTGGGCCGTTTTCATTTAGCCTTGGTAAACACTGCAGCATGACTGGCTGTGTTTTTGCAGCACCAGGGCGACTATAAACTACAACCTGCAGCATAGTGGTTCAAATGTCCAATCAAAGTGGCCCTCTAGAGTATATGTGACATATTGGGGAAAACAATTTAAATTTTTCCTGCAGAATAATGGTTCCCTAGAGCAGCCAGGGGAAGCTGCGTCAAATATGAGTCAACGTTTGCAATACAACTCTCCTGTAACTTATCAGGACTTATCATAATGTACAATATCACTTCTCCCAACAACTCAAGTTCACTTTTCTCCCATCTTTCCCATAACCTCCGGCTCAGAAACATATTTGTCTACATTTTCCATGACATTGGACACATTCCAGCCCTGTGTTTATCTTTCTCTTTAAAATGAAAAAAATCAGCACAATAAGGAAAACACAGCTTCGGATGCAAGACACAGCACTGGTTTTGGGTACTTATGAAGTAATGGAGACAGAAAAAACAATAACACCACAGGCATATGGAAATCATAAGGGCCTGGGATTTGTGTATATATAGCTCATGTTCATTTCAGATTGAAGTCACATGGCGCTTCTCGGAAAGTGGGATTGAAGTTTAACTTTTGCTCTAAATTTCATCTTTACCCAGCAGCAGGCACAGAGCTGGGGTCATATGTTAGCCTGAAAGGAGAGGCACTCCCTTCATGATCCAGAGCAGAGAAATAACAGCCTATAGCAAGAGCAGATGTTGTGACACACTTACACCGCCATTTACTTTATTATCATTCAGGTCACAGATGCCTGTGGATTTAATTTTTCCAACAGGTCATTTATTATCTGTACATAATTGCTCTGAATTCATAGAGCAGATGTATGATTCAGTGTCTGTTCTGGTTGGTGAACATGAGCAGCAGTTCATATGTAGTGTGAAAACAAATGCTCTTGCTTTTAGAAACATATGATTTTAATAGCCGACCAACAAAATGCCCAAATTCCAGCAAGTTCCAAGCAGGCCTCAGGGGCCGATGGAACGCACCGACATTTATCGCTGGAGGGACTGCGGGCTGACAGAGTGGTTTAAGAGAGAGACAAATACTCTGGAGCAGGACATCACGGGTCAGTCTTTTGTTGGAAATCTCTCTGATTTTTCCACTGTTGTTTCCACAGGTCTTTGGTCAATGGTGAGCCATTCAAATGTCTTGATCTACAGGCAATAGGTTAAGTGGACAGGCAAGTATACAACTGCCCTGCAATATCCTCCATCTCTCGCAATGACACACACAAATCTTTACAACATGCTTATTGACAAACTGCGTCAACATCTACTAAGACAAGGTTAATTTGTTTCTGTCAGCTCACAACTGTCTGCTAACAATGAGCTGTGTATTTCTACTTTCAGTCCTCTCTTACCTGCAGGTCCTGAGGATCCCTTTGATCCAGGGGTTCCAGATGGGCCCCTTGTCCCAGCATCCCCCCTAGGCCCACTGGGACCTGGCAGCCCTCGAGACCCTGGCTTCCCTAAGAGGAGGAAACAGTCATGAGTAATCACGAAGCCTTAACTGGTTCACACCTTAAATGGTTTTAGATCCACTGGAAGGCAACTATGGTTACAATTTACCATCCCTGCCAGGAAGCCCATCTCTCCCCTTTTCACCCTGAGGACCTGTAATGAAAACAGAGAGGTGGCTTAATTGAGAGGTGTAGCTCTGTGAAAAAATCTGGGCTCAAACCACCTGGAGAAGAGGTATTGTAAAATCCACTGAGGGATGATGTGAAACTCTCTAAATTCTGTCTAAGTGATTGAGTAAAAACCCTATGTCATTGTTAGGCTGTGGTAGAATATTCCCTCCTGTACATAGTGCACTATATTTACAGTCCGACATTTTATTTGAGTGTTCGAAATCTCAGTTTGAATCGTATTCACTATATAGAGCAGTTGCATTTTACAGATGCAACAATGTCTGTTGTGCGACTCGCCACCTTTCAGTCATGAGGGAAAATGACAAAGCAAGTGTGAGTGCAACTGAATGAGTGAATGAGGGTGTGATTTTGGACACAGCCATAGACAGCTCCCATTTTCACCAGGATTGTCTCATTTTTCTACAAATGAAAACTTATGCCATCAGAGTAATTTGAAAGATTCTATAATCACATAAAATTCCTTCACGTGGCTATAACTGGGTACAACGTTTGGCTAAACACATTTTATTATAACTGATACACTTTCTAAACTTCTTCTGACAGTGCAGCAGGGTTAGTGAACTCTGTGTTTTTAGCTGCAGCCAGTGCTGGGCTCGACTCCATGAGAGGAGAAGTCGTCTCCTGAATGCTCTGAAGTGTTCGCTTTCCACACAGCCACAGAGAACTGGAAGTGAGCAGCACAGACCACTGGGCTCTTACTTTTGCTAAAGGAAATGAGTGTGTGTGCAGTGGAGGAAATAGGATATGAGCAGAGGTGAGCAGGTAGAGGGCAAGGAAAAAAAAGAGTTGCAGCTTGCAGAGAAAAGCTGCAAGGAGTGATTTCTGACTGAATTATCAAAACACAAAAGCCTGGACTCCACTTAATGGAAATATGCAGTATTTTTTTAAACTTAAAATGTAATACTGCATGACAGCGTGATACACCTACCTGCAGGTCCCTGCTCACCAGGGGCTCCCTGAGCGGGCACAGCCCCCATCAGTAATGAGGCCTCTGGTGCAGTTCCTCCTCTACCCTGAAGGTGGCGATGTGATACGGAGGCCGGGGCAGTGAGTAATTGGACCTAGCACAGGAAGACGTAAAACAAGTGTGGGCAATTAAACAATATGCTTGTTTAATGTAGGCCTATCATATTGTGGCTGAATGAGTACAGTCTATACCTTCGCCTCCAGGGAGCTCAGCCTGTCATTCAAAGCTGTGATTCGACTGCAGTTGAGACAATCTAAAAAAATTGCAGAAAATTGCTTTCTTTACCTTCTAGAATCAAACACTTGAACATGTAGCATACCTTTGCCACTGTGTTTTATAGTCAAAGTAGTAACATGTTCACAGTTCTTACTAGAGATTGGCTCTCCTGTGCGTGCAGGCGGGCGGCGTAGCGTGGATGGTTTTCTTACTGCCTCTTGAGTTACAAGCTGGTTCCCTGCTTCTGTAACAGAAGATAAAGAGACAGAAAAATGTCATCTGTGTGGCTTGGATTTGAAGTTATAGTGACTTCTTGACCTTGAAAACATAATCTTTAGATTTGGAAGTTTTTGTTTCCTTTCAAACGCAATATGGGAATCAAATGGTGGGAATCACAGGTCCAAATTCTCACCAAGATCTAGTCATTTGTTTGACGTCCCAATAGCTATCTGTAAACAAAATTTAATGGAAATCACTTCAAATGTTTTTTGCAATATGCTGCTGACATTAGAGCTGAGTGGATTAGTTGATTTATCAAATCATTCTTTAAGCAAAAACACCAAAGATTCTCTGGCTTTAGCTACTCAAATGTGAGGATGTGCTACTTTTCTCTATTTTATATCATTGAAAATTGAACATCTTTGGGTTTTGGACTGTTGGTCGGACAAACAAGACTTCTGAAGATGTCATTCTGGGTTCTGGGAAATTATAGTGGCCATTTTTCACTATTTTATAAATCAATGAATGAACGAAATCCAGAATTTAGTACTGGCCAGACAACAACAGAAAAAGAGTCTCAAAGAAAAAGAGATAAGAAAAATGTTTGTCTCCGATCCCCAACTTCCAAATACTCATTAATAGGCTGCAGGTGTCAATATGTCATTTTGTGTTTAATGTAATGTCATCAGTTGAATGATATGGAAGTTACACAGACTGTGCTGTGAGTTGTGTGAAGATGTTTCACAATAGGAGATATCAGAAATCACCTCCATGCTGTGGGTTGCTATCCTCCAGGTGAGCTTCTTACTATCAGCCAGAAAGAGCTGACAAAAAGTTAACGGGGTGTAGAGAAGACAGAAATGGAAATCACCAGAGACAGTTGCAGCTTTCTGTCTCCATTACATTTCCAAGAGACAAACAGTGTGCACGCTACATCTGTGCCAAGTTGCTTTCCTTTTGCCTTTTTTCTTTATGGAGTATAAAATCGCAAAGCCTGTGAGAGAGGGCGTGTACAGACAAACAATAGTTTCCTTGTGAAGAGAGAATGGGTAGTCTCGGCTCGCATTCTGTCTTGCCTTCATTTTATGAAGTGTGGGAGTTTGTGTCCCTGGGTTCTGGATGTTTTGAATGGGCAGACCTTTGTGGAAATGCTAGACTGACTCCTTTGTCTGGCCTGGTCTGGCTCTGGTCGGCCCAGGTGCTCCTGATACAAACAAGAGGCTGGGTTCAGCACCTCATTAGCCACCAGGAAGCACGTCTTTGCCATTCAGTGGCCAGCAGCAACAGTCAACGCCAAGTGCTTTACTAAAAGAAGCCATGAAATAGCACCTGCAGCACCGAGCTGGGGCAGGAGAACGGTACTCTTCTTAAACAGCCTCACTTATTGATGATGATGATCTGTCTCCATCCACTGGAGACCCAGGAAAGGAAAACGGAGAGCTTATTGTCATGAAGAAAAATAAACATTTGGGAACTTAAGACAGGAAAGCATAACGGGTTTAGTGATTACCCAAAGAGGAGGGAGAGTGAGGGCAAAGGGGGAGTATGAAAAGTACACAGAACACATGGTTTAGGGTAAACTGAGACCGCTCCAATAATTCCCCCTCCTCAACCTCTGTGCTCATGATTTCACTGTTTTGGGTTCTGGGTATTTCTCAGAGGATTACAAGTGTAGATGGATTTAAACCATGTAAGACTTGAGACTGAAATGTTATGGCATGTCCTCTAAATTGCAGAAAACTCTTCCACATTTTCGATAACAATATAAACCTTGCACAGAGACCAGGAGAACATACACTTTGATCTGCTCTTTACTCGTCTGCACCGCTGTTCAATCCACATGGGGAAGACTGCAGAGACAAAGAGAGCTGTGCGTGTGCGTGTACATGTACATGCACATGCCGGGGACGTTTTCTCTGGAGCTCGGCTCATGTAGATGGCTGCATTCAATTACAAAAGGGGCTCTGGATAGGAAATCTAGCTCGCGCCCCAAACAGCACCTCTTTTCCCTCTAGAGTAAAGAACATGCGAGCGTCAAGATCCCCTCACCCACACTCGTGCTATTGTATGAAGCATTAAGCTGGATTTGGCTAGAGGACAACTGTCTCCCACACACACCTCTTACACACTTTCTCCCTCTCTCTGTCTTGCAACAACTTAATTTAAAATCTTGAAAGACCCCTCTTTTCTTCTGCATCGCCTGTGACAGTGTCTGTTAACTACAAGGCCTGAAGAAAGAGGATGACTTGGATCCATCGCTCTCTCTGCCAACAATAACATCATCACAGTTAATGAATGCCCCCTGATGGACATGGCTCATTGTATCCACTCTTTGTTCTCAGTGGGCTAATTTCTTCCGGGTGTGTGTGTGCGTGTGTGTGTGTGTGTGTGTCAAAAAAATGTGTGAATGTATTTGACCTTTTGCCCCCATGTTGCACTGGGCCCTTATCAGTGACTGAGTCAGAGCTCTTCATTAGAGGAATCCCCCCACAGAGAGTTCAGTGGGCCAGAGGCCTCCTATCAGCTCTGTCTCTTGTCCTATTTTTCTCTCTCACACACACACACATACAGAGTTTAGTCATTTGTTTACCAACACTCTTTGAATAATATTTGCCCCCGCTGGTGCAATAATCTCATAGGAAAAGGAAGAAGATATGAGCGAAGGTCAAAGCGAGAAGGTTATCTTTTCATATTTCATATTGAGTGTGTCTATTCAGGCGGTTATGAATGATGGCCTGTGGGATTGTTTATGCTCAATCACATGATGATATGCACTGTATATTGTGTATAAAGGTATTTTGTAGCAGCAGGAAAAGGCGTTAGGACCCTGGCAGTGACGAGAAGCCTCTAAAAAGCAGAACATTTATTTCAGACTGAACTGATCTAAATGAAAGTTTATTATGGAGCACTGAAGCCATCCAAAAGTTAAGGAGAGCTCTTACAGCATACTGTCTTTCTAAACCTGTAGCTGGGGGCTAAGGTTAGACAGACCACTGAAATTGTTTATTGAAATCTGAGCAATAGGTCTGCCAAGCCACACATGTAGCCCCGAGGACCTCAGATGAAACCCTGACAGGACTTTCTCTCCTGTGTTTCCCCTGCTGCACATCACTCGCTGCTTGAATAAATGAAAAACACTGAAGGTGAGTAAACTAAACACTAGCCTGTCAAATGAAAAGAAAATATTGACTTGTCAGTGTAATTCAACTACAATATATTGGATATACGTTTGTTTAAAAGAAATATTCATTGTGTAACTCATCAATATTATGCAGGGTGTATCTTCACTCTTCACTTCACTAAAACTTCAAATAAAAAACATGAGTTTGAAAGGTGAGACACGATAGTGAAGACAGAAAGAGAGTGAATAGTAGCTTGCCTTGGTAACAGACCGTGTTTGTGAGCCAACACCTCAGACACATTTATGCCAAGTGTGAACTGTGCCGACGGGGGGGAAGCCCTCAATCTGAACTGACTGCTCTCAAGTGAATGCAACATTTTTGATTTGGACTCCACAAAAGCATGAACAACCTGCTGTTGCATCATTATATAATCATTATGGCAGCTACCAAAGCTATTATTATTGGCCTTAAAAACCCACTTGGAGATCTGCTGGTACCACCAGAGAGAGACAGCCAAGGGCACAATGACCAGGACTGCAGCTGCACCGCTCGCTCTACAAACTAAAGTGTGTGTGCATGTGCTCTCGTGTAGGGTTTTGTGTGTGTGTGTGTGAGAAAGTGCAGGTGTGACAAACACACATATACGCACACACACTGGCTGTATTATTAATGGGCCAAGGTCATTCCTTCAGTGATACTCTCCCAGTGAAAATAAACCAGAGCCCTCATGCTAAGAGCCCAGTTAGCGCTGCCAACCAGAGCGCTTAAACACACATCTCACACTCAGCTGCACTGACTGCCTGATCCTCCAAGCTCATCACCTACTGTGGTTTATTTGTTCTCTGCTTCTGCAGAAAGACTCAGCAGCTTGCAGACAGACAGGCCCTAAGGAGCTTCATGAATGTACGAGTGAGTTGTCCTCTCATATGGTCTGCAGCAGAAGGTGGATGAACATATGAAGACATGGATGAAGCAGAAACTGTGTTGCACAGCCCATAAAGGCTTGTCTGTGCTGCTTCCTTGACTCTAACTGTGTTTGAAGTTCCTGTGGGGAGATACAGTACAGGGCCTGGCAGCAGCAGTGAATGCAGATTTCAAAACACACACGCACACACGCCACAACAAGCAAACACAGCAGAGTGCAAGGTCCTGATCCATCTCTGTCTGGTCAATTAGCTGAGCTCAGCGCTGCAGTATCATTAGTGACCAGGTGCTGACAGCCAACCAGGGGATGCGTTTGTCTCTGTTTCTGCACCGGACAGACTGAAGACTGCTGCTGCTGCCTTTAGATCAACACACACACACACAGTCTACTCATAGAGAACACTGTACTCCTTAAAATAAGCAAAGCTGTACAAGGTGGCTACTCAGAACATACTGTATGTTTGCTGAGCGAGCGGTTCCTTTGTTCCTTGTCTATTATTGAATCCAAAAGAGACAAACTGAGGTGATGTGATCCTGGGATTGTTTCATTCTGCTTTCCTCCCTCTCATTTTCTCTCTCTCTGTCCTTGTCTA
This sequence comes from Siniperca chuatsi, assembly GCF_020085105.1. Taxonomy (NCBI): domain Eukaryota; kingdom Metazoa; phylum Chordata; class Actinopteri; order Centrarchiformes; family Sinipercidae; genus Siniperca; species Siniperca chuatsi. The sequence continues at coordinate 18,792,783 of NC_058046.1, read as the reverse complement.
ATACTCATTTTACAAAAAAGAACTGTATGAACCCCAGTTATTCTATATTTTAAGAATTACTTCTGTACATTGTTGCATAATGCAACTCAAGAAAGAGGTAGTATGCAAATTCTATTATTTCATGCAGAAATGCTCCATTATGTAAAGTACAGATGTCAAGACAGCAATATGATAACCATTCAGTTATCAATTCGTGTGCACACAGAAGTTTACTTTTGTAATTAAATCACTTTAGAAACAAAGTGAAGCAATTTAAAATAAAAAAGAGATATGAGCAGTTGTTTTGATACTGTCCCTGCTTAGTAGTTTAGTGCAGGTGGTTTAGGTGTGTTTTGATCTGTCTGAAAGGGAACAGATCTCACAGCTGGATCAAAGCCTTTAGTGTAGTCAATTTAATACAGAGTTTAAATTTGGGGAGAGCACTGGTATCGGATCAGTGCTATGTATCAGCAGATGAGTTGAGGTATTTCCACTGGTATTGGGAGAAAGAAAGATGGATGGATGCATCCCTCTCTTCTGCACAGGTTGCTGGATGAGGGGCACCACCTCCCATACAGCTGACGGGTCTCAGTCATCAGGGCTTGGTGCTCTGCCCAGCGCAAACCTGCATGTGAACCCCAGTGTTTACTGCGCTTTCCCAGGGTCGCAGGTTTCTTTTATTAGGTGATTGACTTAAGGGGTGGGACACACTTCATCATTTCCTTCCTTTGGAATTGCCACTCTGCCTCTTCCCATCTCTCAGCCTGAGACCGGAGCAGCCCACACACTGGACAGGTTCAACTGTAATTATAGAGGAGAAGGAAGTGCGGCCTTGCTATAACAATTGGTCAGATAATTGATCCCAGAGGAAAAGGTGAGCTAAGCGAGACTGAATCCTCACCTCCACACTGTGTTTAGGTTGAAAACAAGTGCACTGAGGTCTACATCTGCTCTGGTTTACAAGTCTAGGTGAGGTGTTGCAAAGACCTGCTCCAAATGAAACCATACTATGGCCTCCAGGACCCTGAGGTGAGAGCGCGCAGGGTCAGAGAGGTTCTCACCTCATGCACACACATCTCACCTCATCAATCAGCACAGACACTTAAGCCAAAGCAGTGCAGGGCAGCGCACATTCGCTACACCACAGCTAGACTTCCATCAGTCACTACAAAGGGTGAAAATAATGAATTAGTTTAAGTCTGGTAACTGCACCAGAGGAGATGGTTTATGTACTTTGGAGTAGTTTTAAAGTCAGTAATTTTATTTTTTATTAAGGTAGTATACTTCAAAAGAAATTACAACCCTTATATTGAGTATGAATATTGTCAGCTTTCTGATTTTACTTTGTTAAAATAGCTTAACAAAATTAGAACTGTAACCTATTTTTGAAATTTACTTGATTTGATTTGTTTCTGTCATAGATAAAACACACACAGCAAACAGATGCAAGATTCAAAGCTTTATTGTCATATGCACAGAGAATAAGTTAGACTGCATTTAAAGATCTTACTTTGCCATCTTTTCTGATTGACATGCAGAAAAAATACATAAAATACTTTTATTTGTAAATAAACAATTACAAAACTCTACAATAAGAGTTTGCTGTGCAGAAGAAGAGCAAACTCGTAAAGTCCAGTTGTACAGTTGCAAAAGGTAATGCTAATCTATACTGCTTTGCAAATCTGTACTACTTTGACTTCTACTTGTATAAAATATACAGTTTATAAATAAGTAACAGCACTTCCACTTGAGAAGGACATTGTTGTATTTCGAGCCACTTGGAGCTGTCAGAACCTGACAATAAGGTCTATGATCAGATAACTACTGCAGCTGTTAACTAGTGTATTTTAAGAGCATGTATGTACAGATATTTCTATAATTTACAGGCCTGGTGCACAGAGGCCAGTTCAGTGTGACCAGCAGCGTTGTTTCGCTAATCGTCTTCAGTTTGGCTTTGGCTCAGCCAATTCTCACATCCTTCAGTCCTTTCAGCTCTTCCAGCCCATCCAGATGTGCACACAGCTTCTAATCTTTCACAGGAAGGAGGAGGGTCTCCTGCTTCTCCTCCCACCTCTCTGTCCCAAACATGGCTGTCTTTACCTTCACCTTCCTTCTCACTCACTCTCCCTATCTCTCTCACTCTCTATTTTTCCAGCACATGCCTGTAGTGATTCTGATGGCAGTGATGGGGTCTGTGTCTCAGTCTGGCTGCCCCTCCCGCCCCCTCCACAGCAGGCGGTGGTGTGTAATTACAGAGCAGTGCCGGGCTGAATGGTCTGACTGGTGGGATGACTGCGGTCTGTTGACAGAGGTGTTTGTCTGGCCTAAAGACATGTGCTCCCATTGGCATTCTGGGACAGGAGACTGGCCTCACTGGGCATAGACAGCTGTGGGGTAGACCTCTCTGCACAGGATGCAGCACTCACCTTCCATAACCTCCCCTCCCTCCCTCCTGTCAGGCTTCCTGCTTATTGTATTTTCCAGAAGGTTTCACCATGTGAGACGCACAACTATCTACCCCACAGGTTTGGTCCAGACTGTCAAGAATACCTGCAAGGTACTCGTAGATACTAATTACAGGAAAATTGAGCTTTGTTTCACAATCACTCACCGTTTTTGCCTCTAATGACTGAGCAGAGCAGACCTGCCTACACTGTTTGTTAACCACTTGTTTTGGAGTGTGGCAGTGTGGTGGTGTTCTGTCCTTTTATCAAAAGCATGAGTAACTGTTGTTCTCAGTGGGCAACATGCTGCCTGAATGTCCACAACAGCAGGAGAGGCAGTTTGTGTTCATAGAGAGAGCCACAAAACAGAAAAAGAATCTGGTGTTTACACAAACTTGAGAGAATAAAACCCCAAGAATTTTAAGTGAATTTAAAAATGGAATAACCTGAATTTGCTGTTGTCCCAGTAGTATCCAACAAAAAACTTAAGCATGTGGCAAAATGGAGACAATTGTCTCAGTGCCATGAAAGCAAACAATGCTGTGGTCTGTGTAAAGTGGCTAAAATTAGTGGTGGGCACATCTGTCGAACTGCAGCGTGCTGATTTGAGATAGTATGTGGTCGGGACCAGTCTTTAAACATTTCCTCCATTTGAAAGCAGCAGATGTCTAATAAAAGCGTGTGGCAGAGGCTGCCGACCCAGCTCACACCCTTCACTTTTAATAAGAGAGACACAATAACACAGAAGCCCGACGCAACCCGGCTCCTCCCTCATGACCCTGGTTGACCCAAATAAAAGCTGCTCTGTAAACTTTTCCTTGGCGTCACTCTCCCTTTCTATGACCTCGGTTAACATCTAATCCAATGATGTGCAACCTTTTTCCCCATTTCTCCATCTCTGTCTCTCCTGTGGTCACCACAGAAACCAGTGAAAACAAGATTTTCTGCAGACCAGGACATGACCAAACCACATGCTCCTCTGCTGCTGCTTTAGTGTGGCAGGGAGGGATCCGTCTTGTCTTTGACCTCTCCATATAAAACACTCCCTACACACCGCAGTAATTAAACCCCACTCCTCTCAGCCAAAACACTGCCGCAAGTGGCTGACAAACAACAGCTCTAAAAACAACTGGGACCAGAATTAGACCTCCACACACACACACACTAATGTACTGTAACACATTAAATGCAAGTTATTGCGGTTGACTACACAAGCTTTAAATATCACGCACGCTGCACTGAGCTGTTGAACACTTCATAAGTCTTTGTGACTAAAATAAGCAAACCCCATCAACATTATGTGAAGCTGGTTTTCCTTTAAAGGATAATTCCACTTTATTACAACTCAGATCTTACAGTATTTGGCCATCGTTTCTATCAGCTATGACATCATTGTACTCACCAAAGTCACTGCTGAGATCTGAGAACACGACAACATTGTAACACAATAAAGTCTGATGGGGCAAGAAACAAAAGCAGACAACCTGTTAAAGATGCCAATAGTAAAGCTAGATTACAGAACCCACTTTATTTGAAGGTAAAAACAAAAAGAGTGCACCCAAAATGTCAGCAATAATTCCTAAACAAGACTCAACAGGAACAACTTCAAGGAGTATGGTACATCATAGCTGAGTAATAATTTTCCCGTTAGCTTTAACTTAACCATTTTGTTTGTTTAAAATATGTATAATCACCTGACTGCTCGTTCTTGCCCAGTCAGAGTTCCTTTTAGCAATGTAGCCAAGTTCAAGACCCAACATGTGAAGAAGACAACATTTGTATCTCTCTGTCTTTTGGAGGAGGCTAACTGCCTCTCCCAACTTCGAGCCACTGCACCAAGCTAACATGCCCCAGACCAATTTCTCCAGTGAACGCACCCTCTATCCAACTCCTGTTAAGACAACAAGCCGACCTCTAATCGCTGAATTTCAAATTGTAATCCCTTAATCGTTTTTTTTTTTAGAGTAACTGTAACTTGTACTGCGTTCCTGCCCTGCGCTGAATAACATTCAAGCTGTAATAAAATAGAAGATGAGATGTTACAGAAAGAAAGTTTTGGGGGATGAAAAATATCCAAACCATAGGTTGCAAAGACTACGCAATAAAAAGATGGTGAATCGACTAAGTGCAACAGGAACAGCAGTAGAGAAGTAGAGTTTACACACTGCTGCTCCCTGCAAAAACATGCTGCTGAATTCCTGGCCAGCAGACCCTTTACTCTGACCCTGTTCATTACCATACAGAGATTGACAAGCGCTCCAGCTCTCTGCCCACAGCTGCAGCCAAGCAGCGTGCAGGCCAATCCACAAACCTTCAGCTAAACATCCTGTCCCGTGTCCTCTGCTATACACACTCAGCGCTGGATGAGTGAATCCTTTGCCCTGAGTGTTTGAAGGACACGTCCACTCAAACACACAGTTTATTTGTCCAAGGTTGGTCTGAACGCTCACTTATTACAGCTTAGAGGCCTGTTGGCACACCAACCACATGTAATTTCCCTCCTGTGGTATGATTTGTGTGTGAGCACATACGAGAGCAATTCTTGTTAAGAAAAAGGTTTCAGTAACCTATACTTTTCCTTAACCACCCATGTAAACAATAAAAACAATCGAGTCCCATCTGACAACCATGCAGCAGGATCCATGACAACCAAACAGAAAAGCTTGAACACAAGGACTGTGTGATAGTGACTGCACTCGTCCATCCAGAGCCAAGACATGATTGCCAGACTGTAGTCATTCCAAGTCCCCTTAGGATGATATTCTGCTTCAATAGCAAACTATAAACCTGCCTCACTCTGCAGGGCTATAAATGAATTGAGAGCAGCAGACATGTGTGGTAAAAGAAGTAGGCCAAATCTTTCTTCACTATTGTTTCAATTTTCCTCATGATTCAGCTTCTCTCGGAGAGCATTGTCCATTTCCTCCACCATAACAAATCATTTGATTTGTCAGTTTCCTTTGGGACATCTCATATAACACCCTAATCTCCATTTTGCCTTCATAAGCTTGGATCATTTTACTGTGGAGGTATTCGGCCCTGCTCAGTTAAAAATGTTGGATGTAACATACTGAAATAGCTAAAGACCACTGTTTCACCACACTTTTAAATGGGACAGAAGAGTCGGTGAGAAGAAATTTTATTTGCAACGTCTTCTCATCAGATATTCCCCTCGTCATTGTAAACATGCTTGACTGCCAATATAAACAGTTTGTTGAAACATAAACTGTTGAGTAAAAACTCTGAGTGTTGCAGTTTCAAGAATGACCCGTTTATTTCAACTGTTGTTAATACGAAGGAATTGCATGAAATCATGTTCTCTATGATGGGATTTTGTAACCATTTCAGAAACTCAGTGGGGAAATAAAATTCTCCAAACCATATAACCCTTTCATGTAACCATGAAACCCACAAAAATTTAAGGCCTCAGTATGCTTCAAACCAGGTGCATGTCAGATCATCGAACAGTGTCTGAAACCCCCACACCTATGTGATGTTGAAACCAACATTGCAACAAACGTTAACATTTAAAGGAACCCTGTGGAGTTTTTGATCACTAGTTGCGCTCTGGAGCAATGTCTTTAAGAGCGGGTCCCTGTTTTGTTTTGTATCTCATGCACATGGACAAGGACGCACATTCAAGTATGTATGTGGGCGACGTCATACACATTCCAGCTGACGTTTTCTCACTATTCCACAGATCAACAGTTGGTGGCAGTAACACACTAAGAAACGTAGCAATGCTGCAGCAAAAAGTACAAAAGAAGAAGACTGCAAGCAAGCAAACATTAATATAAACAATGCTGGTTCCAAAATATTTTAAAAATCTGCCTTGCAAATGTGTTGAAAACATTCAACAAGTTTGTTAGACCGTAAGGATACATACAATATGTTATGGTGAGAAAAAGTGAATGTTAATAACTCAGCAATTCTTTAACGCAGCATTCGGCAAGGTGTTTTAAGCATACTGTGATGTATCACCACAGAGACACTGTACCATATCTGTACTTTGAGTATTCAGGACCATAATAGTTTCCCTGACAGCAGATACATGTTCATGCATGAAAGGAAAGCAGACATGGAAGTCTGGCTGATAAAAGCACAGCTGGCTGTGTCTGTGTGCCTGACATGCTGAATATTTGAAGAAGTCCTTTGTTGTGGACCTGGCTGAGTCACATACAGTCTATTAGTGTAGACACAGGCCTGACTAAACAGCAGGGTCTCAAAACCCCTGATTTAGATGGCTCATATTCTCTCCTCAAATAAAAACTTCAATGAGATTGTAGAACAACAGTAAAATCTCAGAAAACCACAGGAACGAGCGCTTAAGAATACTCCTAGGTAAGAGAGTAGAAGAAATCATAAACTAAACTGACATCAGACACACATCTCTTCCATTAGTTTGTATGAAATCCACCTACTGATGCTCCATCGCTCTATTGCATACAAACAGGCACATATGGCTAAGCTCTAAAAGCAGTGGCAGAGTGCCAGGATCAACATCACTCCCTCCACACTCCTGGTTCAGCGTAAGATTGATGAGTCTGCTGCACACTGCTGCCTCACTGTCTTCAACCATCAACTTAACGCCAAATCTGAGCATCACTCTTTACATCATTATACATTTCTGTGCAACTGTGCACCTGTTAAAACACACACACAGGACTGAGACTGACCACGATACTGTGCATCTGTGACATGAGTTTGAATAACACAGTCATCCACCTGATACTGCTGCATCCCTCCACTAATTGTGCTGACAGACAGGGCTTCCACTCATTGTTTCTTGTGGACACACGTAATCCTGCTGCTGCAGAAAATGAAATTATATTTAAAGGCAGCAGGTTCGCGTTTTCAGCTATCAAAAAACCCTGTTCAGTCGAGTGTTGGTGTGATCAAACTGGATGGTTAGCTGTTGACCATTAGCTGATAACTGTTGTTGATTTCTGGGTTACAGATGTTTACTGCTTAAGGTGACAAATGAACAGACAGTTGTTTCATTACTGAGGAAACAGGGATTAACCTCAGACATAAGGAGTGCCCTTGTTTTTCCTTGTAAGTGTTTGGCTTATATCGACAGCATTTGCAATAAGCCTGGGTTATAATTCAGTAACATAATTTATTGGCTTTCAGTGGTCTTGTATTACGATGGATCACTTTACAAAATTCTGTTTCACAAATGAATGATGAGTTGTGAATGAGTTATAAACTAACAAATTAGTAATTGAAGGTTTTGTTTTACATGTGTTGACAGTTGATTCTACTGAACATCAATTTGATTATTTTATGTATGATTTTGGATACATTTGTCATATTGTGAGCTACAGATGGGTGAAAAATTATAGGAAAAAAGTGTATTTGTAAAGTGTTGGGACTGTCTTTATATTGATATTGGAAAAATAATCTTATTAACATCATATCTACTGACTTTTATATATACATATATATATATATATGTTTGGAAGCGGGTTTCACTTGACACACTAAATCATTTCTTTTTTTGGACCAGCGCACCCTTAGCCTTGGCACAGATAATCCTGCTGCTTTGAAAACTCACATAGGCCTAAAGTATCAAAGAGCTGATCGCCAAACCTCTTTTATTACCGACAAATGCTGCTAATTAGCATTCAACCTAATATGACCTGGCTTTCTGGCAGTGTTAGCAAAGTCCTCTTGAGGTTTTTTGATTATTTTGTCCAACCCGTGTGCATGCATGCAGAATTTGCGTACATATGCACGCACACACCACAAACCCACATGTATATCCTCACACAGAGTGGGTGGAGTAAATGACTGTGTAAAGCTGAGCTCCTCTCAGTTTAATCCCTGGGTGAATGGTGTGCTGTGTGCCAGGCATTCCTCTGTGTCTTTCTAAGGCTTTTTGGGGATTAGACCCCACTTACTTCCAGGGGCCGCAGGGTGGGATCAAAGCTGATTGGGATTTTTGGGTTCAGGGTGATAGCGTGTGGAACAGTGAGCCTCTACTCAGGTAGACTCGCAGGGAGGCACCGGAGAACATGACACCGCAGCCGAGACGTGAGACAGTGACACAGGTCGCACACACCTGGTGGGGCTCAAACCTGCGCTAATCCAGCACAGCGCTAACCGGCACTGTGCTGATTGATGGCCGGCCTGCAGGAGGTAAGGCTTTAACTCCAGCACTAATGCAGTAATGCCGGACCTCGGCTCGCTGAGGTTACACAAACACAAAACGCAAATCACAATCGAGGGAGATTTTAATCATGGCTCTCTTCCATCATGTGTACAGTTTGAACAGTATAAGGCGCCTTTCATGATGAAGACATAAATGAACATGTATGTGACAGAATCTGGACCTCATTCTCCTGATTGCCTCACACTGCACCGCAGGCTTTAGAACGGCTAAATTACATCCAGCAAAACAGAAGACAAACAAAACAAACATGATGACTGATCTTCAGTGACCTCAGACTTTTACCCTGGCAGAAAAAACAGGAGGTTTTCTTTAATCCATTTGAGACAACATAGAAGAAATAGAGGAAGTATTCATTGTGACACTACAATGTGTAAAATATGTGAATTACTAAAATAGTCCAGAGCAAGATAAGTACACAGAGATGGGAAAGAGCTCTGAGGTCTGGTCTTCTGTCAGAGATACAACAGGAGGATTAACAAGGCTAACATAGTTACACCCTCTCGGCATACCGAAAATAAATCCTAAAATATCCTCAAATATACTCAAATATTAATGGTGAATTAGTGTGTTTGTGCATGTGCAGTATTCAGGGAGAAAACCCACACCAAAAGCAGACACATGCAGTGCATGCAGTGGATGACACTAATTAGTGGATGTAGGCATTTCAAAGGCTAATCCACGTATAGCTGGAGCTATCTGTAGCATCTCAATCCTGCTGACAAACACTTACATACAGCATGCTTTGGAAACTCCCTAGGAAGTAAATAAAATAACCTTTAGAGCATTTCAGCACCCTGCAGATAAGCATAATCATGACAGACATGGTCTGGCAAACAAACAGTTGATTGTGTGCGCACGTCACTTAAGCTGCAGTAAAATATCGTGATGTTATATTCCTGCTCTTCATTTCATCAGCACAGATGGAAGATTATTACTCATGAAGGCCCATTGTGCGCCTCATGTGTCCCCTGCACATGTGTCTTCTTGCATCTACACGTTCTATTTCTGCTCTGTCTGGAGTAACACCAACCGTATCCCCCACCCACCCAAACCCAGTGATGACACCTCAGGTCTGGGCAGTGTTACTCCAACATGTGGTTCTATCTCATATCTGCTTCCTCTGACAGATGGAAATAAAGTGAGCCCTCAAATATGTGAGGAGCTTCGGTTTGTTTGTGATTTGCACCATTGGAGATAAGTATACATGCTCTGTGTGTTCTACAAAGGGATGATAAGCTAAAGAGGGGCATCCAGAGCTGAGCAGAGCAGAGGACAAAAATACAGTCAGAGGGGACAGCGAGTGTTTTCCAGATCAGGGCCCTGGAGTGTCTGGGCATGGGAGCAAGAGAAAACAAAAGATGAGACGAGATGAAACAAGAAAAGACAAGACAAAAAAACAAGGAAAAGTGAGAAAGGGGAGGGGCTGTTTGTTGTCACACCTGTGTGTGTGTGTGTGTGTGTGTGTGTGTGTGTGAATTATGTTGAGTAGGAATTTCTGGCACAATTTCACCTACTTCCAAGGTGCATGCAGAAGGGAAAAAGTCTGAAGAGGTCAAAACTTAAAGAACAACTTTATTGCGAGACCAATACATTTCCATTTGTGGCCGTCGCAGAGATTGAAATAGGATGAGCGTGAAAAAAATGTTAAATAAATAGAAAAGTATATGTATACATATACATACCTGACAATGTTGCATTCACACATGAATATGTAAGAATGGTATATGTTCATGTGGTTTAATGCCAATCATATTCCTAAACTGGTGAGAGATAAGGGGTGTGCCTAATGATGGATATGGGTGACACCATATTTGGTCCATAAACAGGAGAAGTGGATGTAACCAAGCTGGTATAGAGGAGGTCTTTTCCCCAAAGTGCTACATATACTGTACTCAGTGAAAGTGTGTTGCTGAAGTTTTGTGTGTGACTTCTGTTTTCATCTAAAAATCTAAGACATGAAAAATCTAAATGACATTCACAACCATTTTTTAAATACAAGCACTGCTGCTATTTCTTGGTTTAATAGTTCAATATGAACAAAATAGTTTGACTTGCCATACACTGTGTGTTAATAAAAAATCATTTTACAGACTTTTAACTGTTTACCTCCATCAACAAGCGTTCATACCAGCCATAATTAAAATGTTTCTGCCCCAAATTCTACTATGAACTACGTACAGCAGTTACAGATAATATATATATATATGAGTGCAAACATTAAAATCAACAGTAGGGTATTTTATGCTTCAAAGACAGATTTATTAACAGTAGAATGAGGGATTTGGGTTTTTTGCTCAGTTTTTGGCTAAGACACACCAGTGGGGGCCGCTGGATGATTCACTCTAGGAAAGCTCTCAGTGATGCACTAATCCTCCCTCAGTATTATTTTATGTCCAACTCTGCCTCGATTTGCCAAGGCAGAGATGCTGCTAAGTGATGGAGTGCTCCAGTGTTAATGTGACATCCATTCTCTGTCGCTCTCAGGCTAGAGACTGTGACGAGGACACAGAAACTCTCCCACAGTTTGCAAGTGCACTGCAATTTACTGCCTCTGCTACAGATCACTGAGAGAGAAATTAGAAAACTGCTGGGGGAAAAAATGAAAAAGGAGTTAAAGATAAGAGAGCAGAAGAAAAAAGGAGATAAAGGGTGGAAGATGGGATGCTTCTTTTCACAGTGTTCTCACTCCCTTCATCTTCTACCCTTCTGCCATCATACCAGAATGAGGGTCTTATCTCTAAAAAGCACTGCAACACAACATGCCCACAGACAGAGCTGACTGTGTGAAGACATGCACGCAAGGATGAAAGCACACACACATACAGAGGAGAGGCTCCCATGCAGGGGGAGTGGAAGCAGATTACAGGATCAGAGGAGCAGGGAAACACAGATCAAAACCTCGCAGAGCCACCGTCTTTACAGCAGAGAGAAACAACAGGCCCAGTGAGAAGCGAACAATGCCGAGCCATCAATCACGTTGCTCCTGTCAGCTAATAAAACAGACTATGTGATCACAGTTTCAGGTCAACAGGGGTCTGCCGACCCTGTGGTGCTCCACCAGGGGCTGACGTGGTGGATGCTGCTCTTATCTCAGCACCACATTACAAAGGAACACAAGCTCCCCTTCAAACTCCTCCCTGCTGGCATTCACAAAGTTTTTCAACAACAGCCTTCCCTGCACTCCCTCACACTCACACTGTGAGAAACTGCTGATCGAGGAAAAGAAGAAACTTCAAGACAAACTCCACAGTAGACGGTTTAGTAACATCAATATGTACTGTAGTAGTGCCTCTAGAAAAGTATGGCTGCAAATATTTATTTTTCATTAGTGAATAATCGATAATTGTTTGGTCTATAAAATGAAAATAGTAAAAAATATCCATCAGAATTTTCCTGAGCCCAAGCATTTTCACATTCCTTGTTTTGTCTGATCAACAGTCCAAAACTCACAGTTATTCACTTTGCTGTCTTAGAAGTCTACTCATATTCACATCTGAGAAGCTGGTACCAGTAAATTTTTTGCTTGCAAATTATGATTAATCTATAATCAAAACTGTTTATTTTGATCGCTAAGCTAATCGACAGAAAGGTTCAGCCGTATATAAAATGAAACATTTAGAAATAACACCCAAAGAACCAATCTTATTCAAATCATGAAGATAGGGCTGCAACTAACGAGATTGACTACTGGTCAGTTATTTTTTGGAATAACCAATTCCCTTCATCTATGACATGCCAGAAAATAGTGAAAAATGTCGATCCCAATTATTCAGATGGTGTTTTTGTCCAACCAAAAGTCCAGAACTCAAAGATATTCAATTTATGATGCTATAAAACAAAGGAAAGCAGCAAATCCTCACATTTGAGAAGCTGTAACCAGAGAATGTTTGGAATTTTTGCTTGATAAACGAACAGATTAATCATCAACTATATTTATATTTACTTTTATTTATTCATTCATTTTGGTCGAACAATTAATCAATTAATCAACTAACCCTTTCAGCACTAGAAAAATGCATGGAGACATATTACAAAATGACAGATAATGCTTATTAGAGGTCTTTAAGTACTAGCATAAGAAAACTTATACAGGTGTAGGATGCAAATAGCAGTAGTAGGAGCTGAGATGTGGTGATTGCTGTTTTGGGATTTGAGCTAGCGTGTGCAGGTCACAAATCCCAAATTACAGCATCATATAGCAGGTCACATGTTGTGACACTTAAAAGTCTTGATTAAGACTAAAAGGATGTTTAGGTGTTGACAGCATCACTAAACTACATGTAGAGTAAAATGATGAATTCGATCTGTTTGGCAGCACAGTATTAATCATCATATGAACATCATTTTGTTATTTCAGAAACTATATCATCGTTACACCAGAATAAAAGTAATTTAGAGATGAGTGGTCATATTGAGACAGTCAGTGAGGTGAAGATAAAGTTTCATTATCGAGTTTCAGAAAGCGAGTCACAAGGGAGAAGTCACACTAGGTCTGTCAAAGACTTATGGTGTACGGGGTCTTTTGTTGTTTTTCAGGTGTAAATCATGTACAGGCGAGACCCCCGTGGTCAGCATGGTGTAATTTATCAGTGCGGCCCTGGTCCCAGCAGCCGTGGCGGCGTGCCGAGCTCCCAGCAATAGAGATTAACACTCCTCCGTCAGAGAGAGCGGAGCACTCTGACACATACATACTGAGATAAAACATCTGGCCTGTCTTGACTAAATATTTCTCCCGTGTGTGTGTATGTTTGCAGTGTCTGTATATGTGTGTGTAGTCCAAACATGATGTGTGTATCCTCTTTGTCCTCCCCTCTTCATCACTGATATCTGGCAGTGTGAGTTGTGCTATGGACCAGACCTGGAGGTCTTGGCTCACAATGACCTGAACTCCCCAGGCGTTTGGTGCTGCAGTAAAAATGGATGGATGTGTCCCACTGTCTTAGTACTTAGGCAGACTCCGAGCCCACAAATATCTGACGAATATGAAACTGTGACACTCCAAGATATGGAAAGAGTGTTTGTGAGGAAAACAAGTGCTCCTTCTTCATCACCTCCTCTCACAGTAGTCAAACACCGACAGGTTAAAGTACAGAGTGGCTGCTTATTAAGAATTTCAAGATTCACTGGTCAACCAATTCCATCAACGGCACCTCTCGTGAGCCCTTAATCCTCTTACTCACCCTCTATCCTCTGCTATTTATCGCATTTTAATTGATACATGAAATTCACTATTGAGAGATTAAGTTTCACCATCTACACACGAAACATAAAGGCTGTGCTGACTCAGTGGGCTGTTTCTGTTTCATTTGCAGAGTGTTAAACCATTTATAAAAGCTGTAAAAATCACAAGTGGCAATTTAGGGCAAACTAACCTTTAAAACTCATTATACACCCATCTACATAAAAATATACACCATACCGCTGTATAAAATAAAAAAAGTATTTCAGTTCAAAGCTTTATGAATTACACATGACATCACTTGGCGGTGAGATGATAAGACTCAACAGAAGTGGAAAATGAAAGTAATTTTATACTGTTTTAGCACTTAAGTCCTCCTCCCTGTTTATGTGCGGTTATGAGGGTGAAAGCTCAAAGAGTGCAAAGAGAGATCATAATTCATACATGAGATACAGCCGTTGAGCTTCAGGGCTGATTTCTTAGTGAAAAAGTTCAGTGATAATTCTTGTATCTGTGCACTGACTGAGTCATGCAGACTACACTTCTGTGTAGGTAAAACTTGGAGAATTGGTGAGATAGGTGAATAGTACTTAGGCAGACCTTTAAAGAAAATATGTCATTTGTCAATGCCTTCCAACACAACCGCGTTTTCTGATCTGATGTCGGACAGACGACAGGACAACATTGTTTCTTTGTGCCACCAAAAACAGATAAATACTAGAAAAATGATTCACTGTCAGTAGGAAACATGATGTGAACAAAAGTCTCCCATGTCAAAGTCACATGCTTTGTTACCCCAATCATCCACACCCACCCTACAAGTTTTTGTGGCACTTTAACAACGTCACACTAGTTCTGCCTTTGTTCCAGACAGATAAGAGTCACATACGGCCACTAAAGGTCCTTAGTCACGTATAAGTAAGCATAAGTATCTTTCGTAATTTGAACAAACAATCCAATGCTGTAATTTTTCTTGTGAGGACAGTCCTGAAGGGTCAGTTCACCGATATTGCAAACATGAATGAATTTGAACGTAATTTTGCAATGCATCCAAATCCAATCTTAGAACTACATCCACAATGATGAACTTAGTGACCAGCCTAGAACAGACTCTGGTAGCAACAATATCCAAATTGTATTAAAGCATGTAGAGTACAATTAAACAAATGTATTAAGATCCAGTCATACTTTTTCTGTGAGGAATCAGTGACATGACAATGAGGAAAACTGATGGTACAAAACAGTAGCTAATTTTCAAACTTCAGGGTTCAAAATGGCCACTGTATGAATAATTGTAATAGCCCGTCTGAAGCAGTGGACTACCAGCAAGTTTTGAGCATAAAGTGTCAAACAATTACATTACGGCAGCCCTTTCCCTCCCTCTCATACAAGTCCTAAACTGAATGTGGGATTCTATAACATTCTGCAAAAGAGATGACGCAGACATATATACACTTTGTGCTCCACAACTTTCCAAACAGGTTCAGTGATGTTTAGATTTTGTGACTGGGGGGTGTCAAGGATGACTTTCTGGTGTTCATCAAAACACAAGGTTTGAACCTTGTCCTGTAAAATAGCTGCCCATTCCTTGGCCAATAAGCATCCCCATTTACTTACCCTATGCACAGTCAAACTGCTGGTGACAGGCACCCATTCTCCACCCGTCTACTGCACAGCCTCTCAGATCGGTCCTTCAGGCACTTCCAGAGAGGAGGGCGGCTGCTTGCTGCTGACAGAAGCTGCCTCGGTCTTGACGGAGAACCTCCTGAAAAGCTCCAGCAAACTCAGCTGCACTTTTGGAACAAAAAGTGAACTGGCGGTAGCTTGGGCTAAGGTTTCTGCACTGTCAGGTGCAGCCAGGGGAAAGGAATTCCAGCTTGGCAAAAAAAAAAAAAAAAAAAAAAAGCTGCTCTGACGGATGAATGATCCTGAGCATTGTTTGTAATTCATCTCCCAGCGTGCCATCTCCTGTCCCTATGGAGATCAGGAAGTGTGTGAGGCCTCCACCACAATTACACATCCACAGTGAAAGTGTCTGTGGCTGAGACCTAAATGTCACTCATAATGACCTCTGGAGTCTCTGTATCTCTGGCAGGTATCTATGCTGGCCAAAGAGAAAACAGGGGAACAAACACTAAAGAAAAAAGAATGTAATACAAAGTGCACTAAGTTCTCCCTGGCTATCTCAGTCAATCATCTTCCTAAATGTTGAAGCACTTGTACAGTACTCTCTTTGGCTTTAATCATTCTTTTGATTTGCTGATACTCAGGCGCTAAAAGGGACACATTGTACTCCCTTAGCATGACCATCTCACAACATACAGCTCTGAAGTGTCTCAGAAATTTAAGGCTGACACTAAGAAATTTCCTGTGATAGTCTCGATAGCGTGTTGCCACTTAAGGAACAATACTTGCCATTATTCCGCAGGAAAGCACAAACCCTGCACCCTTAAATTCCCTGCCCTTTCACCCCTTTGGCGTCTCTAAGACTACCCTCCCACACCCAGGGTGTAGCGGTGCATGGACTGTGAGAGGGTCAGACAGAGCATACAAAGACAAGGGAGCCTCAAATCAAATTTTACTTTCTAAAGTTCACTTACATTATGAAAAGATAAATTACCTCAAAGGAACATTGTGGTTATGGCTCGTAGAGAAAGTATGAATGATGCTCATCGTGGTTATTACTTCAGTCTGTTCTTTGTCCTTTTAACAGTAACATGAACAGGCCTTTCCAGTTAAGAAAACCCCTTCATTTCCCCCTCTCTTCATGTCCCTTATAATATTTTCCTTCTTCTTGCTTAAAACAACAGTGCCATCCCATTTCTTTCTGTCACACGTGACGTTGTTAAAGTGCCACAAAAACTTGTAGGGTTGGTGTGGATGATTGGGGTAACAAAGCATGTGACTTTGACATGGGAGACCTTTGTTCACATCATGTTTCCTACTGACAGTGTCAGCTTGTGACAACAAGAGAGGAGGAAAAAAACATCCTATTTTCCATTTGCTTGTGTTGCCTTTTCTACCTGGCAGCACTTGGAGAAACGTGTCCCACTGGAGCCGTGCCACCCTGCCACTAGTACAGCCATTCTCGTTTTACACACTCATCTCTTTCTCCATCTAGGAGACAGGGAATAGATATTCCCCCCTCTGAGCGAGGCCAGAAAGAAAAGAGAGGGGTGAGAGCTGGGCTCAGACTTTCAGGACAAACTGTAGTTCTCCACTTTGTCTCGGGGTCGAGGACCCATCTGGCCGCAGATTTAGTAACTCTGCTTCAGTAGGGATCAGTTTACTCGAGTAGCTAGGTTTACACAGGCAAAGTGAAGGGTTCATATAAAACGCATTAACTGAGAATAATCCTTTTGGTCTTTTGTAAATAGGATGTAATGATGGGGGATGCCCAAAGAGGGTAACCATTTTGAAAAGGCTCAGAGAGGCCAATTTGTGTGCAGGCAGAGTCTCAGTACACACAGTTCTGTCAGAAACCACAGTTGTACAAACTGTGGTTTCTGACAGATCAGTATCAGCATTTACCTAATTTCAGATAGATACTGATTTAAGTAGTCGGGCAATATACACATGTGAGAAAAACTACAAATATGTAACCACTGTGAGCATCTGAAGAATGTTCACAGTGAAACTAAACCTGTACTTTTCCTTCTCATGTGCTTTAGTTCTGTAAGGTGTAAAATGAGAAGCATATGTCATGTTTTTATCCAAACTAGCTTACAGTCTCATGCATGCACACATTTCAGCATTAATTGCCCCAATGAGACTTGAACCTCTAAAGCCAGATTCATTGTTCAATGTTAAGGAGTTACAGAGTAGCAACAGAGCCTATGCATGTAGCCTCTGTAGCTACACTGTAGCTAACATGTTTTCTCCTACAGGGCTGCAACTAACAATTATTTACATCATTAATTAACCTGCCAGTTATCTTCTTGATAAATCGATTAATTGTTTGGTCAATAATATGTCAGAAAATAGTGAGAATGCCTGGTACAATGCCTTTTAAAATCCTAAAGCCCAAGCTAATGTCTTCAAATAGCTTGTCTTGTCCAATCAACAGATCAAAAGCCAAAAATGATCCATTTACTACCACATAAACAATGAAAAACAGCAAAACCTCACACGTGAAAAGCTGGAACTTGGGAATGTTTAGTATTGTTTGCTTGAAGAATTGCTTAAATTAGGGCAGCCAACAAAAAATAAAAGGGCCATGACATAATCCTCTGTCCCTCAACCCATAGTCAATGATAGCAGCAGATAGAGCTCTAACTCTGGCACAGTAGCACTGATTTACTGCCCTGTCAGTCTATCTGTCATAAGGCACACATGCAACTGATATATAGCGTGTATGCGTGCAGAAACAGCGAGCGCGTGTGTCTGTGTCCTGTATCAAGTTTATTGATTACAGCAACTCAGTTCAGTTCAGTTTATGTGACCCCGAGTCATCTGTGGTGTAAAAATGTACGTTTAATTTGGCCCGAGTCACGAGTCTGTCTGTACATACAAACCTGATATATATGTCTGTGCTTGTGAGAGCAGGTGTTTTTGGTGCTCTAAACATGTCTGCATGTGAGTGTTTGTTTGCTGCCAGGCTCTGGCTGTGAGCTGAGCATGAATGAGTGAGAGAGCCATAAACACCTGAGGAAGCAGGAACACACAGACGCCCTCTC
Organism: Siniperca chuatsi; assembly: GCF_020085105.1. Classification (NCBI taxonomy): domain Eukaryota; kingdom Metazoa; phylum Chordata; class Actinopteri; order Centrarchiformes; family Sinipercidae; genus Siniperca; species Siniperca chuatsi. The sequence goes on along the minus strand of NC_058046.1, from coordinate 18,774,330 downwards.
TGGAGTGTATTTATGGTCCTGGTTGAGGCGGGGGGAGTCGTCATGCACAGCTTGGCTCTGGCTGTGGCGAGACTCCAACCAAAACACTGGGGCTGTTAAAGCCCCCTGGATGAGTCCCAGGGGGCAGTGGAACGGGCAGAATGCGGGCCTGGGTTTAGAGGTTCAGGGGTACGTCCTGTTGTTAATGAGCTCACCTCGCTGGGCCTCTCTGGCTCTGAGCCACTGACGCTGCCCCACCAACACTGCCACTACCTCTTCCTCCTGCCACAAAGACTGGACCTGGACCACTGAAGCATACCACACTTACAGAACAATGTGCAGATCACTCTGTGCCCCTGAGATGATCTCAACAAGATGTGTGTCTCCAAGTGAACAAGAAGACAGTAAGAGGAAGTGCCGTGCCATGTTGAAATTTTCTGTGCAGCGCTGTAGAACAAACATGTCTGAATGTGTGTGCAGGACCATATGTGTGTGGATATTAAGAGAAGCCCCTGAGACGTGACCCTAGACAATGCAGATACAAGCACTTTCTTAAATGATGCATGTCTTACATGCTCTATTAGTGCAGGGTAAACAGCGCTCTGCATGCATAGAATATACACGCTTTCTGTGAAACACTGCGCACTGAAGACGGCTGAAGTGTAACATGTGGCAAAGCAAGTTTATTTTAAATAGCACATTTTTTATACACAAAGGCAATTCAATGCGCTTTATAATATGCATTAAAAACATTAAAGAAGAAATACCACATGAGACATTTAACCACATATCACATTTATAGAAAGGAGCTCAGGATGTAAGTGCAAGGTGGATAATGATCAATGCTTGTGATTTAGTTGAAAGTTTTAAACCAGTTTTGACTTGGTCAAGGATAAACTAAGATCTACATGATCTCTTGCCTCAATGTTGCCAGGTGTACAATAATTATTGTATTTGTACGATAATTTCGACATTCAGATGTGACTGTAAAACCAATACAGCTTACTGTAAAGTCCCATTTTGCTGTCCGTGAATAGCTTCAGCTTTATATATCAGACATTTGATCTCTAGAGGCAAGTTCTATTATCCTCTAGTTTTTCCTCTTCTAGCCAATCAAGTGAGGTCATTTCTCTTTGGTCATGACGATTGGCTCCTCGAGGGGAATGCCTGCTCCTCTGTCAGGTTTGAGCTCTGAGAGCCAACCAGAAATGTCTCTAATTAGGCAAAACTGCAGTTCATCCAAACCTCCTCTCCACTCTTGTTTTCAGTCCAGAACTAATCACAACCATCAGCACCACTCCCCTCATCCCTGCTGAGCACTGTATCAACCACATGAGCAAATGGAAATATATGCAAAGACCAGCTCAAAATAGAGCTCAATAGTCAGACGGGGGCAATGACTTTTAAATTCTACACGTTATCCAAGAGTGCAGCGTTTAGTGGCTGGGAAACTGAGACCGAAGCAGAGGGGGGGGGTTTGGGAGGTCTGTGATACGAGAGGCCATAAATGATGTCACCACAACACACCACAGCGAGATCTCTGTGATGTGGTGGTCTGTTTGTGGTTTATTATACATGTGAGTGGAGGAGGTTTGAAGGTCGGCTTCATAAAATCCCCACCCACTGAGCCACAACACTTGAGCCTCTCTTATGTGGTGTTGTATATGTTTATGAACTCATAACAGTGACAAATGAGCAGCTAGGTCATTAGGACTACTGGGAGTGTACAAAAACCACAGATGATATAGTGTAAGAGAAGAATATCTAATCTAAAAGCAACTTCATTGTATTTTTATGTTTTTGTGGTCCAGAATGTGGATTTAACTGGGGGGTGGGAGTGAGACAGCGGTAAGAAGAAGACATCACTGGATTTTACAGGGATTCACGTGAAAAAAACAGGAGCAAGAGAATGAAAGAGTGAATATGTGTAGAATTTAAACGATTAGTCAATTAAGAGAAAATCAATCGGCAACAATTGATGATCGATGAATTGTTTACATTTGCTTCTCAAATGTGAAGATTTGCTGTTTTTGTTTTATATGAAACTAAATTGAATATCTTTGGGGTTTGGATGTTTGGTCGCACAAAACAAGCAATTTGAATACATCACCTTAAGCATTTTTCACTATTTTCTGACATTTCATTGACCAAATGATTAATGGAATAATCTTCCTTCAAGCCTAAACTTGATCACATCGAGCGCATTTTCAAATTGTGTTTTAATACTCGATGATTGTAACTACTGCTGTGCAGTTATTCTGTCTTTTTAATCATCAAATAAATTCAATCAATCAACTGATCAATTGCTTAAACAAAAAAATAGTCATCAGGTTAAAAATTATGAAAATAATCTGTAGCTGCAGCCCTATGTAAAAGCAAAAGTAAAAGCAAAAGCAAAAGTAGATAAAGAAAAATGTACTGTATAGCTTTATGAAGCTAAATAAAGAGGGAGAAGGAAGATTAAGACAGGTACTGGAATTCTGACAAATTGGTCGAGAGATGGTGATTTGCAATGTGTCTGGGGTTGTGAAAGAGATTATCAGCCCTCCCATTGGGCTGCAGGCAGCAATTGGGTCCACTGAACTCATCACAGCTGTTTGGAACCAACAGGACCCCGAGCGTACCCCCTCCATCAATGGTGCCATTGTCTCAGCACTGATGTCAAAACGCCAAATATGCTTCATTACCTTCTCAGAGCCTACCTAAAGACAGTAGCGCTGTGTTTTTACAGTACCTATATCGTGCCACTCTGTACCTGCAAGCTGAGAGATGGCGATATCTTGAAGGGCAGGGAGCAGACGGGGTTAATGCAGCTTTAATGACATCAGTCGCTGAGTGGATCAGGGATGAGAGAAGGTAGAGCCGACACCTCTACCTGTGAGGAGGACTTAAAAAGGGACATGATTTTAAAGGTTTTGTCTTTTCTTTATCTTTACTTGATAAAAGCCCTGTTACCAGTTTACTTGGCCTTATCTTGGCCAGCAAGAGAGTGTCTTTCTTCTCTCTGCTGCCGATTGCGTGAGCTGTCAGACTGTAAAGAGCCTGTCTGTTTGTGGGTCACTCAGTCAGCACACCAGTCCACTTAAACTACTGGGTGAGGGGAAATGCCTCTGCTTTATTGGGGACAGAAGAATACTCCAGCTGCTATGGCATGTGTGTGTATTTGTGTGTGTGTCTATTTTCATCCCTAAAAGTTATTTTGCACTGCTGACTCGGCCCACTTTATTTTTTTCTGACTGCAGGAAAAACAGTTTTCAATGCACTCCCGAGGGAAGTCTTGGGAAATAATAAATAAATCAGTAAGCAGAAGAGGCATTTCCAGTCCAGGAGCCAGATACATAAAACTTAACTCAGAATCAAGGCTAAGTATGTATGAAACTTAAAAAAGATTAATCTGCTGTGCATCTGTATTTCTTGAACTTCACTGCCATTTATTTTAGATTTAAGAACAGACGAACAGAAGAAGATGCAGGTAAACAAATGGAGCGTAAAGCATTAAACTAAATGTGGTTCTTCATGTATAGACTGGATATCAAATAAATAAAATCCACAGCCTGCAAGGTTTGTGCTGTACAATGTGCGCTCTGTCTGTGGTTTACATGGAGTATTTCAAAATAATGTCATAATACTATCATCATAATTATTAGTACACTGTATATTCCTATTTAAATACCTGAACCCCTCTCTAAGTATAATTTTGGGATCTTTCATAAACCTGATGCACATACCAGCACACACTTACATAAGAAGAAGACAGTATGGAAAGAAATGCAGACAGGAGAAGAGAAAAAACTCCCCTCCACTGTTTTGGTGTAGTTACTTTTAGGTTGGCTGCTCGGTATTTTCAGTGGTGTTATTTGTTAATTAATGACTATAATGACAATTCCCCTGAGCAGAGCAGCATTGGCTGACAGGGCTGGACGCTCCCATGTCTAATCTCATCTGGGGCCCTCAGCCCAGTTTGCCTTCACTTCAGCTGCTTCCAATTTGGGCTCAGCACTTGTGCTGCGCTGGCCATTTACATAACCATGAATATCAGCTGCTGTGGCCTGCACACTGGCTGCAGCCTGCCTCCCTGTATGTATGTGATTTATGTGTCCTTGCAGATCTCTTCTCATGATTGCATAAATGCTCTGGATGTGGGTGTGAATGCAGCTGACATCAAATCAGTTTTCTGTGAATTAATTGGAGCTAAAGAGAATAACATATTTAACACCTGCTAGTGTAAATAGAGGGGAATCCAGGAATGTTACTTAAAGAAAAGAGGAGGGCTGAATGAAAAGGTGACTCTGTTTTGTCAGCGTAATGACTTATAGTGCTGCTCTGTGTGGTCTAAGAGGAGTGGGAGTGGAGGTCACCTGCTCTTGTTCAGCTCCCTCCCCTCTGACCTCAGGCTGGGGTCGCTCCACTCACAGCTACTAAAGCCTGCTGCCATTAAAGCAGCTAATCACGCTGAACAGCTGCATCCCTCACTGTACAAATCCTCAACACCTTGCTCTCTCCCACCCACACATTCACTCTGGCAGTCAGACAGACACATATACCAGCGTCCACGCACACTCCCCCTCTTCCTTTGCTAATGGCAAGCTGCAGCCGACTGATGTTTAAAGCGCAGGGTTTAGCGTGTAGGCCTGTGATAAGCTGCACTGAGCTGTGAAAACACAGATTACATTTCTGCGGCTTATTACAGACAGCGCGCCTCTGCCTCCCAGCCATACCGTAATTGCGACCCAAAAACCACAGCCTCCGCTTGGCTGAGAGATACAGCTTGATGGGGACCCCCGCGGCAGAGTTTTGACAGCCGTGCTAATTCAAGTCTACATTCCCCCATATGTTTTCCTGCACGGCAGCCCCCTCCTGCAATAAGCTGCAGCCATATTTCCACATATAAGTGCTGTCCTCCATAAATTAAATCAGGTCCAAGATATCAACTGCTGTCTCTTAGTGTCATCTTCACACTTTTAAGGCTCCATCAAAATGAGCAGATAGAGGGCAAAAGTCCAAAATACCTAGGAATTGTACAGGTTTCCACCTCCCAGTGGAATCATTCTTCATTGCTGTACTGTGTTGAGGCTGATGCAACCTGTATGTGTAGAATATTTGAGAGCCAGCTCTAATGTAATAATGTTGCTTTTATAGGCTACATTTGATATTCCTCGTATCACAAAATTGCCTCTAAATGAGGTATAATTTTGATATTTGTGTTTGATGTATCATAAGTTGGGATATCCCCATCTGAAAACAAGCATTTACTTACTTGGAATGCCAAAGCCAACCAGGCATACATTAAATCCCTGTTTCTGGCAGGCTATGAAAGTGTCTCCATCTGCAAATACTTAGCCTTTTTTTTTCTCAGGCTCAATCAGAGATAGAGACCATTGTGTTCCAGGTCCAGAAGTAAGACAATATCTCCCAAACCTCATAGAAAACAATTAGGACTCAGTAATTACACCACTGCCCTGGAATTCCAGCCAAGTCCTGAGGATGGGGTGAGGAAATAAGAAAAAGAGCGCAAATGTGAAAGGTGCCTGTCTGATGCAGTGTTGTCTTACGCTGCTTGGACTCTGATGGAGTAAGTTTGTTTATCATCCTGGGTGTGATGTAATGTTTTGCCTTTGGAGCCCTCAGTTTGAACGTGATAGGCAAAATATGCTCACAATCCTGTGTATGACTGGATGACAGCATGGCGTGAACTCTTCTCATATTGTTCTCTCATTATCTCTGTGCTCTGCTGCTTTGTTTTTGGAAACGCACAATCCAAAACTTTAACAGAGACACGTTATCTTTACTTCAGACTGGACCTGTTGATTTACATATGTTGACCAATTGGCTGGCAGGCAGAGGGGTGAGAACGGAGGGACACAAGAGAAAACAACTCTCTCATCTCCATTTGAAATATAACCATATCAATGGCCATGCTCTCAGCATATATTGCACTTCCTTTCCTCTCTTGCACCTTAAAGCAGCTCCGGTCCTAGAGTCCTGCTGGTATGGACATTGTTGAGATCTGCTGTAATGCAGACCAGTCTTGGGAATCAGACGTGGCCTGGGGCTTTTGGGATGGCCTGGTGAGAGAACGATGGAAGTTAAAAGCAGGCCAGCGTGAGTAAATGAGCGGATCATATACATTTTCCACAGTCTGTGAAAAGCAGACAAGCAGAGGAAAAGGGACGATGGGGGCAAAGGTATATAACCAACACTGGAAGGTCTTTAAAGATATATGTATCTGGTGTTAGCTATTTAAGAGATTTATGAGATCAAAAGGAATATGTTATTAATGTCTGCCCTAGACAGTAGATTTTGAAAAGTGCAGTAGGATGGCAGTTGTTTATTCTTTTATATAACAGCGGTGATTCGTTTACTGAGCCTTTTAAATTCCGGCTAACTCAAGGTCAAACAAGTACTATCAGCCGTCTGGAAATCCACAAAGAAATGTGTGGATATTTGCAGATGGAGCCACACACAGGTATTAAGAGCCTGGATTTGAAACTTGCACCCACTGAACTACGAGTGCAGCTTTAACTTCTCTTGGCAACACTATGGCAACAGATTTTAGCACAATCCGGTCTCCAGTGTTGCCCGTGTGGCAAGCTTTTATTTCTCCTTAAAGCGGCGAATGAGGCAGACAGCAGCAGGGTTTCAGGTTCTGCACTGGCAAGAGGTTCTGCTCACGCGGCAGGAGCAGAACAAAGCGCCGGTGGCCCTGGATAGCATCAGTGGTGATGGAGAGTAAAGGCCCTGTGAATGGGACCTGTCACTTCCACTCAGCGCAGCCTGTGATCTGAGTCACCCGGAACGACGCACAGATAAGTGGCTAATCCCAGCATCCCTGCTGGCTCGACAGCCCCCTACTGCCATGACAACCGGAGGGGAATCTCCTCCAGCGACAACTTAATTGGATAATTTCCTCCCTGTTTGACTGTGTATTCCTCTGCTTTTGTTAAGTAATGTCTAGGTTGTCTTGTCTGGGTTGAGTGCAAGTGTGTTTTTTGACTTTCAGAGCAGGGAAGGTCTAAAACAAGCACAACATTTGATGTATGCCATGTGTAAGCAAGCAGGAAAAGTGAGGAAATGTCTCCAGTTGAAGCCACACTGCAGCAGACTACAGGCCACCAGGAGGGCTGAGAGTTGCTCTTAGCTCACCTGGGAGTGGGAGCATGAAAGAGAAACAGCCTCTGCTTTCAGCACCAAAAAAGAACACTTTAACCACTGTAAACATTTATTGTCCTTTGTGTCACAAAGCCTGACAATTTATGTTACAACCAGTCAAGTCCTGGGTGCCGGTATAAACAGACTCCACCCTTCTCCCCAGACTGCAGAGACACAGGGGCCAGTGCCAGGGGACGTCATTATACACTGGGAGTGTGTGTGTGTGTGTGTGTGTGTGTGGTGGGCAGCTACTGAAGTCGAAAAATGGAAACAGCAGTGCTAGCATGGCACTTTAAGAGGATGAAGACTTAGTTCCAGCTGGACCATAAAACTCAAAACCACACAAAAGAATCAACCCTTACGTAGTACAATGACTCCTAGATTGAACACATTAAAACTGATTAATAAAGTGGAAGTATCTGACTCAGCCTGAAGAGACTGAGGGATCTTATTTCTTAACTTCATTTAGAAGACAGAAGCAGCCTTATGTAAGCCTAATGGAAATCACTCCTGTTTTAAAGTATTACTTGTGTGTTGGAAGGCACACATGCAGGCTACAAGGCAGCAATGCAAAACAGAGGGATGCAGATGGTGATGAGATAAAGAATGATAAAAAGAGGAAACAGAGAAGACAGAATCAAACTTGTGAAGGGAACCTGTTGCTCTAAACCATTTCTCAGTCCTAGTTTGCGATGTTGGCCCCCTCCGAGAGCCCTAACTGTTTGACTGTCTTGACTTACCTTCTTCACAGGCAGCACCGCTGAATCCTGGACAGCATTTCCACTCCAGAGAGGTCACAGTGCGGTACACCACTTTATAGGAAGGTCTGACCACGGTCCTGTAGCTGCAAAACACACAAAATCTAAAGCCATCACATACACACAGATAACAACAGCTGTCTGCGTATGCACTGACTGTGATAACCCACTTTTCTCTTTGGCATGTGATCTGGCAGCTTTGTGAAGCAAAATGAAAGGAAATAGATATTTATAGTGATATATAATAGAGTGAGATATTACTCTGTGTTATTCACTGAGTTGCTCGAGTTATTTTTGATGATGTTGTATTTTTTATTTTGGAACTAGTGTAAATTGATTTCTAGGTGGATCTGCTGAACTCGCCTCATTAAGTTTTTTATTTCCTTCATTTCCCAGAATGCATTTTGTCTACCCCCAGGTGTGAACTTGTTGTGTGAATTGCATTCACTCGCTGTTGGCAGAATGAACAAGAAAACCTGCAGTTATTCCAACACGGTAGTGTTCAAGCATGGTTACCCCAATTGCTAGCCTTGTAGTCACATCATTAAAATAGCCTAAATTAGCTACTTTTACAGTGTTATGTATTTGGAATTAACAAGATAAACCAGATACAAACAACCTGTATCGCTCCTTTTAAATTAAATGAATCAAGATGTAACTGCCAGTGATGGTGGCCCAGCAGGCATTTTGCTGACAGATTTGTAGTTTTTTTTAGCTAAGAGGGAGATATTGTAACTGGCAGAAATTCCTGGTATCTACGACTCAAAATTCGGGGGTTGATGTTTAAGTAAGGTCTAAACAATGACTTCAACATGGCATGAACTGCAGTAACAAATGGTGAAGCAAAAAAAACCTATGTGAGTCAAAGAACAAGAATGACTATAAAACATTGATTTTGAGAAAGAGGAGACTTTTTCTGCTATTAAACTCCACTATAGTTAGTCTAGAAAATGAACAAAATATCAAATAACAAAAACAGTACTTCCACAGTAGTTGTTTTAAGTATTTTAAGGTGAGTTCTTCTCTTTAAAGGGTTCAACTCTCAGTGGTACAGCAGTAGCAGTAGTGGTAAGGTCGCCTCGCCTTCTCACCTGCCCCCTGTACATCCCTGCGGCCAGCGGCATGTCTGGTAGACCCGCTGGAGGACTGTCCCATTCTGCACCTGGCAAGTCACTGTCTTAGTGACCGTATGAGGACACCAGTTCCTGAAGGGAGAAAAAGAGTGAGAGTCAGAAATGCAGAGTGCAAAACAATGTTGTTATTTTTAAATACGGAAAAAAATCACATTTTCAAAGTAAATGTTTCAAGGAGGAACAGTGTATTTTTTCAAAACATCTTCAAACAAGTGCACTCAGACTAAAGCTCGCTCACAAAAGGAAATTAGCCATGCAGTCACAGTCAATGCGCTGTTGTCTTCCTGCAGGTTTAGATTTTTCCCTCCCTTCCCCCAACCTTTTGTTTTGAAACTTCTTTATGGTGTTTACACGGTTTTAATCAGCCACGAGATTTGCAGGAGTGCATTGTGGGGTATATTTACACTGCAGCCTCTCCTTTATCAATACACATCCGTTTGCATTCGGCTCTCAGAGGAGGTAAAGTCCCTCGGGAGGGAATAAAGGACGAGGTCCCATACTGAGATTAGAGTTTTTCAACACGGGTTAATCCTGGGTCACAAGTCCACTCCCTTTCCAAAGAGGCTTCGTAAGACATTATCAGGATTCACTGAGGCTGTTAAGAAACTGACCTGCAAGGGGGGAAAAAAGCTTATGTAAAGGTCAAAGGTTAAGATCTGATAGGGAGGATATGTTTACTTAAAGCTGTAAGAGTCAAGTAGACTCGCTTACCTTCACCTCCACATTATTTCTTAGGCCTCCAGAAGCAAAATTTTATATTTTTACACAGTAAAAGTTATATAGCACAGTTATAGCGCTCAATGCCACCATTAGACTAAAAGCACCAAATTACGTAAAGGATGATTTATTTGAGGTAATTGGTTTGGTTGAATCCTAGCTCAATTACCCTTCTAACAGGAGTAGATATCTGTTCCTGATAGCGCAGGGGCAATGAGAAAAGTTTAGCTGGAGAGGCCAGTTTCATCTCATCCCACTACCTACCAAATCAAGAAAACACTGAAGGGTGGTTATTTCGCTTTAATGTATGGAAAACACACTGAGGCTGTTTGAGCTACCATATGTTACTTTATTTTATTAACAATGAAATACCCTGATTACCTTCATACGGCTACAGCTGGAGGAGAAACAAGGAAAACAATTACTATAGCCTGTGTTTACACAATCAATAGATGTATAGAAAGGGGGCTCTATGTAGAAACCACAAAGGAGACTGTGTGGCTTGTAGCACAAAACTACACTTTGTGTGTTCTGCTGCCAATGTGTTTGCAAGAGTGGGAGGGTGTTCCCACCAAAGTCTGTTTGTCAATATGTGAGACCATATGTTTGTGTGCGCGAGAGACAGTTTACGCAAAAGGAAACTGCCAAAGGCGGAGGATGCGAAGCAGCCCTGAACCAGCTCCCATTAACAATCCCCACATGTTGTGGTGGCCGCACACACAGACCTGAGCCAGCGAGCAGAGGCACCTCTACTGTAGAACTTCAGAGATATTTCTTTTTGATATGACTATGGCTCTGCTATAGCTATATTTTTGTCTGGATTATTTTTCCATTCATGTAATACTCATTTAGCCTATAGAATAATGATAATAATTTTTTATTCTTTGGTGTATTTAAAAAAAAGTTACTTTGCCAGATTAAGTTACAAATGTAAAATGTTCAAGTCTGAGACAACATATTCCAGGGCCTATTAAAAAATAAAAGGAACTGTGGAAAAGTAAGACATAGTTTGAATTCATCCTAAACTTCTCAAGTAATGCGAGTAGGGAATTCATCTGCCACACATGTTATTTAAGTACAGGCCCACCCTTCATGTATCTTAGTGTATCCATCAGCCGTGAGGCTACAAAAATGAACATGGATCTATATGATTACCCCATGATTGCTTTCCCTTGTCCAGAAAAAATTGCTCTAATCATCGGTGGAAAATTTCTGACATTGAAGGAGCTGTGGTCAGGTAGAGCCAGGAGTAAGGGGAGGGGGTACTAACCCTAACTCCTCCCCACCACTTATCCTCCAGACCCAACAGATAAACATCTAAGTTTCCCAGGCTGAGAGGAGGTTTCACCTGGTAACAGCTAAGATTGTCACCAGGGGGTACGAGGAGGGAAGTGGGGGTGGGTTTTATGATCTCCCCTTCTCTCTTTGCATTACACTTATGCAATTACCAAAGAGGAAATGCCAACCGTTGCTGCTTCAGTGAATGAAATAACACAAGCAGTTGGCATAACAGAGTTTACAATTTCCCAAATGGCTTGAAACCAATACCTGCATTACACACATAACTTGCTAAAATGGATTCACACAATACATAATAAGAACAAGGCAGCAAGAACCCTACTTTCTCCACTGCAGAGAGGATGGAGATATGATGATATAGTCCTTTGATGCCTAAAGATAATTGTATTAACTGGGTACGGGTAACATCATTATCTCCTCTGGGATGTAAAAGACTAAAGATGAAGTCTTACTTACAAGCCCTATAACAAATGTCCTCATTTTGTTGCTACTATACAATGGTCCATTGACTTTTTTCTGGCTTTATTCATAAAGGGACACAGGTGCTTGGTGCACTCAGTCTTTCACTCTAAAATGTTTCATAGTCAACACCTTCCTCTTACTGGAGGCGCCCATGTGCTATGAAGTGTGAAACCCACCAGCACCATGCTGTTTCACTGGCAAAAGCACCAAGCAGGCCCTCAGTGAGTATCAGGTCTCTATGCACACATGGCACACTCTGAATGCTGGGCCCAAGCTAAATAAATCATAAACCATCTCTCACAGCCACAGCCAAAAAAGAGAAAGAAATTCTATAAGGGACAGAAAAATCACAGCTTTGGCCCTGTTCCTCAGTGCTACAGATGCCAATACAGTAAAACATCGGAGGGAAACAAAAACGTACTGAACCCTAAATGAATGCAAATGCTGACAAAGAGCTTATGAACTTGTCAATAAAGCTTATATGCTGTATTGTAGTTGCTGTGTGTGTCCTCATTTCGCCTCGTACGCTATGCAGCCTACATCTTTCATGATCACACTACTGAGTTAGTGCACTCTCTGCAGCAGACTGAGTGGGGAGGAAGAAGCTGGGAGTTCAGCCGTGTGAACTGACAAGAGGGTTGGTAAGGCAAAAATGCTGGTGAGACTTTGGTGAGAACTTCTCAGTAACTCCCTCTCCATCCACCCATCCATTCACGTACGGTGGGAGGAGGTGGGCTGAACGCTCAAAGATATGTTTGAAATACAGCATAGATAGAAATCTGAAGGAATTTCTCTAGATTTCTGTCTGTGGGAAAAATACTTGGTGAGAACAAAGGACAAAAGACAGATGTGGCAAACAGCCAGACAGAGGAGAGAAGAGGAGAGGAGACAAAGGTCATTTTATCATAAGGGTCACACAAGGGAGCTTCCGATGGGAACAGGGAAGTGGAAGGAAAGACAATTATGAAGCACTGTTGGTCCCACGGGATATAGAAGAGGCATAAGATAAATGTGGTGCAACAACACATGACGGAGAGAGAAATAGAGAGTACAGTCACAGTGACATTAATGAAGCGAGAGAAATACAACATTCCTGGAGTCATAATTTGCAGCTTCTGGGAAAAACAGAGACAAGAGTTATGATCAGTTTGCATTTGAAGAATTATAAAATGATTAAGTTAACAGAGAGTATCAGGGCTGGAGGGCTTTCATATTGCAGGTTCAATGCTGCTGTGCGTTTTCCATGTGCAGAGGACAGTGAAGATCATCAAAGCACCACAGTGTGGCCTTGAAGGTTGTTAAGTGACTCTTCACAGTAGCCTCAGAGAAACAAGGAAAACTCTCATTTGTCTTTGTCTGTTTAGAGCTTTCAGGCCTGGACACCTGCGAGCTTTGAGCGTGTCTCTGTGTATAACGGGTGAGTGCATCTTTAAGTGTTTGAGGCTGGAAGTAAACAGGGAATTCCACTCAACTGACAAATTCACTTATATCACAGCTATGGCTCCATACAGCCTGTTTACAAGTCACGAATGTACCATCATGTAGAGCTGAGCTGCTCCCACGAACGAGACACTGACATTGTGGACTGGTCATCTGCAGTGTACAGTATGTAATTAGGGCACTGGTATAGGTTTTTTTTTCCCCATTGTCGATTAATCTGTCAATTATTTTTTTAATTAATTGATTAATTGTTTAGTTTATAAAATGGTGAAAAATGGCCATCACAATTTCCCAAAGCCCAAGGTGTCTTCAAATGTCTTGTTTTGTCAAAAACTGAAAGAGATTCAGTTTACAATCGTAGAAGACTAAGGAAACAAGCTAATATTCACATTTGAGAAGCTGGAACAAGATTATTTTGATATTTAGATTTTTTTCCTTAAAAAATGTAGGGCTGCAACTAACGATTATTTTCATAATCAATTAGACTGTTGAGTATTTCTTTGATTAATTGTTTGGTCTATAAAACATCAGAAAATAGTGAAAAATGCCCACCACAGTTTACCAAGAGTCCATGGCATTGTCTTAAGATGGCTTATTTTGTCCAGCCACTAGTCCAAAAACCAAAGATATTTAGTTTACAATGATAATAAAACAGAAAAAAGCAGCAAATCCTCACATTGGAGAAGATGGAACCACTTTTTGCTTAGAAACTGACATAAACAATTAATCGATTATCCAAATAGTTGCAGATTCATTTTTAGTTGATAATCGACTAATCGTTGCAGCTCTACACTGGTATATAGTCTCATTCCCTGAAAATAATCCTGATTAATGGAGCTGTGCAGTTGGTGACTGCTTCCTAATATCCATGAAAAATGTTCCTTGAGCACATACATTATTTGAAGTTCTTTGAATGGTGAAATCTAAAGCCATTCTGCTTTAAGCCACACAGGGCTAAGCCTACTGGGATCTCTGTCATCTTCATTCCCATGATTAAAGAAAAACGTGGATATGGTTAAGATGGGTGAGGAATGAGGGCAGCCACAGGGTTCAGACTGCCTGTCAGACCATGACAAGTCCTCCGAGGGAGGATAAAGAAATGGGCGAGACAAGAAATAAAGAAGCGGCTACTTCCGTAACCCCTCAGTGTACTGAGCTCATATAGTTGTTAAGAACGACAAGGGTGAGTGAACACTTTATCAGCTCCTCTACAGAGCAACCACACCAGTCAAGAAATTACTCAAGAGTTGTTAATCCCCTTTGATTTGGGTAATCACTGTGTGAAGACAGGACAGGCACAGGAAGACATTCTTAGTGAAGGTTTTCCTGTGACAGAATCCTTTCCCAGTCTAAAATTAATATTTACTTCCTTTTAAGTTCCTGAACCCCAACGACAACTTTCTGTCATTGAATGTCAAGTTGCTAATGGCCATGAGAGATCCCTCTGCTCTCTGAAATCCCACTGCCACTGTTTGGCTTTGTTGACACACCATAAACTGCTGCTTTCACAGATCAGGCCAGACAGCAGGTGGACTGAGACTTTCAGCTCCTCTTGTGTCACCTCAAGCCCACTGACCTCTCGCCGGTGGCTGAAACACACCAACGGCAGCTTCCTCTCTGTCTATCTAGCCATCCCTCCACCGCCACTTACAAACAGCAGCAAACCGACTGTAAACGCACCTCCCCCCTTTCCCACAACCCAGCCCAGATGTGGTGGAGTCCCAGCTGCATGTGTTTAGTAAACATGTCCACAAACCTCTGGCCATGAGTGACAGGGGAGCTGAGCAGAGAGGTGAGCCAGTGAAGCGAAGCTGAGAGCCACCTGGACACACCCAGAGGAAATGGCCTCTTCGGGGAGAAGGGGTTTCAGCCTCCGGCCACCTTCAGCCCACACACACACTCGCAACCTGACAGCATAAATATTTGTAAGGCGGGAAACGTCCTCTCATCATTAAGCACTGGCTAGTCTCCGAGCTAAACTTTGTCTCTGTCCAGGAGGGAAGCAGAGCTGGTTAGCGCTCTTGCCTGTGTGTTTAGTCTAGTGACTCTCCTTCAGAAACGCCCTCGTCAACAACTCAATCATGAGACCATCTCATGCCCCTTTTCATTCAGTGACCTTTTCTTAAGCTATCAATCTTGTGCAGTTTATTACAGACATAAAAATAATCTCTCCCTCATTCACTGTCAGTAACACTCATTTAAGATGCATCCTGTCTTCACCACTGGGATCCACAGTATAGGAGCAGGTTTTATGTGGACAGATCTGAGGACTAAAGATGGTGCTTTGAAGAGCACCCTGACAGCTGAGAAGGAGCAGATGTTGTTGCTGCGCTTACATCTCCCGCTGCAGGGACAAAGAGCACACAACACACCTCAGAGACAGTGGAGCTGCTCTCAGGAGTGAAGGTGGGAGAGATAGGACAACAATGAGGATGGAAGTCAGCAGAGCAATGTGTGCTGCCAGCACAGGAAAAAGGAACCAACTGTCAGGAAGACAATAGGACCTGGTAGATGGATGGAGATGGGAGTTGCTCTGCGGATTCATGCATTGACAAGAAGATACAAAAAGTGAGGCTATAAGGATTAAAAATAGACTGAGGCAAAAAAGAGGTTATTATAACAAGACACAGTTGAGGATTATATATAGTACAGTATGTTTCTGTAATAATATAAAGTGACTATAACGTGGATGCTTGCCTTACCTTTTCTGATAGACTGAAGTGTGAGAGGCTGCTGTCAGCTGCGTCCCGGCTGAGTAGGTTTTGTAAAGTCCCGTCTTCCAGGTCCCGTCAACAAACGTGGTCAGCCAGAGTATCAGCACAGTCCAAAGCAAACTTTCTCTGCAAAGCGCGGACACGCTCTCCCGTTGGCGCGGTCCCATTTCCGTGGCATCAAAAGAACGGCCAGAAAAGTTTTAAATGAGCCCAACTTCCCCCGGTTAGAAAGCAGACCGGGTAGTGAGGGGGGTGTCAAACAGCACCGGGTCGGCTGGAGAAGACACGCATCCTATTCACTAAAGTAGCAAACATGGACTTCTGTAGACTACAAAAACGATGTCTTACACTCGTTTATTTGTAAAATAGCCTGTCTTAAAATCCTAAGTGAACTAAAGAAAAATGCCGCCCCATAAACTCCCGCTTCTCATTTGTCTCTACCTACAGAGAGCCGACATTTGAAAATAAACCTTGAATACTATGTGTGTGTGTGGGTGGGTGTGTGTTGTTAAGTGTGTGTTGTCTTCCTTTCTCTATTTGCTCTGCCTACCTCCGTCTGTCTGTGCGCATATCGAGCCGAGCCTTTACTGCAGCGGGCATGAAACCACTTTTATAGTCTCCTCGGGTGTTTTAAGTGCACAGCCTGCTGGGTCTTTTTTACCCTGCCCCATTTCAACCTCTCACAGAGGACAATGCGCGCTCAAGGAGGCGGCACATTACGCATTGTATTTGTTCTAAATGAATTATGGGCTGCTGCTTCTCCGAGGTTCCTCTGAAATCACTGGAGCTGTGCCGGGGATGAGTAATTGTTTTTTTGGTGAACACAACTGGATATAAAACAAATTATGGCTAAGTTCTGGCCCTGATAGATTTGAAAAGTTATATTTAAAAGCCCATAAAGTAAGGTTCATCTCTGTATTGTTACCACCATATATTTTTCAACATTTACAGTAAGCTATCTATCTATCAATTCGATTAAAAGAGCTTTATTGGCATGAAAGTTTCAAAAAACAATATTGCCAAAGCATCAAAATATAATTTGTCCAAATATTTGGCCAGCACACAATAACAGTAAAATGAACATTAACACAATATTAAGATATCTATCTAAGATGTTTTTGTCATACAGTTGCCTTTAGCAGTTGTTGTCTGTAGGCTCTCTGTGCCCAGGCGGACAGTGGCAGTAGAACAGCTGAGATTACTGTAACCTCCCTCAGCCCATGCATGTGGGACATGTAGGGCTACAGTGCAAACAGCCAGTAACCACAGGGCTGCAGTCCTGCTCCAAACTAAACACCTGGCACTCTAACCAAAAACTGGAGCCCAAGATGTATATCTGTGGTTGGGGTGACTACACCTCTCAGGCCCCATGGGCTGAGCTACAAGTCTCACCAGCTGCAAAAGATGCTGCAGACTGCAGAGCACTTATGCAACTGGCTAGTGCACTGTAATTTTGGTGACGTTCTCAGCTAATGAGAGATGGTGTTAACACTATGACACTCACTGAGGAGCATTCAGGCTGGCACTAATCACCCCTTATACTACAGGGAGAAAGTGGCAAACAGTGCATGCACTTGAATGGGACTGGGTAAGCCCACATGCTCTCAATCACAACAAAGGAAACTGTTTGGGATTGGGGGGTTGAGGTAGGGCTGGAAAATTATGTGTCAGAGTTTTTTGTTTCAGGGCACCCTTGGCATTTTACGAGGCGCAGGCAATGGTGCCAAGCAGGAACTGGAGCAGATTAGGGTTAATGTAAATCCCTCCAGTCACGAGCAGCTGAAAATAATTTTGACCTCTGAGGACATAGGCGGGGGTCGGTTCCATTGAGAGGATTTTTTTCCTTCTAATTTCTAGAGTAGTTACTCTACTGCTTTCATAATGTCCTTCCCCTTTACGATGCAAACAGAAAGAGCTGCATCACCTATTGTCTTTGTAGGTGTGCATTCACTGAAGATCTGCTCACTCATATGAAGTGTAGGTTCATTAAACAACACACCATTCTTTCCCTCTTTTCAACAGGGAAACACACGTTCCTCCCTTCCTGTGTTTGGTCATAAACATGTCCTGATCTTCACTCTTTACGGTAGTCGTACCAGTTGAAGCTGAGAAGGGGCCTGTCTAACCTTTACCCTCTGCCATTCAGAGGGGGCCCTTTTAGGCTACACAATACAGTTGTGAGAAGCATGGCAGTGAGCTCATGTGAGGGTAAGGACTTTTAAGGAAAGAGACTTAAGGATATGTGCCATATTTTCATGTTGATGGTTTGCTTTATGATGATTCCTGCCTACAGTTAGTCACAGTTTAACCAGCACATTTCTGATTACAGCTGTACTCTCACAACTCAGGCTACGTTAAATATGTTGCACAGACTCAAAACTGCAGTTTTTATTTCTGTGTTTCTGTGACCTCACTGCCGCACCATCCTCCAGGGCGGTCTGATTTTTACTTCACCTGCTTTGGCATGCTGACCTCAGCAGCCTCCATTACTCAGCGCTGCACTAGATCTGTTCATTAAAAGCTACAATAAAGCACACACTGCTACTGATACTGCAGAGAACAGCTGAAAAGCTACTTGGGTAAAGTGGAAAACTTTAGCAGCCTTTGGTCATTGGTACATTTTCCACTGTATGCAGCAGATTACAACCTCAGCAGAAATATTCAGCATCTACTGTCATTTTTAAGAATGGACAGTATTCTGAAATATTTTGTTAAAGAAAGAGAAAAAATAAACAATTACAAACATTTATTCATTAATAAACAGTAATAGACTTTTAGGCCTGAAAGATTCTGACCCACTGTAGCCTATTGGCACTTGTAACACTAAAGAGAAACCCCTGGAGCTACTGCCCAGGGTGAAGAGCTCAGTACTGTTGTGTGCTGCCATCTAGTGAGAAAATAATGAAAGCTATGAAGTAGATAATGACTCAAAAATCCCATCTACTTCTCTTATGTGTCTCTATCAATTTAATTTTTCAAAACATGTACAATCTTTGATCATAATTTGTTTCTCTGTAATCTGCCCATAAATCAGAGGTATCAAAAGTTTTTTCTCTAAAAAAAGTAGATATCAGGCATCATTAACATGACGGAACAGACTGTGTGAAAGCAAACCAGCTCAGTGAGTGCTGTCTTTAGTCAGCGTTGAGGCATAAACAGACTCCCTGGAGCACCCAGTGGGAGATGTGCATGGTGGTGAACAAGTCTGCCTCAAACACCAATCCCACACCCATTGCATTCCTCCGCAAGGACGTGGTGTACACTGGTGTCCGCAGAGTATTCTGCAGTACAAAACACACGAAAATACACATAACAGTTAAAAAAAACATCAAACTAGTGAACTAAAGTATTGTATGGAGGTCTGTAGTGCCTGTGGTCCACACCTGTAACCTGAGCTGGCGTGCCTCTATGGGGATGACTTTGAGAATGGGCAGTTCAACAACCAGAGCTTTTGGCTTACTCCTCACTAGGCAGCCCTTCTCCATGTCCCAGTCTGCTCCCTCTAGATACAGGCCAGACACAAAGCAGCCTGCAGGGAAAAAGACTATCAGTCTTTATGACTCATCACTAATCATGCTGCAAATGGTGAGTGTCATTTCATTACCCTGTCCAGGTCTGTCACTGACTTCGTCCTCACTGCGGTACTGAGTCACCTGTGTGTACAGTGTGGAAAGATCCAGAGGCCAACCGTTTCTCCTGCATGCGGCTTGGACCAGGGCAGTCAGGTAGGACTCTGGAATATGGAGTCCTGATAGCCACATAACCTTTGGCTCTCCTTCATCCACCTGGTGGACACAAGATACACAGATACATCAGACATAAAAATATATTCTCAACTTGTGTGTAAACTATTTTGTAATGGAAGAATAATGCAGAAAGCTACATATAAGAGGTTATCTGTGATAGTGTATGTCCGTCCTCACCCAGCAATTATACTGATCATAACGCCTCTTGAAGTGGCTCATCCAGTTCCCGAGGGATTTCAGAGTGTCAGGTGCCAACTTCTTCCAAATGGCAGGGATGTGACCATTAAAAAGGGCCCGAGCGACCTCATCCAACTCACTGCTCATACCCACCTCACCAGCCAAAGCCTAGGGAACACAAGAGAATCAGAACAAATCGAACCCTGTGTGAAGCACAAAGCAACAACGCAACATTTGTCTGTTTTTTCCACCCAATATCTTGTTACCCTCTACCAATCCTTCTCACCCTCTGCAGCTCAGCCAGAGAGCGCTGCATGCGGACTATAAGTTTGTTGAAACGCTCCAGTTCTTGAAGCAGCACCACTGAGGTCGGGGAAATGTCCGTGCCAAACTTTTTATGGATCATGTCCACGTCGAATAACTTGGGCAGCTTGTTCTGAATGTCCTGGGCCACCTGGCTGATGTACTCATCCCTACTGATGCTTCCACCAGATTCACCTGAGGCAAGAGAGAGTGTGTAAAGGCCATAAGAGAGGAAGCACTTGGCAGCATGGTGGCAAAAAGAGTAAGGTAAACATCCTTCAACAGTATGGAACAGCTTCTCCTTTTAAAAATAGTAAATATTATTTCTGGGGATGCTCTTCGGCTCTCAAAACTCAATGTGGAGGCGGGCAACCAACGGTAGAATTTCTCCTTTTGAGATTAACAAAGAGGCAAGAGAGATGAAAGAAAATCATACCTGTCTGAGGCTGCAGGTCTATTAGGTGAGTCCACATGTCTTTAGCTGCCTGTGTGTAGTATCCTATCTCTGCGTTGGAATGAAGACCCATTACCTCTGGTGTGTTTGCCAGTGGCAGGGTCTCAATCTCATCTATACCAGATAACAGGGTAAAGCTGTGAGTGATGACAGAAAATGTACTTTTTCTTTTTAAGTAAGAGTATGTAAAGTAATGAAAATAATAACTGACCAACATATATATTCTTGGGGCCATTTGGAGGGACCTTGTAATCTACATCTTTATTGCTGAAGAAGTGGAAGCGCCGAAAGTTGTAGAAGAGGAAGTCTCCAAGGTATTCATCCATGTAGACAGTCAGGATCCTGCGGTCAAAGCTATCTATAGCTCGCCCACCATACATCACCTATAAAACATTATACAGACATACTAAACTTACAGCATCAGCTAGCAAGATAATGGATATACAATTTACTTAAATACAATGAATTGAGTCTAACCTCCCCAATAAGGTATTTAAGACTTCCCCAGGGAAGATTGCTGTCTCCTTGGTTGTGAGCTTTGGTCAGGTACGTGTCCAGGATCTCCATGCACACCTGTTGAGCACAGTCACATTGTTTAAACCACTGAAAAGTGAAATATAACTGATATTATACCAGTTAAATAGAGACTACAAATCTAACAAAATCAATTATTTCCAACATAGTGTAAATGACTCCCGTGCCACTTACAAAGAAGTCAGACTCGTTGAAGTCATAGGGGACATTCCAGCCAATCTTGCCGTACTTGCGTCTCTCTTGCACCACAGCATGGAAGAAGGCCAGCACATACACCAGGCTGCGGAAGGCAGGGTGTGGGCATGCAGTCAAGGTCTCATGGGAGATTTTAGAGTACGTGGCTCTCATGTTCAGCTTGAGACCATTTGGAGGCTCCGTCACTACCTGCACACAATATTAAAGTACATGTTAACACACTGACAATTTTTGAATCCTGTCTCTATTATTATTGTAGCTTCTTGGCAAAAGTCTTAACGAGTTGTTTAATCTGATATTCAGACTAAATAACAAAAATATGGATAAAGATAACTCGTACACTAAAATGTTCTTAGTGCAGTTTCCTTTGTTTTGAGATTTTTTATGTTAAAGGTCCGGTATGTAAAACTTAGGAGGCGCTATTGGCAGAAATGGAATATAATATTCATAAGTATGTTTTCATTAGTGTAGAATCGCCTGAAAATAAGAATCATTGTGTTTTCATTACCTTAGAATAAACCGTTTTTATCTACAGAGGGAGCGGGTCCCCTTCTAAGGAGGTTGCCATGTTGCACTGCTATATTTATATAGTAGCCTACAAAAAAGTCTACAAAAAATCTAAAGAAAACACTGCTGAAGGTAAAGGCAAAAAGTGTTTCACCTTTAAAGACTTTTGTAGTATGCCAATGGGGAAATCCGTAATGGGGTTGGTGGTGACCCACAAGCGGAAGTTGGGGTTGGGCTTGGTAACCCTCTCTAAGGACTTCTCCAGTTCCTTTAGCCACTTTACCAGCAGGTGGCAGTTCTGTAGCATCAACCACTGACCACGGGACACCGCCCTCTCCAGCAACTGCAGTGCCACCTTTATCACAGGTACAGAAGACAATTAATCTCAAGTTCTTTACTTTTTATTATTTAGTGTGATTACTTAGTGACTACTTAGTGATCCCTATACAAATTTCACTTGACCACACTCAAACCTTCATAGCTCTGATATGGAAAAGAAGTATTCAGTACCTTCTCTTGGCCTTGGCCCATAGCGAGGAACTTGAACTTGTTGCCTCCAAAGCCTGACCTCTCTGCTAGTTTCATAAGGTCACTGCCTGGGTCAGAGCCGGGGCTCAGGATGAAGACAATGGGGGAGGAAGGTGTGCTCTGCTCATAAATTGCATCAAAGCTGATCACAGGGGGTTGTACATATCTGAGCAGAAATACAAGAAAACGTGGAAAATCAGGGCTTGATTTCTCTGTTTAAATAATTATATCTTCTGTAAACTTTCTCTCTGTCAACCTAACCTGCACCACAGTGGTGTATATACATAAACTGTATATACTATATACACAGTGACAGTTTATACATACACACACACATATATATATATACACACACATTCATATATATACACGTATATATATATACAGTATATATACAGTATATATATATATATATATATATATATAAACTGCAATGTTGCAATAGAAACAGTCTCACTTCTCGCCCATGGTGACAGTGACGTAGTCTGTCACAGCTCTGTAGACTCTATCAACACGGAAGCAGCGCAGCAACAGCAGCTTCTGAAAGGCTGAGAGGTTCTCCTCATATTTCATGGGGAATGGAGCCTGTTCTGGTCCATCTAAGTCATACCACTGAGGAGAAAAAGAATGAGGGTTAAATTCTCAACCGACTATTATTTTTATTTTTTTTAAAGTTGTACAGCACTTTGGTTCAGTTTCGGTTGTTGGAAGGTGCTATAGAAATAAAGTTTGATTGATTGATTGATTGACTAAGTGCCTATGGTGATTCCTGTCACTGCGGTCACTTACAGACTTCCAGTCAGTGGAATTTTTCTCCACGTCATCAGGCAGAGAGCTAAACTGCTCAGGAAAGAGCTCTGCGAGTTTCACTATGTCCTCCCAGCCTTGGTCTGGAAGCCAGTCACAAGGCTTTTTGCGCTTGCTCTTTTCCAGGGATAGATTACCTTTACACATGAGGTAGAAAAATAATAAAATTTACTTTTAACATTGTGTGCATACACACATTTGTGATCACTGTAATCTACTTGAATATTTCAGAGGAGTTCAACTCCTCTGGATATCTCACCCTTGATAAAGAACTCCAACTCCTCTTGAGGTGCCCTCCCTTCTGCCTGCTCAATCTTGATGGTCATGTTAAAGGAAAAGAGCAGCTTGTGTCTCTCAAACAGACCTAAGGATATGCAGACAGTTCAGGTTATAACATCTACAAAGTAATCATAAATACTGTGCTTTATCTTAAGAAATTTACCTTTTTCCATCTATTCCATTATTCAGTCTTTATTACTTTACCTGTGCAGCCATAGTTATAAACACTGTATGTCAGAGTGTTCATGATGTTCTTCAGTCTTTGGAGCAGAACAGAGTCAGGCAGAGATTTGCGCAGTGAAAAGTCAAACACGTCCAGGTAGGAGGCTAGAGAGTACTGGTACATGCTGTTCACCAGAGCCATTTCTGTCAGTACAAAGAACAGGATAGCACCACGCTTGGCAGCAGGTCGGTAGCCATCTCTGAGTTTATCAATGTCCACCGATGTCTTCTCAGCCAACATTAGTTTCTCAAATACCTGATGATCACAACATCAAACAAAAAAACTAGCATTAATTACTTCAGTGATTTTTTTTATTCTTCCATGAGTTTCACTGATGTTTGCTGTAGCCAAACTGACCTCACTGGCTTTTGACTTTGTTTCCTCTAATGTGTGAACCAGCTCTGTGTTGTCCAACATGTTGCCTGAAGATGTAGCAAGCTCTCTGAGCAGGGAGTCCCCGAGGTTCTTCAGCAGCTTCTTATTGTTGCTTGTCTCCTGGATCAAACGCTCACGCTGCTCCTCCAGCTCCTTCTTCTCAAAGCCCATGATAACACTCAGCAGCTGGTCCTCCAGACCCTTAAGGGTCACTACATGTAACATAGGTACAATAAATGGACAGACACAGACAGACAAAGCATTTAGTACATGCTGTTCAAATGTTACAGACAAAAACTATGGTTGCCATGCCAAAGGATCTTACCAGTATAGTTAATGACCATGGCTTTTCCAAACACTGAAGGGGAATATTTGGGGTTAGCCAGTTTGGTGTTGAGGTACAGTTTAAAGTTGGGATCATAGTCAACCTCCTTATCACCCAGCATGATGACCTGTCTGCCTTCTGCTCCTTTTACATTCTTCTCCAGGACATTATCAATCACAGGGTCGATGTACTCATCCACATCTTGGAAAAGGAATGGGTAGCCATATTTGATGGCCATCTCTAGCTGCTTCAGGAAGTCTGGATCATTGAAAGATGAGATCTGGGGAAAAAAGGATGATCACACTTTCAGGACTGCATGTCGTGACTCTTTCCAAAGTGCTGATTCTGGGGCTGTCAGCAGAGGGAAGCTGACTAAAGCAGTCATTCTGGGACTTGTGAGCAGTAATGACACATAACTTGTACGAGTTTTTTGTACCTTGAGGTTATTGTTTTCTTCCTTCTTCTTAATCCAGTTGAGGGCTTGCTGTTGAGGGTCAATACACATGGGAAATCGACTCCCTCGGGTTGTGAGGATTCCATTCTGCACTGACAGCTCATCCGGAGGCAAGCCTTCTGAGCCCCATCTATCACACAGGGTTCATTTGACACATCATTAGCCCCATAGTCAGTGTTGAGTGCAGTCGAAATAAAGACAAATCCACATATTTGCACCAAGCACCTGGCCTGCTACAACAACACCTCATTCCTATAATTTTATAGGACAAATTCATATTGTATATTGTCTTCTCGTGTTTCAAGTGTCAAAATCTGTCGTGAGCACACACTCCTTCTCACCTGCTGATTTCTACTTCATCAGTCAGAAGGTTTTCCATTTTGTAAGGCTGGCTCAAGGGGATGCCTCTCTCCTGCACATCCTTAACCCATATTTGGTATACCATTTCATTCCTGAAGTCCCAGCTGAAGGCCCCTACGTAGCTCAGGAAAGCAGCAGAGATCAGACAGTCACCCAGGAGACGCACACGCCGCTGCTTCAACTCCTCTAAATCTTGTGTCCACCTGAATAGGAATAGTTGAAAAGAGGGAGTAGTAAAGAGAGAGAGAATGAATAAAATGAGATTAAAAAGAAACAAATAAGCAACTCTTAACAGGGTTGGTTAGGCTCATAGTTGCAAGTGTTGTGACTCCATGTGTTGCATTTTTTACAGTCTCACCGTTCATTCTCAGAGCTCAGGCCAGAGATGAGTTTGTCAGCAGCAATCAGCCTCCTCTCCATGAGCTCAGCCTCCTCTTGTAGCAGCTGTTTCTCTTCGATGGCAGCTTGGTACTTCTCTCCAAGAGCGTGCAACTCTTTCTGGATATCGCTAAGCTCGCTCTGAATGCGTTCCAGCTCCCGCTTACTCTGAAAGAAGTTCTTCTCTAGGCGTGCCACCTAAAAAAATATTGGAAATATGGTTGTTTAATCTCTGTTCCTTCTTATAGAGCATAGCACTTACAAACCTTAAATTACCTTCTCTCTTTTGGGTTTTATCTCCCTGGCAACATCACAGTAACCCATGATAGCCTCAACAAATTTGAGCATTCCTGAGCCAGCCTTACTGATGGCTTGCATCTCCTCAAAGGTCGTCTGGAGGTTCTTTAGAAAGCCTAGCCATGGGGAAAGTGCAAAGAAAATAACTGTGGCATACTTGGCAAACGCAATTTACGCTAACATATATAGTACATAATTTGTCATTCAGTAGTATCATTTGCATTTTAGGTTTTGATGGATCATGAAGCTGACTTACCTTTGACAGTCCTGACCTGGTTGTTATTTATGGAATCACAGTCCATCTCCATCAGCGAGCGCAGGAAGTTAGCCTCTGACATCATCCCCTTGGCTGACTGCCAACTGATCTCCCTGTATCCACGCATCACCAGAATGCACTCACAAATCACCTGCACCTGTTTGGGTGGCTTGGCAAAGGATCTGCACAATGGACCAGCAGAACAAGGCAGATAGAGGGAAAGGATAGATTAACAGATGGCATAAGTTTGCTTTTTTGGTCAGGTATGTTAAGTACTGGTTTTGCATGATTGATCAGTGTTCGATTAAACATTCTAGAATATTAATCAACCCCCTATCCAGTATGTTTTGGGTTATCATCTGTTTTCTTTACAGAAGTTTAGTATAGGTGTCAGCATTACTGACGTCACTGTTTATCTATTCATTCATCCTGATGAATTTGGCCATCATCGCTAGCTTTTTCAACAACAGAATGAAAATGATGCTCTGAGTAAGGAGGAGAGTTTACCGGATCTCCGTGACATCAGATTTTTCCAGGTCTTGCAGGGCTTTACGGGCTGCCTCTAATGCCGGCAGAGCCTCAGCCAGAGAACTTTCAGCTTCTTTCTTTTCAACAGCTATCACTTTGTTCTGCTCTTCAATCTCTTTGGCTTTGTCTTCTGCCAAAGTCTTTTTCTCCTCAGCTAGAAGGAAAAGTTATTGATAAGTGGTTTGTAACAGCTGTGTTTAGTTTCAGAAGCCTACAGCACACTGCAGGTACTCACTGACCTACAGTCGTGTTTGTGGTAATCTCATCCAGCAGGGCCTCACAAGCTGTGGACTTTTCAGCGAGGACCACCTTCTGCTCTGCTAGCTTGACATTCAGCTCAGCCAGCTGCTCACTGGCCTCCTTCAGTTTATCTAAACCTCCCTCTAGACGCTTGCACAGAGCTGGAACAGGAGAGAACAAGTTAACAAAACAAAGTCTCTCAAATCATCCCAAACATACTAATGCACAGTAGCCGCGTGGCACCAGTCTAACCCTTCCCACAGAGGCACCAAATTTATAACATGTTCCATCTTCTCACCCAGGATATATTGGTCTTTTTCCTCCAAGAGGTTAGAATAGGTGCTAATGAAGTCCAAGTAGTTCTTTGGAGTAACATAGTTACAACGCCTGAGTTTCTGCTGGAACAGCTTGCTGTAGTCACTCACAGAGCGATGGACTATACATACATGAGCTATCACTGCTGTAGAGTGTGCCTCAGGAATCATTGGACTTTCACCTAAAGAAAAACAAAAATGAAAAACAAAACTTTCTCTTAAGATAATATTCTAGTTGTAGGTCTCATCACAGCTAAATAAAGTAAAGAAAGCCCTTGAATGGCTGAAAACAAACTTTTCAATAACAAATACATTTTAAAAAAAATGTGTGTAATTACACACCGAGGAAAGACTGAGCCACTGCAAGTAATGCCTGTGGAGGCCACGGCAGGAACCAGTCTATCACAGTGTTGTTCATCAGTCCTGAGAAAAAAGTACACACAGTTAGTAAAATAAAATCAGAAATGATATTAAAATCAAGTGAAGCCTGACACTGTATTTCACCTGGGAAGTTCCTGCAACGCGTCCTCAGGGTTTCTCCCACTGGAGACATGCCTAAAACAATGTGTAGATTGTTGGCACTCTTGTTGACAAAGTACTGCCACACACTCTCTTTAGAAGGGCCTGCTCCCATCTTAAGAGCCTCATCGCGAAGCTGGTTGAGAACTGACTCCCTCTCATCATCAGGGAACAATGCAGGAACAATGCCTACAAAGACAGAGTTCGATCAGAGTGCCACAGCTGTAGCATTTAATAAAGATAAATGTAGTGTGAGCCAGGAGGTTAGAGTGATATCCAACCTGAGGTGAGCATGTTGTTAATGAGTTCCAAGAAGCCTTCCTCAGCAACATGGGCATCAGTAAAGAGGAACACTGTCTTCTTATTTTCAATGCCAAGCTTCAAGTACAGTGTTTTCAGGTCTTCACGGAGGTTTGACTCACTGTATCCTCTGCTTAGTGTTATCTCAAACACCTGGGAAAAGCAGATTCCATTACTAGATGCTGAACATATGTGAAGTTTGACCACTTCTAAAAAGATCACTATGAAGGTATAGTTTAATGCTGCTTAACTTCTCAAACCCTTATTTTCCCTTTCAATTTCTCCTTTAGCAGTTTTAAAGTTAGTTAAGTTTCCACATTGGAAGACCCATACTATATTCCAAATCGTCTTGTTCCAAAGCTTCACTGAAGCTGTGATTGTACTGAGTCAAATATTCAAAACTAAGATGCTACATTCTTATGTGTACATATTTGGTATACTACATTTGGTGTCTTGGAAGTTTATTTCTCTGCCTAATTGTAGGATATACTGTATCTTCTTGTGTTTTACAACCTCACAGTTAGCAGTGAAGGCAGCGAGCTTGGTGAGCGACTGCTTGCCAGAGCCCCCCACACCGACGAGCAGTGCATGGCCACGATCAATGCGGATGATGCGGTGCACCCGGGTCAAATGTTCCAGAGCATCATCAAACAGTACTAGGTTCATCCTCGACTTGATCTCATTGTATTCCTCTAGAATTTCCTGCAGAATGCAAAAACACAGTGGTCTTTCAGTATATTTAAAGACAGAATAGGACAGTAAATAATTGTAACAAATGTCAAAAACTATTGTCGTTTATTATTATACTATTTTATTCCAAAAAGAACATTAGACTGAGGCAACAGGCACAGTTAATAACGCAATTAATAACTTGACAGTACCTGAAACAGGGCTTTTGAAGCATCATAGTCCTGTATGTCCTCGTAGACCCTCGGTTCAGTCTCACTGAGGGCTGTCCTGTAGTCTCCAAAAAGAATTGGATCCCTCATGACTGCCTCCATGTCTGACTTGAAATGCTCCTCAGTCAGGTTCTTTATGTGGCCTTGGACCTGGTGGCAAAAAACACATTGGGTACATCTGAAAACTGAAACACTACAAAACTATTTAGTATACAGTAGATTTTGAGCCTACATTTGTAATTGTAGGAGGAACAATTACACATATTGTATTTGTCCCTGCAGTCAATACAAAGGATAATCTACAGTAAATATCTGCTACTATTATTAATAATCATTACCAAGGCTTTGTCAGTTTCATCAATGAGTCTGTCATGGAAGATTCTCAGGCACTCATTTCTCCAGACACGCACAAATTGGGTGACAGTCAAAAACCTGCGAAAATCAAGTGAAGCAAAGACATTTAGAAACATAGACCTCTAACTGCAAAGTCTCTGTTAATCTGTTAATAGAGTGACTGTGCTTGATCAGACCTGTCAGGTTTAGTGAGGGTCAGTCCATTGTAGACTCTTGACAGGTCCCTCAGGTTAAAGATGTAGTGGAACTTGGAGGGAGTGGGTGGCAGATCTTTGATGATGTTGTTGTACAGTTCCAAAGTGCAGAAGGTGACTTTATCACAAACCTTCTGTATGATGTCCTCAAATGGCTAAAATATCAAGTTTATTAAATCTGAGTGATACGGATGACTGAGATTCTGATTTATATAGATTTATGTGGAAAAGAAATACTCACTCTGGTGTGGCCTTTGATAATGGAAGCATAGATAAGGTGGAGAGACTCCACTGCAGGGAAGGGGATGCTGAAGACACTGAAGAGAGAGACAAAGCGGGGATCCACCTCGTTCCTCCCACCTCCTGCCTTTCCCATTGCAGCAATAAAGCCAAGGTCTTTGAGGATTTTGCAATTAAGCTCCTTCCCTCTGTCATATATGCCTCCTCGGTCCAACAACAGCTTCAGAAGAGCAATAGGCTGTTGTGTGCCGTAATTATCCACCTGGACGAGCAAACAGTATATTACAATATTGTCACTCACCACAGTAAAGGAGATAAGAGACTTGGTTGAGAGCTTGGAGCAGGTACCTTAGGCATATTCATGTCATCCATAAAGACCAGCAGTCTTTTCCCCATAGGAGGCCCGTAGGTCTCTTTGGTTCTTTTCTCCACATTGGCCTCCAGGTTCCTCTGCAAGTCCATTGAAGTCGTTCTGGATGAGAAGTTGATGATCAGTGTAATCTAGAAACAGATCGGAAGAAATTTAAAGAATTCAAATTGAAGTGACAAATGTACATATACATGGTTAGATGGTAAACTCACCGTTGTATCTGCATTGAGGTTCTTCAGGAAGTTATGAATGGTGGCAGTCTTGGAGGTGCCAGACTCTCCAACCAGAAGCACTGGCCTCTTTATCTTCACCATCTGTTCCAGGATCCAGCTGGCTCTTGTGGTGTCGATAGTTGGCACTAAAGCAAAGATGGAGGATGAGGGAATCAAAGTGGAAGAAAGAGCTTGGGAGGGCCAAAAATTTATAATCCATATGTATGTATACAGGACACTTGATTTGTCCTCATCTCTCAGCTCACAGAATTGACCTTTACCTAGAATGTCAGCAAACTTCAATTCAGGGTTGTGGATGTATTTAGTGACCAGGGAACTCCAGGGAACCCACTTCTCCTGTGTTCCATCAAAATGGAAATCATACAGAGTCGAGAGGTATCCTGTATGAATGCAGACATTTCCTTATCAATAATAAGATAGAAAACTGACATAATAATGCACTTGCACATATTCATTCATCCTTAAACCATAAAGCAATCCTGTTCATTGATTTTCAACAGTGTCAGCAATGATGGACGGCCAATTTTTTTATAATCTCATATTATATATAGTTATATCTGTCAACCCTGATCTAGTATATAATATTAAATGTTACCCACAATCAAACTGTACCTACAAAGGAATAATAATAAATGCATAATCTTGATAACACATGCTAATTTCATAATCATACAAAATAAAGTACAAATTCTTGCTTTTTACCTGGGATCTCACCAGGTCCAGCCAGGGCTTTTTCATTGTGCACTGAGGTTAAGCAGGAAAGCCTTTTGATAAACTCATCAAACTTGGTCCTGCCACTCTCCAGCAATGTGGCCCCTAGTGAGCAGTACAGAGCTTCCAGGAAGTAACACTCCAGGACTTCAGCACTGCTGCTCTCACTCTCAAGCAGCGCATCCAGTGTCAAGCACAGCTGAGTCACCTGAACACACAGCCAACACATGCACAATTCATCCAAGTAGTCTAAATATGGGGCTATACTTATCTTCATTCAATTCTTCATGCATAAATACAACAATAACAGTAGTGGAGTACATTTGAGATGGATGAGATTAACCTACCATGTTCAGATCTGTCTGAGGGACAACAGTCTTAAGTTTCTGGCCCTGTTTGCCATCAACAATACCATCCACAATCATGTCAATAGAGCTGTGCACGTATTTCTCAAACAGTTTGTTGAGAACTTCGTGTTCCTAGAAATAAACAAATACAGTGTTGAGATGTTATCAATTATAAGCAAATACAATTGTTATATAGTGTATATGTATTTTCTCATACCCTGTCAGGTCTGTTGTTCAGCCATCTCTGCCAGTATGGGGTGTATCGCAGGTTTTTGGGATCAACAAAAACCATCCCACAGCGGGAAACAGTAGCGGGGGAAGCATACTGCAGATCTCCAACCTGTGACGGTGAAGTTTCCTTACATTATTCTCTCAAAGTTGCTTTGCAGAAAAGCTGACAGCAATCTTGAAATTCAGACAAACCTCGAACAGCAGGGCACAGTGATTCTGTAAACGAATCCGTTCCCCATTAGCTAGAGTGAGGAGCTTGTTGTCATCCATCACTGAGTTCATATTCTCGACCCACAGAGCATCCACATCCCCATCAAACAGGATGTACCTGTGAGTCAAAGTTCATATCTTCATGTAGTATTCCACAGAAATTCTTTCTTCTTTTTCTCAATGTAGGAAAGAATGAATGACATCACTGGCATATTGCACATCTTAATCAACTGACTGATTAAATGCCTCCCTTAAGTTTTTTGTTGTTTTTTAAATTTTTTTACCTCCGCTCTTTTTTATCAGTAGGCTTGTTGATGTCACGGAAGATATTGGATAAGATCCCATCAGTCCAGTCTCGAGTGTCAGGGTCCAGAACACCGTAAAGTTCAATGACACTCATGGCTTTAGGGTTCAGAGGATACATCTTGGTTTGCAATCCCAATCTAATGATGAGATAAAATAAAGGTTTCTATTGTCTGCACAAAAGATCAGAAAGGTGGTGTAAATCTAGGTGATATAAACATGTGACACTGACTTGGTCTGAGCTTGACATAATGTGCTGATCACAACCGATTTCCCTCCACCTGTTGGGCCCACAACCATAGTAGTGTGTCTGGTCATCATTGTCTCATACATTTGCACTACTTTGTCCACCTGAAACCACAAACAGCATAAAGAATACGATGTATCATCATCTACACACTCACATGCTGAAACAAAATCTTTGCCACTGAAACCCAACAATCTTTAAGTTGTGTATGAAAGCCTGTATCTCAAAGAATCAAATCTAAGAACCCAGATGAGACACCTGGTTAGACAGTATGACATAATTGTTCTCTTGCAGAATCTGTTCCACAGCATCATTGAAGTTGGGATAGCGAACACGAGGGCAGTCCAGCCCAGGAAACAGGTCTGAGATCAGCCCGAGGAACAGAGGCACGTCCTCAAACACAAACTTTGGCAGGTTCATGTCCCTGAGAGCACGCATCAACACCACATCCTGTGAAGAGGAAAGACGGAAATAAGTGACAAGAGACCACAAAGCATTACAAAATCTTTCAAGATCAGAATTAATATGTTCACTAGGCTTAAAGTGGAAATATTATATATTATTAAGATTGAAACTCTGTCATATCAAATAAACCTCTACTTTTTTCAGCAAAAATCACCCAATTCCAATTTTAGATCTGTGTAACCTCTCACTAGTTTTTCTCTTTTAATGTTTCTTAAACCTAGTGCTTTTCAACATGGGTCTGCGTGAAGGTAATTTTACTAGACAGTTTAAGCTAGACTGCAGCCCTGACTTCAAATAAAGTGACAAGGAGCAGTGAAACCTGCAATGAAGTTCTATAAGACCAGATTTAAAAGTGTTTCTTTCTCATATTCTCTCTGGCATCTGCAAAATTTCTTGTTGTAAGATCTGAATCTTTGTCATAAGACCTCATCTAAATCTTGAATTGGGCAATCGAAACAAATTCCCAACATTTTCCCAACAGCTATCAAGCTTCAGTCTATACCTGAGCGATCACAAATAAATAACTCCTTAGTTCCATATTGAATGTGAGCAAAAAGGAGAAGTTTTCTATTCACTATATGAAAATGAAACATAAAAAATGTTCTTTGGTCTCTACCTCACTGAGGTGTGGTGAGCCTCTCTTCAGCTCTCCTGCCATTACTAGGACAGACTTCAGAGCTCTCAGCCCAAAGTCATAATGAGACTGCTTGGACAGCTGCTCACGAGCCAGCTTATACAGTACTGTCATCTTCTTTGCCAGGACCTGAATTGAACAAAAGTGAAGTGATAAAATCCTCAATAAGAAATGAACATGTGTAGGTAAGCGGTAAGCAGTTTCCAGTGTAGAGTTACAGTTTTTTCCCTGTTTATATGAAAAGCTGTCGTTCCAAGCTTAAATAATATCAGACAATTGTAATTCAAAGTAATTCATTATACATGATCCTGACATTTCTGAATTACCTGAGAACACCAATTAAAATCTTGTACATTATAGTAATATTGCATATATATGGTTCGTTATACATTGCTCAGGAGGAGAGCATCATCAGCGTCCCTCACCTTGGCCATTAGGAAGCCCTCAGAGAAGAGCATGATCTCACAAATCTGCTGCAGGTCAGGCACAATGACCACAACAGGCCTGAAGAGGGCTTTGACTGATTCTGGCAGCTCTGTGCGTCCTGCATAACCTGGGTTCATGGTGATGAAAATCCCCATGCGGTCGTCCAGGCTGATCTCTTGCCCTTCAAACTGATGTGCATAGTGAGAAGGAGGTGGTTTAGGGGGAATAAAGGTCAACAACTCTAGGCTAAAAAAGCTACTAACTAACTAAACTATCAACTTAAATGATCACAAGTGAAATAACCTTCAATCTTCGTGAAATATCTTTAAATGTATATGAAAACTGGAATGATTTTTGAGGTAGTCATTAAATTAGTTCTGCATAACTACAACAGACTTACATGAAACCTTTTCAGGTGCAGAATGAGAGCATTGCGGATAGTCTGGATTTGGGAGGAGATAACTGACAATACTGAGGCCTCGATACGATTGAACTCATCAAAGCAGCCCCAAGCTCCACACTGGGCAAGGCCAGAGAAGATCTTGCCAACAGCCTGCACACAAAGAGAAAAAGACATCAAAGAAAAAAGCTAGTGGCAAATGAAAATTACAGAAAAGCGTGGCTACTGTCCAACTGAGTAAGTGCAACAGAGTAAAGTTTGCACACTCCATACAAATGATTAGTGCAACTTTTGGCCATCACTTTTGAGACTGATGCAAGTGAGCACATGGGCAGCAAGGAAACAATTTGTTATATGTGTATACACTGTATTTTTCCAGCATGGCCACAGAAGTGCGTGAACATACAATAAGCACACATGCCTGATGATTGCACCCACCCTCTATTATTTAAGGGGTTATGGTTGCAGTTTTTATCTGTGACATATACATCGGAGCCAAAAAATGTACTTCTAAAAACATTTGTTTTGTATTTATCATTTGGGCAAAAACAACATACAGTAATATCTTAAATGTGAACTGATGCCCCTTTTCAGGAAAACGTCACACAACAGGCTTAAGGTACTAAGATATTTTTCAGTAGCTGTTGGCTCTTCAAGTGTAGGCTTCTTACCATGTAGTCCATGCCCTCACCGCAGTTTGTAACCACACAGAGCAGGCCTAAAGCCTTGGCCAGATCTTTAGTTGACTCTGTCTTTCCTGTACCAGCCGGTCCAGCAGGAGCTCCACCCAGGTACATGGAGAGGGCCTGCATCACAAATACAAATCCACATACTGACATCCTGTTTTCAAAACAAGCTGATAGAACAATTTACATGCGTCTGCTTGGGTGTTTTATTAATTTGTTTGGTTAATACAAATTTGCAAAACTTCTCAGACCTGAGTGAGGGTGAGGTAGATCCGGTCTGTCAGTGGGGTTATAACCAATCGACCGTTCAACCCCATGTATTCATAGCCGTAAGAGAATGAAGCACTGCACTGATGCACAAATAGGTTGTCATGTTCCCGGATCCAGTAGAATCTTAGTTGGCTTTCCCACTCAAACTCTCGTGCGTCCATTATACTAAAAAGATAATAACATTTTTATTCACCTTCAAACACAAGTTACACTGTCATGTGTGATGAAAAAAGCTGAAACTGGCAACGGTTAAGTTTACCTGTTTAGTACAAAGTTGTCTACAATATCTCTTGCATGGACATCGATGATAAGCACAGTGTTTATCTTTCGCCTGTCATTTGTCTTCATAGGTTGTG
Source organism: Siniperca chuatsi (assembly GCF_020085105.1). Lineage (NCBI taxonomy): Eukaryota > Metazoa > Chordata > Actinopteri > Centrarchiformes > Sinipercidae > Siniperca > Siniperca chuatsi. The sequence goes on along the minus strand of NC_058046.1, from coordinate 18,739,004 downwards.
TAATGCGTGTTACCAGCTCATCAATCTGCTGGTGCATTTTCTTAGCATAGTTCTTCAATGCGTACTTCTCTCCCTTCTCCACATTTTTGAAGACATCCTCTACCTCCCAGGTCCACCACACCTGATTTGCAGCAAGCACCACCATGCCCTGGTACAGCAGCATCCAATCCACCCTGAGAGACATGGAAATGACAAATTTACTGTGGCTCATTTGTACACACAGTCACTTGCAAAATTGCTCAGACACATTTAGTATCTACACACACCTGCTCCTGTCTTCACAGTAGCGGAAGACTGCTTCCTTGGTGATGAGTCTATTAGTCCTCCTCATCTCCAGTAGTACTCCCATCATCCACTCCTCCACCCTGCCCTCCACTGGGATGGGCTTCTTTAGCTCCATCACCTCACCCTCAGCAGACACCATGGCTGCAGCTACTGTCTCCCCATTGGTTTCCACATCAAACCTCAGAGATGCTATGTTGTCATACATCTTGTGGAACAAAGAAAAGAAAGATATCTAGGAAAATGTTTCACACACATGGCAAGCAGTGATCCTCCTCATCCCTGATACCTTGATCATGTGCTCCTGGACACAGACAGGGTCACTACTACCCAGAATGCTGAGCAGTTCATCATCAGAGATGAAGAAGAAGCGAGGAAACACGTTCCGCTTGGAGTCCAGGTAGTCATTAAGACTCTTCTGGCACCTCTCTAGACCATCACTCAGGGCCTGCAGGTCTGTTAGCCGGTTGGGAACCAGACAGCACCTCTTAATGTTAGGACCCTTCACTGTGTCACTCATTATCTAGACAAAAAAATGAAGGAGACGATATTATTGTGAGATTGAGAGTACTTTGATTTCATCAGGCTAATATTATGTTTGTAAGTGTATATTAATACTCACTTCTTTAAACTTTTTGTCAATGTTATCAAATTTCTTGGCTTCCTCAGGTAACTGCGAGCTGATGTCTCCACCAATGAATATGCTCTCCAGGTACATCCATTTTCGTTGTACCAGCAACCATACCTGTGCAAGAAATATTTTTTCAATATGGATTTTATGGATCAGCTTAAGTGTGATGGGAGATTTGGCCGCTCTTACTGACCTCTATGGTCTCACTGATAAGGGACAGGTCTTTTTCCCATTGCTGTATGGTGCCAAGGAATGGTCCAACAAAACGGCTGCCCGCCATGCTCTGTAAGTTCATGGCATCGTTGTCCACATTCAGCAGGATCTCATCCACTGCACCCAGAATAAAACCACGTTCCTGGGTGCCTTTAAAATAGGGCAACACACTGAATTTCATGTTTTCCCAGGTCTCCACCACCTCCTTCACTCCCTGGAAGCACACACACAGATAGTATTTATGATGTCACTGATAAACTGATGCAACTGATTCCTAACTCCAGTTTGAGATAATTCACAATGACGGAATCTTACCTTCTCAATACTGAGCTCTTTTACAGCAGAGGTGACAGTGTCACCTATGACATTTGCATATTTGTGCAACTCCATAGCAAACATGTTCTCCAGAGTGAAGCTGTCAGGGTTCATCTCAAAGCTAGTGCCGGTCCTTTCCATCAGTTCCTTCCAGTGTCTGCGGGTCCGAAATATAAAAACACATTAATTTGTATTTAGTGTTTCATTTGATCTTGTCATACTGATCATATTTATATATTTATAGCCTGGCCAACGTACATTTTCAATATTTGATACTCAGTTATTAATCGTCATTTTGTTTTGGGTATCAGATTTATTTCAGTTAGATTCTGGTGTCAATCTGCAGACTGACCTGTCTCGGAGGGCTTCATTCTTCAGGTCCAGCAGAAGAGGCAGAGACTCTTTGAACTCCTTCATGCGTCCTTCTAGGAAGAAGGCCACAGGTAACGCCCGCACATCTTTGGGCAGCTGCCTCAAGCTTTTGATGAAACCCTCAATACCCTCCTGTAGCAGCTGGATGTCTAAATCCACCCACAAGGTCTGAGACCACTCTGTCTTTGCATCCTAAAAGATGTAAAGGACAAACACATGAAATACTTGAAAAGCATGTTGACCAGAATTATGTGTAATGTGTCCCAATATGTCATTTAAATTTTTAACTGACAGCCACCACATCTGACCTTCTGAGCTTTATAGACATCATATATCTGTCTCAAGCCCTTCATGTCCTTCTGTATGCTGATAACATCTGGGTACACGGTGACTGGTAGGTCCAACAGCTTCTCAGCATTAGCTAGCTCCTGCCGTCTTGCCAGTACCTTGGCAAGGTCTGCCTCATATGTTCCGATAATGGTCATTCCTGCAAAGAACAAATGAGAAAGACTGGTCCCTTCACTGCATTTCAAGATTTAACACCATATGTTATTGTTCTGGATGTAACAACTAAAGGCAGGGTTCAAGTGCACAAGTACCTTTCTCTAAATCATCTCCCACAGCTCCAGGACCATGCATGTTGAAGCTTTCAGCAAAGATAGACAACTCCTGCTTAAACTCTTTGGTTTTCTCTTTTGTAATCTTTGGGTGTAATGGAGGGAGAATAGGAAGAGAACTGTAAATGTACATTTCTAAAAAAAACCCTGTACATTTCATTTTCTGTTTAAGCAGATTTTGTGGGTTTGGTGTCTTACCTCAGTAAATGATTTCTTGACATCTGTCAGACTTCGATCCACTTGTCTGGATTCTGTAAACAGGTCACTCCACATCTGGCCAATATTGGACACCAGCTCCAGTTCATCCTCTCCAACCTACACATAGAAAATAAAGCACAAGAAGTTCAACAACATGGGAAACAACATAAACTTATGCTTTCAAGGGACAATAATTTAACACACAGTACCTCAATTTTGTACATGGCCAGTGTTCTGTATCTTTCCTGGATATCAATGAATCTCATCTCCACATCTAGAGACATATCCCTGATGTCTGAGATAGTGCTAAGGATAGACTTTAGCTCTTCAAAAGTGTCAGGGCTCTGTTTCAGCTTTGTAGAGAGTTGCTGTTAAAATAACCACAAGGATAAGTCACATATAAGAATATTTACTATAAAAACAATAAACAAACAGTGTAGCAAGATTCAATACCATGAGTTCATCTCTCAAGTTGAAGAGATCCTCTTTGGTAGGCTGGTTGAGCAGGCTGCCTAGTGAACTGATCCAGGACTCAGCGGTCTCCCGCACTGTGTGAGCCAGAGGCTCCAGGTTTAGATGGATGATGCGCTCATTCTTAAACAGAGACTCCAGCATCACCTCTTGATTGATACGAGAAAGGAACTGCAGCTTATCATCATACATGACACAGGATGGTTTTCTTGCAGCAAACTTTTCATTGACAATGGTTTTGTTCCTTTCCCAAAGGGGCCGATAGCGTTTCCAGTGGTTAAGGTACCGATCCACAGAGAGGAGCAGCAGCTGGATGTTCTGGGACACTGTCATGGCACTCTCGTTTATCTGAGGATGCTGCCACACATCACTGTAGAAGCTAAATGTCACCAACTTCTCTTCACCACCCACACGTTGTGGAGGGCACTCAATGCAGGTCCCATGCATCCAACGCACAAATTGCTGAAACGCAAAAATATGGGCAGAATCAAGTGACATCGTCTGTGTTAGATTACAAGTAATCATAGAAAAGGTTTCAGTCGTAGTCATCTGGACACTGTTTTCAGAATCAAGATGTTTCGGCTCCTATCTGGAAGTCATTCTCAATTGTGAAAAATGGACCAGGAACTCAGAAATTTAGGCGACTCTGTGTTGCTTAGGCCCTGCCCTCAGGAAGGAGTCTTCCTGAGTATCTGCTGATTACTCTGCCTAGTTTCACCTGAAACGTCTTGATTCTGAAAACAGTGTCCAGATAACTACAACTGAAACCTTTTCTACGATAGAACACTCCTGGACGAATGAGGGACTACACCGTCTTATTACAAGTAATTATTTTTTTTAAATGCAGTGATAAATAAGAGACTCATGATGATCCCACCTTGGTGCTCTCTACACAGTCTCTGATACACTGCATGATCAGCCAGTAGATCTCATTGCTTTGGGGCTGCAACACAATCTTAGGGGCAGAAAGGATGGCATGAATTTGGAAAAGAGCGTTACGTCCCATCAACGCCATGTTGAAGGCCTGAATGTTCCTAAATATCAAAGTCAACAAGTGGGATGTTACAATGGTTGAGACATATATTGTGCTGCATTTCGAAGGACCAGTGATTATCATTGCTCACAAAGTAGATAACTTCAAAAACATTAACATCATGTAATTACCTCAGCACCATCTTTATAAGTGAGTCCAGCACCTTGCGCTCCCAGTATATGTAATAATCTGCCATACATTTGGCTTTGCCACTGCTGGTTTTCATGACTAAATGTTCTGTCTTAGTGATGAGGGGTCCAATGTCGGCATACTTCCTGCTTAGCAAATTCACAGTCTTGGCGCGCTCTCGCTCAATACGTTCACAAAACTCCTTGACACCTTGAAAACAATTGCATTCCAGTCAATGAAAATAAGTTTGAATTGTTAGAATATAATTATTATATCCAATAAATAATATCCTTCTATTAATTCTACCTGGTAAGTCGTTTGATTTATCTGGGACTGGAAACTTCAGTAAGTTGGCCATCACCATGGATTGCAACTTGGAATCAATATCTCTCTCATTCTTCTGAATCTGATTAACAACTGACTCAAACTTAGAGACAGCCTGAATGCCTCGGTTGATGAACTCGGCAATACCTAAAACCAAACACATATTATCTGATTTCAGTTTTACAGACAATATAAATTTAATCATGTGCATAAATCAGATTACAATGACATTTCAGCCTCTGCGTGCATCATACCCAAGGAATTCCAGTTGAGTCTTGTGCATCCAAAATGCATCTCTTTATTGACCGCTTTGATCTGTTGAGCCAGCATAATGAACTTTGCCTCACTCAGGCTGTCCATTACAGAGTGGTAGCACTTGACAAGTTTGTGCAGATCATCAACATACCTAAAACCAAGGTCAGGCCAGAGATTACATCAATCAGTGGTTTTGTGGTTTGGTATAAACTCTGTATTCAGTTACTGGTGAGTATCATTACCTGATGAATTTGTGCTCCTGTAGAGCTATATTTTGAGCCAGATACGGCACAGCGTAGCCCAGTGACACAAGGTGGTTTGTCTCAGAAATTATTTCCTTGATCTCTGGAGCAAAATTCACAATGTATCGCACACCCCTCTGTAGGCTGCTTTCAGTTGGTGGGACATCCTTAAAATGAGAAAAATCAAAACAAATGCAGGGAATTTGAGGGAATAAGAATAATTACTGTATCTGTATTTTGCACAATATTGAGTAACAGCTATAATGCAACCACAACCACAAGGGGGCACAAGCCAGTGTCTTCTTGTGCCATTCCCAAGTCTGGATAAATGCAGAGGGTTGTGTCAGGAAGGGCATCCGACGTAAAACACATGCCAAATTAAAAATACGAATCGTGAAAATGACTTCCATACCGGATCGGTCGGGGCCCGGGTTAACAACGACCGCCACCGGTGCTGTTGACCTACAGGGTACCGGTGGAAATTGGACTACTGTTGGTCAAAGACGAAGAAGGAGAGGAGGAAGGTGTGTTCGTAGGCAGAGAGAGAAGAGGAAAGCTAAGAATGTAGGACTGATAGTAGGGACTTTGAATGTTGGGACTATAACAGGGAAGGCTAGAGAGTTGATTGACATGATGCAGAGAAGGAAGGTGGACATACTGTGTGTCCAGGAGACCAGGTGGAAAGGTAGCAAGGCTAGAAGCTTAGGAGCAGGGTTCAAGTTGTTCTACCATGGGTCAGATAGGAAGAGAAACGGAGTAGGAGTTATCCTGAAAGAGTAGTTTGTGAGGAATGTTTTAGAGGTGAAAAGAGTATCAGACAGGTTGATGAGTCTGAAGCTGGAAATTGAAGGGGTGATGTTCAATGTTGTGAGTGGTTATGCCCCACAGGTAGGATGTGAGTTAGAAGAGAAGGAGAAATTCTGGAGTGAGTTAGATGAAGTGATGCAGAGCATAGGGTGACATATAAGAGCGGAGGTAGAAGCACTCAGGTGGACTACATCTTGTGTAGACGTTGTAATCTGAAAGAGACCAGTGACTGTAAAGTAGTGGTAGGGGAGAGTGTAGCCAGACAACACAGGATGGTAGTGTGTAAAATGACTCTGGTGGTGAGGAAGATGAAGAGGACAAAGACAGAGCAGAGGACGAAGTGGTGGAAGTTGAAAAAGGAAGAATGTCGTGTAGTTTTCAGGGAGGAGCTGAGACAGACTCTGGGTGGTCAGGAAGTGCTCCCAGATGACTGGACCACTACAGCTAATGTAATCAGGGAGACAGGTAGAGGGGTACTCGGTGTGTCATCTGGAAAGAGGAAAGCAGACAAGGAGACTTGGTGGTGGAACGAGGATGTGCAGGAGTGTATACAGAGAAAGAGGTTAGCTAAGAAGAAGTGGGACACTGAGAGGACTGAAGAGAGTAGACAGGAGTACAGGGAGATGCAGCGTAAGGTGAAGGTAGAGGTGGCAAAGGCAAAACAAAGAGCATATGAGGACTTGTATGCTAGGTTGGACACTAAAGAGGGAGAGGTGGATTTGTACAGGTTGGCCAGATAAAGAGATAGAGATGGGAAGGATGTGCAGCAGGTTAGGGTGATTAAAGATAAGGATGGAAATGTATTGACAGGTGCCAGGAGTGTGATGGGAAGATGGAAGGAGTACTTTAAAGAGTTGATGAATGAGGAAAATGAAAGGGAACGAAGAGTAGAAGAGTGGCTGGTGTGGAGCAGGAAGTATCAAAGATTAGCAAGAGTGAAGTGAGGAGGACATAGAAGAGGATAAAGAGTGGAAAGGCAGTGTTTCTGACTAGTTTGTTTAACAAGATCTTGGAGAGTGAGAGGATGCCCGAGGAATGGAGGAGACGTGTACTGGTGCCAATTTTTAAGAACAAGGGAGATGTGCAGAGCTGTGGCAACTACAGAGGAATAAAGCTGATGAGCCATACAATGAAGTTGTGGGAAAGAGTAGTGGAAGCTAGGCTAAGGGCAGAGGTGAGCATTTGTGAGCAGCAATATGGTTTCATGCCTAGAAAGAGTACAACAGATGCAGTATTTGCTTTGAGGATGCTGATGGAGAAGTAGGTCATAGTAAGGTCATAGGGAGTTGCATTGTGTCTTTGTAGATTTAGAGAAAGCGTATGACAGGGTGTCGAGAGAGGTGCTGTGGTATTGTATGAGGAAGTCTGGAGTGGCAGAGAAGTATGTTAGAGTGGTGCAGGACATGTATGAGAGCTGTAAGACCGTGGTGAGGTGTGCTGTAGGTGTGACAGAGGAGTTCAAGGTGGAGGTGGGTCTGCATCAAGGATCGGCTCTGAGCCCCTTCTTGTTTGCTCTGGTGATGGACAGGCTGACAGATGAGGTTAGACAGGAATCTCCATGGACTATGATGTTTGCAGATGACATTGTGATTTGTAGTGAGAGCAGGGAGCAGGTGGAGGAAAATCTAGAGAGATGGAGGTCTGCTCTGGAAAACAGAGGAATGAAGCTTAGCCGCAGTAAGACAGAATATGTGTGTGTCAATGAGAGGGACCCAGGTGGAACGGTGAGGTTACAGGGAGCAGAGGTGAAGAAGTTGCAGCACTTCAAGTACTTAGGGTCAACGGTTCAGAGCAATGGAGACTGTGGAAAAGAGGTGAGTGCAAGCAGGTTGGAACGGGTGGAGAAAAGTGTCGGGTGTGTTGTGTGATCAGTGAGAGTATCAGCAAGAATGAAAGGAAAGGTGTTCAAGACGGTGGTGAGACCAGCGATGTTGTACAGCTTAGAGACAGTGGCACTGAAGAAAAGACAAGAGGCAGAGCTGGATGTAGCAGAGCTTAAGATGCTGAGGTTCTCTTTGGGAGTGACCATCAGAAGGACAGCTCATGTTAGACGTTTTGGAGATAAAGTCAGAGAGGCCAGATTGAGGTGGTTTGGACATGTTCAGAGGAGAGACTGTGAATATATTGGTAGAAGGATGCTGAGGCTGGAGCTGCCAGGAGGTCTAGAGGAAGACCAAAGAGGAGATTTGTGGATGTAGTGAGAGAGGACATGAAGTTAATTGGTGTGAGTGAAGAGGATGCAGAGGACAGGGTTAGATGGAGGCACATGATTCGCTGTGGTGACCCCTGAAAGGGAACAGCTGAAAGGAAAAGAAGAAGATTGAGTAACAGCTATAAGTAAGTAAATAGCAAGAGATACATACCAGTTCTGTTTGGATTAGGTTTTCACTGGTAATCGAGGCCAACAGGGGTTTTTTCATTAGCAATGGCAATTTGCGTTCTGTCTCAGCCATCCAGTACATATACTTCTTCACCTCATAGTCTCTGATCTGCACTGCCATTTCAACATACTTGTCCTTGGCCTGAGCAGAATGCAACAAAAAGTCACATGCTTTTAATAACATTTTGATGTCTGAACAGTTTAATATCTACATTTGACCTATACAGCAGTGCAACAGTGAAATAACTCACAGCTTTGCTCTGTTCACTCTCCAGCATCTCCGGCTCTTTCAGGAAAGGAAGGATGGTGTGTTTGATGCGGTGGAAAAGGGATCGGACCCATCCGATGGATCCTGCTACAGGAGGCTCATACTTATTTAGCGGCGGTTTTTCCTTGTTTGCTTCAAAGATTTCATTTATGCTGTCCACCTACAACAAAGACAAAGAGACTTAGGTATTCTAAAGTGCTTGTGGCAGACCATGTTCATTCTATTCAAAATCCTAATTATAAACTGGTACAGCAGCACAACATGAAATATTGTTTAGTTGTATATTTATTTAATATACAAGAGTGTTGAATGATGAAGGTACGTGCAATGTAAACAGGTTTTATATGGATTAATAATCTGAACCTTGATCTATCAAAGGTATATGAAATAAGTGCCAGAGGTTACTAAATTTAGTTAGTTGCAAAGGTTTATATCCTTATTTACAGTACAATGTAAATCACATTGCAAAACACATGCATGGACTCACTGTTGCTCAAACTGAAGCTTTGTATTGATCTGATATTATCATATAATTTAATAGTAATTAAAATTTACTGTAACTGCAAAGTCAAATATCAACCAGTACTTTTTCTTGATTTTGCAGTACAGTACCTCTTTACAATACTGAGTCAGGATGTCATTAAACTTTCTCATCAAATGGTTGTTAACAGCCTCTCTGGAGCGGATGTGTTTGAATTTCAGGAGCATGTCAAAGGCAGCAGCTGAAGAGCGCAGTGTCTTAAAAGACTGATCAATGAAGTTGATGGCCTCTCCCTCAACAGCCTGAGCAGACAAATGTAAGAAGTGAATCAGCTTGATAAGGTACAGCACACAGAAATGTATGCAATTGTATTGTTGCAAACTGAGAAGTACATTGATACTACCATGTTCAATTAAACATTTTCACAACTTCTGCATGCTAGATGTCCTAAACTCACCTGAACTGTAGTGTCGAAGTCTTGCATGATCATTTTCCAGCTGCTCATTTTACAGATGTTGAAAGGATTAAAACTGACATCCTCAATAGGCAAAACCAGATTATCCACTCTGCACAGCACTTCATCAATGTGTTTTGGGTCACCAGTCACACCTTTTAGCTCTGGACCAAAGATGTTATAGAACTCCTCCAAAATCTGCACAACACAAATCCAGGAAAACCTGGGAGTTTCTTTTTATACATTCGCATGTTCAGTTATTGAGTCAGTATTTATGAAGTGTATGTATACTGACCTGCAAAACATTGTACAAGTCCTGGCAGACGGAAGCCATGTAATCAGTCCTCTCAAACAGTCTCTTACGGTCAAATTCCCAGCGTGGATCCCTGTCTGATTCTTCAATTTCAGCACGCACCTCAAAGTAGGAGGACTTCCACTGGTCCAGAACCTGCTTAGCGTCATGCACCTTGGATTTGGCCACTTCCCTCTTATCTCTGTCCAAGGCAGAGCACATTGTTAAGTTATACTGAAAACACAAAACAACCTATACGAATAAAGGATTCTGACTGATTACTGACCAATATTGGCATTATAAAATATAGTTAAATTTAAACTCTATCTAAAATCTGAACCTCCAATGTAAAATTTAAATGTATCCACACATACTTGAATAGCGTGTGGACATCAATTACTTGATCCACACGTTCACACAGCTGCCAGGCAATACGCTCCATTAGAGGGACCATGCGCTCATTTGTGTTATAGTGGCAAGAGATTATCCACACAATTTGAAGGCTGTTCATCAGAGGAGGGATGGTCTCCAGGATCACACCAAAATCTGCTCCAGTAGCCAGATTCTACAACAGACAATGTAACTTTGATTGAAGTGAAGATGAGGATAGCAGACCAATTCTGGAGTCACTATTTAAATTATTATTTTTTTTTATTCTTAAATTAAAAATTATATTATTATTACACTTATTATTATTATTAAGTGCGTTTCTGTAACAGTGAGGTCTTGGTAATTACACTGTTCATTGTTAACAGATAAAAGAGTTAGTCAATGTAAAGAATATTCAACAATAATGCATTTATAAAAAGTTCACCATAAAGTGTCTTTCCAGTGTGCTGAGGAAGCGTAAATTATCATCTGACTCCACACGGTATTTAGTAAGTTCAGCAACCGTTCCTTCCAGGGTCTGAATAATGCCTGCATCTGCTTTGGTCATCACCTCCAAGATCTTCTTTACCACAGGCTGTTTAAGTTGCTCACTCAGGGCACTCAGGATGGATGTACGCTCCTGCCAAAAAACTATCTCAGCCAAAGGGCCAGGTGCCTGGGGGAAAACGGAAAGTGAATGTTTCACATTGGTCTATGGATATCACTGTGTATGCTTCATGCTTTCTTGTACCCAATAATTTCATTTTAAGCTGACAGAGATTTAATTTCTTGCTAATGTTTCAGACATTTCTGCAGCAACTACACATGTGAATGCTGGGCTTGACCCCAAGTCCTTCAGCTGAAGTTTAAGTTCTTTAACTGTGACACCACTAAGCCTGTATTGTTTGAAATTCAGAAAATAAGGAGAGTCACAAACCTGTGGCTTTTTGTTTTTCTGCTCCTCAATAACAATGGTAATCTGAGTCTGCCAGTTCATCACACACTGCTCCAACTTCTCTAGCATCTCTGGATTAGAGAGCAGTACATCCACCTCAGGCTCCAGGTCAAGCTCAGGGATGTGCAGCGTAATCTCATCTGTGACAAAAAGACTGATCTTTAGATTGTACTGTTTATTATGAAATGTTGTGAAATCACCATTGGCAATAAGTGTGAGCAATATATTTGAGGCTTTTAAAAACCCCCAAGCAATTTTAGCAACAGTAAACAAAGTCCTCTCCTGGCAGAGACAGCTCAAAATATGCTTAAAATAAAATTTCTACTTGTTTTTTAGTAGTGAAATACTGATAAACTCATGAAATTAAAAATAATAAGCCCTTGGTATATCTAATAAAACAAACCTTGAATCTGAAGGTGTTGGAGAGTTGTGTTGATCAATCCCAAAAACTTGTGCGTCCTGTTGAGCAACTCATCACGAATTGGGAATTGTCCACTTGACTTCACTGGACTCTCCGCTTCACCCTCTCTGGTCTCCTCCTGAGGAGAAACTCTCCCGCTTTGATAACCTGCACCAGTTATCTTCATCTGGTGGGCAGTGAGCAAGGGTATATACACCTGACAAGAGACACAGTGAAAATATGCATCCTGTATTCTTTATTCAGAAAATCTGAAATTTTTGATATACATGGTTGATGTTGACAGTTTTTCTGCTGCTGTTACATTAAGTTTTTGTCTGACTGTTAGTGGGTGCTGTTGGTTGTTTGTGAAATGTTTTTCATTTTACTTACTTGGGCAAGTTTGTTCCGCAGCACAAGAAGGGGGTGTCCATTATGCAGGCCAGTGTCAAATAGCCTGGGCATCAGGACACTGGCCTCATTCATGTCCAGTGGTTCAACAATGGTCTCTATTTAAAACACAAATAATCTCTTGGTTAATTATTTTTATGTGCAATAGAGGCTTGAACATATTGTAATGATACTGAACTGTCCTCTCACCCTTTGTGTTCCTGAGAAAGTAGAAGACAGGGGATTTCAAAAATCTCTCTGGGTATTCGTTTACTGCAACATGAAGCTCAATGTGATAGACCACTTGAATCTCAATCCTCTGAAAACACCAAACATGAGTTTAAACATTTTTATTATCTCTATCCTCTCCATCAATAATACACTAATAAATGATTTCAAACACAGCTACAATTTGAAAGCAATTAAGAATTAAATTTGATGTTACATGGCTGGGACTTTGTTCATTTGTCTCCTCAGAGTCTGAGGCTATCTCTGCTCCACTTTGGGTCCAGGAATTCTTGTCAGGATCCGAAGAGTCTCCATCTTTCCTACTGTCTGAGGTTATAAACGTTGGAGTTAGATGCAGTCTTATTGTCCACATATTAACACAGTTTCTGCTCACTTTCTACACCTTCGGTTGTGCCTCTCGTGTATTAGCATACATTTGGGTCACTGAGATAAACGGTTTCTCTACATGTTAATTAACCGGCGATGTTTGAAAAAGCCAAAAGAGTCGCAACTTGGGAAATTGAGTAAAAAAAAGTTTTAGTCGTGCAGCGGACGGAATATTTTTTCATCCAGATGGTTAGAAGGGTATTTGGAGATCTGGAAATACTTTCAGAACAACGGCAAGTGTTTTTAAACGACCTTCTCGGGTTTTAACATCGCCGGTTAAGTTCAGTTATATCTTTTAAGAGACACGGACGGTTACTTCTGTCACCCGAAAGTATGCTAATAACGTTAGCTAGAGGCACAGACTGGGGCTAAGTTACACCTTGGCCAACTTACCGACTGGAATTTCAACTTCAATTTCTTCCTCTCTGATAGTTTTGAAAAACACAAGACATGATGGCGAGTCTTCCTCAGAGACAATGTTCAAATAACGGATAATTTTCTCTTCTTCTTCTCCATCTCTCCGACTGAGAAGTTCGTCGAAACAGTTAGGACAGTCCGGTAAATTGAAACCGGCAGATACGCGCTGTCGGATCCACTCCACTCGTAAATCGTCGTGGACCATATTTGTCAATTACTTTTAGTTAACATTTGGATAATTAAAAACCTTAACTACGTCCTGGTTAACCTGAGGCCATTTGAAACTTTGTCAACAATAGTTTGCGGTTGCCAGTAGCTTTAACAACGATCCAAGCAATTGCGTTGTAGTTTAGCGGTTTCACGTTGCCTGGCAACCATCAAACGTCTCGCTCATACAGCTTACTACTACTGTAGTTGGGAGACAGGAAGTGGGAAATGTGTTCCCAGAGTTTTGACTGGAAGGCAACTATCTGTGCCAGTTATCTCTTAACCTGAAGAGAGCTTTGGTCAAGGATCTGAAATCCTTGATACTTTTAGTAAATTGGAAACCTCATGTGGGAACTAGCCTACATTTCAGTAAATCTAAAATTCTGTATTTTAAATATCATGATGGCACTGTGGCTGCAAATTATTGACTACCAAGCCAATTAGCTTGTCAACAATTTTGCTAATCAAAATGAGTTTACACAATAAAAACAATTGGTAAAATGTTTAGGAGATTCATACATGATAATGAATATATAATCTCTATAATTTTGTTATACTAACTATATTTTTGATTTGTCAATTGATTTATGTAGTACATTTCTTATTATATGCTACTTTTTTTCTATCTTTTAGCTTTTTAAACTCACCAAAAGTGTGTGAAGACATCACACTGAGCCCATCTTAAAACAAAATAATAATTGTTTAGATTTATTTTATTCTCTTCATTATGTTATATCAATACAGAGACTGCTATTAATAGAGTGCTATTTAAGTAATTAATCAAAAACTGATAAATCAAATTACAAGTCACTTGATCAGCTGGTTTAATTGACATATCAATGATCAGTTAATGAATCAGAAATGTACAAATAGATAAGTAACTTTTTCAGGAAACTGATTTGATAAAAATTATACAAAATGTATCTTTTCTAGCACACCCTCTCCAGTATACTGCACCAAAGCTTTCATATGTAGTCAAAGTGTGTGTATGTACATTTAATTTCAAATCCCATCAAATTAAAGCAATGTTTAAAAAGAAGCATAAAGGTCACTTTCCAGAATTACACTGGAAAGTGACCTTTATGCTTTACTTTCCACTTTCCAGAATTACACCCCTTAAAAAGAGTTACTACACACAATATTTAAGTTAGTGAATGTCCTGATTCTGTGATGTAAGTCCTCCAACATATTTAAAATGTAAAATGTTGCTACATGAAGTGGGTCAAACGTCTTGGTGTTGACTTCCATGTAGCTTGTCTAAACCCAGATACAATAAGAAATCCAGTTATGGGCTTTGAGGGGAAAAAAACACAAACAAATACAATTTATTATTGACAAGAGGATGATTTTTTTTTCAGAATAAGTAGAGAATGAAGTGTTTGTCTATGAAAATAAGGCAATAATAATAATAATAACAATTCTTAGTATTAAAATCAAAGGCAAGATTAGGGCTGCATTAGAAGAAATTACAATACCCGTTCAACCAATAATTGCTAATCAAACATCACTCGCCCAAATATAACAGTGACTGACACGTATATCATCAAGATTTGACACCATATTGTTTCACTGTTAAAACCTGATATACAATGTCGTGACTTTCAAAAATGTGTGGCAGTATCTTACTGTAGCAAATTGTGTTGCCAGTGAAAAAGTGTAGACATCTCAATAAGTCTCCTTCCCTTATACCAATTCCATACAATACTAACAAATTCACAAAATTAGCAAATACTACTAATGCCTCATATCAGTACGTAATTCAATCTTCTCCTAATAAGATGTAATACAGCCTAACCACTGTGGTGAATATGGATATAAGATCTTTCAAAATAATGGGCTCCCAACCAGCAGAGCTGATTCAACAAATTAATGATTTAAGTTTTCCATGCATGGAATGTTAAATTGTAGTGGAAGACGCATAGGCAACACTGTGAATGCATAAAAGTAAAAAACATATCCCATTAACATTCATCTTTAATTCTGATACATTTTAAAATAGATTAAAAAATAATTCTGTAAAAGTATATACATCTCATCACACACCTGCCCAAGCACTTTTCAATAAGGAAAATGTCAAAGATCCTTCGCAGTGTTTATACAAGGGAAACTGAAGAATTATACAGTATATTGTCATTTGGTTGTACTTCTGTAAGGCAGTCAGTGCAACAAAAAGTTGAGCAAGAACTATGTAACCGAAAGGTGGCTCACTACCCTATGTATGGAAACCAGACCTGCCAAAACTGAAACTCAGTGAGAAACAGTCAAAATAACTGCATGAATATACACAAATATGCCAAAATTAACAACAAAAATAATTAGACACAGAAGAGAAGCAATGGAAGAAAACAGAAATTAATAAATTATTTTTAAAAGAAAAGGTGGATGTTATTTATTATCTTTCATCTTATTTTATCAGCAAATCTCATGAAAAGACCTAAACTAGCAACAAAGTGTTGTCTGTGTAGCCAAAATGTGGGGCTATCCATTTTCTTAATACTGTTAAGTTATCACATGCTAAAGTCATAGATCTTTTTTTTTTTTTTAACTTATTTATTTTAAGTTTGGAAGATGTGGTTCTCCATACAAGTGACATCAACAACTGTTACCAATAATGCATCATGAGAAAATTGATTGCTTTAAGTATAGGAGTTACATTTTAAATTTGAGCCTCATACTTAAACCTCACAAAATGTTCTGCAGTGAAACATACTGATTCTGGTACAAAATACCAGTTGATGAATACATTTGCAATAAGAAAAACAGTAATTTCTTAACAGTGCACTCTGTACTGTCTGTGTTTTTGAACTGTTAGGAGGGCAGTGTATTTCAGTCCAAAGTCTGTGAAGCTCAACATACAATTTCTTTACATAACAAATTGTTAAAAGATGAAAAGAAAAAATCTAAATCACTTCATGACATCTCTAGAATATGTCTTTAACCTTTGCTGGCTTGTTTTGGCTCTGTTTTACCACCTAACAGTTTTAGCAGATCACAGTCACTTCACAGTATGCCATCATGCTCAAAGCTGGAGAGGAGGAGAGAGAAGGAAAAGGGGCAAAACTTGACTCCAGTCCCACTGTAGAATTTATTCTGAAACTCCACCCTGAGGAAGAAACAAACAGCTGCTATGAATATAAAACACTGAGATAAATAAATAACTTCGGCCCTGTCAATGACACAAGTAATAGTTATCTTACCAGTGCAGCCGGAGGGCATGAAGGAATGCAGACAGACCCTCCATTACCAGGAGGATGGACACTGTGAGAACGGCAAACAGGCCAAACACAGGCACCAGGAATAAAACCCCGAGACTGGTGTCCATTCGTAGTCCTACTCGCATCACCATGGTCCACAGCACCTCCGATAGCTCTGTTAAAGCAGAGAGCATGTGCACCATCCATTTAGGGAATAACAAATAACAGAGACAAAGGGTATATGCCAGTTACTAATATTCAGGCAGATCTCAGGCCTGTCATTGGTCTACATTTGTTGGCCTCGATCTAGACTCCTATTAAAGTCCCTTGTCATGACCAAGGTTGCAAAATGGTTTGAATAGGTTTGGTATCATCATGACTTAAGGGTTAAATTTGTTTTGAGGGACTGACCAACTCTTCAGGCCCTTTCAGACACACACTGCACTCCAAAATTTGTTATCAATTTTACATGTCCGAGTTATGTCTGAAAGGAGCATTGAGTAGTTTTTTCTGTATAAGTCATGCCAGTAATCTGACTAGATATGATCTTTTACGATTTCTGCAACACTTCCATCACGGCTCAATTATGATTGGAAGTCATTAACAGAATGGCTACAGCACACACACAAGGTTATATACACATATTAGAGATATTAAATGGCCATTTGGTTCTGCCTTCTTAAGACAGCCCTGTAATTAATTTTTCAATTAATTATTTTGTTATGCAAAATTAATTAAAATCAGTTTAATAAACCATGAAATACTGTGCATGAGCAAATTTCATTACATGTTCTCACATTGGGTCAAAATGCGCTTTCACTGAACATTTTTGCCCTTGCAGTGCAGCAAAAGAAAGAAAAAAAACAACAACATGAAAATTACTTATTACTTAATTATCCACCTAAATTTTTTATATCAATTCTTACAGGTTGAGAATCCAGAGAACTGCTCTATACATAGAACATGTAAGCAAATGAATGAACTGAAAAAGGGGCCACAACCTAATGCTATTTTTTTTTTTTTTTGAACACTTGGATTGTATAAAATAGGTAGCAGAAATCTAGGAAATAATGATTTTATGAGAAAATGTATTGGGGATCTACAGAGTTAAGTACTGGCTGTTTGATTTGGAACAAAACTATCTAAATAAGCTACTCTTCAGTAATAATTTTATAATCTCACTTTGCGTTAAATGTGTGCTTGTACAGGTTTGAAGGAGGGACAAACTACCTGTGTGTTGCACTACAAATCATCATACTCACGGGCATGTGCCAGGCTCAGAGCCCAGAGCCTTAGGTAGGAGGCTGTGTTGGAGATGCAACCCAAGCAATACTCTATAGTGTGGATGGCCTGATGTAAGAACTCATCTGCAAAGTCGAACTATTACAACAACAAAACAAAACTCAGCATCACAGACACCAGCAAAAAATAACAATGGTTGCTTATAAGGAGGTTTAAGATTAATGGGTAACAATCCAATTGTTTTGCTGTGCTGACCTCCTCTGTCTGGCGCTCTCCGCTAGTGGAGAGATCACTGTGACTGCTGCCCTCCTCCATGTCATGAGCCCTCATCAGGTAGAGCTCCTCTTCACTGTTACGCCGCACTCGCTCATATCCCTGAGAACACACAGAGAAACTCATCAGATTTGCATATTTACAGTCAGAGAACAAATATTTGCAGAAATGTTTCACATCTATGCACACATTCACAGGCAGACGTGCATTTCAAACCCTCACCCTGTACATTCCTAGACCTTGGCTTCCATTGTGAAGCCAATAAAGGTAAACGGGTTTCCCCAGGAGTAAGACAGGCACTGAGAGAACAGCAATGACCACCAGAAATACCTGGAAGCCAGTCTGGAAGAAGCAAAACAAAGTTGCATTACATTGTTATGAACTGTCTCAGTGACATCTGTGGTGTATTTTGAACGACATTAGATTTTGCTACACTGAATCAGGAATGGAGCTTTATATTAGCTTCTCACCTGTCCTGGGTAGAGGGGCTGCACTGCATCACCCTGCATGAGGAACATGTTTATGAAGTGAATGAGGATGCTCGGGGCCTGTCTGGAGTCCTTAACAGAGAAGACCAGCCACTTGTACATTATCATGAACACCAGGTAGCCAAACAGGCACAGCAGGAACAGGAGCTCAGGGAGAAATACCAAGTACAGGTTGTACTTCTTCCTGAAGTGCCTGTTTTTGTTGACAAAAATAAGGCAGGGTATTAAAAACTATAACATCTAACATTAAGGGCTTTACAAGGCAAAAACAAAAAAGTGGTACTTACAAGTGATTATAAGTGCTGAGGATGACCCCGAAACTCATGTGTATGATGCCCAATATCACTGACATCTTCATCTTATAGGAGTTCAGAAATGTAAGGCGGTTGGATGCCAAGTTCCAAATCTTTACAACGGAAAGATGACATATACTGTATTATACAGTGGGTAGTTTTGATTGGTAAAAGAATACCTCCAGCAATGCTATTCCCATAAAGTATAGTTGTGTTTTGTTCATCGATTAAGCCATGTAAGGAAGGCATTATTGTTTCTGGAGGGGATCTACAGTAATAATGTTATTTTTACCCATTCCAAGAATTTATTCTTACCACACAATGTGCGTACCCTGTATGAGTAACATTACCACTAATTGAGCAAATAACCTATTTTTGCAGGGATGCAAAAATGCACCACATTAATGGCTGTTTCATACTCCTTGTTAAGATACAAACATAATAATATTATACCTTCTCGAACTATATGATTAAAATTTCACAAGCCTATAATGAACATTATGGTATGAAAGTCTCTCCCCTTTAAATTACACCCATGTTGCCTTGCACATAGACAATCCTAATCAGTTCCACACAGTGATGTACAAAGACTTTAAACTGCACTGTTTGGGAATCAGTATCAGGGGAGGAAAGGTGGAGCCGATGCATCTATAGATGTGTACCTTGAATTGTAGTAGTATATAAAATGCTCTTACATAATTAGAAATACTTTAATGTGTGGTAAGTGCATTTCAGAATCTTGATATGCCATTTCTGCAATTCATGTAAACCTAAGTTGTTCTCATTGCACATCACTGATAAAGTGCCAACTATTGTGGTAATCATGAAGCTAATAAGCATTTTTATTGTTTTCTGTTTTATTGTTGTACGCACACAAAAGTATGCTTGCATATGTATACATGGATAACTTGAAGTGCACACGTCCTGGTGACATAATACATTTCAGAGTGCTTTTTATTGTGATTGTGAGTATGATGAACGCTCTTTAAAACCACCACAATGATGAGACGCAATGATAAAATCTATGTATATGGAGGTATTACATGACAAATCATGCCATTCATAATGACTAGTCTTCAATATTCTCTACTCACCGGGTCAATTCCCAGAGGGTACGGTCCTTTGAAAACTCCTGTAACATTTGGATCCAGGCTAAGAAAATGATTCCCACGGATATCTTCGTCACTATTAGGCACAAATAAAACCACAAGTGTGTGTTACATGTATGTCATTATGAAACATATCCACAAACATCAACGAACACGTATAATAGGTTGTTCATTCAATTTCTTAACAGTAAAAATAATACTTATGCACTTCTGGGCCTGTTCAGCTGTTTTTACTGTTACAATGAAGTCCTTCTTCTCATGAAGTACTCACTTCCACACCTTCCCTGTGAACATGGCCTTCACACTCCATCCAGAACCAAAGATGTTAAGCGACTTTGAGAAACAGTCATTGTATATCAGGCCAGTGTAGATGGAGAACAGGCCCATCATCAGGATTATATAACGCCCCTCAAAGAATGTGTTCCAGATCTGCACATACACACCGAATCACTCAGTTACACTTGAGACACACTGAATGCCACAAACTGGCATTCGTTAGGTTACTTGATTGAGCCTGAAAATTTGTATAAAGGTAAAAAAGACAGCTTTACGGTACTCACTCACCTCATTCCTTGTGTTTTTAAGTTTGCGGTTGTTCTCGTACAGCACCATCCAGAAAGCAAACACAGCCATGATAACTCCATGACCCAGGTCCCCAAACATCACCGCAAACAGGAATGGGAAAGTGATGATTGTGAAAGGAGCTAAAGAAAGAGAAAGAGAAAAATAAATAAATCAAAGCTAGTGAACGTTAAAAGATACTTAATACTGTAGCACTTCTAAAAATAAAATATCCAAGATATAAAGACAACAGGATATTAAAATCTAGACACAGAAACAACAACAAAAACCCACAAAAAGAAATGTAATTGACAAGTTAGCATAAGTTGAAACAGAAAAAGATAAAATACAAATCTGAATTAAAACCAGGAAAGTTAAATAATATGTACTATTATAGAAAGAATTATAGAAAGCTCTTTCCATAAAAGGAAATGTGAAGCAGTTAGCCTGAGCTCTTCAGATAGTCTGTTAAAAAAAACATAGACTGAGTTTGAATGTAACTCATTTTCTGCAGAGTAACTCATGGCTAAGTCTTACAAGCTATAATGGCGGCATGTTCCCATCACCTTAGTTCTGGATTCAATTTTTTGTTACATTATGCATGTGTTATCACAGGAAGCAGTATTACACAATTACAATAAAATGATCGTTAATTTAAAAAACAAAACAAAGGATCCCACTCACCAGGGTTAACCTCCCTGTAACTGCCCACTCCATAGGCATCCACAATGTTCTGGAAGCCAGAGGTAAATTTGTTGGTCCTTATCAGGGTGGGGGGAGTGTCGTTGGTGGGGATACGATTGACAAAGGAAGGAACTGTTGCTCCACTTTTTCTCTGAAATATTAATTTCAAATCAAAATGTCAGCATTTTGCCATAAACTTATTTCACCATAATGTATTGAAACATTTCACTGCAAAAAAGTAGGCAGCACAAACTAAACTAACTAAACTTTTCTTAAACTAAAGAGTCCAAAAAAAAGCGCAATGCCTTGACAGTACATGCTTATATGATAACAATACCCCAGTTCATGAAGCAACTACCCGTGTTAAATAAACAGAAAAACAAAGCCTGCAGTGAGGCCAAAGTCAAAAGCAGAGAAACTCTGTAAAAGAGTTTTCTCACCGATCCTTCTTCTAGGGCCCTCCGCAGGGCGGGAATGTCATTGACAGGACACCACACCTCAGCGATCAGACACTTGTTAGTAACATCAAAACTACACAGGTTCAGAATATAGTAGATGGCCTTCATCTTCTTGACCTGGATGACCCAGGTGTAGACAGATTCTGAAGCCTTAATCAGGACCTGTCTCAGGTAGTCCTCTGTCCTATGAAGTACCTGGACACAGCAAGAGATAAACAGGACTCTTAGTGTGGTACATCATATTAAAATATATTCAGAAAAGGGTAAAGTTTACAAAATGTGACTTGATGATTATGTATGGCATCAGAAATCAACATTTACATTTTAAACGAGGCATTTGTGAGTGTTTCTGTGTGTGATTAAGATGCAGACAAGAGAAACAGTAAAGAAAGGGGAGGGATGAAAAAAAGCATGCATGAAAGAGAAAAAAACTGTTCAACTTTCAGCTGAGGCCTCATGCTGATCATGTGCTACAGGGGGTGAGTGCAATTCTATTTTTCAGTTACAGTGGGTTAAAGCTACCAAATGATTCATGGTGAAATGCCTCAGACAGAAACTTAACTGACCATCTAACTGCCAGGAATGGGTCACAAGAAGAAAAAATTAGGTTAATCTTTTAGAAAATAAATCAGCCATTTAATTTAGTTCTTTAGCTCTTTCTTCTTTGACCATAAAAGACCGGTTCAGAATAGAAATCCTTACTGGATGTAATGTGATTCACTGAACACAAGATTTTCGGCAAGCTTGTTTTGGAAAATATTGTATTCCTTTATCTTCCTAAACCCATCACCAGAAAAAGCTCATATTTTAAATGCTCTAGCTTATATTTTAACAGGGAGATGAGAGCAAACACATGTACAAGTAAACCTTTAGTGAATGACACACAGAATAACTACTCTTTCTGTCACTAATTAAACATCTGCATAATTAGATACTTAAAAAAATAAATAATAAAGACTAAGACATACTGTGTGCAGGTCCTGAATGCGAGTTCTTAGTCCTTCCACAACATCATTCCTCTCCTCATTGCTACTGGGATAGGGATACAAGTGACAGTGGTAGCTATGGAGAGGGGAAAAGTATGTTATTCACAACTCAAAGAAAGAAACCTAAACAAACGGATATAAGCCCTTTTTTCTGACATTAATAGAGCAACCATAGGATAACGTATTGTGGAATAATTACCAGTCACAGATCTTCTTCACTTTCTGGCCAATTTGGTCTCCCCAGTAAGAGATCAGGAACACCACGCTTTTTGTAGGCTCACCCTGCAGATAGGAAATAAGAGGAAGTGTTGTATATCAATGATAAGACCCAGATACTCCATCAATAATAAAAAGAAAAGTGTCATTTTGGGCCCAGAGTAGGTTTTCGAGTGCTGGTTACACTTTGTTTAAAATCTCTATATTTCATAAAAATGAACCAAAAATATGTATTTCTATTTGTTTGTAAAATCAAGCTATTCATTACCAAAATAAAACTGAAAAGTACTTGAGATTGAAAGTTCATTCTTGACCTTGGAAACAGCAGCTGAAAAGTACTGCTTTCTCTGCCTGATTTTTGAAAAAGCATTTTTAGTGTAATGTCAAGTCTCCTCTTTTCCCACGATTCAGCAACATGTTAACATTGCTTGTAAGAGGACATGGAAAAGTGGATTAGTGCTGTCCCTCAAACTGAATAGACAAGATTGCAGCATTAATTGTTTATGAGAACAGCACGAAGGACTAGAACAGACTTCACAACAGCTTCACCAGTGTCATTTTCAATACTCTGTCCTCTGCATGGTTTCTTAAACTCCAGTGTGGCAATGCTACACAAAGGAAGTGACAAGGATATTTTTAGTGCTATTTCACACCATACACCACATAATATCAAGCAAATATGTTGTTCTTTTTTTATTCTATGCTATAGCAAAAATAATTATAATTATGATAAAATAAAAACAAAATAATAATAATAATTAGAATGTTTCTTTGCAATGTCAAAAATGATGGAATAGAGAATATTAATTAGTCCCAGAAAAGTCCTTATCATGTGCAGACATAGAAGTCAACATCCAATCTGTCCTTAAAAGCAAACCAAATTAAGTACCTTGCATCTAGACAAGAACCCAACTTAGGAAATGAGATACAGACAAAATACGTAATTCATGCAAATGTTTCTTCTTCCTTCCCTGTTGATATTTTAATCTCAACTGTAATGTAGGGAAGACATAACAAACGTAACTCAACTTTAGCACAAATCGTGGACATAGTTAGCTTTGAGAACACTTACTGTGTCAGGATCTTCCAGATACTCTTCGACCTCAGCATAGCTGAGGATGGTGTAGCCTTTACACACTCTCCAAAGCATCCGCTCAAAGGCCTCGATCTTCACCCTCTGAATGAGCCCAGAAATGAAACTGCAAGAGAATGAGGAGAACATTCACAAGCGGTCTTTCCTTTGAGCTGTCACTGTTGCTGCACAGTCACAATACTCCATATGAAGGTAAGATAGCCAAAACCGTTTGGTGAATAAAGCATGGTGTACTGGAGAAGAATTGTGCGACATGTTAATTTTAATGCACATTCACAATTCACATTCAACTAAGTCTTTGTCCTTTATACAGTGTCCAAAGTATTCCCACACCACTGAGTTAAGTGTTTTGGAAGAGTATAAAATCTAAGAATAAGGTTTCGTATGAGCAACGTGTGGTTGGCAAAGATCCAGAGCTGCATTTCAGTTATTGCAACGTGTGAATTTCTTGCCTGTTTGTTTGTGAACTGTATATAAAGTGCGTCTGTAAGTGAGAAGGGTAATGGGAGACAGAGAGGACACAGAAAACTATTTATGAGGAAAATAAAAGTGCAGCTTGCCTCATTTTAAACTTTCTTTAAATGTGTAGCAGCAATTGTGCAACCCATTTACTTTTTCTTCATGATATCATTGTGGCTTGAAAATCAGAACATATTACTATTTCATTTTTAAAATATCATGACAATTGTGAGAACTGGTAAACCGTGACAGACCTAGTGTCTACTGTCTATTCTAAAATAAATCCAACTACAAGTCCAAACACTAAGATAAACTGATGCTGATTTGGCTAGCAGAATTTCCATCCCTCACCCCAGTTTGGCTCCTAGCCGCTGCATGCTGCTGTAGTCCATCATTGTTTCTTTTTCTAGGAAGGGAAACTCCTCATATTGCACTTGAAGGGGCTCTCGCTAAAAGTAAAGACAAGATGCAGGCGGGTAAAGAAGAAAATCAAAATCAAAATCAAATCGAAGAGCAGACTCTAAGTGCCATATTGTGAAAATAATTATTTGCAAGACAACACCCATGAAAATGTGGGTTTAAAGAACCCAGCTACATTACAGGATGACACACTAACCTCAGCAGTTCTCATTACAAAGTTGCGGGTAACGCGCAGCATGTGTTTGTACTCTGTCAGCTCCAGCAGATTCCTCTGCAGCTTCTCTTTATTCCTGGTGACTTCCCCTAACTCCACTTCAAGCCTCTGCAGCTGCTCCTGTGAACACACACACAGAGACCCAGTGATATAATGATAATATAATTTTATTTATAAGGTTTGAAAAAAACATTTTGGATGTAATTTACCAATTTTAAACAGACTAGAGCAGAACAAAGTAAGATCCAGTGTTCTACATTGAGAAAATACTCCACTACATTCATTTAGTTGCAGTAGCATTAACTCAGCACTGTACAGGAATACCACCATCAACATATTGTAGAAAAGGTTTCAGTCGTAGTCATCTGGACACTGTTTTCAGAATCAAGACGTTTCGGCTCCCATCCGGAAGTCATTCTCAATTGTGAAAAAAAAAAAAAAAAAGGGACAGGAACTCCCCACAATTGAGAATGACTTCGGGATGGGAGCCAAACGTCTTGATTCTGAAAACAGTGTCCAGATGACTGTGATTGAAACCTTTTCTACAATAGAACACTCCTGGACGAATGAGGGACTACACCGTCTCACCATCAACATCTTACAATCAAAAATGATAAATGATGATACATTAGCAAGTAACTAACCATTATAGCCATGACGTGCTTGGGTAAAGGGGCCACTGGGTTCACGTCTCCTTCTGGCAGTGAAATGTCTGCTTTCTTGACTTCCCTCAGAAGGTATCCTGTTAGAAATAAAGAGCAATCATTTCAAAGACACAAAAAACTGTTGAAAAAATGTTTCAAAGCTTCCAAATACCTTTCATTAACACTGGATTCTGACAGTATGTTATTCTGTTCTCTTAATCTAATAATACAGGTTAGTTAACCAAGGATGGCATTTAATTCAACTAAATCTACAACCAGATGACATTTCCCATGACTGAGGGCCGTTGGCTCTCCAATTCAGTGAGAAGGCCCTCTGTGGCTTCATGTATTTCTGCTTTGCTTATACGGCCCCATCACATCTTTGCCTTAACCCTGTCTTGGGCAAAATAATTGTATTTCCTGACCAAAACTCGACTACAACTCAATGAATAGATCGGAAGTCTTACTGGTAAATTGTATATTAAAGATCAATATATCCTTACCAAGGATCCTCTCCATCTCTTCACATTTTTTGATCTCATTCACATGTTTTCGCTGGAAAGCGTTAACACTGGGATTGAGCTGAAACAGGTGCAAGAGACATATTCAGTCAAGAATTGAATGATTAACAATCCTCATCCCCACTCATAACTGTGACAGTGTGGAACATACCACTATCTTCAGGACAAACCATCATAAATCAAGTAACGTTACCTGTACGGACCACTTTACAGCAGTATTTTACAGCTATGATTTATGGGATACCGAGGACTTCTTTCTGTAAATTCTAAGAACAATTGCCACGTCTGCTTTGATATAAAGTCAATGACAAATGTTACGGAAGCTCGGATTGTACGTACGATAAACAAAGAGCACTTTGTCGAGTGCTTTCGATGTTAGCAAACTCAGCACTAACGTTCAAAGTGAGACATTACTGTGTTTCATGAAGACTATAACCAGTCTATTTCGGGACTTACGTCTCTGAACTCCACAAGCCCCAGTTCTCCAAGTTCACTGATGCAGTCGTATGCTGACCCAGCCTGTAGAAACAGTTGGGCCAGACACATCTCTTCACCTCGGAGCAGAGAGCGCATTTTGACAGTTCGCCGATATTTGCTTGCTCAGACGACAGACTAATATTAGCAAGCTAACTAGTGTGGTTTCTGTAAATTAGACGTCAACGGCGGTCAGTCAAGTCCTTCTTAGTGCTTTTCATGTTTTGGCTCCGGCGTTAGTACAATATTTGACTAGCATTACGGACACTTTAGATGGTTATTGTTACAGCAGAAGCTGTTCCTGTGTTAGCTAATGGGCTAGCCGGTGAGCGCCGTGTTGTTAATTATTGGATGAAAAACTTGTTTGATCAAAGTTGAACCTGAAATTGTGAGGCAACCGTATTAAGACCGCTAACGCAGCATATCCAAAGACGTGGTCGCAACTCTTCTCATAGTTTATGAAGTTTTAGCAGACGTCAGCTTGCAATATCCATAGTACTACACGTCACTCCACACTGTTGAATACGATCAACTTCCACAGCAGTGAATGCACCTTTGACCAATGATCACCGCCTCCTGGAGTCTGCGCACCACACACTCTCTTAAACCTTTTGCCTTTAAGCCCTCAACGCTGTCTGAAGGCGAATGTACGCACATGCACTCATACACAAAGTATCCACTTTTTACATTTTTCTATAAGTAGACTGTCAGAGCTTAACGGGCCTACCAGTTTGTATTACAAAAAAAAAGTCTTCATGGTACGCTAACTTCTTACCAAAATCCTACAAACAAACACTCTGCACAAGTATCTGGAATATTTGAGAAGAAATAGAATAGTGCAATCATCTTCTCTGGGGTGGTGACATCAACCACGCAGTGTTTATTCTGTAAATATTATTCTGTTACTCTGCAAGAATAAACCCTTATAATACCATGGCCGGATTAACCTGTTAGGGTTACAACCTGTTTTGCCCAGGGCAAAAAAATGTGCAGACTCTGAAAACACGTTGTTTCTTGCAGGCACTTAGAAATAAAAATGCAAACGAGCTACATGTTAGTTCCTCTGTCTTCTGGAACAATAGCTAGCACCTTTGACCTGATTCAGTTGGATGAAATATTGGCTCATCCATACAGTGAGGCAGGAAATGGGTCTAGAATCAGAAGGAGCAGCAGCTATATTATGTTTGGTGTCTGCATGATTCTGAAAAAATACTAAGCTTGTGGATATTGACTCCTTGTGGGAACATCTAAAACCTGAACAAACATTGACCCAGAAGACGGCACTCAATAAAAAACAAACTGATAGGTGGGACTGAAATCAGATAGAGGATTGCACAAGAAGAACCTACCCACTTTTCAAACCTATCAATAAGAAAGTAGTGATGAAATGTATGAATGTAAGTTGAGGGCTTGAGCCTAAAAAAAGTAATTGAAAAAACATCTTTATTACAAAATGGTGCACCAACACAACTATTTACATTCCCACAAACATATTATAACCATGTAAAAACTATATTATTATAAAGAATGTCTAATGGAAAAAGGTGTAGTTACATTTCAGTGACATTTAAATACATCATCTTGTTCAGCCTCTCACTCTCCATTATCCCTCAGTCTGTGTGTCTTCCTCTACATTTTTCTCAGAGTTTTAGAGAGCGGCACAGTTCCACGCCTGTTGGATTTGTCTCCATTGAGTCCCAAGAATCGAGGCAGTGATAAAGAAGAAAACCAAGATAAGGCCTTTAGCCAGTGACTGAGAATATGGCTCACCTGGGGAGGGTAAAGGTAAAATAAGTCTGTAATAGTATTATCAGTATCCATTGTCAAATAAGTTAAATAAACAGTGTTGTGAAATGTTTCACAGCTGTGGCTTTTTCTTTTTAATTCAAGGGTCAACTCTGGGATCAATTGCACTCACTGTTGCATTCAAAGGCACATTATGGTGTAGAATCAACCACAGTACAATCACATCGAATACTGATGTAATTTAGACGTTGTGTCGTTCTTATTTAACAAATCCGTAAGGCCGTCAGCTCTGATGATGGAATGATGGATATAATTATCTCGACTCAGTGTTAAACTCAAATGATGGATTTTCTCAGTAATTTGATTTTCTTAGCATGACAACAATTTCCAATTTATTGATCAACTAAAGGAAACAATAAAATACTGGACAGATTTCCCTGGAATAGATAAATTCCCACCTGTGTAATATTTGGTGATGGGGAAGGCGAGCTCAGGCCAACACACATCATTCCTGCTACAGTCATACTCTGTGAAGTTGATCTGAAACCTGGGGGGAAAAAGTCACAATCTAGGTTACAATCAGTCAGGCAGCTCATACATAAAGTAACTTATTTGGCTCAAGTTAACAACCCTCTTTATGAGGGCAGTCTTGCTATTTGAGGAAGCACCTGGTTTTTGGTGGTCCTGTGTTGATAAGAATGTCAGTAAAAGTGACCGAGGAAGTGATGGGGAACAACTGAGTCTCCACTGGGTCCACACACGGAGAGACATCACCTCCTCCACAATCCAGTGCCCAGGTGGACAGACTGTAGCTAAAAATGACCCAAATAAGATTCTTGATTCGCAATGACTTATAATACTAATGTGAATTAGGACACATGGTGACTTATAAAGATTAACAGCTCCTCTTGAATTGAGAATACAATTTACACTGTGCATTGCAATGAGTATACACCTGATACACACCTGACTTGCAGAGCACGGATATCCCTTTGAGGTATGCCATCTACCATGCCAGTGATAAGACTCCAAACATGGACATGCTGGTGGGATGGAATCCCATAGCATGAACTTGTGGTGTCTTCCATAGCTGAGTTCAGTGTCACAACTGGAATTTATATGTTGTGTGTAACATTTAGTTAGAACAAAATGAAAAATAATTTGGCAGAATGCTGCCTTACAAGTTAAAATAAAAGTATAGCAAAAAATGCATGATCTCATTACATAAACATACATGGAAAAAAGAAAACTTTGCATGAATTGTTTCTTTGCACCATCTACTTACAGCTTATGTTCACCCAGTCTGTCATAGTTAGAGGATCTGGGTTTCCACTCTTTGCCACATATGTGGCTGTAATCAACGCTGCCTGAAGAGAAGAAACCGTCTCTCTAAAAGGAGAAAACACATTATATTTTACTTCAGCACAAATACATAGAGATATAGATTAAACATGAACTTGTGCTGAGCTACTGACCTCAGGAGATTACACTGAGTCAGATTCTGTCGGCTGACAGGTAGCAGACATCCTGATGTTGAATTCTCCCCAAACAGAACTGGTTTCTTCTCAGCAGTGGAACAGAATCCATCACTCACTTTTAAGCAAGATCAGAAAGTTGTGTTGTGTCTTTTAGGCAACTTGTTTTGACTGAAATATACTGTACGTAATTCACTATTTTGCTACATGCAGTGAGCCAGTAATCAACAACATGAGTTTGGGTTTTTGGGATGGGTTTTACCTGGTTTCCAAAGATTGATTGACGTCCTCTGTATTGAGCCTGTATTATTGTCCAAAGTGTCCAAAATTCCAGCAATAACAGGCCTTCCCACCTGATAACCTGTCATTAAAAATGTTTGTGTGTTACCCACTGTAAGAGCTACTGTGAACTATTTTCTGTAAAACATTTAACTTCCACAACCATTCTCAGGACAAAGTATTTTGTCTTGCTCTCACCTGGGTTCCCTGAGTCGGGCTCGCCCATGAATTCTCCATTTAGAAACACGGCAGAATACCTTGTAGTTAACGCCACTGTTTAGGAGACAGAATAGCAAAAATGAGCCCAAACTACATCAAACATATCTATCAACTATGACTGGTGATAAGCCAAATCATGAGCAAGCTTTATGGGCACTTACCACTACTACTTAAAGTGATGGTCCCAACAGTGTGCGTCAGTGTGACACTTGTAATGCCATTTCCTTTCCAGTAGAATTT
Source organism: Siniperca chuatsi (assembly GCF_020085105.1). NCBI lineage: Eukaryota > Metazoa > Chordata > Actinopteri > Centrarchiformes > Sinipercidae > Siniperca > Siniperca chuatsi. Next base: position 18,708,602 of record NC_058046.1, on the reverse strand, counting down.
GTAATCCAGTGCTAATGTCACATTCTCACATTCCAGCCTTTCATCTTCAGAGAAATATTAACAAACTTCAACATTAAGGTTAATTGTCAGTTTAAGTTCTTTTAGTAATGATGTTATAATCTCCATACCTGAAGAGGCAACAGCATCTGTGCTTGAAATAAACTGACTCAAGTTAATGGCCACTTCATCAATTACATCCACTACAACATCACCTGGAATACATAAAAAAAAAAATAAACCGAAAATTAAAGACTCCAGCTCCAGAATGTATCGAAGCATTGCTACAGTATGTTTAGCAGGTAAAACATACCCCCTTGCCCATTCTTCACTTTAATCCTCAAATCTGTTGGTAGTGTTTGTAAGGGAGATCCAGTTGGACAGGAACGTAGCAGAGTTACACACTTGACTTTGAAATTTTTCAAAAATGCTACAGGAGCACTGTTCACACACCGCCCGAGCACCTCCTGTGGAACAGAAATATACAAGGCATTAGTTGTTACAGCTTTAGCAACACATGCGATACAAAATATAATCTAAAAACTTTTTTTTTTTTAAAACAACATACACACAACTAACCTGGGGAATAGTGAAGTACTGGTCATTTAATGTAAAAATGGGACTTCCTTGAATATAAACATTAACTGGCACTGGAGCGGACAAAACAGGCCTTTGGAAGGATGGGCCAGGCTTTGATGTACTAGACAAGTTAAAGGGCAAAAGATAAATAATGAAAACATGACACAAAAATGAATAAATGAATCACAATTTAAAAAATATATATATTTCTCACATTGTGTCTCCCTGGTAAAAGAGTCCAAGGTAAGGGTTGTTTTCAGGTGGAGAATTGACACATAAAAATGGAAACCAATCCGGGGAGTCATCAGAGGACTGAACGGAGCACTGATAATCTGAAGCAGGAGAGACCTGTCCACCAAAAGGCCCTGGGAGACAGTGGGACACAAACAGCTTCAAATCTTCAATGGAACAGTCCTGTTAGAGTGAAAGACAAATAAGTCATTGTTGATTAATAAAGGAGGAAATACATTTTCCTAAAAACGCACTCTTGTTAAAAGAATGTAATAATGAGAGATATGTAAATACCTTGTCACAGCAGCAGCGTACATCACATGCTTTATATGTGAGATCACAGGGACAAGAGCCCAGTGGTTGGTACACTTGGTTTGGAATGACTGTTTTATTATCTGAAATGGATAGGAGATTTATATCCATTAGAAATGTGGCCCCCTCTAAGTGCTCACATCCTTAGCATGAAGGCCCATTAAGATGAGAGATGACATGTTTTATTTGAATTACCAGATCCAACATTAGCAGGAACCAACAGGGCATGTATCTTGGCCTGGATCAGCAGTGATGCCTGAGGTATGCCGCCCACACAGGCAGACACCTGAAGGGTCTCCAGGACACACAGTGGCTTTGGACAGCAGTCTGTGTCCGTCTCATTCTCACCACACAAACGCAGACTCTTATCCAGTCTCAGCTGAACTTGAACTGCAGTCTGGGGCACCAAATGAAACAAACATACATACAACATGAGACATGAATAAAAATGTATGTTCATACTATAATATCAAATATTAAATTAATTGTGGGAGGTTTTTATTACTATAAACCCTGTCTAATTGCCTCTAACTTCAGCATTATTTCAACACTATCTGTAAATATGATGAAAATTACTGTTCACTTTAAGACTGGTTTCTTACCTTTCCCACCTGCTCCCTTGTGAGCACCCACTGTGTAACCTCAGCTACACATGATGGAGAACCAATGCTTCCTGTAAAAGAAAGCAAGCCATCACCAACCACCAAATCTGTCCAAAATGACAACAGACTACACAATCACAAAGTAGCCACATTGTTGCCTTTCTTCTCTCTTTTTGTGAGCCACTAAACTGGAGAATGGTATATTCTGGAAACTAAATATTTCCAAACACCAATAAAAAGCATCACAAATTAATCAGGTGATATTCTGGTAACTAGATATTAGAGCAAGAAACGTAGCTGAAAACATAGCTTAACTGGCAAACAAACATGGGAATCTGCTAGAAATCAGGCAGAGCATCGGGAACGGGAAGTTTTTATAGCTTTTACCTGTTGTATTGGATGGAAATACCGTCCTCAGACTCAGAGAGATGTCTGACGTGTTTCCGAGCAAAAGTGCGGTGACCATTGGTCCAGTTGCAGTGAGATATGACGGCTGGAAAACTGTACAACATGATGGTAACGTTAACATTTCTGTTTACTGTTCCACGTATCAGCTTCATACAAATTTACAAAATTACATTATTACAAAAGTAATTCAACTGACGTAGCACGGTTGTCTTCTAACTAGCTCTTGGCTAGCTATAGTTCTTTAAGGTTAACTTAGCTAGGTTTGCTTAGGTAACGTTAACTATTTTAATATAAATATTAACGTAATGTCTTACCGACAATGTTTTGAGTGTGAGCCAAGGAAATTAACAGTAAAACACATGAAACCTGCGGTGAAATGGACGGAGGAAAGAATAGATCAACCACGTGAGCCATTTGGTTAACTTCAGATTATAAAATCGACATATTTGTAAACTGTTAGTGATGTCTTGGCAACGCAGATCTTTAACGAATCACATCCTAGAAAAGGTCTTGTTCTGGGGAAACAGGAGAAACAAAATTATACTTAACACAAGAGCACAAGAGCGACCTCATTTGGCCTGGAGTGGTAGATACATGTAGCTACAGTCTGACATTGGTTTGAGTGAAAAGAACATCATTTAGAAACTTCAAGTCGCACAAAAAATGGTTACTGATGGAGGACAGAGCACGTCATATTCAATTAAATATTGTTTATAGAAATTTACATGTAAGTGCTCCTATCTGCTTTTACAATTATTTTAAGAAGGTGGGGGGATCCATAATCATAACACCAGAGCCAGTGACTCTATAGATTCACATAATAGGCATACACATTCATAAGCTACCTCCTTTTATTTAAGGAGTCAAATCCTTCTGCCTGTAAAGCAAAGGCTAAACAATGGCTGCTAGATAGTATTCACTAATAGAATGTGAAGTTCTTAATATGTTTTTATTATCTGATTTAATTACTTAAAAATGCATTAAAATACCTTCTACTTTACTGACACTTGCATCTTGAATGTGTTGTGGTTTATGACGTGTCTGATACTTTACAAATAAAATACATTTTAATTTGAAAAAACAAACTGAAGACCTGCCTCTAGGTGGCAACATGTCGCTGTAATTCTACGATGACCACTGGTCTAAGAATGGTAGAATTAGAGTTATGTCACGTGACCAGCGTACCAGCGTGCTGCCAATGTGTCAGACAATATCAAAAGTCTGTACAGTGGAGTTAATAAAACAATGTTGTCGTTTGAAGACCTGATGACAAGTTTGCAAGACTGTGTGATCACCGAGGATCAAGCCCCTGAAAATGTTAGCCAAACACTCAGGCTCTTTATTGATAAACTGTCTGAATCCTCCAGGTTGGTACCTATAATCTCAGCATGTTTGAAAACAACTTGCTAAACACTGTATTTGTCACATTTTTAAAAATAGGGTGTGATAATGACTGAATAATTTTGCTTGCATGAACAGGAGTACTGTGAAAAGATGTAAGGAGCGATGTTTAGAGGAGGCTTTCCAGTTGCTGAGACATATTCCAGAGGCACAGCTTCATGTTTTAGAGGAGAGCCATCTCCTGCTCCTTGTCAGATTCTTCATCTCCATGCAGCTGCAGATGGTCAACATCTCCACAGCCTGTCGCAAAGTGGACCAGGTCAGCCCTACAGTATCTGTTCACTGTACGATGCTTAAAACAAAACGGAATCTCATTGAAACTTCATATTTGCTTGACAGATGTTGCAACATTTGGCAAAGGTGGACCACTCATTGGTTTTTAGAGAAACCCATCGCTGTTTGCACACCATAGTCCAATCTGACCAGGTACAGAGCTCTCACTTCACTTGCGTTTGTCATATATTTGCATAAAGGCACTGCAGATCACTTTTACCTTGTCTTCTTTTCAGATATTGTCTTTTGAGGATCTGCAGAGAGGTTGGTGCTGGCTAAAGATGATGTCCAATATGTCACTAATTTCATATGTAAGTTTTTTTTAATCAACTTATTGTTGTTGGGTTTTTTTAACCTTTTTTAGCCTGCATGTTCCTGGAAGACAGCACTGTTGGTCGTGAAGTGTGGCGGGAGTCATACCTGTCTTTGCTGATGAAAGTCTCCGAGTTATTCCCTGTTGTATTGAAACAAGAATCCCTGAGAGACGGGCCGCTGTGTTACATTGCTGTCAAGGTACACGAAGAGCAGTGTGCTTCATGAATCAGTCCATTGCATTCATCACAGACTTGTTGTGTAATCTTTGTTACTGACCAGAGAACTGTGATCTCTGCAGGTGTGTTTGCAAATATTTCAGCTGTTGTCCAGTGAAGTTGCTCCTCTAGTGTGGGACAAGGAGCACGGGGGACCAACAGTGCAGACGATCCTGCAGGCTCTTATGGACATTATACTTGGACAGGTTTCTTATTAATTCATTAGTTCAGAGTCACTTATTCAAAAGATAGACATCTGTTCAGTCGTTACCTTTGTTTCGTCCTATCAGTCTGTGTGTCCTGTCTTGCAGTGCTACAACAGGGACACTCGTCTTTTGGCAGGCACTGCTGTGGCCATGCTAATCAACACAGCACCAGAGAGCAGAGCTGGAGAAGCTGCTGCCTGGAGTCTGCTACAGGTCTCTCACTTAGGTAGGTAACCACCAACACTGCTGGACAAATAGCATGAGCAAATCACATTTTGGAATTTCACCCAGTTATGTGTCCATGTGGGTAAAATGTAAAGAGATTTAGTCTTTGTATCCCATTTCTTTTGCTGTTGCACCAGATCCAAAAAAGTATAAAAGCTATATACTACAAATTCCACAACTGAGTGTGAATGCCTAGAGATTCCTGACAGTATAGCCTTATTTCTCAGAGCCCTGGCTGCTGACAGTTGGTGCTCTCCAGGTACAGTGCAACCCTACAAGGAAGGACAGAGTGGACAGGCTGGCTGTGAGCAGGGGCCTCCTGACCTGCTGTCGACCTCACATCATGCTCAGTTCACACGTGGATGCCACAGAAGTAAATCTAGTTAAAGCTCATATAAAAACATGCTTTACTTTTGTTGTGCTTGCTTTCATTACCAAATCCGTCATCTCCTTCTTTTCAGATGTGTTTACTGCTGAAAGGTTTGTTTCCTCTGGTCTATGCTTTGTGTGAGGAGAAGCTGGATTGTCACTACTTTGCCTTCGAAGGTGAGTAATGTCCAGGTTGCTTATTTATGTGCTTTAATGGTAATATCACCTGTTCGAATATGACATGTTGTTACAGTATTAACACTATGGCTGAAGAAAGTTAAAGAATGCCTGGCTGATATCTGGAAGATGACAGGCGTTCGCCTTCTGCCTGACAACAGCAACCTGCAGCAAGAGCTCATTCTCATTATCTGGACCAATGCAGAAAGCCCAGTGAGTGAAATTAACAAAATTATATTATTGCAATTCCAAAACCTGAAAAAAAACATTGATGTAAAAGGGCATTATTTGACTTTGTAAACTCAACAGTCTAAATATTGCAGTATATAGTATACAGCATGCTAAGAACCTTTGGATTATTCTAATCTGACCATGTTCCATTACTAAACAATACAGTTTTAGCTTTATTAACATTAGCTTGTTAGCTTCTAAAATAATTTAAAGACATATTACTGCCAGGATGGCTCAGTGATATCTGTCTTACTGTGCATTGGCAGGTGGAAGGTGTGTCAGACTTTGTGCGCAGTGCCTTTTGTTTGCTGCTGGACATCTATGAGATGGACTGTGAGCAGTTTTGTGACACAAAGAAGACTCTTTTTTTTACTCTACTTCAGCGAATAATCAAACTACCTTGGGAAGCCAAAGCCAAATATCATCGCCTTTGTGCCCTACTGCCATATCTGGGTACTGATATGGTGAGGATTAACGGTTATTACAGTGTTAATAATGTTATAATGTAGTCAGTAGTGGTCATGATGACTTTGATGTTTCATTAATCAATCAGGTGCTGGATCAATATGCTGAAATACCCAATCATCTCCTGAAGTGCTTGTCAACCAATCACCTGTCGCCATGTGGATCAGAGCTTTACAAGTGTCTGATCCAGCAGCAGAGGCGAGAGCTGTGTGATGGCTCACAAAAGTCTGCTTCACCCCCTGAGCTGGATCTGGCCAATCAGTGGGCGAGGCGTTGGCGGCCCGTGCTTCATGAGGCGCTGACGTCTGATGTGACTCTTCTACAGAACAACAGCTCAACACACTTATTACCCTGCACCTTTCACGTCTTCCCCTCTGCTGTGCATCCTCTGCTGGCCTCTCTGGACCCCTTCGCCCCTGGCCACCTCCACGCCTGGGCCTGCATTATGAGCTCCTATCGAGCCGTGACTGGAGGCTCTCCCTGGGCTCTGCAGGGGAGCTCAACCCTTGAAACCCTCCAGCTAGCTCTCGGATCTGCAGATGACAAAGTCCGTCTTGCTGCTCTCAACCTCCTCTGCTGCAGCCCAAAGACCAAAGACACTCCAATCACCGAGGAGATGTCAATAATGAGGATGTTTATTCCTCAGAACCTAAACTGTGAGTCCTCGCCTTTTCGCCAGCATTTTCAGGCTGGAGTGAAGAAGTTTCTGGTTCGTATCAGAGACGGCTGCTTGGCACATGTTAGAGGACAGAAGGGCAAAAAGAAAGGAGATGCCACCCATTCAGAGAGGGCACAGGATATACTGGAGCAGGGAATAGGTGAGATTTACTGACAGCTGCTGTTTTATATTCACAACAATAAACTGTTCTACTGTACAGACTGATAAACATTTATCATACTATATTTTGTGGTTAACTTTATACGTCTATACTGAATGTTTCAACTGAAGGTATACATTCCTATATTCCTTACTAATGCTCACTAAATTACAAGTTTCTGGTACAGCTGTTGTTCACAGACTGATGCTACTTGCCAACATGACTCTTAACATTGATCAAAAATAGATAGGCTACCTACAGGGAATACCCAACATTTTGTGGAAAAAGACTTAATTACAGTGACACACACATTGCAGAAACCTGCAATTAGCAAATATATATTTGAGTCTTTAAAGCAAAATGAAACAACAGATCTCCAAGGAGGCTTAATCATCTATACCCAAATTGAAATTGCACTAAAATTATAAAATATTTAATGTCAAGGGGAACAGTCTCAAGAATCAGGACACGGATAACAAATAAGGCCACTTGGCATCCAGCCTAATATTATTTGCCTTTGTTGCATTGTTTGTAATTTAAAAGTTCTCTCTTTTTTCAGTAAATCTTTCCATTCTTTTGTCTATTTTCTGTTTTTTTATATCATATAGGGTTTGTTGAATGGTTGGGTCAACTTCCATACAGCTATCTGGCACCAGGACACAGTTATCAGAGGAAGAAGACTGCGTTGCTGTTGCTGTCTGCAGTGCTGGAGACCTGCACAGACACCTGGAGCCCAGACAAAAAGAAGGGGCAACCTCCAGGTCAGTTTGGGAAAACCAGTGATTGCAAAATGTAGGCCAAAAAAACCCCAAAAACAAATTTATTCTTTATACTACTATATGATGCTAGTATTTGGTTCTATGCGTAAATAATAGTTTTATATTATTTTGGCTTGGAATTTTAATGAGCTTCATTAAATCAATTTTGCAGCGAATATGAGGTCTCTTATTAACTGTGCCAGACAAAGAGGGCAGTGGGATTTCGTCTGCAGGACAAAACAGCTGGTCCTTATCAGCTGTTTAGAAGATTCTACAAATGAGGTAGAGCTGCCTTAACTTGCCTCATAGGTGGGGGTAGAATATTTTAGAATAGATAAAGGATTTTTTTTTGGTCTTTTACAGATTCGGGAGCTCTCAGCTGGGTTGTTGTTGAGATTTTTCCCACCCAGTTTTCCAGATGATCTCGCTGCAGTGCTGCTCACGCGAACCAAACAGCTTCTGTGCAGTCCTCGGGTACAGGAGGCTCAGATGGGAGCACTGATGATAAAGGTCCTCCTTCAGAAGTAAGCCATGCCTACTACATACATACAGAATTATGCCTGCTTTAGATACGAAGGATAAGCAGTTATCAGTTGTTGTTCTACCTGTAGATCACAAGACCAGCATGAGGACTGCAGGCTGAACAGCAACATTACTGTCAGCAGTGGAAGTAAACCAAAGGCCTCCTGCATGCTCAAATTCCTGTTGAAGGAGCTGGAGGAGCACTACCTGACAGCCAAGGCTGACATGATGCTTGCTGCCAGGACCAAGCCCATACACGGTGAGATCTACAACACTGACATCTACCATAAATGATGTTTAGAAAACATTGTCCTGTTCTTTAAATCCTGTCACGAATTATGTTCCAGGTGTTGTAAGTGCTCTTCAGAGGTGTTTGCTTGAGGCACCCAGCAGTGTTTATGACACACTTGACCACAGTCTGACCACATTGGTGCTGGGCCTGCTAGAGAATATCTCTCTGCTGCTGCTGGGTGTTCTGTATGGAGACCGGGATGCTTGTGCCACTGAAAAGGGTAATGGAGCAATCTACAGAAAAAATACTGATTTGGGGATGAAGTACACAACATTTCAGATTTATTTATGACACCAAACAGTAAATTGCTCTCTTCTGTCTTAGATGCCCCCCCTTCTTTTTGTGATATGGGAAACGCCATCAGCTCTCTAATAGCCCAAGCGTCTGGAGGAGACCAAGGGGATGGAGAGGAGTGTGTCCTGCTATCTGAAGAGCACAGCCTCGTTCTCACCTGCTGCTGGGTCTCCCTCAAGGTAAAACCAGATGTACATTTAGGAAGATGGCAAAAGACTGGCATTTTAGCTTAGCGTATTTGCTGCATGTGTATTTTTTCTCAACATTACTTGCTTTCATGTTTTCTTATTAGGAAATAGGAGTCTTTTTAGGTTCACTGGTGGAGAAAATTCTCACCGAATCCAAACCCAGCAAGTGCCTTCTAAAAAAAGGGGATCTAATGAAAGCATCAAAAATATTCAAGAATATTCTTCTCAAATGCCGTCACTGGGTAAGTTCTATAAATCCATTTAGAGGCATTAAGTCTGAATCACCACAATGCTCATGTTCTTCTCTGAAAAACATATATCTCTTCACCAGGGGGCAGTAGAGGGATGCTGTATAGGCTTCACCAAGTTCTGTGCCTCTCTATTGAACAGCAATGATCCAGATCTTAGGGATATCCCGGCCCACATGCTGAAACAAGTGAGTGGTTATACATGCTTGAATGTATTTTTCATTAATAAATGGAGATGCTGAACTCCTGGCTTATAGATGTATTCTTCTCCTGTCTCTTTCTAGGGATTGCAGGTTGTGCAGTCCCCTCGATCTACATCCGTGACCCGGCGGGCTGCAGGGTTGCCTATGCTCATCCTGTGTGTCGTGTCAGCAGGGGAGGCCAGTAAAGCAAGACCGCTGTTAGCCCACAGTATGCAAACCTTACTGGAGACAGCCAAAACCCCTCTACCTGAGAACTGGGACCAAACACTAGACCTGCCACAGGTTCGCAGACACAGCAACAAGAATGAGGATATTGGTCTTTATAACCACAAAGACAGATGCAGTCACATAATTGTCCTTTCCCTTACAGGTGTGTGCGGTTCACACTCTGCAGGCCCTGGTGCGTGGTTCAGGTCTGGGAGTAGCTGTCCTTCAGTTTGCTCCTGCTGTTGCCATGTTGTCACTCACTCTGCTTAGTTCTCCCTGCTGGGCCATGAGGAATGCAGCTCTGCAACTTTACAGTAAGACAGGGCACATTTAGAGCTTTACTTTTAGTCTGTATTTGGCCAGATGAACTTTGAATCTAATTCAAATGGCACGTTTTGTCTGACTGACAGACCAAAACCTAAATATTTGGTTATTATTCATTCAGATAATCAGTTTACTACCATAGAAGATAAAGAAATCTAGCAAATACTGGAACCAGTGAATTTTTGGCATTTTTGCTTAAAAAACGATTGGTCGATCAGTCGATTATCAGAATAATTGCTGAAAAATAATAACACTTTTCTGTCTTTTGAATAATCAATTAATCGACTATTTGGTGTAACTCTAATTATTACCCCTGATACTACAGTAATTCAAATCTGTTTCCAGGTTCTCTGTGCTCGCGAATGCTCGGCCAGCGGCCCAGCAGTGAAGAGGGTGGCCCTACCCAGCATGGCATGTCCCCCCTTGCTTTCTTCTTCCACTACCCTGCGCTGCAGCCCTTCCTCCTGGGCGAGCTCAGAGGGGCAGCACAAGACCTCCAGGGTCCATCTAATGAGGCCAAGCTACACCTCCAACCCTCGCTCTACCCTGTCCTCACTCTGTTAGCCCAACTACAGCCCGGTGTCCAAGACTCAACAGAGTGATTACTGTTCACTTATCACTAGACAGTTTGGTCAGGTTAACTATTATAATTCTTTATAGCAGTGGTTTTCATCCAGGCCTAAAGTATGTAGGTTTTTATTCTAACCAAATGTTATGCCTATGTATTCAATAATTTGCTCACCTTTACCAGTGAAGAAGGAGCTTAACAAAGAAATTAGCTGTTTTGGTGTTTGATTAGAATTAAAATGTGTGACTGAGGACCACTGGTTAAAGGAATAGTTTGCCATTTTGGGAAATAAGTTTATTTGCTACCTTGCCAAGAGTAAGATAAGAAAATCAATACCACTCTTATGTCTGTACAGTAAATATGTAGCTAGAACTACCTTATGAAACTTCATGCTGAATATTATTTGACCAAGTGAATGTCTTCTCTGGTTTTCCTCTGCCAGAACTTTGTCAGACTTCCTGCCTCCTTTACTCCAGCTGTCTGCCAGTCCTATTTACAGTGTGAGAGTGATGGCCTCTAAGGCTTTGGTTGCCATGACTCCCCCCTCAGAGTACATGAACATCCTCATCAAACTGACGGCTCAACTGCCCAGTCCACAGGAGCGCTGTTGTCACAACGGGCTCCACGGACAACTGCTGCAGATCAAAGCTATTCTAGAGAGAGCTCTCTGCACAGACAGGTGAGACTTCAAAACAGCTGTTTATTTATTCATCAGACACTCTCAGGCTTTGAAATGCCGTGGCGTTTCTATTCCCAGTGCCCCTTCAGCTGACCTGTGTGAGGTGCTGAGCAGGGTAGGTGCCTCGCTGTGGTTGGGGACTGAAGCTCAACGCTGCCCCCTAGTGAGAGCGGCCTATGTCAGGGTGGCACACTCCCTAAGAAGATTCTGTTGTGAGACCTACCTGTCAAAGCTCAGTGACGCACTCATGCATGACCTGCAAACACCTCAACAGGAGCTTCAGGTGCGTGACACACATGCCAACATTTTGCCAACAAGTTTGAACAGGTTATTTCACATGAGTTTCTGCCTGTGCGGTTTTGTCTGTGCTCTTCTCACTGGTTCTAAGTGGCCGTGACCCTTCGGGGGCTCCATACAAAACTGTTCTAACTTTGTCAGAAAATAGTGCATTCATGTAAGACCCCAGCCCTCATAATAAGAAGCTGATTAAGAAAATTCATTTTTAGGGCCTTTAGCCAAGTTTTCAGGGGCTTCTAATCACAAGGCTACCAGGATCCCCTAACAGATATTTTTTCTAATGCTTTATCTATGTCATCTCCACAGGTTGGGTTGTCATCCCTCCACCAACAAGCCATCCACTTTCTATGTGCAGATCTAAAGTGGGCATGTCAAATCTGGGACAACTTCTCTGCAGTGAGCCCTGATCTGAGGCTCTCATTGGTTACGTGGGTGGTGGATGGGCAGGGTTCGCAGCAGACCAGTTTGAAACAGGTGATCCAGAGGGTGTTGCAGGTGAGACATGATCTGCTCCCCAGATTTCAGCTTGAAGAAAACAACCTTTCCAAAAACCTGTCTAACAGCTTTCAGTATAATGACCTTCTTAGAGCACAATGTGAGGAAATTGGGGAAGCAAAGATAGGCTTAAATATAATGCCATCTGAGGCTGAAATCTGTCTGGAGATCTTTTTTCCCTCCAACATAACATAGACAGGGTGTGTCTATAAGCTATTATATTATGTAATCAAGGAGATTTCAGTACAGTCAGGCTGAGGATATCTGTCCTTTTATTATTTCCTGTTCATGTAGGTCATTTAGATGAACTCTCCAGCATGTTACATTATCTAGACCAGCCAGTTGAGCCTTATGTCCTGTTTAGTGTTTAATTGACTCTCTTTAAAATAAGCTTGATAAGATGTGACACTGCATATCTACAGACAAAGATAGGGACTACTGTTCATATGGCCTAGTCATTTATTTTACAGCACTTGTTTACCCATATTATGTTATTTAATAGGGGACTCTGTTTTTATGTCTCTGATTTAGTTTTATTATAATAATGGTGATTGTAAAGTTGTTAATTTTTTGTTGAGGAAACCATTAGAAATACTACACTGCCACTGGGCACTGTAAGTTGTAAGTAGTGAATACTAAGACAACAGGTTATGGGATTATCATTTAAACTAGGAAAACAGGATCTGTCTGAACATACATTTTAAACAAGGTGTTTAGATTATTTGAAGAACTGAACTAATGGAAACCACTGAAATAGTATTGTACGTGTTGTTGTTGTTGTTGTTGTTTATATTTTCAAAAAATGTCTTTCTTTACAATAGTGTGTGATAAAAGCAAATAAAAGAATCTAAAATTGTATTCCATATGTATTAGATTTTTCTTGTTTTTTGTGATAAGCAGTGATGTTGGAAATACATTCTACATCTTTTGAATGATGCCTAGTGAGAGCCAGTCGGTGTACAGCTGGTTTTAAAAGAACATCGATCATTTGACAAGTAGATCAAAGGACTATACTCTTGCTCTCTATCTCCAGTCAAACCTGAGGGAGGCATTGTTGAGCCACAGCGTGGAGTACCGCAGAGCCTACCTCGCAGCCCTGGTAGCAGTGATGGCCGGAGGTGATTCTACTTTACCACATCTTCCTCAGTCAGCCCCACTGGAGGATCAGGTTCTGCCTGAGTGTCTGAATTTATTGCTTGGAGACCTGGAGGACCAGCGAGGCGGGCCAGAGTTTCTGTCCCAGGCTCTGTATGCTGCTAGTCTGCTGCTTTCCCAGTGGTCAGACTCCAGGTTTTACATGTTTTATAGTCCTTTTTTTTATTCATTTATTTATTTTTTTACTTCAGTATAGAGTCACATACTGGAACACTTCTACCTGCATCTCTGACTTTCTTCCTATCTTTGTGCAAATCTAAATCCAAGTCTAAAGATATCCATGTTCCAGCGCTGGTGTAGCGTCTTGGAGTGCCAGCGGTCCCCAGATGCCCCTGAAGTGCTCAGGATGGCGTGTGCTGAAGCTCTGTGTGTTGGTGGAGTTCCACTACTGAGCCTGAGAGAACACAGCACTCTGCCTGCCATCATGATCAGGTATGAAGGAAATCAAATAGTGTTGTCAATAGAATGATACACTCGGATTAACAGAAATAAAAATGTTGAATCTTTCTCTTTTGAGGTTGATCAACACAGGTCTGCACTTGCTGCAGGACCAAAGCCAGCAGGTGAGGATGAAAGCGGCCTGTTTTACCTCCATGCTGCACCATGCAAGAAGAGGAAAAAGCCAGAGGAGCGTCTACCTTATGCAGGTCAACCAGGCTCTGCCACTCCTGCTGGACCTGCTGCTGGAGGAATGCTGGGATACTCCAGGCACATTGGAGGTGCTGCTGTGTAACCTGCCTCCGCCTGACCTCAGATCTGTGCTGAGAGAGGCTTTCGAGACTGGGTATGTTACCTCACTGAATCAATACACTTGTACAAACAGAGCAGCCTTGACTGAGTGTTGCTTAACTGTTGTTATTGCTCTCTTATTCAGGTGTTCCAGTCTGTATGAGCAGGATGAGGCCAATGTGTTTGCAGAGCTTTCTGTAATGTCTGCACATGTGCTGCCTTACCTGCTGCAGATGGCTGGAAAATACTCTGAATCCTCTGCTTTGGCACAAAGCCTGAGTGCATGGGCAGAGGCGAGTGCTGCACAGGTGATAGACAGCCTTGCAGTCTGCAAAGAGCTGCAGCCAGGTACCACATTAGCTTGTCAGTCTGAATATAAGAATGTGTTTGATAAATGACTATGTGAATTATGTAAATTTTATAAGGTGATTATATATTCTCTCTCTAGCTGAGACTTTGACCCCGGCCTGGCTGGCTCTCCTCACGGACCCCCGTCATCACAGCACCCTGTGTGGCCTGTTCACCAGGGCTGCCTTTCTCCTCCGGCTGTTGAAAACATCTGATGATGTACGACACCTTTGTGATCCTTCATCCCTGTACATTAGTTTACAGGAAGTTTGTAGCCTTCTCAGTCAGAACGGTGTCCACTTTCCCTCTGCTGTGACAGCTGCTGTGGCTGGAGAGCTGCCACTATGACAGTGAGTGCAGGGCTTTTTTCTGTACACTCAATGAGCAAAGCCTTTTGGCCGTTGAGGCCTGGGATGAAATTACCTGTGGAGATTTCAGGAATGCTTATGCCATCTAAATGTGCAGCCTTAGTCTTGAACAAGTATTGCAACTGCTGATGCTGCAGTACACCAGGCTGACTAAGTTATGTAAGAGCTCAGTGGCTTCAGTCAGTTGTATCCATCATCATATTACCTATACAGAGAAGAGACCCACTGGGCATTAGGTCCCATGTGCACATGAGGAGGACGGTGTAGCAAAGTAGTTGTTCCTCTGAAGTTCTAGAGGCCTGTTTTTGCTACAACGCTTTTAAATAAGAGTTTATAACATTACATTTTCTGAAGCTTTATTCATTTTTAAAATAAAGCTTTTTTATGCAGAGATACAGCCAGCAGAATAGCCCCAGGTCAGTCTTTTTGATCACCATCCAGAGCAGTGCTCCTTTCCTCTCTTCTAAGTTGTATGTTTGCCATGTTTCAGCAGCAAGTGCTCAGACTGATGCAGTGATGTAATGCAACAGCATCTGGAGAAATGGGCTGCTTTGTGCCCAGCAGGGGAATATAGTGTATGTTTTAATGCTCCATTAGAGGCCTTCTGCCTGGATAAGTGTCCATTTTCCAACCACATGAGGGCTGAAGATGATTGACTGGATCTGATAGAGAGCTGGCAGTTGCTCCGCAACGGACCACACTAAAGCAGTCTTACATCATCAGATAGCCCACTGCTTTTGTTTGAGATGGGCGGCTCTCGGTATTAGACAAACACTGACATGAAATGGTTGTCCATGTTAATTAAATGGACAACTTTTATTTCCTTTTGATACGGTATTGTCAGAGGTGATTAAATTCTCAAACAAGCTAATGCTAGATCATGAAAGTTGTAGGGATAAACTGACATCAACATTTTTGGACAAACCTTGAATTATCTTATCAAGAATTCTCCCAAAGTTTGAACTGTGCCACACTTGATGACACTTGCAGTATGCATTTATTGATGAAACTGCTGGTGACTGTATGGCTGTTACCAGACAAAAACATCATATAATAGCACAGACTGTTTAAAATACAAATTGATGCTTGAACTTTGCTCTACTTCAAGACAAAGGCAAAAAAAATGTGGCTTGAGCTCTTGACAGCTTGTCAATATGCCTGAAAACAGGCACAATTCTGATGAAAACACAATAATTTTACTTTTTATTCATCTATCAGACTCTCCTTGATCAATGTGTGCAATATTATATCTTCTGCCTCAACCTTGAAAACAAAGTTTGAAAAGTGAGTTTAAAAGCAAGGTTGGAAATTTCCTGAAGGCAAAGTGTGTATAAAACTGGAAAATAACCATCTGGCTTAATAAAAGCGTTTGCTATCGTTACTGAGAGTGCTGAGTCTCTCAGTAAGCCTGCGTCCTGCTAATTAAATGATTAACTATGGCAACAGGAAACAAGGCCAAGTAAGAACAACCACTTTTATTGGGTGTGTGTATGTGTGTACATGCATACAGACATGTGTGCACCATTTGGAGCATGAAAGAGTGTTTTTCCACTGTTGTATCACAAGTAGCCAGCGGGTCCTAGCTTGTCAGGTTAAAAAACCATCAGTCAAGTGTTTTTTATTCTTCAAATGGAATTAAAGTAACAATCTTAATGAATGAAATGCTTCTCAAAAGAAGGGTTTTGTCAGTTTAACGGTGTATTTTGATTTTTAAACCTTTGCTATGCTGAATATAATAAAGTGAACTATTGAGGGTGTTGCAAAAATGTTTGTCTTCCATATGGTCAGTGCTACTTAGTTTCATTTTTCAAAACTGGAAATCTCCAGTAAAGCATATTACAAAGAAATATAATAATAATAATAATAATAATAATAATAACCACTCCCTACAAGCATTGCTCACTTGAAGTAGTGGACACTGTAAATAATGAGCCTTATACAATGTGAAGCCTGTGATAACATAGCATTTGGCTTTTAGTGTATTATGGTTTATTTTGAATATATAAAAATAATTCTCAGCTGTATCACAGATTTTAGCAGTTGCTTCCACTCCTGACAAAAAGTCTCAAATCAAATTGTTGAAAAATTGCGCAGCTCTAGTCGTCAGCGACTTCACTTAATCAATCGACTTCAGCTCAGTTTACGTAGTTATGGAGGTCAATTTATGCCAGGAAAAGAAAAAAACATGAAAAGTTAGCAATAATAAACTTAATAAATAAAATACATTTTATCTCATAATTTTGACCTAGTGTGTCTAAATTTTGACTCGCATAATTTTAAACTACAAAAACTTACCATGAGCATTTTTATTTTTTACCATAACTACCATTTCATCCAGTTTTTTTCTTTCTTTTTGTGGTGGAAATTGGTTTCACCCAGAGCATGCTGGGAAAGGCTCCTGCACCCCGTAACCATGAATGAGCAGAGTGTGATGGAGAGTGCTGGACAGATGCTGTGTGTTTGCTCTAGTAATTGCCTGAAAACTGGGTAAGCATCTATTTGAAAAGTGGCTTAGTGAACATTGACTGACTCACACGTTGGCTGCCCTCTTTACCAGTCAGCCAACAATGACACACAGGGCCTCTCTGCTGCAAGTATACACAGGCAGATAGAGGCAAATACTATTGGCAGCTGTCCTTTATCAGCCTCTGTGGAGTCCTCTTCTGACCAAGGCCAGCAGAAAAACAGGCCTCATGGGGTGGAGAGGAAGCCTGGGAAGCAGGAAGACTGGGGTTGGACAGATACACCAACCACTGAGAGCCAGATGCAGTTGGATGGGGATTATAAATGGAAAGTAATGACTCCCTGTGTTTTAAAATGGAAATCAGAGCAGCTATTTATAGGCAACCACAGAAAATGTAAAAAGCATGGAAATTATTATGGGAAAAGGAAAAATAAAAACTTTGAGGATGGATTATAGAAGTAACCAAAAATCATTTTTTTTGCAGCTTGAACTAAAATGTGAACGAACTTCGTTGGTTTTCCGTGCCGACTGTTTTGACGAAGTGTTTCACAAGGCTGAATGCATATTATAAGTTGCCAGACAATTTTTCAGCTGCTTTCCTGCGCGCGCGTGTGTTTGTGTGAAAACCTGGTGAGGCTTTAGGACCTTGAGGTTTGTACTGCAAAGGGCAGCTCCTCCTCCTCCCACTGAAGGCTGTTTACGAAGAAAGCAGAGCTCTTCTTGCAAAAACAAGGGCTGGAACTCCAGTGGTAGGAGCAGTGTGTCTGAACCACATTCAGCACAGGCCCTTCGTCCATTTTGTATATTGTTTTTAATTTTTGGGTGGTGGTTGTTGTTTTTTTTGTTCTCGGTGAATTCAGCCTGTCAGCTCTGCAAAATGTTTTTCTCTTTGCACGTTGTTTTCCTGAGCATCGCCATAGTGGAGAGCAGTGCATCAAATGCAAATCAAAAAGGTAAAATTATACATTATTGACTATATTTTTTGTATTTAATTAATCATTTGTTGTATACAGTGCAGCCTGTTTTTTTCAAATTACATGCATAATAATATTTATAATTCTCTTCTTTTTGATTGCACATATACAGTATTGTGTTGTCCTCACATGTTATGTTGTTGTTATTCTCAGACTGCATGAGATCCAGTGGTGTGGAGTACAGAGGGGAACAACAGAGCTCCTCCTCAGGTCTGAACTGTCTAAACTGGACCAATACTACTAGAGACTATGATGTTAACATCCATCGTGATTCACAGACAGGTAAACAACTTCTGTTGATGTGTCTTTTAATGCAGAAAGCAGTGAATGTCCCATTAAATGAAGGATAAAGTTGTGATTCCTCTCCTATTTTTGACTGTTGGATTCCTGCTGAAGACAGAAATGTTACTGATGTTGATAAGGAACAACACTTTACTTACAGGATAACAAACATTCTTGTTGAGATGTTAATACAGTGTAATAATACAGCTTCACACAGGATTGCAGGTAATCTTACAAACATGCAGAGAAATGAACACAGGGACGATATTTAAAGCCCACACTTCAGCTACTGCGCCACTGATTTGTCTAGTTATGGTGTTAAATGGCTTCTTTTCTGCAGTAGCTGCCATTTCCTTCCTTTGTGCTCATGGTGGCCTGTTCATTGTCGTGTGATGAAGTCGTGTTAATGATTCATGAATCCAGTGGTTTACCCACACAGCAGGACAGACAGACAGAGACAGGTCTATATGCCCATGAGGCATCAGTAACAGATATGTGCTGTTTTTATCATTCCTCCTGTAGGTGTGGGAGATCACAATTACTGCCGAAACCCAGACTCCTCTGAGAGGCCTTGGTGCTACATTGCTGGTCCAGATGGGACGGTCCAGAGACAGTTCTGTGCAATTGACACATGCAAAGGTAGGTAAACACTGTACACAACAATGATCATCGAGAGTTGTATGGATAGTGTAGTTGGCATTTGCACAAGAGAAAAACAGCCAGAACAACAGCTGCAAAAGTCCAACCTGTCAAAGATAAATAGCATATTCCAAATTAATAATAAAACAACCATGAAATGGCAGCTTTTCTCTCAGAATGCTCTGTGAGAGTTTTCAGACTATGTTCTCTCGATGCTGCCGGCAATTACTCTCTTCCCTGTAAAGCTCTCATTATTTGAAAAAGTGGGCTATGCTAGGGAAAAATAATGAGGTGAAATGTTTGTAGCTATGCAAATGTTCTAATTAGACAACACAAAAAAGATTGATGAGAGAGGATACAGCCAAATTTTTGATGGGTCAACCAAAATGTTTTTACAGAGGTTCTTCTTGGCGTAGTTTTAACACAAATAAACCAAGTGTAAGTCATTGTTGAGAGATGGATTCCTGACAATTCACTTTTTCCCATTTAAGAGTATTAAGTTTGTAGCAGGTCAGGGTTAAACCACTGTGAGAAGTCTCGTCTACTTTGCCCTTTGTTTCCTTCTTGTCTGGGAAGCCAACCCAAGTCACACAGAAACAAAGCCCTGCAGTCACATGTCAGAAAGTTTCAAGAAAGACGTTGACCACGCCCAAACCTGAGCTCATTGGCAGAGAGAAACAGCCTTCCCTTGGAGACAGCAGCTAATTGGCTGCTTCAATTTATGACTTCATGCCCTTTAACTCCAGCAGAGTTGTAAACAACAACTTGTATGGAGGAAAAAGAGTTAAAGAGCAGATGTTGACGTGCAGCTGAACCTTCCTGTTTCCTGAATCAGAGTGAGAACAGTGTCAGGGCTTTCTTCCTGCTGTTGAGGAGGTTGTTGCATCAGTGGTAATGTTAATGGACCAGCAGTAATTGGAAACCACACAGTCCAGATGATGCACTTGTAGTCAAGTCACATCAAGTCAAAGTGTATTTTTAGTGTATTATTACAACAAGTGTCTCCAAACACTATACAATAAAACAACAGTACTAAAACACTAAAAGACAGATAAAGATAAATCAAATAAAGTACTATGCATATAAATATAAAGATATCTGAGAGGTAAACTGTTCGTGTTAATGCTTTATAGAGCAGTGCTTGAATTTAATAACACAACGGCATATGTAATTTTATATTGTGATATCGATATGTGTTGTGATGAAGTACATTTTCCGGAAAATCAATTGATAAACTGTTTATGGACAAAATAACCTGACATACACAACCTTTCTGGCTAATTCAGCAAATTCAACAACTGACAAATAAAGGTACTTTATATGAAAATCCAAAAATAAAGCAGCCATAAAGTGGTCCTGCCCAATGATGATGGCCAAGTACACCCTGATATATTAAAGGGAGAGACTGTACAAATAATATTGCAAAATCTCTGATGATGTTATGTCTGCCTGTTATATTCTTCACTTCGCCCAACTCTGTGTAGTAAAATTGTCTAGTAGTGGTTACAGGTGTGGAGGGAGTATCCTGCTCAGGAGGAATGCTTTTGGTGGCTGAATGAGGTGGACCAGAGAATTGAAAAGTTATACTTACTCCAGTCACTGTTCTTTATCAGAAAAAGAATGTATATTACCTGTATCGCATGCACATATTTTACTTTGATATGATTTAGCTTCCATTGACAGTACACTAACAGTAGCACAGCTCAGAGCATCTCTAATTAAAAGTCATTTAACACTGTTGTTTAACACTGGCATTGTTTATTGTGTCTTTAGAACAAGCCTCTACTGTGCCAGCAGAGGCCGAATTCCTCAACCCAACAGGAGCCGCTCCCTCCACAGAGAGCTTTCAGCCGGGGGAAGTTGCTGCTGTGCAGCCAGTGATGGGAATTAGCCAGCGAGTGCGCACAGGACCCAAAAAAAAGAAAGACCTTGGCACGCTCGGTATGTTGTAGTTGTTATTACTCTGAAAACATGTATGATGTTGGTGGTACACACTAACCTACAGTTTGAATTCATCTTAGTTCTAAGTTATGCATTGCTACATGAACTAAATAGATTTGTGATGTATTTGTATGTTCAATTCTTAACATTCTTCTTTTGTTATTCAGGCTACGTCCTTGGCATCCTCATGATGGCGATTATAATCATCCTTGGAGTAGGCATCACGTTTGGCTACTTCTATAAGAGGTCAGTATCTAAATAACATCACACGTCAATCATTTGGTTCAGTATTAGATGAATTTTATGAACCCAATGTAGAGAATTTACTTATTTTTCTCTCTTTGAAGAAGCATTTAATTTGTTTCCAGGATGTCATTATTACATTGTGTGCATCTACTGTAACATGAGGCCTAAATGTCATGCTTCAGAGCCTTCTTGTGTCTTCCTGTTTCTACTGACACATGTTAGTGTTGTTGATAACTTTAAGATGCGCAGGAGAGAAATGCCAGTATGATTAGTTAAACACATGTGATAGCATGCGTGTTAATGGTCTCTTGAGTTTAGGGCATCAGCTGTTATTCACCCAACGATGCTCTCTATTGTTTCACTTTGATGTAATGCAGCCATTTTAATGCCTTAATCACGGCAACCACAACAGAACATGAGTAGGAGCATGGCAGGAAATTAAACGCCTGCTATCTATTTTAAGCATTCTTATTTTGAATTCTTAAAAGAGAAGAGAGCGTGGAGGTGGGGTTGGATTGGATAGAGAAGCCTGCACATTCGCTGCAGTTATGTAATATGCAAAATGATGGCCCCAATGTCATGAAAGAGGGGACTCTGATTTCCCTTTGCACTGCACAAAATGCCCTTACAAATCTGTCTTTGGCACTCAAATCTGATTAGCAGTGCCCCTGTCTTTGTTTTCTATTTTTAGGAGGTGATTATTAATAAGGAGGAGCAGCATATTATGTCAGAGGGTTTATACCTGCCCTCAGTGTACAGTGACATCACCTTCCGTAATGTCATAGTTGTGTGGCAAGCATGCCCATATTCTTTGCAATTCAACTGCCCCTTCACTGGCCAGGAGTGGCTGTCAATTACGATATATATTAAGATGACTCTTTTCACTCTAGACTTCTCCAGTCCAGGTGTAATGCACTCAGAGGTTCATACTATACCCCCATTTTGAACAGGCTCTCCACCAATCAGTAGGAGTAGGTAGTGTACTGACAAGGACACTGATCCCTAGCAGGCTTCCCACCCACAAGCACTGCAACTAGCACCCTGAAAAACCTGAGGTTCTGCAGTGATGGGCAAGTGTTTTGACTCTATGCCATTTGGATGTCCCCAATAATGCACTGCTTCATTATGTTAAAAATATATTATATCAGATTGTCAGATTGATATCTGTCTGTGAAATATGTAGCGGTAAACAGCAACAGTTAGCTTATCACAAAGACTGGAATCAGGGAGAAACCGCTAGCCAGGCAACCAGCTCCAGGAAGTTTCTGATCTCGGTCAAGAAATAGTCTGGCACGTAACCCCATG
This sequence comes from Siniperca chuatsi, assembly GCF_020085105.1. Taxonomy (NCBI): domain Eukaryota; kingdom Metazoa; phylum Chordata; class Actinopteri; order Centrarchiformes; family Sinipercidae; genus Siniperca; species Siniperca chuatsi. The sequence continues at coordinate 18,686,252 of NC_058046.1, read as the reverse complement.
TAAAATAGCAAGTTGTGGTTTTTACACTGTGGTTTTGTACAAATTAAGCAAACAAGATACAACATTTGAATTAGTGAGCTTTAGAGGTGCTGATAGGCAGATTAGGTTACCTTAGGACAGAGCCCAGCTAGCCATTTCTACCTGTTTCCAGTCTTTGTGCTAAGCTAACTAGCTGCTGGTTCTTGCTACATACTGTACAGACATGAGAGTGGTGTTGATCTTCTCAACTAATTCTCTGCAAGAAAGCACAAACATTTCTGGGAAATGTGAAAAAGCAGAGGTTGAAAAACCCCAGATATGCTTTAAACTAAAATGAACCACACACATAAGTGTAAAGAATAGGTGGTGATATACAGTGTTTCTGAGTGGAGCAGAGTTGCACAATATGCTGCACTGAGGCAGACAGGTAGGAAGTGTTTTCCAAGAGTATATTGCCCAGTTTTGGCTCCAGATCAGTAGAAAGCAGCCTCATGCTGCTTCCCATCACTGTGTTGCCTTGGAATAGATAAACTCCTTCCCAGCTTGTCAGTTCTCTGTTCCCTTTCACCATCTGTCCCTTGTGTTTGATGCAGACCAGGCACTTGTAACAGGCTCTCTTATCTACATACAGTATGTTATCTGAAGCTCCTTATCATGAATATTTAGCTTGGGTGGCCCCTAAAAATGAAGCAGTACATAGTATCAGCTACAAGACTACTTAAGGCATCACTATAATGTAATATTTTTATTACAATAACAGCAAAATAAGACTTGACACTGATTGCTAATTCGCATGATAGCTTTGGAGGAATAATTAAAGCAGCTGTAATCAATATTATTTTATTAACTTTGGATCACATGACTACTTGTGAGGAGTCACTCGTATTGATGAACACGCAGATAATTATCACCTGATTCTGCAGCTCCCCTCAGCTCTACAGAGCGTTTTAGCTTCTTTCAGGTCATTGTTTTGGTTCAGTCTCACTGCTCTCATAACATCATTTTCCACCACAGCTGTTTTCAGTATCTCTGAGAAACCCTCTGTGTGCTACCTGCCAGCTCCAAACAGCAGACAGACGTAGTTAGCGACTGGCTGGTGAACATAGTGGAGGATTTCGCAGCTAAAGAGCCTGACATTTCCCTCAGGAGTTAGTGGAGCCATGTGGTCAGAAACTCCAAATGCATGATAATGATAATGTTGCTTTGTAACTGCTAGATGTGTCATTAGGCAACTTTAACTGTGTGCTTACAAGTTTGCCATTGTTTCCACTGCCCCAAAGTGGCCAAAAATAATCAGTTATTGGAGGTTGAAACTTTTGAGGGCTAACTCGAGATTTGTAACAACATAATAATGAATCTCTGTTCTGTTTGTCTTTAGGGGTCAGGACTTAAAGAAGCAGCATGAGCAGCGAGTGTATGAGCGCGAGATGCAGAGAATCACCCTGCCCCTGTCAGCTTTCTCCAACCCCACCTGTGAGCTGGTAGATGAGAACACCATCGTTATCACAGCAGAGCACGAGACGACGCCTGTCCAGGAGGGCGTGGAGGGCAGGGACCCTCTCATGGGCCACCAAGCCGGTACCCCCGGAGCATGAGTAGGCGTGTAGTCCTCCAACAGGACTGTGATATGTTTTTGTGGACCAAAACACTCCCGTCTTCGTTTCTCCTCTCTGCCTCCCCGAGTAACTTCGGTTTTAAAAGGAGTATGGGAGCACTCTTGGTTCCAAACACTTGAACTGAATGCTGTGTGCTTTGTGTCCCCTTTCCTGTGGTTTTTATACATCTGAGGCACAAACAAGATAAGCTGACACACCATGGACACAGTCTTAACAACTAGAAACCATTAAGGTGAATCTGTTGATAATGTCATGAGGTCTTTAATATTCATATTTGATACATTTGATAGCCAAGAAAATAAGGTTATGGGCTGCCCCCCCTTAAATAACAGTATGAATCTCTAGTCAAATGAAAGTTGACTAGTCAGTGTTTATAATGGTGTGTGATGAAACCAATTCTTCATAGAGAGATGGTGTTTTGAATGTGGGGAATGTTTATAACCTTTTGTTTTTCAGTATGTTTCCATGTGGAGAAGATGCTCTCCATAGGAGGTGTGTGGTTACATGATGATTATGTGATTGATTTTTTTGTATTGACCCACTGGCTGTGCCGAGGGAGATGCGGACAAGAAACGTGTATGTATAAAGACTGCTTTATCTTGGAGACACACGTGTGACAAAGATGTGAGTGTCCAAAAATAGTCATCCTCCTCTGAGACAGGATGAGGGAACATGAGGTAAAACAGGCCCACTAAAGACAAGGGAAATTGCCTTAGCATGATACTTCTGAATGTATTTGTTTATCGTTTCCCAGATGATTTTTTTCTCTTTGTACTCGACTGAAAGGGCTAATGCAGTTGCAAAGCATGATGGCGGTCATTGGCAGACATGAAAAAGGACTTGCCCTTTTCTTCCACAGGTTAAGGAGTGACAGGAAATGCTCTCAGGAAGCATGAGAGACAGTAGTTAGTTCTCAGGATAAAATAGCACTGCCACAACATAGAACAGATGGCATCAGAAAAAGAAAAAGCCTGAAGTCTGCCTTTGCAGAGCAGGACAGTGAGTGTGTTGAAGTGCTGAAGAAGCCTGATCCCTAGATTAGATTCAGATATTTGAGTTATGCACTTGATGCTTCAGGGTAGAGACAGGAATGGAGTAGAATAGAAACAGTCCAAAGTTTGGTGTTGTTCATTCAGAAACATTCAAAAACATGAATGCATGCACATGGTTACCTGCTGTATGCTTGTATTCAGGGGCCATTTCTTTGCATCTTAAAAAGTAGAACTACTGATTGAATAAGACATTTAGAAAATACCTGCCTGAAAATAGAAATCATCGTACACAGAAGATTTTTTGTTTGTTACACGATTCATTCTCAGTGTATTGTCAGTTTGTTATCTCTCCATCAGTCCAGATGATCTTGTTTTGTGGTTATTGCTGGATCCACATTACTGGTATTACTGCTGTTCCATTATTTCAAGCATCTGTGTGTTGGTTGTAATTATTATTTTCTTCATATAAGCAACGTGTTCAAAATACTGTTGTTGAGCATTTGAATTTAGTACTTGTATGATTGTAGATTTTTACTGCTGACTGAAATAAAACATCAAACAGACACTATGATGTGATGTTATTTGTACATTTAAAATTATATATAAGGAAATTTTCCCCACTGGAACAACATAATACAGTAGAAGTGAGAGGACTGTCTTGTTATTCAATGTTTGTTCACAGTAGGAACTTTTTGCACCAGCTCCCTCTGTTGGCAACTCTTAATTACTTTAGTCATTGGAGTCCCCTAAGAAAGTAGGTTAAGATAATATGGTACAAGTGGGACAAAGAGATTTGAGGAGGCTTGTAAAAACAAATGAACTCTTTAAAAACCAACCTATTACAAGAGAGTTTGGATCTGTGGATGTTATTCAACACATACACTTCCATAGTGACCCTTTTGATTTCTTTCAGATTATTTTGAATGCATTATGAGACAGTAACTTTGAAGCAAAAAACCACAATAGACAATATTCATTGTTATTTGATGATCCAATCAATGATAATCATTTTTAAGGCTGCAAGTAATAATTATTAAAATATGTCATTTAGCCTATTTATCATTTACTTTATAAAATGTGATGAATGGCAAATGCTCATTACTAGGGTTAAAAGTCTTAAATCTACTTTTATCTGACCAACAGTCAAAAATAAAAGTATTTAATGTGATGAAAGAGACAAAAGCAAGAAATAAATTAATTCCCTGATGAATTATAAAATATGATCATTTCAGTTTGTCATTTTTTGCTATGAACCGATTCCTTGTAGGAAAAAAAAAAGGAAACTCTGTTCCTTTAATGTCTGATGACCAGTGCCCTGCAGTGTGTTTTAAGGCAAACACAGATCAACAAATGATTTTAACTGTGATACTGAATTATAACAGAAGAGTGTATTCTTAGCAAAAGTTTTACTGACATGCAAAATTAAAGAACTTTCAGAAGGTTTATTTATGAAACACTACAGTGATATAAATAATAGTGGTTACAACTGGTCGTCTGTACCTTGTATGATGATAGCAAAAAGGCAAAAACATCCATCATTGACGAAATGTCTAAAAATCTACAAATCCCGAGTTCCCATTAGAAAATGACATCCAATTAGAGGCATAATATGTACATATTTATATACACTGCTTAAGAAAAAAAAATCCAGTTCTGTACAAAGCAACTTTTTATGGTCAACTCTTGCATGATTATATCTGACAATTATTAATAACAGCCCTACTTTCCAAAAGAGCTTCAGCCCCATTAAAAAAAAAAAAAAGGCATCAGGTGTTTGATACTTGGAACAAAATGTTAAGTGTGGTAAACATGAAACATCTAAATAGCGTTCATTCAAAATTCTAAGAAATGAATTCAAATCATTAGACTACAAAGTACAGAACCGTACCTGTACCATCTCCTCAAAAATTAGATCAGTGGTGCTTACATGCAAAAAAATCAAAACATTTTCGCCATATTGTGCCAAATCTCAGAGTGATGAAACTATTCGGGGTCAGTGTGTGTTCTGCTTCAACTGCTGCCTTAAGTCGCACTTCTTCAAGCCCTGTCCTCTGTTTACTTGGACATGTCAATCACCCAGACTGTTAAGCATCTTTGTTTTCTTTGCTGCTGCAGTGAAGTGAGTCCACTTTTGGGCAAGGACTGGTCTGTGTATTCCACACATAGCAAACAACAACCTCAGAACCAGAAAAACAAAACTGACGTCATATGTGACCTCATCGAGTTCTTCCACCTTAGAAAGATGCTCGTCTTCTGTCAGGGAAAGGACCAAAGAAAGTTGAATATTGCCTTTATACACAGTAAATATTAGTACAACCCTACGTGTGTTTAGTGGGGGCCGAGTAGGGTAAAAAAATAAAATAAAAACATTTTTATAACTAACACTTGTCTTTTTGAAATGTGTCTTTCCATTCACATTGCAGTTCACTGGCACTCTCAAGAGTTAAGGTTCCACACAAGGATATTGGTCCAGCTACCTCAGGTTATCCAGTTCTAATATGGCTCGGGTTCAATGCAATTTTCCTCTTTTTTTCTCATCCACAGCATTAGTATAGCAGTTCAGAGGGGTCAAAACAGAGAGGCACAGGTCCTAGGTGCCATTGTCTGTCATGCTGGAAGAGTCTGGAGAGCACGCTGTTGGGGTTGATGACTGATCTGTGCTCTGGGCTGGGGAGCCGTCTTTAGGCCAGTGGAGTTGACTCAGACTCTGATGCAATTCATCCAATTCGGCTGGCAGGGGGATCCCCAGCTCCTGGTTGAGGGACAGAGCTTCAAACCAGTCTTCCAGCTTCTGGAAAGGTGGACTGAGGGGAGGAGGAGGAAGGAGCAGGGAGGGCACACAGAGGGGTTTGAGGTTAAAACCAGACTGACAAGGTTGAGAGAAAACATAAGGAAGCAATCTGGCAGCAAAGGCGTGCCCCTGTGCAGGCAGGTCGAGATGGCATCTGAAAGTAGTTGTTTTTCCCCCCACTGCTTCTACAGACTCTTGAGATCAAATAACTGGCTGTCTCTCAAGGTGAAGGCAGACACATTTCTCATGTGGCCATTTGAGTGAGTGATAAACACTATTAGTCCCTCTTTAAAATGTTTGCTATGCAGCTGTTGCATATCTCTTGATTTTGCCTTGTTCAGGTTATTAAGAAGCAGTATTCTACTGGTCAGCAACTCTGTAAAAAATGTTACTTTTCATAAAAAATAAAGTGTCAGCTATATACATTACAATAACAGCAGGTGCTCACCGGTTGTCTGGTGTGAGGCCACAGCAGGCCACAGCCAGTGGAAAGAAAGCTGGTGGACAGTCTTCAGGGAGGAACTTCTCCACAAACTTCCCAACATTCAGGCCAAAGTCCTGAGTCCGGGGGAGGCACTCTGGGTCCGCATAGACTTTTCCAATGATCTGGATCATAAGACAGGGGAAGGAGGTAAGCGTCAATCCATTAATAGATAGACACACACTTTATAAAATATCAGGGTGAGTAAACCTTACACCATAACATGTTTCAGCCCATTCACTACAAGGGTGTCGACTTTGCATGACGTCCTAGCATTTTCTAACAAATACAATTGCATTTTAGATCTGTAGAGACTTGAAACTTGATTGGTAATTCAATATTTTGTCAAAGTTGTGTTGTCATGATCTGATAATGCAGCTGGGAGGAGAAGCTGTTTTGAAAACTATTACTGGTGTTTTTCTGAAGGCTCCCACATCCAGGATTCTGCCAAAAAGCATTGTAATCACAAGCTATGTTATTAGAAAATCTAAGCAGATAAACTGGGAAAAACCATCATGTTCTTACCTCACAAAGCACAATTCCAAAGGAGAAAATATCCACCTTCTCATCATAACGTTTACCTGAAATAAAAATCAAGTAATAAGTAAATGCACTCATTGACCCAAAGAATGAATTATTATCCTTTGTTAAGCAAGTTGGGAATTCATTTTTTGTCAGTGGCTTACCATTTAGCATCTCTGGAGCCATCCAGTAAGGGTTTCCCACGACAGTGTACCGCTTCTTTCGGTCAATGCGTCTGAACACCCTCTTCTTGGTGGAAGGTTTTTCAGGTGGAGGCTTAACTTTGTCCTCTACTATGAGTCGGGACAGTCCAAAGTCAGCAACGACCACAGTGTTGTCCTGTTGAAAGATGACACGTAATGATTCACTTTGAACTTGATTTAGAGCCACATTACTTTAAAAATGCATACCTTTCATATATAACTAAGCAAAAGTTGTTTAACAAGGACTGGTAGACAGAATGATAAAATATTGGGTTAAAAATAAGTAGGATTTTTGGTTACTGATGGAAGAAGAATAAATGCTCTATAATGTCAGGGAATCATAAATATAGTAAAAAATCTTGGATGCTCTATTGGAATCTACTTAAATAATGCAATAATAATAATAATGTCAAATCACGAGGCTGGGAACAATTTTTACTCACAACAGAATGCATGCCAACTTTTACTCACACACACACACACACTGTTCCCACCATTCATTCTCATTGTTAAAATTTTGTATGTATGTATGTATGTAGTGTCATAGCTGGTAAGATGCCATGTCACCTACCAGTTTAACCAGGCAGTTGTGAGAATTGAGGTCTCTGTGTATGATGCTCATTGTGTGAAGGTAGGCCTGAAACAAAGGAAAGTCAAGAAGGGTAAAATTCACACATACAAGAAAATTCACTTTTATAAAGTAAAACTTTTCAGCACTAGCCACACATCTTCCATGACTGACGCCATCTTTAATCCTTCCCCTCTATGAGGTAAAATTTGTGGCTTCAGATCTCATCAGATCTCTGCAATGCATGATGGTACTCTACGGCAGTGGTTCCCAAACTTGTTTGGTTGTGACCCCTTAATACAAATCCATGTCAATTTTTCCCCCACTCAGATTAATTTTATTTGAATCATTTTAGTGGCCTAAAGAGGTAGTATTTAACAAACTAAATTAGAGAAAAATCAAAAATCAACAATCAACAGCACAGGACTCCTTGTGGTAATCCCAATGCCCACAAGGGGTCCTGTGTGTCCTATGTGCCATAGAGCACATTCACACACATTTAGGCAGCTGAAGATAGCAGCCAAAGATGTCACTAATAGTAATGTCTTTGCAAGAGGCCAACTCACCATGCCAGAAGCAATGCTTTTTGCAAAGCTCACCCTTTGCTCCCATGGAAACGGGTCCTGTTAGTCCAGAGTAAAGAAACAAACAAACAAAAAAAAACAAAAAACGAGAGAAATGAATAGAAGCTCCCTCAGAGGCCATAATGCATAACAGTGGTGAATACAATATGATTTTGCACCAAGGTAGAGACATGAAAACAGTATTCAACAGTAACAGTAAACAAAATTAAACTTCTACGAATGAAATTCAAAACTGGCCCTCCCCCACATACTTTAAACATAATTAGAGGCAAAAAAACAAACACTCTCCCTCTCCTCACTGGGCCGTGTGTTGAGCTGAACTGCTCCTCAAAAACAGCCAGCTGTGGGAGAAGGGGAACACAGCGCTTTAGATTTCACCTGGGAACACTTTCTACAACTTTTCTCATTCCACGTCCTGGCCAGTTGACATGCCAGCCAGCCCTCTATCAGTGCAGAGTTTACTTCAGGTCAGCTGCCTCCCACACTGCAAACAGCTCTTTCTGTGGCCACTGAAGAGTTTTTTGTGCTCTACTGTGGAAGAGGAAAGCAAGAGTGTTAAGTGAATCAACTAGTTTAACTCACCATGTCTCTGATGAAATCCTTCAGGGTGCCTCCCTCAATAAACTCAGTTATCAAATTGAGCCTCTTATCCTTATATAGCACACCGATGAACCTCAAAACATGGGGATGATCAAGGCTTCGCATTACTTTGACCTGAAGATTAGGCAGAAACAGAGGTAGAGTAAAAGAGAAGTCGACTATTATGATTGCGAGCTGATAATCTCTTCAGTTTCCACATAGCAGAAATTTAACCCATGAAAAAAAAAAAAATAAATAAAAATAAAAATCAGACTAATGTTTTTCCTCAAGACTGGGGCAGAAAGCTCAAAATAACAAGGTACAAAGAGGTAATTGTGGGAGCGTGTGGCATGCTTTCAGTTGTGAGTATAATAAATAACAGCTCCATGCAGAGCCAGAGGTCTATTTTGTCTGTGAGGAAGCGCAGGTCTCCTGCTGCAGATTACCAACCTCCTTTAGGAAAGTTTTCTGGGTCTCCTCATCACAACGGATCAGCTCCTTCATCACCATCACCTCTCCTGTGGCTTTATGTGTCACCTGTCAGTAGGTCAAAAGCAACATATGTATTACTTGAAGCCCATTGCATGAGGAACCAAAAAAGTCCTGAATTGTAGAAGTAAAATACATGGTGAAGAACTGATGGCAGTTGAAGGCCGACCTTGATAGCCTGTCCGAAGAAGCCTTTTCCTAAGATCTCGCCATGGATGAGGTCACATGGCCGGAAGATGCGATGAGAGCAGCTACTGTAGGATCTCAAGGATTCAGAGCGCCCAATGTCTCGTATAATAAAAGACGGCTCTTTAGGAGAAGTTGGCCCAGGTGACTTACATATGCTGTTACTACGCCTGGAATAGAGAGAATATGGTTGATTAAAAATTACAATTGTCTATTACAGACCCACAATATGTAAGCTGTATGGTGTTTGACTGCTCTAACAAACCTCAAAGACCTCCTTTTCAGTGTGCCGTCATCAACCACGTCGGTTCTCTCCAGGACCGCATCAGAAGGTGAGGACAGACGCATGCGGGAGGTAGCTGGGACTCCCAGCCGGGTTCTTGGTGATCCCAGCCTGAGCCGGTCTAAACGCTGTCTGACTGGGTCATACTCTATAAGCAGCTGCAGCGTGTGACTGGTGCGGTGAATAAGATCGTCCACCTAAACAAACCGACGAGAGTTAGGGTTTAGTTCCTGGGAATATATCACACTCTTCCTGGGATTCCCCTGATATCTCTCCAGAAATACAATTTGATTTTAACAGCAGTTTCATGTAGGAACTATCTTGTTTCTACCAATAGTTCCTACATGTAACTGCTCAAAACAAGGTCTGTGGATTATCTTGAGTAACCGGGTCATGATTTCTGGAAAGAGACATTGCTGTTGAGTTTTTCAAATTTATTTTTTTGGCGCTTTGAGCACCACAAGCTGAAAGCCACATAGTTTCATTATATTCAAGAAATGCAGACATCTCTCTGGCCGATATCTCCAAAACTCTGTAACTCACACCAAAACAATCTAAATGGATAAACAAATTATGTTTATTTTCGCAATATAATTCAACAGCATCACAATCTACATCATCCACAATGACCATACAGTTGAATCAACACATCTCTAAAACAACTTCAACTTCAACAAAATATTATATCCTTCACGAAGGTAGGATTTGTTGTGGGAAAGTTGTATTAGACTGCATTAGTTTTAGCTAGGTGTACCTAATAAACTGGCATCTGATTGTACTCCTACGACACAGAGAGTAGAAAAATTTGATTAGTTAGCAGGACATGATTTCCACAAACAATGGGACTTTTAATCAGATTAACAGTCAAAACTAATTAGAAACCATGACTTGGTTGCAGCAAATGTAATGCAACCTTTCAGAGTGTGAAATCATATTGAAATGTGTTATAGGGGAAATAGGATACTGTAGATGGAAACAAAATAATAAAAAAAAATCAAAGCAGTGATTGATGACAGAGTTGGTATGAATGTAATCGTGTGAGGGTGAGTTTGTGGGAATGAGCCTTTAAGTGCAGTCATTCCACATACCGTCCTCTCCCAGCTGCAGAATGTATAAATGATCGAGGTATGTGAGGAATGCCAAAAATCACACCCTTAATAGCGACACTAATTAGCTCCATTTCAATTTCCGATCACATATCACTCCATGAGTGTCAGAGATGTGTGCGAGGTATAAACCCACCTCCTCCTCCAGCAATGTCCCGACAGGAAGGCCATTGATCTCCAGGATCCTGTCCCCAACATGGATGGCATTTCGCACCTCTGGACTAATAAGCATCCCTCTGACTCTGGAACAACACAGTACCAAAACTTATATGTGAGTATTAGCTCTATAGAAGAAATGTACTGATTTAAAGACAGTAGGTTAAGGAGAACTAGGTCACACTCTTACATCATATTAAACTATTAATAACCACCTTTTCTCGCAGTGGCACACACACTTAGACACACACACACGCACACACCTTTAGCAAACCTATAATCAGTCCCACGTAAAGCATTACTCATGCTGTCCCCACAGAACAGCAAGGCGGGTAAGGAGATCAGCCTCCATCAAGTCCCACTTACTCTTTGACTTGAACACTCGCCGAGCCGTTGACGTCCCTCAACACTGAGACGGAAAGGCCCCTCTTGCCGTTGGCTGCAGAGGGCATTGAGATGAGGGTCACTGTGTGGGGCAGGGAGTCTAGGACTGAGTCGTGTGAGCGCTTTTCCAACATGGGTGTAAGGACCACCTGCTTGTAGCACTTTCCACTGCACACAACAGGGAAAAAAGGGGCTGAATCATTGCATGTGTGGACATGTGCTTGTTGTTAAGTTACTGTTCAAAAACTGAAGGAGTCATGGATTAATGACTAACTAATAATGAACACTTATGGCTGAACATTAACTTGAGGACACATCAATAATAAAGTCACATGTTAGCTGAAAAAAATACACATTCAAAATAAGAGTAAGAACAGTGCGGACGCCACTATTCTTTTTCAACTAAACGTCATTCATGCCTCCATATAACAATATGGTTCCTGTAACAAGCACAAACTAGAACTCTACTAAAAGGGAAATGTTTACTATTACGGTGTATCAACAAATTCACAACCTTTACTTCCACACTATATAATTAGCCTACATATTGAGGATGTTAACCCCAAAAATGTTACAACAAAAACTGCCAGCTGCATTTGTTCCCAACTCCTCCAAAGCAAATAGTGTCAACAGTGAAAATAGCTTTAAAAAGTCATGTGCAGGTGTCTTACCAGTAGAGTTTTGATCGCTCGACTAAGGCGTAGGTATCCCTGTCCTCAATCACCACCTTGCAGCTCAGACACACAAAGCACTCAGGGTGATACTTGTGTTCTCCGGCCACCTGGAATCACAAACAAAATGTGCTGATCTTTAAAACATTCACACAACTCGAAGAAGAGAGAAGCAATATGCTGATGGCGAAACTGACGTCTGGTTCTGCTCTGCTGTACTTTGCTCATCATGAGATGAGTGTGTTGTGCTGTGTGTTGCTTTCTAGCCTCCTACTGTGAGCGGTGACACAGTCGTAACACCTGCTTTACTCTCATACTGTCTGGAATCTGCTATGATGTCACCTCCCTCTACAGGTCTGAGGCACTCGTCTCGCTGACGTCCTCACTTTGAACCCTCTGAAACCAGCTTAGAGTCTGTCATATGCTTTCTCTCTCATTAACACTGCATGACTGATTTCCCTTTCTGAAATTCATGTTACACTGCCATTTCATCTGGCTTTTTACTTCTCTCTCTCATGCAAGATGAGATAATGTGTCTGCCCTTCAGCAAACAGGTCATCTAATTGTGCACATACCTGAGCCAAAAAAAGTGTTGATTTCAGGTTCAAATATGAACTGCGAAGTATTAAGACTACATTTTAAATGTGGCTCAGTGGATAATCTACATGTGCACCTGGGCGATGTGGAGATGAAGTGAGGCAGAAAAAAATTTAAGTTTAACCCAAACTGGTAAAAATACATAATTACAAGAAGGTTTTCTTCATTAGAGATTGCAACTGCATTGAGTTGAGAATATACTAATCTTTACAGGAAATTATATAATATGTGTACAGTTGCACTTTAGAATGCCACTGCCAATTAAACTTCACAAAGTGAAAGCAAAATGGATTGTTTTCTGCGATGTTCCTGAGGCTGTTTCACTACCACTCAGCTCCTATTTCATTACCCTTTTGCATTGCATCGTGGGAGAATAATGTCAATCAACAACCACAAGGGTTTTTTAGTTGTCATTTAGTATACTTTATTTTGTCAGTTTTCTAGTGTGAATACACAACTTACTCAAAACCTGCTTAGAATTAGTATGTAGTATGGGACACAGCTATAGAATCACTGTTTAGTTATCTGCAATTTAAGGACATTAAAAGTTGGAACCAGTATTTTTTTTCCCCACATTTGCCACATCTCTGAGTCAATGCCGGGAAAGGGTTCCCTGCTGCTATAGAGAAATTAGAGTGATGTCAACCAAATCATTGTGACATCTCAGGAGTCTGTCTGTAACTCCCTGCCTTCGAGCCAAGAAATTAACCACCACCACAACCTGCCTCGAGCTTCAACAACAAGATGGAGCTGTACAAACTTGGCAAAACAAGATAATAGGTCTCATTTTGGAGGGGTAGAAACTGTGAAACTGGGCAGCAAAAGCAGATGAATTACATGAAATGCTCATCAAAAACAGTGCCTTAAAATATAACAACCATCTATAATCAATCAATAAACTCACAAATGATTAAAACCAGGACAAAAACAATAGTGTTCTGGACTTCAATGCCTAACAAACAGCAGCAGCTCTGCATGACCCTCCTCTGCTGATGGCCCACAATGATTCTCTTTCTGGCCGAGAGGCTGCAGTGCCAAATCAGCTCTGCCAAAAACACTTGGCTTCACGAGCTGATGAAGCAGGATGCCAATACTAAAGAGAAGAGCCCATTGTGTGTGTTGCTTGGTGGCAAAAAGAAAAACTTCAGTCTGGCTCCATGTTAGACAAGTGACCCCGGTTGTGAGCAGCGAGAGCTGCTGCCACTCTGAATTTCATGTTTCAGATAGATACTAAATCAAAGCTGGCTGACATTTGGATTCAATTCAGCATACAACAGTTTCTCTGGTGCCAGATTTGACTTTTTCTGTTATTTCTGGGTTAATTTAAATCTACATTGACACAGAGCATAATTGTTACATTATGAGATTTGGTTCAAAGGTACATTGCCCTCTACATTTGACTGAATCCTATTTTCTTTAGAAAATTGAATTGATAGCATGTGTCAGTCTGAAGCCAATAAATGTAAACTGAAAGTTAAAAGACTTAACCATTCTTTTATACATTAGTAGTAGGATTTGCATCTAGGTACATAAAATTACACTTAACATACAAAGATACAGCAGTCTTTTTATCAAACAAGAACTTGACTAAAACAAAGGTAAGATGATGGAAATAAAAAAGTAAAAACAGGTATTTCATTTATAGCAAGACTACATGAACTATGGCCACAAATGGCAGGTATGGCATAATGGTAAATGCTCAAACATAGAGTAACATTAGCAGTAGAAGAGTCATAAAGTCAGTGAACTAACTTAGTAATGTCAGTTACAATATCTAGCTTAAAGTTTACTAACATTAGCTGATAAGCTACTGCTCATACCAGACCAAGTAAGGCTGTAGCAGCAAAACCCCTGACAGTATTGAATTTTTTTATTTTTTATTAATCAAACTTTTAATTTGTAGAGGGAAGAATGTGTTATTTCTTCATTCAAACTTACATAGTATTGCTTCAACAACAGATGATGAGTAATATCTACAGAGCCACCTCACCACAGAGGACTAAACATGATGGGCTCCAAAACCACCTCATGTTCTAGCGTCTTCCCACTAGATCCTCTGTGTACTTGGGGACGTGAACTGTGGAGAACTTCTGTACAGAGAGGGAACATAATGGGGCCTCAAGGGGGAATTCACAAGTGAGGTCTAGAGCCCAGTATGCTATGTTCAGCAGCAGCCAATGTAAAGTATCACTCATCTGTAAATGTAATAATCGCCACAAAAACAACCCCCCTGCCTTTTAATGCATGTTAGTATTAATCTGAAGCAGGGGGGAGAAACTGGAACACAGAGAGCATTGACACGCTCTGTGGGCGTTCTGGTATTATTTAAGTAGAGGAGGAAATTGTTGGCAATTGTTGTTATACGATCATGGCAAGGCAGACTTTGAAAGCCTGGCAATCACATATAGCAGTGGTCTAATAGTCTTGACCCAGTGTTGGGCTTTATTAGACTGAAGCTTCATGCAAACTAAAAAAAAAAAAAACCCAACTGAAAGTCTAAAAGAATACAGCCGGGCTAACAGCCCGGTAGGTTATAATGCTCATTATATACCAGGAAAAAAATTTAAAAAGAAGGAAACTACACAGACAACTCTGGTATTTTTAGATCTTCAACACTAGTGTGGCAAAAAAGCACAACTTAAAGTTTGGCCTGAGGGGGGTATCAGAGCAAGTGCCATAGCTTAGCATGCCATGTTACCATTAAAAAAGTACTTCAGCAATTTAGTATAGCACTTCCATAAAGTTGGGGGACTTGTGAGAGACGAATGGTAATATTTGAATTTCGATATCAAAGATAGTCGAAGATATGCTGACTTTTAGTCCCTTGTATGGGTAAGGTTTCAAAAACCCTGGATCCTACACTTCCCACAATGCAACTTGATAGTGCCTTCTGTTCCTATGCTTCTGTTACATCCTCACTGCCTGGTAAATGCCCACATCTTTCACATGCCCCCCAGTTTGTAACTTGGACTTTCTGTTATAAATATGTGTTCTCCAAGCCAAAAAAGTCCCAAAGGTATTATGCACAGGCTGGGTGGCATTTTGACATGTAAACTCAGTAGTTTAATCTTAAAGTATCATTGAAGTTGATTAGGTTTTGGTTCAAATGGAATTTGCTTTATAAACTTATAAACTTTTATGTTAATTTTATGTTAATAGTCCAATATTTTGGACCGACAGAGCCTATAAATCTCTTGACAGAGGGTAAAAAGTGATAAACAATAAGTGCAGCAGACTTACCATGGTAGGTCCAGTCATGAGCAGAGAGCAACCATGACAGAGCTCTCCAAACTTCTCCCAGTAGTGTTTGCGACAGTACAGCTTCCCATCTTTCTCATAGTACCAGTTAGTCAGGTGGTCGCAGCACACAGAACACCTGAGAGGACAAAAACAGTCTTGATCACGTTTGCAGAGAACAAAGAGGAGGAAGAGAGAAGAATTAAGAGATGAGGGCTTTCAGTGGGGGCTTTTTCAAATGTTGCTTCGAGGCAATATGGCAGAGACTCTAAAGCCTGGCGTATTATTTCAAAGACCTGTTGATAATTTCAAAAGGTATATGGGTCATGAAGCACTGATTCTACTGCTCTCATACAACAGGTACTCTGTGTCTCCACTCTGTCTCGTACAGATTAACATTAACATGAGCAACTTGCATGTAAAGCAAGACAGCAGTGCTGCAACAAAATCGTTTTCATTATCAATGAATCTATTATATTGTTGATTAATCAATTAATCTTTTAGTGTATAAAAACATTGTGTTTAGTCATCACAAGTGCCAGAGCTCAGCAGTAATGCCTTCAAATAGCTTGTTTTGACTTTACAATGAAATAAATCACAGAAAAGCAGCAAATCATTACATTTGATAAGCTGTAACCAAGGAATGTTTAGTGTTTTACTCGACTTCAAATTCCCAATAAACATCAATTATTTGTTTTGATCAAATTACGAATTGTCAGAAAATTAATGAATTGGTCTGAATTATTAATTTAAATTATTTCAGCACTGTTAGACAGAATTAGATAAGAGCTGAGAGCCACACAAGCGCTGAGAAGAAAAAAAAAAGACTGACTCTGAATCACCCAAACTAGGTAACCCATCTGTAATTTTTTTTCTAAACCCACTCCCAATATTACATACAGTACATTACATACCAGTGAATGGAGTTAAATAATAAAAGACAGCTCATCTGGAAACTATAAATCATACTGTTGAACACAACACTTTCAACTCCGAGGTTGGATAGGACAGGAACATTAGCTGGGGGCAAGTTCCCGATGACGACAACAACATGTACTTTTCTCTTAACAAGTTGTAGGGCACAGTAAATACCTCGTTCCTGAGATGGGCTGGATCTTGCATGTGTGTTGTTATTTGTGCAGTGTTATAGTGTAAGAAAAACAGACAGCACAAAGAGTTGCTCTACTTTTGAGAAAGGAGAATCTGGCAAGCCTTTGCAAATGGTGGATACAAAGAACGTTTGGTTATTAGCCTCTGCACACTACCAGTATGGCTGCCAGGCTCTCCAGGTCCTTTATAAGATCCAGGTGTTTGAGGGAAAACTGCATTACTACTTTGACAACAACCTATAGAGCCTGTTAAAACAGATGTCCTCGGATCATCTGGTTACTTATTGTGCAGTTTTTGCTTACAATTGCTTAAACTTCTCATCGTGCACTTTCTTATCTAGGTCAATGTAAATAATAACAAGGCATCCTGTTAGCCTTGCAGTCAAAGGTGGAAACCATATAACTAACATCCTGGGTTCAGTCAGGGACTATGATCACATTGTATGATAATCTCTCTCCCCATATTTTCAGTCACTATCTACTGTCAAATTGTCTAATTAAGGTGAAATACTACAAAAATAACAGTTTAAAAAGGGTAAATATTGGGAACTTGTCATACATAATTCCATCTTATTGTATAATAACACTCCAACAGCTGATCGATCCAAGCTGTAACCTCAGAAGATGATTGGCAAATAAAGGGGACATTTCTGGCTGCGACTTCGGGACAAACTGTTCAGAGTGAGGAATGCTACAGTTGCTAGCCGACTGGAAAGCACCTGCAGGCTATGAGCGTTTCTTGAACAAGCTGCACTGGTTATGCAAAATGGTGGCAGCAGGTTCGACTGCCAGAGCACAATCAAGGATGAACCGCTCTGTCAGAGATTAGGTTACTGAAATGTCTGCAGTCCTAGGTTGTTTTTTTGTGTGTTTTTGCTGCATTCAGACTTTGCAAATACTCTGACTGTTTCTTAACCTTTTTGTTTTGGTTTTTAAGTAATTTGAGCAAGGATGCTGAAAAAGACTGAAAGTGCAGACAAATTAATCACAATAAATGACATTACTGTTTGGATATTATTTTGCAACTGAGTGGGTGTGCAAAACTGTTCACAGGACTGATTTCTCTTGAACTTCAGATTGAAAATAAGAGTAACAGCAGGTGTGATGCAATACACAAGTTGCTTTCAGGAATGATTACAATAATAAACTTTCAACTGACACTCTACTGACTTCCTGATTATCAACTATTTCTAATTCAGGGCTATGGTCTTACCCAACATGACTGAGATGCTTTTGCCTTTCTGGAAAATGCTCCCTGATTGCTCACATGCTTATGTGTATGATGATATTAAGAATATCACATTTACGTCTTATGCAACCATTTCAAGTACGGAAGACGAAATGACAAGTCCGAAATATTACTTTGAGTGGGAATGTGGTTTGTATGCATTTTTAATCTTTGCAGTGCTGGCAGCAGCCTTCTGCTGAGCCTCGTGCATCATGTTGCTCTCTGCACTGCAGGTAGAGTTGATCCAGGCTTATTGACTTTGGCAAAAATTCCACATATTTCAAAGTTTTCTGGCATTAGTTATGAAGGAGTCGTCTTATAGAGGGAAGACCACATGTTTGTGCAGAGAAAAGTGAAGAGAGGGGGAAGCACTGGTTATTGTGATGCAGGGCCAAGGTTCCATCTTTACTTTACATCCACGTTAATGCCCTTATAACAAATAATAAGGGGAAACAAACAAACAAACAGTCTGTTCTTCTGAGATGAAACCAACAAATACTAAGAATGAACATGAGGTTGGTGTGATAATGACTTCAGCCTGATTCATCACATTGTGACATGATGAGGGGAGGCAGAGCTGAAAGTTTGCTGAGGTAAAGATTGCATGAGTAATGGTAGCTGTGCTGCTGTGGCCACAGCTGCACTAAAGGCAACATGTCTGATTTGTGTGTGAAATATGTCACACAGTCTGGATGCAGAATTAGACAAAATTCTAGTTTCTGATTATGAAACTTTTTAAATGGGACCCTAGTCACTTAAATAACGTGTAAAGCTTTGTGAAATTCTACACAACATTACAGAGCAACCAAAAAATCTGTCTTGGATATTACCTTATCATTATCGCATATCATTACTGGCGTATATGTCAGCCGAAAAGTAACAAGAAATTGCAGTATCGAAAAAAATACAGTATGTTTGCAATATTGCAATATGGTATATTGGCCAAAATATCATTATTAGATTAGATTTTTAAACTCTCAAACATTGCTATCAGCCTCAGCCTCAAAAATCAAGCTACAGAATACACAACACAGTACTGGTAAGGTCAGTATCAATATCAATATTGCCTGGTTATACCATTGCACAAGGAAGAGAAAGACTTGTGAAAAATGTGGTATTTCAACTGGTGTGACATTCAGAATCTGTCCAGGTGTGGCAGGAAAAACAAAAACTTCCGCCTTGCTCTGAACAAAAAGCATTCCTGGACAAGACCAGCTGATAAACCACAATTATTGTCCATTATGTCCATTTAATATATAAAGATAAAGTGATGTAAGGGTGCTTATGAAAACACCTTACTTCCTTCTATGTGAACTGGTGAATAGGGGGCGGGCTCAGGTGGTACTTCAATGAACAATGCAATGGTCCTGCCTGCACACACACTAAAAAGTAAACATTACTCATTTCCCTAAATCCACATTCCTGCCGGAGTGTATTCCTTTGTTGGAGTATGGAGTGGAGATAGTAAGAGAGAGACCTTAAGTTGTGTCCTTGAAGAACTGAAGAGGGAGTGTTTCACTTTTAATGGGACCTTTAATGGGAGTATGTGTTCAAAATGTTCTCCACAACAACCTCTTTCCAAGGAATGGAGAGTGACAGACAGTTATTTCTCCATTCACATTACGATGACGTGTGTTATTAATGTAATTAGGCTTAGGTTATATGCCAGTAGTCACCTCTGATTTCCATCAACATGTGTAAAAAAAAAAATATATATATATATATAATACCTGCTGATTTTTGTCACGATAAAGAACTATGGCACTAGAGCTGCAACTAACAATTATTTTCATTATCGATTCATCTGCAGATTATTTTCTCAATTATTTGATTAATTGTTTGTCTACTAAAAGGTCAGAAAGAAGTTCAAATGGCCACCATAATTTCCCAGAGCCCAAGATGAAATTCAATGTATCAAAACTGCTTGTTTTATCACACTCACAGTTCAAAACCCAAAATATTCAGTTAACTATCATTGACTATCAGAACAGCTGTAGATTAATTTATCAATGAATCAACTCCTTGGTTCTGTACTACATATGATTTAAGATTTAGGATACACAGGTCGTAAGAGGTGGCACCAAAAGGTAAAGGAGGCAATAAAAAATAAATTGTCTCTGAGGATTCCGTTTCTGTTTCTCATGTATTTGCATGTATTTGCAATTGCATATTTTACAGCAGAAAAATGAGGGAAGATTAAGGATAATAAATATCAACCCATCCTGTATTGTAAAAAGATATGAAATACAATCTTTTACTTTTTGTGGAGTATGAAGATAACATCTGCAACTCTATACACTTCTAGTGAAGTGCAAGATAAGATATATCCAGCTTTCTTTGAACCCCACCCCCCAAAGGATTCTGCAGTCAGTGTCTGAGACAGCGGACTCACATCTCTGAATCGTCGTCTAGGAATGCAGAACACAGCAGAGTGGAACTTGCCATTACCTATAGGCCTCAATAACACTGCCAGGGTTAGTGGAACAAGAGTGACGTCAGCTTGCAAGAATGTTACACAAGGTGGAGGTACATAGGGGGCAGAATGGCAGCATGTGGATAATAGACAATAGGAACACCACAGGGGGTATCACATTAACAAGGACATTTTTGCTGTACAATTTCCTTAAACAGTTCAGAGATTTATCTCTTTAAGCAACATAATTGTATTGCAAAAAAAAATGTGAGCTGTGACTAGAGTGTCAAATTACTGCAGTGTGGCGATATCTCAACCTTTATAATGAAAAAGACAATTTTGAACCCAGGAGTCAAACCTCAGAGGGACAATCTGCAGCCCATTTAGATGACTGACAATGATACTGCAGTCTGGCTTCCCACACGCATGCAAAATATCTAATATCTCCAATTTTTAAAGAGTGTAACTAAATGTGTTTCATACAAAGACGTCGCTATGAAGGAGGACGCCAAAAATTGTGAGGGAGTATAAAAGTACAAAGGGAGGGAGAGGATCAGTAACACAGCTGTGTCGGTAACTTTGCCTCTGAGGTGATACATGGCGCTGTATGCGTTATTGAGGAGTCAGTGTTTGGCAAGATTGAGTCCTGGGGTTACGTAAGGACAATGAGCTGCTACGTACTGAAAACTTCAAGAGAGCTATTTCATTTGTCAGAAACAGACAACGCAGTCACCATTAAATTTATTCTATTCTTAAGGCTTTCTGGACATGCCAGAAGTCCTCCAGAGCCAGACTCCAGTCATAAAACCAAAGGATTTTTGGATATACTCTACAGTATGTGGCTTCTGAGAAAAAGCTGTGCTGCAATCAGCTACATTCACAGATTCAGGCACCCAGTTCTTAATCATCTGTTTTATAATGTTAGTGTCAAATTAGGCACGGTGACTATTGAACACATTCTCTTTTCATTAAAGAGATGTGATCATGCGGTCAGTTCAAACCTCATTGGACAGTTTGATTGAGAAGTGTCATCGGTTTGTTTTGTTGTTGTTAACTTTAATCTGAGCCATGTTATCTCCCATGAGAACAAGCGAATGTTACTGTTCACCATGGGGGAAAACCCTATGAGTGTTATATCACGTTGGTATGTACAGCAAGTTGGCATCCAGCCACAGGTTCACTGCCCCACACAGAGATACCTCACATTAATTCTAGTGTGGCAATCATTAAGCCTCAGAGCAGAGGCACAGAGCCTGGGCAAAGTCCTCCAGGAGAGCAGGACCATTTCACTGACCAATCTGTATGTCAGAGGTGCAGAAGTCAGCTGTGAAAGCAGCAGGAATGACATCCTATATGGTGCATTTTGTGCAGAGAGGCACAAAAACTATGGTGAATTGTTAAAAACAGATCTAAGCCCATGTTTAGGCTACAAGACAGAAGCTTCTGGGATTATCCACAAGGCCATTTGTAAGTACACCCAAAACAGAGAAAGCAGCCAGCATGTTGCAACAGAAAAACAACAACAATTGTGTCAATGTCAATGCAAACTGTTCCCCCTCTTCTTTCTATGAAAACAAAGCATTCACTTATCAGAGTATGACTGACAAAACTACGCTCATTACAGTACAGTGGGTGCATGCAGGCGTGTTAAAAATCACAAAGTGGAACACTTACTGAAAGCAGGCGTTGTGCCAGGTGTCGTGGAGGACTTTCATGTGAAACGAGTCCTGGATTTTTCCCCCACATCCCGCACAGTAACAATCACCTGTACCTGCAAGAAATGAGAGCCTTCACTTAAAACTAGAGTAGCACTGTTGGCTTAAAATTCCGGATAAAATGTGTAAAACTGGTCAAACTGAGTGAAGTGAGTCAACAACAGGTATGTTCGACGTTACACTGAAACTGTAAAAAAGTATCAACTCAGCATGTAAAACGAGAAGACTACAGCGTTTTGCTAAAAGGAAACAGTGTAACCTCTCCTCAGTTACAACCTGAAAGATTCCTCACCTTCTGATTCCTCCATCTACTTTCCGAGTGTCGTCGATACTCAAATTCCTTTACAAACTGTTCATACTGAAGCTGTGATGCGCCGCTTCAAAGTTTCATTCCTCTCCGTCCCAGGAACCCAGGACTCCCGACTCTGAATACGACAGGAAAAAACACACAAATCCCTTGAATTCTCCACAGAAAAAAAGAAACCACACTCCTTCTGGACGGAGCTACTTTCTTGCCGCTGACAGGATAACTGACGTAATGCAGTCTACAAATTCCTGTACGGAGAGCGGAAGGGCTCAACAGCAGCACCTGGAAGCAGGAGAAAACTGAGGTTGGGCCCCCAAACTGGAAGGGAATAACAGTGGCGCCACCTACTGCCAGAATGACCGCACTGCACATTCACTGTAGTAGACTACATTCAACTCAACTCAGCTCAGCTTTGTTTATGTTGCACCTTTCATACCAACATGTAGCCCAAATTGCTTTACATAGCAAAACTAAAACAACAAAACACATTTTGCAAGACTAAAATTTACAACAATAAAACAAAGTGTTAAAAGTCAATACATAAAACTCAGTAGAATACAAAAAAAAAATAGAGGGCACTTTCACCAATTCTTTTATGGGACACATAAGGAACATTAAAAAAAAAAAAAAGCGGTGGAGGACCTTAGTAATCTGGCTGGAACATAAAATGAGAGAAAGTCTCAAATGTAGGGAGCAGTGAGCTAAATCGCTCATTTAAAAACAAACTTTATAAACAAGCAACTTTAAAATCATTCTAAAAGATGCAGGTAGCCAGTGCAGTGTCTTAAGTACTGGGGTGATATGATCCATTTTCTTTGTTTTAGTTAAGACTCTGGCCGCAGCATTCTGAACTAGCTGCAGTTTTCTTATAGACGTTTTGGGTGATCCAGTAAAAAGTGAATTACAGTAGTCTAAATGGCTAGTAATAACATAAAGGGGAACTCACATGGAGCTCTTATGTGGTTAAAATTATATGCTCCTTAAGGTCCTACAGAGCACATTTAAATAACTGTTTTCTTTTGTCATAACATCTTTAATGGTGTGAATATTGTTTTATATTATTTATGAAGAGGTGATCAATTGTTTTTTTTTCAGCACATTCATTTCCTCTGCTATGTGATTTGTTTGATTTTAATGTGTGCAAATACATAAAACTCTAACTACGGTGTGTTAGAGCCTTTCCCCAGAAACAGTGTGCCACAGTGAGCAGAGCCAAAGTCAGAATTTCAGAAACACTGAGGTCATGATAACAAATGTCCTCTACACAGAACATTTTGTCCACACACAAAAAAGTCTCAAAATGTTTTTAATTATTATTATTCAGTTAACTGTTTGGTTATATTATCTGTAAATTTCCCAACATGAATGTCTAAATTATGTTTTTAAAACCTTTTTTAAACTGCAAGGAATAAAATTCTGGTGAGGCAATTATTCTTTATTAATGTGTCTATTTGTTGGCCTTAAAGTGGTCAAATTTAAAAGGGGTTAGGGTTGTCCCATAAATCAGCAGAGAGTCTTCTGCCCACAAAAAATTTTCCCATTTAAGAGAAAAATGTTTTTACAGTTTCAGCTCATTCACTGTATGAGAATATTTCTCCTGGAGATGCTGATTTGACTCCATGATCAGTATAAAGTATGTATCACTTATTGTGTGTTAAAAATGGAAGCAGATATAGTTGATTCAGTTGTTAGACATAGAAGGTCCACCATAATCTGTCACATTCTGCCTCTCTGTCGCTCCCTCCAGCCACATTCCCACTTTCTCAAAGCCATTCATTGCCATTCTCTTCCTGTCCAGGAGATACCCTCTGACTTTTTCTCTTGTCCCAGTCAACTCACGGCCACATCCAGCCACCCCCTCCTGCAATTGCCTTACCTTCCCCGCCTACTCACTCACCTGCTTCCCATTTCCCCAAATCAGCCCAGTAGTACATATACCGGTTAATTTCTTCTACTCTGCCAGATTGTCAAAGTTGCTTTGTGGAGTCATATGTTTGCTTTTGAACCCTGGTAAAATATGAAGTATTAAACAGACAGTCTAACATATTTTAGAAGAAGCTTGTTGTTGTTTTTAAGTGAGGATTTTTTTTGGTTTCTGACAATACATTCTAATAATGGGAGAGAGTAAACAGAGCAGTCTACAGTTAAACTGTAATCAGGAGGATATTCTTGATAAGTGTGTTATAATCTTTTTTTCCTTGTTTGTGGAGAGAGTGTGAGAACGCCCTTTCATGAAGCACAGATGGTCTCTTCTTTTGACAAAGAACAATACTGTATATATTTGATATTAAGAGGGATTTGTTGGTACAGTGTATTAACTGAAATAAATAGTCATGATCCCACATTTGACCTCTCTCTGACTCTACCTTAAACATAGCCTGACAAACTGTAATACCAGTGTTGAGGCACTTCTTGCAGTAAAATGCATTTTCCTCTTTTAAAAGCTCTGTCAGCTGTGATTTTGACACTTTTTGCCTCAATGCCTGGGTTAGTTTGTATTTTGAGGGATTATACGTTGCTGCCACAGAGTCTGTCTACATACCACAGCTGTTAGGCTTTTTGACTCCATTACCAATTAACTTCTTTTCAGTAATATACAAATGTCACCCTGACCAACACCATAGTCAAATTAATATTTTCTAGTTTTGCCTGCCTTGCTTCTCCTCCCCTTTATTTTTCTTCTCTGCTTGCTACCCTCTATGTGCACGTCAAACACAATCAAAATCTGCTTTGTAACTCCAACAAAAAGATTTCTCGTAGTGATAGCTGCTGATGTAGATGATTGGCACGAAGAAGACATCCTTATTTATTAGCTTAGAAATCATAGTAATCAGCAGTCTTTGTATTTGCCATACCAATTATGAATACTTTTTTTCTACCAACTGAATTCTTACAGTTCATACAATCAAAAAGGCAGAGCTCAGTTCCAAGTCAAATGCCACTGTATGAGGTACATGGTGTAGTGGTAATGAGCTTTTGCTCAAAGCGCACCTTGCTTATGCTATACATAGGCTCAACTACACCTCGAGGATGCTTTTTGCGATACTGTCTGACATCTGAATAACCTCTGCTTCAATTTAAAAAAGCAGTATCGTGCTGATGATTTGTCCGTCATTATTCTCTCTGTACACAACGCACATGAAATTAGGAAGATCTCTTTGTTACATCAATGAAGTAAATCAAGGCCTCTTTGAATGGTGAATAGTTGTATTTGACAGCATTGTCCAAAACAACTGAAATACAGTTTTCATACATGTCAGCTGCTACTGTGACATCTGGTAGAAGATCTGTTGTGATTTTCTTTGGTGTTCCAGTCCTTGCCAGGTGATCTGGTATCCCTTTTCCTTTCCACAACACAAAATGGTGGATAGAGGTCTGTTAACATAATGTGTCTCTATGTTATTGGCAGTTGCGAATTAGAGAAAAGACTAAAGAGAGTAATGCAGTAGTGGAAGAAGTACTCAGATCCTTCACTTGAGTAAAATGACCAATACCACAATGTTAAAATACATCATTACAAGTAAAAGTCCTGCATTCTGTGACAATATATTATTATTAGATTGTTAATACTCCTGCATCAATGTGTAAGCAGCATTTTCCTGTTTTAGTTGGTCATGGTGGAGATAGTTTAACTTCTTTATATACAGGTAGTTTGTTTAGTCCAGTTGTTGGCAACTTAGATTGCTCTGTTTAGTTCAGTCAAGACGAAGACTGGCTGGCCAGCAGACATTAAGAGCTTGTTTTCTTGGGCTGGAGGGATGCAAGGTCATCCGTAAATGTGTTGATTTAGCACTGGAGTCTGTGGGAGGCTACATAAGAACATAAGGTAAGCGAGGCTGGAAGATGAGGCACACAACACACCTCTCCCTCTAAAAGTTATTGTAGGCGTTCTAGGTTGGTTCCTCTGATGCTGACTGGCTGTTCAGTGGTGTCTTTGTTCTACAGCTCTTCCAACACTTGACATTTATTTATTTTTTCCCTCCACAGGTTTTTTTGGAGGTTCTTTCCAAGGCCAAATTGTGTGTGACGACGAGGCTGATGGGTCTTGTGAGCTAACTGTGAGTTCCTGTTATATATGAACTGCAAAAATAGTGCACTCTCCACATTAGTTTATGAGTTTATTTTAGTATTGAATGGAACTGGGACACATTTCCACAGAAGCTATCAGACAAATATCATATCAAACACCTAACATTCAAACAATTGTGACTGTTTCTGTCTTGTTACAGATGGTGCTGATTGTTCATGAAACTTCATTTGGAAAAGGGATTTTATTTTGTTAAGAGCAGTTTTTGTTTAGTTCACATCAGGGTGGCTGCAGGTAACGGTGACATAATTATTTTGGTGTGAGTGCCATCTTTGGGCCAACTTGCACTACTTCAGTTCTTCCTTCAGTCCACGAGGAGGAACCATAGAGAGAGAGAGAGATGGAAATATTACACATCTGACTGATGGAAAAAACAAACAGTATTTTGATTTTTCACTGTGTGTGAGATCCTTACTTATTTCCTAGTGAGGTTCTCTCCAACTTTAGTGAGTCTGTCAACAACCTGTCTGTAATGATGTGTCTTCTGCTGACATCTACTGTAAATATTTACAGCACAATCCCAATCTTTCTGGAGAAGCTTAAGCACTGATGCCAGAAAAGCTCAACTTTGGAATTGTTTAGTAACCCTGAAGTTTACATCTGTTTACATCAAAAACCTGTTGGTCACCAGATGTGTGAGATACAGATAAGTGTTCAATTCTAGAGGTTTTTTAAAATTTACATAAACTTCAGAGAACTTTAGAAAACCTTCAGGCAATGTTCCCTAAATGTTTTTTCAAAATAACCTTAAGGAAACCTTAAGAGAACGTTCCCTGAAGGTTACCTGTTTGCTGGGGTATAGGGACCCCTGGGGGCCCATTTTACCCACTTTGTAATCCAGGCTTAATTTGGCGGTGTAGTCCCTCATTCCAGGAGTGTTCTATCTATGTTATCTATGATTCTGAAAACAGTGTCCAGATGACTATGACTGAAACCTTTTCTACGACAGGCTTAATTTGCACATTTTGAGGTTGGCCTATATGTATGTCTTCTTCGAAAACCATCATACCTAGATTCCTATGTGATGAACATGCCAACTCCACACACAAAGTGCTGTGATTTAAGGGTTGATGGTGCTAAACAAAAAGTCACTATCTCACCCGTGTAAAAAGCGCAGTCATGGACAAAATTTATATTTTTGTTGCCTCCAACGCAAACACTGGACATTTTGGAAGTTCATCCTTGTGACACGTCTGTTTTGCATAACAAGTTCAGCTCGGCTTTTATTTTGGAAAGAGGCGTACCTAAACCTCTCCAGCTTGACGGAAGCCGGCGCAGTGAGAATTGGGAAAGGACACCTGCGCTCATGTCACATTACACAAGACTGAGTTGACAGAATGGGGAACAGACGTGGTGGGCTTTGCATGTATGCGTTTTGCCGGTCATTGGGTTGTAGGCTCTCCGTACTGTCTTAATGACAAAATATAGGCTTTCATTGAAAATCGTGAATCACTATTAAGTAACAGACGTTGAGGAAGTTAACTGTGGATCTGATTAGAGAATCAGAAGCTTTATACCTCAAGATAATTTACTCGGCATGACTCATTTGAACGGAATCGATGCGACTGGTTTAGTCTAAATTCAACCGGGTTTGTTATTTTTCGGATGTATGCACCGTCTGACTGTGACAACAAAAACCGTCACTTTACTCGCATGGGTAATAAACTACAATGGAGGTCGGTGCCGAAAATTCAAAGATACCCTCTGATGAGAGAGAATATGCTCTGAAGCCCTTGGGTCTCAAAGTGCTCGCCGAGAGGACTGCGGAAGCACAAGTGCAGAGACCCACATGGAGTGGGCGGCTGGAGTTCGTCCTAGCATCGGTGGGGTACGCGGTGGGACTGGGCAATGTCTGGAGGTTTCCCTACCTGTGCTACAGCAGCGGTGGAGGTAAGACTGTCGAGGTCAAGGATGTTGGCTGAACCGTTGTAACAATCCTGATTTGCAAAATAACCTTCAGCAGAGGTGGATTAGGTTGAAATGTTTTGTCACTGATACAAATATTATGCAAACGTGTTCCCAATGATGAAGTTATAGCCACCAAAATTCATATGATAATCATATGATGCAGTCCAGTAATTATTAGTACTATTAGTACTGGATTGCATTATATTGTATTGAATTGCTATAGATTGTACATGTGTACCTAATAAAGTGGACACTGAGTGTATGTTAAAACAGTACTTTATGAATAATGATGTAATTTACCAATAATATGTCCAAGAATGACATTAAGTTCATGAAAAGGCACACAAAAAAGGACGTCTGGGGGAAAACTAGGCTATGTTACCTACTATTCTGACTGTCCTATTTAAAATGTATTATTTTGGGATGAGTCCTTTCCTTATGCAGTCTATGGGATGTGTTTTGGGATTAAAAGACTCATCGATCTGTAAAGTGTTGAAATTTTTTATCTAAAACTTATTATTAACTCTTATTATCATGTTGTCAGTCATGTGTGAAGCACTTTGAACTGCACTAATCTGTATAAAAGGTGCTATACAAATAAAGTTTGAATGATTGATAAAGACAAAGTAAAATGTGTTTTACACATGCATCAGCAACAGGTAACAGACTATGCAACATTATTAGTGAGTTGTCAAGCATTAATAATGTATCAACCAATAATAAAGTCATTAGCAACCACGTGGAAACCTGTTATACAGTGCTTTGTCTAAACAATGACACAGCAGCTACCACATTGTATGTATCTCTCGAGGCACCATTATCAGTAACAGCCACCCATTGTTCCTCTCTGTTCTTCTGATTCAGGTGCTTTCATGATCCCTTATCTCGTCATGGTGATCCTGTGTGGCATTCCTCTGCTCTTCATGGAGTTTGCTATAGGGCAGTACACTCGTTTAGGGCCTGTGCATGCTCTCGCCAAAATCTGTCCCTTGTTAAAAGGTGAGTGACTCTCCAGGCTGAAGTCTCTCATGTGACAGGGATGAACATCTGATGAATTTTACTCCATTTTTTCACATGTTTGGGTTTCAGTCATAAACATGACACTGGTGATAGTTACTGGTAGTTGTACAAAAACCCATGTGTATTTGCTGTTCCCATTAACACCTGGTTGTCAGAAAAAAGAATAGCAAACATGACATATGTGCTGTTTCAGAGGTGCATAAAGAAAAATCAAACAAACATTTTTCTCTAAAGGAAGGAATGCAATTAAATCTTGCACAGTCTTGCTCAAAAGCCAGTGCAGACGCACTTCTATCCCCTCAGGAGTTGGCTGGTTGTACACTGAAAAACAAGGACAACTCGTTTGTCCTACCAAACATTATACTCCTCCTCTTTGCTATGTCCTCCTTGTCTCCAGCCATGAAGCCCAACTCTTCAGTTGAGGGGGCATTCAGTAGTCATGTATAGTTTAAAGTTGCTGTGTCGAGCACGCGTTTATCGTTTTTCAAACCAACTTTAGATGAAACCACACCCACTTCCCTATGACGAAAGCCTCGACGGCTGCGTTCCCATGGAAACCGCGCTCACGCAGGTCCAGCAAAATGTGACAGCTACAGTAGCTTAGAAAATAGCGATATAGGGCACTGAATTTGATGAATTTACTGTTTACCAGACCACAAATGAGACAAGAATTAGCTAGCTAGTGTGCTATTTCCT
Organism: Siniperca chuatsi; assembly: GCF_020085105.1. Lineage (NCBI taxonomy): Eukaryota > Metazoa > Chordata > Actinopteri > Centrarchiformes > Sinipercidae > Siniperca > Siniperca chuatsi. The sequence continues at coordinate 18,656,345 of NC_058046.1, read as the reverse complement.
AACTATATGTTCAGTGAGTGTCTGGTGTTTAGTACTACAAGTTAACAGTTTATTGTCAAGCATAGAGGCTGTATTATGTGCATTATTAGCTTATCATTTAGAAAGTTATAACTGGCAGTTGAGACATTTCTTCATGATAATAATAACTTTAGCCTATATGGCTAAATATTAAAGTGAGAGGAAGTGGCCTCCTTTCTTAGCTAACTGGAATGCAGTCAGTTCAAAGGCCATGAGGCAATGTTATGGTTACCGCAATGGCTCGGGTTCTATTCCAGCCTGGGGCCCTTTGCTGCATGTCATCCTCTCTCTCTCGCTCTCTCTCTCTCTTTCTCTCTTTCTCTCTCTCTCGCCTTTCCTGTCTCTCTCTGCAGCTGTCCAATAAAGGCAAAAATGCCCGAAAAAAAATCACACAAAAACTTATTGGCATGAGGGCAACTGAAGGGAAGTAATTCAGTATGTGTGTCAATCTTACTGCTCATCAAGTACAGGTTCTCCAATGCTGTCAAAGTCATTGTTCAGTCATCGAGACTGTCTGGGGAATTTAAACTATTCACATAAACTATGCACCCATCTTGTGTTTTATAGGAATAAAAGAGTGCGGTTTCCATGAAAAAAGTGCAGCTGTCAAGGCTTTCATCATACAGAAGTGGGCGTGGTTTCATCTATACAGCAAATTAAAATATACCTCTAATTTACATTGTTCAAGTAAAGTCGCATTTCTGTTGTGTCATCCTGGGCTCACAGTTTACTGGTGTGTCTCACCTAAAGAAAAAAGCTTTAGAGAAGGACAAATCTTCATTCAGGTTGTAACAAATCTGCACAATCACCATTACAACAATTCACTCATTTCAGACTTGGATGGGCTGCGTCAGTAGTTTGATATTTACTAGCCAGTGAGTATACTTTTCATAAATCATAATATGTGTGCAGTTTGACACCTGTAGGTGATTGTATCATTTTATGTCTGCCAATGAGATAGGGCATGAACATTTTCACAATTTTCTCATGAACTTACTGCACTTAATTAAATGAAAAATCCAAATCCAGACTACATATTGTTACATTTTCTATTATTAAAATGATCAGTTTAGATGTATGTGCTGCATGTTGGAGCCCTTTTCTGTCTGATTGTTTTCAGATGTTGATGGGTGAGAACTTGTTAACCAAACATTTCAATCGGTCTTTTTTGACTTATTTATCTTGAATTTTATTGAATTTGTACATTCCCTGGAATTGAATGAACAAAATTCATATCATTAAGAAAGAAATCAAAAAATCAACTAAAATCAACTGAACCACGAACTGAATATCCATAAATTGTATTTATTTTAAAGATGACTAAGTCAAATATGGGTGACTGAAGATGTGCTCTCACAGTCTATATTAGTTCTTTAAACACATTGTAAACATTAGTAGAAAGGACTGTTTGTTTAAAAATTGTAAATCAAACGTATGAATGAACTGAAATGTGTAGACTCAGAGAGCACTGGCAGTCACCTGGCAGCTCATCAAACTGATTCCTGTCCAAATCAAACAAGAGCCCAGCCATCAACAATCAGTACTTATGGGTGTAAATTGAAAATGCTGCCTGTCTTGTTCTAACTTCAGCTTTTTCTCCATAGTTTTCTTATCTCCTTAAAGACAGAGATTATCTTCCCGGTCAAAACGTATGGGTCCTTCACTTGATTTATCGCTCATTTCTTCCTGGTTAATGCTCTGTGCTAAACAAGGTCCAAAAGCAGGTAGTTTTTTCTGTATGTTCTTTTGAATGATTTCCCTGTGCAACAACTCAGTGCAGTTTGCTGTGATGTACCTGTGGTCTGTGATTTAGATGCCCACAAATATCTATCACAAATCATCAAATGTGCTCATGTTTAATTTACTGCAGTATGCTTAATCACAGCAGGGTTAAATTCAGGACTTTGTTGACTGTCTCACTTGTCTCAGTGAGGGCATCTAGTAGACAGGTGAGGTATAATAAACTACTAAAGAAGAGACAGGACTGATTCCCTCCATCTTTGTCTGCTCTGCCTTGTTTTTGAGTCCAGCAGTCTGTAATGTTTTGGTAGTTTGAAATGATGCATCATCTTCCCACTTGGAGTGTGTCTGGTGTACCAGTGGAGCAGTCAACCATGTCAGCTAGATTTGTAGAGTGAAAGAGGCAAACAGGCAATCACAAAGGAAGGAGCGCTTAGTGTGGATCATACACAGTGGTTCTAGCTGATCCGGCAGCTCAGAGAGGGTTTCCTTTGGTTCTGTCATTATGATGACACAGAGCTGTTTTTCAGCCCTTCAGTCCTTCCATTTTACCAGATAGTGACACTGAATCCAGTGGAGCATGGCATTCCAGTCAAGTATAAAAAAATGTTTTCAGGAGGAGAAGTTTTTATATACTACTGAAAAACAGAGAGCCATTTAATTCAAAGACAGTGTTTTTGTTGCCATTAGTCATAAAACATTTATCATTCTCAAATGACAAAGATAACAAAGATGGCAATGATAGCATGAATCAAAAGATCAGGAATATTTATAGAAAAAGGAGTAGTTCCACATTTGGAAATGCGCTTATTTGCTCTCTTGCCGAGAATTAGATGAGAAGATCGATATCACTTGATTAACCAGTATGGTAAATATGTTGTTGGAGCCAGTCAGCTTAGGTTAGCATAAAGACTGGAAACGGGGGGAAACAGCTAGCTTGGCTTCGTACAAACATGAAGTGTAAAAATGACCATTCGCCATTACAGGGGGTTATGTGCGGAACTATTTCTTGGCCTGGTTGAACAGTTGCCTGGCAAACAGTTGAGACTCCAGGAAATTTGGTTCTGAAATAGAAATTGTCTGGCACATATACCTCGTAAAACAGCAAATTGTCTTTTTTATATTTCCCTTTGTGTACAGATTAAACAAACGAGATGTAACATGTTGATTAGTGAGCTTTTAAGGTGCTGGTATTCGGATTTTGTTACCTTTGGCTTTGTTACCAGAGCCAGGCTAGCTGTTTCCCCCTGTTTCCGGTCTTTGTGCTTAGCTAAGCTAACTGTCTGCTAGCTCCAGCTACATATTTACCGTACACATGAGAGTGGTAACGAGCTTCTCATTTAACTCTCAGCAAATCAGTGAATAAGCATGTTTCTCAAAATGTCAAACTAGTGTTTTAAAGTATTGATATCAGAATATAAAGTGGTTTGCAGTTCTTTTTGTTGTGTCAGATAGTACAAAAAGTTGTGTTGTTTTTCCAGAAATAACACATAACATATTATACAGAAGAAAGAAACAGTGAAAAATGTCTTATCGAGGATACTTTCCTGTATTTAAAATTGTTCAGGTTTAATCCTCCCTGTCCAGCCCAGTGAAGTGTCCTTGAGCAAAATAATGACCCTACCTGCTCTACAGAGACCAAGCTCTTTAGCTGAGTCATTCTCTGAGGAGGAGACAGGTGAAACCCCAACCTGAAATCAGATAACACAGCTAAGAACCACAGGTGTTAAAAGACTGAATAATTTACATCTGTTGGAGGACTTTGATCTCACTTCTATTCAGGTGGTCAAAAGATATTATTTTCACAGGCCACGTAACACAGTGGAATTTTTAATCCTTAGCTCCAGGAATGCCTTTTATCTGTGGCCGAGTTTGCTTGACTTCATCTTGGCCACCATTGACCAGAGATTACCCCGTGATACTGGCTCTTCTCTGTTGTCTATCTTCATGTGAGATATAGACCATACCCATAATTATAATCCTGGGCCTAAATAATTGACACTTCACTGCAAATATGGATTTTGAGAGTGATTTTATAACAGTTTTAAGATGTAAAGAGTTTCCCACAGATGGCATCATTTTTGTAGAGTCGTCTCTCACTTTGTGTGTCCCCTCCCTACCTGTCACTCTGCAGGTGTTGGTCTGGCCACAGTTGTTATCTCCTTTGTGTTCTCCACGTACTACAATGTGCTCATGAGCTGGGCACTTTTCTATCTCTTCAACTCGTTCGGCGTGACCCTCCCCTGGAAGTCCTGCAACAACACCTGGAATGCTGTCGGAAACTGTTCAGCTGGTTTCCCTGGCAACACCACCCACCTCCAGTCTGCCAGCCAACAGTTCTTTGAGTGAGAGTAGTTCACTGCATTTTCATCTGCAGAAAATATACTGTATCTATATTTTTACACTATTTATGGCAGTACTCTGTATACTGTTTTTTCTCTTTTTTTCTCTTTACATTTACTGGAGGAAGCAGCCCTCACTAAAATCAGGTGGTGTTTTTCTTAAAGGCCCTGAAAACCTATTTTCTTTATCATCTTCTTACTATGGAGCTATGTGGGTCTTACATGAACACACACTTTTATGCACAAGTTTTGGTTATTTCACATGAGAGATTTTGGTAACACTTTATGATACAGCCCGCAACGTACAGCATAATGCTTCCCAAATTACAGTGTAATTATTTGTACTAACAGTGTGCCAGTAGAGTAAGTACCGATATATACATGTAGGTATAAGGGAGAAAGATGTAAAGTTAGGGAATAAGGGGGTAACAATCTGGGAATTTATACTGTAGGTATTTTTTAACTAACAGGTACTTATTGTATTATTACAGGGTACAGTATGACCTACTGAACAACAATCTGGCATTTGGGAGGAACCTAATGAGAACTTGTGCTGTAGTTATTTTTAACTACTGGGTACCTATTCTAATATTACAGGGTACATGAGCGTAACCAACCTTGAGAGCCACACAGGTCATGCACTGGGACAGAACAGAATAAAATTGATCAGCTTCTACAGCTGCCTTGACTGTGTGATGGACACTCCTGGTTTTCAGTTCAGCTATATTTACTGAAGAAACTTCATCTTCTTACTGTACTCCATAACAAAAATTGCGAAGAATTACGCTGTACGTTGCGGGCCATATTATAAAATGTTACAGAGATTTCTGTAGTTGTTTTTGTCTGTGTTCCTCTCACTGGTTGGAAGTGTGTGGGGCTAAGCTGGAAAAAGTCATGTACTTTTGTACACCAATCAGGGTTTAACAAATTTGTTGACAGTTGTAGGGTTGTGCATTTATGATAAAGCCAATGTCAAGTAAATCTGATCAAACCTCATCTGCACAATCCTGATGAAGCAGATTAGCTGAGTTTTTGAGTGTTAAACTCTTAATTAATAAAACCTAATCTTTTTTTTTTCCTGATTTAAACTTAAATTGTTGCTCATTTAGTCATGGGTATTTGATATTAAGGAGAAATCCTTAAGATTTGAAACAAAGTCTTCAGGGGCTTTAAGGATACAATAAGGCGAATCACTTGCTGTTTGTATATTTCACACTTCCTTTTCCATTTTTCCAGTCACAGGCTTCTAGAGAAAACCAGTGGCATTGAAGAAGCTGGTGGCCTTCGCTGGGAACTCTTTGGCTGTCTCCTTATTTCCTGGGTCATCGTGTACTTATGCATCTTTAAAGGAGTCAAATCCACTGGCAAGGTCAGAATAATGGCTGTTTTTCTGCAAGATGTGTTTATGCATAGTGCCGATTATAATTAATGTTGTGTCAGTCCCATTCTTTAATTTAATTGTTCATTGTTTGAAAACTTTCTGTCCTGTGACATTTTGTCACAGTAATAATGTTTATAATTCAGCAATGTCAGAGATAAAGACAAGGAGGTTTATAGGCAAGGAGGCAGATTGGGTTTCCTGCAAAAATGCATGGTTCTTTATACAGTTGTATGTGATATAGTCTACAGTAATTCATCAACTGGAAATTTCACCTGACTTGGCCAAATTGAGATATTTCCTTGATGAAGTAAAAGGATGGAAGCAAAACAGAAATCATCCTCACTGGTGTCACTAAAAAAGGCCACAACTCAACTCTGTGGCAACCTCACCTACATAACAAACCCACACATTGATCCGTTTCTGCTTTTCACTGTTTGTGTCACACAGGTTGTGTATTTCACCGCTGTATTTCCATACTTCATCCTGTTTGCCCTGCTCATTAATAATGTGCAGCTTCCTGGAGCCAAGAATGGTATCCTCTACTTTGTGACACCTGTCTGGAGCAAACTGTTTCAAGTGAAGGTGAGACTCTGTTAATAAATAAATAACATCAAAAAGTAGGCTAAGAATTCAGTTACATGTTAGCACAGAGAGTTGAAACCAACTTTTAGATGTTGAAATCAAATATATTATCTCATACAGTAGAGAATGATAAATGGTATCACTTTTATATTTAACTTGTCTGTATATGTCAGAGAGCAAGGAATTGGATGCAAATATCATTTACTTTCTTAGATTTAAGCCTCTCTTTTTAGAGTATAGGCTTTTATCTTGTGTTTGCTCAAGCTTCAAACTCAACAAAAGCCAGTACTGCAAGAGGAAAGAGGGAGAGATGTCATGCAGCAATGAACTCAATAAATCACTTAGGATGTACTCAGGACACCTTAGTAAGTGAAAAGTTTGGCTTTGAAGATTATAGGAAAATAGAATTTCAGGACAGAAAGCTAAACTAAACTGATAGTTTCCCACTGATCCAGAGCAGGAACTTCAAATCTCCCAGAATAGTCTGGTCCGGCTACAGCTGGGTCTTTCTTGACTCCTTAATAGCACAAGAACAAGTAAGATGGATACTTACTGAGGTGAGAATAGTCTAACTTAGGTTTAGTACTGTAAATGTAAACATTAGTGATCCTGCACATTGAAAAAGAACACATACATTTAAAGCATGATTTCAGATCTTTTGGTACATCTCTATACAAAATGTGTACCAAAAAAAAAAACCCACTGCTAAAACACTCTAAAATCCAACTGTTAGGGTGTAGTTTCAGAAGATTTGACTGACAGTGCAAGCAACATCAGCAAACAACTCCACAACTGTCATGACATTATGATTTAAATGTTGCTTAATCATGATTGGTGCACAGAGACGCGTGACATCACGTGTTACGTCTCATCCACTTCAAACCAGTAAGAAGAGCCACATTAAAAACAGATACAGAAATGTGAATGAACCAAGACAACTTTGGCGGAAAATGTTTTGTTCTTGGAGGACCGCATTATTCAGAGTAAAAACCTGATTGAAAAAAATAAGTTTCCGGGGGCCTTTAAAACTAAATTAAATGAAACTATACTAAAGTTAATCTTCATACTCTTCTTTATCTCCATCATAGGTTTGGGTTAATGCAGCTGCCCAGGTGTTTAACTCTATTGGAATAGCATTTGGCTCCATGATTTCAATGGCTAGTTACAACAAGTTCAACAACAACATTCTCAGGTAGATTTCATATTCTCTGTTTGGAAAAGCTGTACTGTGTCTTTGACTGTGTAGCAGAATGTGGTTTAGTTTTTGTTGTATGTTTTTATTTATTATATTCAATTTTATTTATATAGTGCCAAATCATTACAGAAGTTATCTCAAGTTATCCCATAAAGAGCAGGTCTAGACTGTACTCTCTAAAGTAATAGAATGGTAGTGGTAGTAATAAAAATAGTTATAAAGATAGGAATAATAATAAGATTAATAATTGTAGCAGCTGGTGTTGAGCAGGAACATGGGGGCAGTAGGTGGCCTGAAATCATAGATCTAGACTCTGCAGCTCCGGAGGCAGAAATACCTGCTGAAAGCAACAGGAGAGGAGAGAGACAAGAAAGCACAAAACTACAGGAGCAAGAAAATGTTGAGTTAGTAACATACATTAATGGGATAAGAATGCATACAGATGGAGAGGTGCATCATGGGAAGTCTCCCGGCAGTCTAGGTCTATAGCAGCATAACTAAGGGATGGTTCAGGACTCACCTGAGCCAGCGATAACTATAAGCTTTATCAAAGAGGAAAGTCTTAAGTCTACTCTTAAATGTGGAGACTGGGACCTGATTCCACAGGAGAGGAGCTTGATAGCTGGCTCTCATTCTACTTTTGGAGACTCTAGGAACCACAAGTAACCCGGTATTCTGGAAGCGCAGTGTTCTAGTCGGGTAATAAGGTACTATGAGATCTTTAAGATACGATGGTGCCTGACCATTAAGAGCTTTGTAGGTGAAGAGAAGGATTTTCTACTGTTTTGCAGGGAGCCAGTGCAGACAAGCTAATATGAGAAATATGATCTATTTTTCTAGTTCTTGTCAGTACACGTGCCGCAGCATTCTGGATCAACTGGGAGAGTCTGAAAGGGATATTAAACTGCATAGCCCAAACATGTTGGCAGCAGTCATTTTGTAACAAGATGAAGAAAAAAAAAAATAGGGAAATAATCTTATCAATTAACTAACCAACAATGTTGATTTCTTATTAGTTCCCTCAGTGTACATTAGGGCACAATCACAGACTTCCAAAAATGCAACTGATTCACTTGACTAAAAATACATTATATTGACTCTTTACCACAAAAGACCCTCCACTATAAACTTGACAATGTGCTGTGAGTTGAACAGCAGTGCTTTGTGTTGTAAGAGCAGCTTCCAAATAAAGAGGACAAATTGTTTATGGAAGAAGCTACATTTTCTGTTTACTGTGTGGCTATACGCTTCAGCTGCTCTCTAGAAAGGTTACTCCCATTCTGCAGAGAACTGAAACGAATCGTCAGCTAAACTCATTGCCACCCATATAGCCGACCAGGAGGAAATGGAGAAAGTTTGACAGGAAATTAAGAAATACTTGTTTCATTACTTAGAACTAGAGATGAGGGGTGTTAAAATATATGTACCTATGTAGGTGTTGTGGTTTGCAAAGCAGGGAAACAGGGAACACAAGGGAATAGTACCCAAAATGCAGATACTTAGGCTGAGCAGGTACAGTTCAATGATTTAATAGAAACAAAAGGGCTTACATGGACATCTAGAGATCAAAACCTGTGTTTATGGCAGTCCATAAACACAGGAAACAAATCCATAAGGAGCAGGCAAACAATCCCAAGTCCAAAGAAACACACAGTAAGTCCAATAACCAGAAAAGTAGATGAGATCCAGGTAAACAAACACAGTTCAATGATACACAGGAAACAACAGCCAGGATGCTTGACACAATGTACAAAGAGACAAGCGAAGCACACAGACTAAATACACTCAGGTGAAGTGTGACAAGGAGACACAGGTGAGACTAATCAGGGCAGAGCAAACAATCAGAACTGGTGGGAAAAGCAAACAGACAGGAAGCAACACTACCAGACACATGAGGGAAGGAGAGTCTTTCAAAATAAAACAGGAAATAACCATAAACCATCAAACCATGATAGTAGGCCTCAGCTTCTCTGTGGGATGCAGAAAACAGACCAGAAACCCTCAACTACCCTACATTATTTACCTGCCAGATACACTTTTTACTTTCATTTCCAATTTTTACAATAATTTCTAATAAACTGAGAGCTTGTTGATTTAGTAGAACAACTGAAAACAGCTGTCTTGATGATCAAATGGCTGCTTCATAATCTAGTACCTTTGTTTTGACACCTCCTTCTCTCCCAGGGATGCTTTAATTGTGTCATTTACCAACTCATTCACGAGTATTCTGGCTGGCTTTGTGATCTTCTCAGCTATTGGCTACATGGCTCATATACATAACCTCCCAGTGGACAACATAGCTACAGATGGTAAGTATCAAGCCTGGAAAGACAATCACACCACAATCTCTTAGCTTTGTTTTATTTTAAGCAACTAAACAAGAAGACAGAATTGTAGACTTGATGTGATGAATAAAATGATGACAGGGTGTTACAGAAATAAAGATGGACATACAAATAGATCCCAAACTCTGTTGTCCGCACCGGATAAATTATTTACAAGGTAAAACCATCCAGTACCATCTTCCACCACTAGACATAACTCATTCATTCTTTGTTGACCATAGAGCTTAAAGGGAAAATTCAGCACCTTTTACGTGAATGTCCAGTCAGTGTTGATGGTAAATGTAGTCAATTGAAGCAATTAATTCCTTAGTGCGTGCTTTATTGACCAAGTATGCAAAGTTCTTCTGCTCACAGAGCCATGCCGGCAGAGCCTACATGTACCAGGATGCATTGTGTGCGAGCTTCTGACGCCCACCCAGTGGGCCACTACATCTCTGAGCCGATGCTAAGTAAACTAATTCCTGAATTTGACCATTTCTTTTTCACATAGCTATATTGTTACCTTCAGGTCATGTCTATCAAGTAAATTTACATACAGCAGCAACACATATACACACACACACATACTGGTGGCTGGCTTCCATATAACAACAAAGCTAAAACCAACTGAGGTGCAGTATAAAGTTCCACAAAAAGCAACATGAAAAAACAGTTACCGGTGTTGATGATTTATGCTGCCTTGTCAAAAAATGCTACCTTATGTGTTTCCATTTCCAGTTTTGTATATTCCATAAAGGTATAATTCTCACAGTTGTCACAGTCTGTTATGTTCTCTCCAGCCACTCCCCTTCACTCTGCACTCCCTCACCTGAGTACTAATGCCAAGCACCTGTCACCTCGTACACACCTGCAATCAATTAGCACTACACTCACCTATAAAACCCAGCTCCTCACCACAGTCAGGGTCTGGTCTCGTTAGGATTTAGACAGAACACCTTTCTCCTGTATCCTCTACGTCACGGACTTACCTATTCGTATCCGGTACTTCTACCCCGGCTCCTGTCTTCTCCAGTCTCCCGTGTGTGTCACTCCAGCTCCTGGTTCTGTATGTCTCCAGTCTCCCGTGTGTATCGCTCCCGTTTCCGGTCTCGTGTTTCTTCATTCTCCTGTGTGCATCAGCATTAGCCCAGAGCTCCGCTACCTCCAGTAAAGGGACGGTATCAGTACCATTTCACCCATTCATACTCTTCGTGTATCAATAAACGATCCCTGTGTCTTCACTGTGTCTCTGGTCTGTTCTGTCCGTAACAACAGTATTATGACATCTTTATTTATGTTTTTTACAAACAGTGTTAAGTGTACTGTAAGAATATGGGGAGCATATTTTGATACTCTATTATAATATCTTTAAGATTTCAGGGGTAGCATATTTCATTATACCAATATCCCCTTTCAAATAATGCTCCCACTTCAGAATTATTTTATATTGCACCACTACTCACTCCATGTATACTGTAAGAATATGGGGAGAATGTTGAAATACTATATTATAACATCTCTATTTAAAATTTCAGGGAGATTGTGGGTCATGTGTATGCGCAGAACCGTTAAGTAGCACATCTCGATAGATATAATATATCGACAGAACACTGGCATCCAACCTACTACTCTCGTTATTTAGTTGGTATCAAATTAGGCTTAACATTCACACAGTTTCTCTTGACTGTCCCTTGGCATTACAACATTAGTCCAACATCGCCCAGTCTGTGGGAATAAGTTACCCCCCTAGCCTATAATATTAGTTATTACTTTGTTGGCCAAAACATAGTGTTAGGTGACAAAAATACTCACTCAATGGTCATCTGAACTCTTCGCCCTGCTGGTCTTGGTGGTCTTTTCCAGTTTATCTTCGAGATCCTGAAGGTCTCCAGCACACCTCTGTCCGAATGAGCAATTTGAACAAAGGCACCACCTGTCGCTTTTTGCTTTCTTCGGCCAGGGAGAGGCATGAAATCGTATCACATGGTGCTCTTTAACACCTCATGTCTGGCACTAAGCCTAAACCTGAACCTGAACTGGTCTTGCAATATCTCAGTAGCCTATTCAACCAGTAATTGGAAAAACTAGTGGCTGTGAAAACAAACTACATGGGGCTGTTATTGTGTTAGTGATATTTCACCGATTTAGCTGTTTAGAAAAGGTTCAGCTAAACTGTTTGGCTTCAGTAACCTGAAGTTAAATGTACTATGATGTCAGCAACACGTGATTTAAAGGGATGTCATGTAGTGATTGTGTATTTGATGAAGTAGGTTTAGTTTTCTCATTTCCCTCAGCAAATGGTCACGATCATCACTTTGCAAAACCCATTGTTTTATACAATCTTTAGTTAAACTCCACATATAGTGACCTCTAGTGGCATTTTTTTCAGTTTATTTCTAGAAAACAAAACCTGGGTTTAGACTAAAATAGAAAAAAATAGTGATCCCCAGACTAAATTTAACTATTTAAACTGCAGGTTCTTTTGGGTGTACAGTAGCAGTTGGGTTTTAAGAAATATGGGAAATATCCTCGTATGATAAATATTTAGCTAAAGCCAGCAGCCGGTTAGATTAGCTTAGCATGAAAACTGGGGGGGACAACAAAGAGAGCCTACCAGCACCTCTAAAGCTCACTCATAAACACGTATTATCAAATTTGTTTAATCTGTACAAAAACCGAAGTGCAGTTCTTGGTAGTTGACAGGCAGTAGTGGGGAGGGCTCCCGACCAAGTAATAGTCTGGCACATAACCCCCCTAAAATTATGAATTTTCGTTTTTACACTTCGGTTTTTGTACGGATTAAACAAATGAGATATAACATTTTAATCTTTTAATCATTTTAAGCTTCAGAGTTGCTAATAGGTGGATTTTGTTACCTTTTTGAACAAAGCCAGGCTAGCTGTCTCCACCTGTTTCCAGTCTTTATGCTAAAATAATCTAAAATAACTGGCTGCTGGCTCCAGCTTCATATTTACTGTACAGATATGAGAGCTGTATCAATCTTGTGATTTAACACTATGCAAGAAAGCAAATAAGCCTATTTTCTAAAATGTTGAACTATCACTATCACTGTGTGGAACATATAATCTGTTCCACACAACACAGGTTTAAATTGCAGCTCGGTTAATAGAAGTGCAACAGTCTGAATTGTCTACATTTGTGTACATTTACATCTTATTGTACTAATAACACCTTTACTGTATCATGTTTCAGGTCCTGGTTTGGTGTTTGTTGTGTACCCGGAAGTCCTCTCCACCATGCCTGTCTTTCAACTGTGGGCCCCTCTGTTCTTCTTTATGCTGCTGTGTCTGGGCCTGGACAGCCAGGTAAACATCTCTAACACTCATATAAATAGGGAATATTGTAAAGATGAATGCACTGGGGCATTGTTCATTTGAATTTGTATTTTTAGCAACAAATTTGAGCTCTTGCACATTTGAATTTGTATTTGTTGGAAACATTCATACTATCAATAAAACTGGCAAAGCGGATGCTTCATTACTCAGCTAATGCAGACAAAACAATTACAGAAGATTTCTTGCCGCTTACCACAACTGTGCACATTCAGGCTGATTGTTTCTCTGTAACTGTTTACCTAACTGCGTACATCTTTTGGCCATGGATATGGAAATGATTACTTACATACAATTTAGGAGGTTTGTGTGGTCAAAATAAATGAAGTGCCGCTAACCGTAACTGACTGTCAGACTCCAACTAGCATACATGTACAAATGTGCATCAGAATTACTGTGATTACGACCTTAAATTTTTCCCCCCTGTATTTTTACTGATATATTAAACTATTTTACATGCCACGGGTAAGTCTGAAGAGCTGATAACTCAAATAGCTGATAAGTTTATGCTCTCACTGCTCACTAAAATGGTCCGGCTAAATATTGGTACAAAAGTTGTTAAGTTATAGTATAATCTAGGTGAGTTTTGGTGATTGATAACTCATTCATTTTGCTCTTTGCTAACAGATGAACACACCCTCCAACAAGGCTAAATAACAAGCGTCTACAGCCATGCTAACACCTCTGTGAGCCTGTACTTATGCACAGAGGTGCTTAACGTAACATGCTAACATACTCACAATGACAATGCTAGCTTGCTCATGTTTAGCAGGTAAAACACCATGTTCACCATCTTAGTTTAGCGTGTTAGCATGCTAACATTTGCAAATCATAACTAAATAAAAACTGTAATTTCAGGCAGTTGGTCATAAAACAAAGTAGGCCTATGGACACATAAAAATTTTGATGATGGTCAAAATCTGCTGTCCATCTGTATACTAAACATTCATATTTAAACCCACTCATTTCATAATATGACTAAACAGCTCTTGCTGTTGGCTGACAACCAATATGTGTTTTAACTCCTTTCACACCCATCTCTGTAGTCATGGTTACTCAGCTGTTTGCAAAGCCTCATAATTGCACCTCAAACAAAGATACAAAAATGTTACAAAGTCATAAGAAATCAAGAGGGAACCATTTATCATTTACACAGCAAATGGGATTACTAATATAAACACAGTAAATGTTTTGTGTGTGCCACAGTTTGCCACAGTTGAGGTCGCTATAACGTTCATAAAAGATGAATTTGGCCCCAACGTTCTGCGCTTCCTAAAGAGAGAAGAGTTGCTGGCCCTGGCTGTGTGCGTCTTTTGTTTTATGCTGGGGATTCCTCATGTTACCAAGGTACAGTATGTAACAGCAAAACTCTTTTACTTCTAAGAGAAACTATAAATAAAATATTTGAGGATATTTGGTAGCCTACATGTGGTAACAGTTGTATCACTAGTGACAGTTGTTTTATCATTTTGGTCTTTTTCTTCCTCTCTCTCTTCTCCTTCCTGCACAGGGAGGTATCTACGTGTTTCAGCTGATGGACCACTACACCGCTGTGGTTTCCCTCATGTTCCTGGCTTTCTTTGAAGTCGTAGCTGTCTGCTGGATCTTTGGTAAGATCCACATAAAGTTCATACGTACAAACCCAGATGTTTGTGGTAAATGCTTTAGATGTCTAAGCCACCAGGATTTGATGTGGCTGGTTATTTATCAAACTGAATTCTAAACATCTTGCATATCCACATCATAAGGAAATCTGTATTAGCTGTTAATGGTTATTCCAAGTGTTTACTGTGTGTTTTCCATCAGGTGTCCCAAGAATCTCCTTCATGGTCAAGAGGATGCTAGGAAAAACTCCAAACATCTACTTTCGTCTCTGTTGGCTGCTGCTCTGTCCTATGTTGGTGCTGGTGAGGTTTAAATTGTCTGTATAAAATTTCCTCTTAATCATCCCCTAGCATTATCAGTACAATAATATTAATAATGATGGTTATTTAACATAGTTTTAAAACTATCCTTCTCTCTACACAGTGTATATTGATCTTCAGCATTGTCCAGTACACTCCTGTTCACTATGGGAAGTACACTTACCCAGTGTGGGCTGAATGGGCAGGCTGGGGCATCTCACTGGTCTCCATAGTGTGGATCCCACTTGGAGCCATTCAAGAGATCTATAACAACAAAGGCTCACTTCTTCAGGTGAGTACAAGACTCATGATTCAGACAAATGACTGTGGAAATCGGGCAAAAGGCGTTTTTAGTGGTTTTTATTTGCTTTTTATCATCTGAGAGCACACTACCCAGCTACAATGCTAACATACTGATGTTTAGCAGGTATAAAGTTTATCATCTTAGTTTTGAGTGTTAGCATGCAACATCTGTTAATTAGCACAAAACACAAGGTATATATAGCTGAGGCTGATGGGAATGTCATAGTTGTGCAGGTATACAGGAAAAGTTACTACAATTCATCCTGAAGGGAACATGAATGTGTGTACCAAATTTCATGACAATCCATCCTATAGTTGTTGAGACATTTCACTAAAAACCAAAAATGTCAACTTCATGGTGGTACAAGAGGAAACGTCAGGGGATCACCTAAGTCATTAAAATACATCATCTGGGAATCTGAATGTCTGTACAAAATGTGCCAATCCAACATGTAGATGTTGAGATATTTTACAGGATAAGTGAGAACTTTGACATGCTGGTGGTGCTATGTAAAAAAGTCAGTGGAACACCTTTAGGATTCTTCATCTGGGCCCCATGTATATCTGTACCAAACTTAATGGCAATCCATTTACAAATGTGATGGTGACCTAGGTGAAAGGTCAGGGGATCATCAACGTCAGCAGACTTCATCCTCTTGGGAACATGAATGTCTGTACAAAATTTCATGGCAATCCATCCAATAGTTGATGAGATATTTTAGTCTGGACCAAAGTGGTGGACTAATAGACTGACATTGCCATCCATACAGTCAAGCCACTGGCAGATCTTACAAGAGATATTAGAGAGCTATTTGCAGAGTCGGGGACATGGCTAATATTCGGAGATAAGAAATAAGTTAGCTGATTTGTACTTTCTGTCTTTGCCATTGGGTATTACAGAGTAGTCCATTTTACTAATTGTTCCCTTTTTCTCTTTGTTTGTTTCTAAACCTTTGCCTTCTCCAACCCTCAGAGACTTAAAACAGCTTTGATTTCCAAAATAGACCTGGATGCTGAGGATTCCCTGCCGGAAAAACGAAACCTAGACAACCCGGCATCTGAAACCTTGTTTACTTCAGTGGCATGACCAGGAATACAGCCAAAGCCATGTCGGTGCGTCTCTACATACCAAACCCTGTGATAGGGTGTTTAATGAATGGTGCTGTTTAGTGATGTAAAGAACTGTATTTACCCTGAGATACACAGTCTTTAAGTTTCTGTCATAAAATTATATTTCTATCCTACTTGTTCTACCAAAGGCCAGACCCTTAAGCCCACTGTACATTTACTTTAAAAGCTAGACACTTAATCTTTGCAGTTGATTTCAGCAGCATGAAAACACCCCTTTACCTTGTACAACGTGTATAATGATCTAAGATTTTGTCCACCAACTAAAGGTTAATTTAATTAAATTAACTATGATGTAATCATGTGCCCTGTCTATACAGGTGTTCATTCCAACCAAGGATTTAAATTATTATTTCCTCCCCTTTGGTTTATTAATCAGTAAAAAATGCCTGGTGTATGCAGTGACGTTTTCTCTTGCAATGTGATAAATGTCAGTGAGTTCATGTGGTGTAAGAGTGCATTACTCATCTATGGCAGAGGCAATCGGGAGCTTATTAACTTTGACTGAGTCCTTTAAAGGCTTCATTTCTTGATCAAATAAATCACAAAGGGGCTGAAGAGGCCTGTCCCATTTGAAAGTCTCCTCCAAATTCAGCAGGGAAATGCAGCCTTCTTTGGCCACAACCAGTGTTATCTTTGTGGCCCTTAAACCTGTGCTACACTTTGCTGTTCTGTTGTTTAATGTAGCACTCAGACAATCCTCATCTACTTGTGAAGTTGAGAAACGTCAAATGACCTTATCATATTTGCCAGGTGTTTTGGTTCTGGTGGCCAACACCTGGAATAGACCAATTAAAAAAACACTGCAAAGTGTAAATAATAGAAGCTAGACATAACCTCTGCACTGTTATTCTTGATAGCAGCCTGGCTGTGATGTTAATCCCAAGACATAACAGAAAAAGAGAAGTTAAATAGATATATTTACCATTACCCTTTACCCCTGTTGGCTAGTTGGAGCTATCTAAACTCAGTTGTTATGAAACTTGATCTAGTTTCTTTCTGGTATTTACACATCAATTGTCATTTGAGGGCAGCTGCCTGGGTGCAAATTTAGAAATGTTTGACTTTATGCTGTTGACGTGGACTGCCTGAATGCATCATTAGTTTTGACCTCTGAAAGGCTAGACATAGTCTTATTTTGGTAGGAGGACCAAGTTCAGGACCCAAAAAGGTGACCTGCAAATGTGGGCACAGCTTGTGCCTGAGCCTGAATAGAAGAGGAGATGCAGACAATGACATTTAAATGTTTGTGTTCAGAAATATATTAACATGTGATTTGCATAACTTTCCAGTGCTTGAACAACATTAACGTAATGGTAAAAACCTTGACACACACATAAGCATAAGGTGCATAAGGTGTTCAAATAAATTTTAAAAAAGCATGAACAGAACCATTACATATAACATTACGCTCTCAAATGTGCTGTGTTATGATTTCAAAGTGTTTTTTTTCCCAATACAATTTGCTGCAAAGCTTCAGAAAGACTCATTTGACCATCACTAGTGTTCACTTCATGTGATCAGGGCAGCAGGTTAATGTTATACCCATGTGTCCTGAGATCAAATGAGGGTGAATCAGTGCTTGGATTCTGTCTGATCTCTGCAGTTTGAGGAATGAGTTAATTTTATTATTCAGTAATGCATTTGACATTATTTTTCAACTATTTTGGAGGTGGTGGTACCTTTGTTCTATCTATCTCTATAATTGGATTGGGCTAATGAGGGCAGATAATCTTTAGGAGGGCAACACTTTTCTGGTAATCTGGTAACCCTCCATTCGGTGCTCCATATTTTATTGACCCAAAACCTGCAGTTAATCACTTACTGTTTCATCCCACACTTCTTAACAGAGAAGGAAGCCAAAAAATTCACTTTTGTGGAAACATCATTTATTTTAACTCAAGCTTTAACTTTGAGATGGTACAATGTTAAGTAATGTTTTTTTTTAATGATTGACCCTCCTGCCTCTGAGAGCAGGATGAGTTTATAGTTAGATTGTACCAGATCTTTGAAAGTCTACATTCTGTCTAACACGGGGAGAAAAGGGTTCAGTCAGTGTTGGAACTATAAGCGTTGGGTTAATGTATTATGAACTGCCTCAACTGGACATATGTGTAAATGGGAAAGTCACACTTTCATGCAAGATTGTGTAAAATGGTGTGCCCTACAGTGCGCACTTGACCTTTTCAGTCTTACAAACCCTCATTTTGGAGTGCCTTTTATCCAAAGTACTGAAAACATGCTCTGATTTAAAAAAAAAAAAAAAAAAGCTCAAAACATCTAAACATGATTTTAAAATGACGCAAGGAACAATTTAAGATATTTCTCATTAATGATGCATGCATTTTACAACTTATCACTATTTAAAGGTCAACATGCAACATATTTGTGCAAGAAACTAAACTGTAGTTTAGGAAAATAATAAATCCGGGGCTTTTTTTGAAAATTTCACGAGAAGAATCTGTGTCATGGAACTTAATGTTACCTGCCTCAAGTGCCTTTCATGAATATGTTTTATTTTTAGATAATATATATTTAATTAGACAAACAAAACATCTATTTAGGATGTGGCATACTGTATATGTTGTTTTTGTACGCTGCATTATTTTGCTTTATCATGAATTGTATCTGCTGTTTAAAGTGCGTGGGTTGATTTAGAAAAACCTTTACAACATAATAGGTCGCTGTTTATTCTTTTTAGTATTTGGACTTTTAATATGAACCAAATACAAATTGTAATGGGCTATTAACATAATTATGCTTTTAAAACATCTTCAGTGATCACCTTGTTTAGAAATGTACAAAGTCTGGGTTATGTACCATGATGTGCTAACAATGTCGGTTTTCATCTCAACCAAATAGCACACCTTCTGATTTCACAGATTAGTTTCATAACACATGAGCACATTTCACATTTGTGACTCAATACTGTTATGTAATTTGTTACAGGTTCATGCTATTGCACTGTAATTAAGTGACCACAAACCTGCAGTGTTCTCACATTCACACACTGTAACAGGCAACATGCTTATTCAGACTTTATGCAAAACAACCATATATTTGTAAGGGGAGACATTTATTTTATTTCAAGACTCAAATGTGTTTTCTCATGTTTCATGTTTGTGTTTGTTCTAATCTACTGTCTTTTTACCAAATTGAATGTTGATTTTTCATATCAATGTATGTTTCTTACTATTTTTTATCATATTTTGAACTGTGTTGTGATTTGTGGTGTCTAACATTTTGTTAAATAAAAATCACTTTTGCTCTGGTGTCAGTGAATAACTTGGCAAACAGTGTCATCTGGATTATTACCTCAGAGAGTCACTTGGTGGCAGCATAGCATAGTGCTTCACTCTTTCCACGTAACTATCAAAACTGCTTTATCAGTTGGACTCTTGTGCCACATATATCTGAAATCAGTTATTTCAATCATTTTCAATGATTTGATCACAAAATATTTCAGCAAGGGGAGAATTTAGGACTCACACTTATGGTTGATATGCTGACATGCTGACAGCAAAAAACACTTTCCAGCCCTGTCTATTGCTTTATTCATCCTATTTTAACTCTGGTGGTTTGTTCTTTTAATTTTATTTTAATGTGTACAACATTGAACACAACTTTTCAGAATTGTTAAGAACAACATTATTGGTGCCTCCATACATGTTATCGTAACGTAATACCAGACAACATATGGGCAGACAGTCTCGAACACATACTCAAACAATGCCAGACACTGTCTTGTGCAATTTAAAATGCTACATAGACTCCATTACTCCAAGGTAAAAATACACAGCATATATCAACATATCAGAAGTTATTAATACTTCACTAGACCCAGAACCTTTATTAATTAGTCTTGGTGTTTTAATTAATTAATTATTCTTGGTATCTGAAGCATTAAGAAGACTCACCACAGCCCACCAACAATTCCTCTCTTATTGCCTGATCACAGCAAAAAACAAAACAAAAAAAACCCCACTGCTTATGTCCTGGAAAGAAACAACAGTTCCTACCTCTAAAATGTGGCTATGAGATCTAACCAGTACATTACATTTGGAAAGGATAAGATATGTTTTAAAGGGCAGACTCCCACAATATAATGCAATTTGGCAACCCCTCATATCACACCTTGCACATAGACGTTCCTGAGTTGTAGCCTATACTTATACACTATTTCATTTTATTTAATGAGTAAATGAGTGAAAGAAGGGTAGGGGACCGGGAAAGAGGAGAGGTTTAGGAAGATAAGGAAGACTAAGGGGGAAGATAAAGGCAGGAAATTAAGACTGCCTTATCTGAGTTATGTTCCTATGTTATGTCTTAGACTTTTATTTTATATAGATTATTATTTATTTTATGTCTCCTTTATTTAGTATGTACCCGTTTATTTCTTTGTCAGTTTTTATTTAAGTTAAATATTTATATTTCTTTATTCTTTAATATAAATGAAAATGAGCATTGACACAACAATATACTGTATGCATAGCCTTCTTTGGCTTAATACAAATATTTACGTAAACTGCCTACCAGCACCATCAATATATATACAGTATTTTCAGAATGGATGACCGCACTTGGAGCTGAACCACATCAACTGGTGTTACTGGTAACACACTAAGCTGCAGAAACACTGCAAGTGTAAAAGAGAGCAGAGCCAGGACAAATCTGAATGCAGTGCTCTAAGAGGTTTGGAAGTTAATTAGACCCTTGTCGTAGAGTGGTGCTGCAGCAGCGCCCTTAGCAAAACTGTACGTGAATCAATACTCCCTTCCTGCTTCCCTCATGACAGAATGTATCATGGGCACTAAATTAGCGCTGGGAGCGCTGTTTGATCAATAGCCATAGACAGTGCAGCCCAAGGGGCAGTACATTAATGGTTATACATGGCAGAGGGGAAGTGTTTGAGGGCCTGAATGGGCAATGAAGGGGGAGATGGGTCACTGTCTAACTCCTGTTCTGGGGTGTGAAGATGTTTGTCTGTGCCAGACAAAGAGTTAAACCAGCAGCTGAGCCTCATGTTGGAGCTGTTTCAGATCTTGTTTGACCTTTCTTGAGAGGAAGCAAACTCTTGGTTTGTTCCAGGAAATCCACTAGTGTATCTGATCATCACTGCTACACATACATACAGAATCCCGAGTGTGTAATAACAGCACAGCACATATGAATATTTTCACATACATAGCATGGCCAAACTACATGCCATCTTGGACAGTGTCTCCCACCCGCTCCATGACGTGCTGGTCAAGCAAAGGAGCACCTTCTGCGGAAGACTCATCCCACCAAAAAGCACCACAGACCACCACAGGAAGTCATTCCTGCCTGTGGCCATCAAACTATTTAACTCCTCCCTCTAAGGGTTAGTCTGTTTGACCCTAGGTCACTAAACTGGACATTGAGCATTACATCTCCGCCATAATTCATAATTGTGCAATATTCTGTGTACTACTTCCGTGCAATATTAGTTTTCCCTTGTTAGTTTTTTCTTATTTATTGCTACTGATACTATATACCTCAATTACTCTTTGACAGTACATGCACCTCCGCTTATTAATATTATTTATTACATAATTAGTTACATTGTATTTTAGACTGTACTTTCATCATCAACCAGTAAACCCACTTGGTACTCGACACTTAGTTTATCTTATACCGACACGATACTTAATTTATTTCTGACCTGTTTTATAGTGTTTATAGTGTATCATATCGTTTTCTAGTACTTTCTCCTGTGTGCACTGACGTAAAGACGAGCTACTGTAACAAAGAGTTTCCCTACGGGGATCAATAAAGTATTTCTGATTTTGATTCTGATTCTGATGATAGATAAAATAAAATACATCTTAATTTGCAGTAACAGAAAATAAGTATTTTTAGTGGCCTTTTTATGCTCTTCAAACCCCTATGTGTGTGGGGGGGGGTTTAATAAAAAAGTGAAACTGGAATAAATTTTATTTAAAAGTCTTAGTAAAAGTCGTAAAGAACTTCAAAAAGGCCACATTATTAAAGACAAAAACCTCCCACAAAAAACCCAGATGAAACCTTGGAAAAGGTATCAGTAAGTGGTTTGCATTTTTATAATGGTCAAGCACGCAATGTGGCTGTCAAACAAAGATTAACAGTTTTGATATCAAAATTACAGTATGAATAAACCAAATTTACAAAGTAAATATACTACGAGTTCCTGCAACATCTCAATAAGCTTTTAAATGTTATACACATACAGGTACATGTAGATGAATGGATGTGTATTTATGTGATTCAGACATCACACAGATTTGTATGTATATACAGTATAAGCTTGTATGTATAAGAACACATACATCTCTCCTGTCTTTTCAGATGCATTAAATGTAAATGCTTATTGGACTTCACTGCTCACTATAGATTTGTTCTCTCTGTTGTGGTTTATTTGATTTGCATTTAGCTGCACAGTCTCCAGACAGAACTGACACATCTTGGCAGTGTGTGGTGGCAGTTACCTATAGCGAGGCAGCGCAATCAGCATAGAAAAAGATGTAAAACAAAGTTTCAAAGCTTTGTATATACAGTGCAGAGGATGAGAACGTAAACTGCTGGTGGCTTGAATCCCACTGGTTTTAAATTAATTCAACCTCTATTTCAACCTCAGCCTATTCAAAGGTTTAACATGGCAGTATTCATATTTATGCATACAGGATTTGTCCAGTATGTCTGAATAAGCATATTTGTTTATTTATGTTTTCCATTTCAACCCATTAAAATGCTAATGAGTATATCTTGCCAACTACTCATATGCAGATAAGAGCTTTTGAGGCTTGGATGCTACAGTGCGCCGCTGCTGCACCAGTTACCTTTGTTTAATGAGGATTCTTTTGGTAGCTTTCTTTCAGGCTGTTTGGGATGTGCATACATAACAAGTCTGCCCCTAAACAGAGCTCACCTCCTGCTGGTAATGAGGCCACAGCTCACAGCATTAGTTGGCCTTTCTCCCAAATATGAACTGCTGTTAAACACTTATGGAAAGTCAGTTTTCTTTTCAAGAAACAGTGAGGACGGTGTGTTCACATCGCTTTCTGGCAATTTATTGTCACTATCCAAAGGTTTCCACTGAGTGAAACAGTCGCCACATTGTACCTGCAAACTAACTGGTAGATCAGCAAGATTTCACTGTGTTGTGGACATGTATTTTAGATATGAAATACTTGACAGAAATATTTGAAACCAAACTTGTGGCAGATGTTGTTTTACCATACCATATTGGGGAATTGGCTTATTTATATATATACAGGCATAATAGATAGAGTATGTCTTCAAAAAGTCCCATGACTGAGCTCAAGGCTGAATGTGGCCGAGTTTGGAGTCATGCGGGGTCTGTGCAGATCTCATTGACTATGCCTAGACTACACAGCTCAGAACTGATAGCTTTCCATATAATGACTTCTATACAGTGAGGGAGTCTTGCTTTATGCATCCTGAAGGACGGTATAAAAAACAGCAGTGCTGTTGCTCACTCAAAGGAACTTCCTGTGAAGAATTTCATTGGATTTTGAATGAGGCTGGAATAGATGTCGTAAGTGTAGGCATGTGTATGAGGAAAGTATGTCTCTCATTTCCTCAAATGTCTGATATGTTTTCTGTGTATCACCACAATAAAGACAATCTTTTTTCTTTGCCTCTTTGGATGCAGGAATAAACTGCTTCTACCATGCTAACGTAATGAGGTCGCACAGAAATTTCAATATATCTAGTCTATTTTCATAAAGATGGCAAAGAATTGAATTTGGCCCTGAGGTTGATTAATCTTCTGCATGCCTTTCTACATTTGCACCCCTTTCGACTTGATGGTGTTGTGTGTGCCTTCATTCAATTTAAATGGATTTTTGTAAAACACTATCCTAGTTCAATCTGTCTTGTTCTTATTCCCCTACAATTTCCCCAAATATGGTCCCCATGTTCGCACAGTATTGTTAACCTCTTTCTTGTGATTTATTTTTCTTCAAATGGAAGAACAATTAATTAATTAATTTTTATCACTCACATCAGTCATAAATATGCTTGTACTGGATGACTATTAGTATAAATGGAAATCAACATTATACTTGTACCTGAGATTATCTTTTGTTTAATTTAATAGAGATTAAATGATTTATGCAAGGACATCTAATCTCACACGAAAACCCACACTCAGCTTGTTCCGCCACTTACTGTGAGCATGACTGTCATCTTCTACTGGTAATCTCCACTTTTGGAACACAACTCTGAAGTCACGATAACATAAAGTAAAAGCAGTAAGGGTCCAAGCATAGATCCCTGGGGGACACCTCAAGAAAAGATCTAACTACTCAAGCCTCTAGGCTAACAAAGCAATTTGTCTAGTTGATTTTGATATTATATTTAATATATATATATATATATATATACATTTCTAGATGTCCTACAGGATGACGGACAAGTAAAGGGGTCAGTATCCTTCAACAGAAGTACTTGTAATGTGTTGATGATCAAACAGGTGTGTGAACAGGTCATTTAAGAGCATCATCATTGATACCAGTCTCTGCAGTGTTCAAGTCAAGTAGTGCAGTCAGTCTATTCAGAATCTGTGCAGGCGTCTGAAGTCCAACTGAAATGTATTGTTAATAATGTATTATTATTATTATTATTATTATTATTATTATTATTATTATTATCATTAAGGAAGAAAAAAGTCTTTGAGGAAGTATCAGAAATGTACTCTATATACTAAAGAAATAGCCCCGCTGGAGGGGCATGTCGAAGTCTGTGTTTGATTGACAGCAGCTGGCAGGCTGCCAGAGTGCTGGTATTACACCGCAGTAGAGAACGAGAGACAAAGTAAGCCAGCTTGTGCTGTAGCCTATGTCATGTATGTTAGTGGTATTGAAGAGTACACCAGCATCTAACTGTAACTGTTTGTGCAAGTATGTTTACATGCTCTGCCTATGGTAGAGCGCTGACATTACTGCTTTATTTATCCACGTAGACAGATAGAGGAAGGGTATTCTGTTGAATTAATGCAAAAGTGACAAGTGACTTACAGAGCAGATATGTATGCTGTAGCAGACAAAATAGAGCTTGAGCCAGGGATGTGCTACCCATTAACTGTGTCAAACAAACAGCGGCATGGTTTCCTGTTGATCCTTATTGATTTTTACTGTGTCAACATGGACAGAAAAACACAGAAATGAACTTTCCTTCCTTTTTGAGGTCATCTGAATTTATTTATGGTGACAGTGGCAGGAAAAGACAGAAGTGAAGGAGGATCTCACTGAGACGAATTGCACCATGAAGTGGGTCAACTCTCCTGGGCATGCTTAGAATGGATGATGGTGACACAACTGAGCTGCCATTTGACAGCTGCTTTGAAATCTATGTTTTTCTCATTCAGTCTAAGAAAACATAGACACTGGGATGTGAATGCTCTGAACAAAAGCACTTGACATTTACCAGTTAGTAAAAGCAATTTAAAAAGATTTATGTGACAAATTGAAAGTTGGTAATTAGACACCCGGGATCATTGTGTGTGTGTGTGTGTGTGTGTGTGTTTAATGCCATGAGTTTGAGCATGTCTGTATATGGGTGAGTGTGTGTGTGTGAATGATTTTCAGTGATGTACACTTATCAGCAAAGGGCTGGTGTTCTGGGCCTGGCTAAACAATTTGACTGCCTGCCATTTCCTAAAGAGATACAAACTCCAATTACCAGAATGAGTTTTTGTTACACTGCATAAAAAAACAAACAAACGCTTCAATGAACACAGAAAGAAAATTCTTCTCTGTGAAGTAGGTTAATGCACTGTAGGTCAGGGATTGGCAAATGTGTTAAAGTCAATACATTTTTTGGATCGGAAAGCATCATCACAATGAGTTTTCACTACACATGAAGAAATAAAATTTTTTCTAACCTTCTTATTTTTCTTTCAGCAGTGTTTTGTAACAGTGTTCACTTAAGTGGTTATGACACGATTGCTCAACTTTACTTATGAGGAAGGTTAAAGCGGGTATTTTTAAATGTCAGAATGTGCAAGGTAACCTATCTTAGATTAATTCTCAGATGAATTCCTAAAAGTTTGGGAATCCAAACATACTCAGCTCATTTACTGAGTAGTTGTAGTAATATTTTTCTATTTTTAAAACTTTCTCTAATCCTCCAGTTTTATAGCTGTAATATTTCTAAAAATGATAAACTGAATAGAATATACCCTGCTATCTCTCTTTCAGTCCCAAATACACACACACACACAACCTTCTCTACAGCTCTTCTTTGTCTTCGTTGTCACTCCTCATTCACACTGCAGTCATTAATAATACAAGACAAGAGTCACTGCAGACATAAGAGAAGAGGTGGAGCTTTCAGACAGTTAGGCAGATATGAAGGACGGCAACTAAGCCACTTGAAAGCATGGGTCACATCTTAGTCATTTATAAATGTCTACAATTTTTCCCCATTTTTTTATGGTTTTGGTCTTTGAACAGAAGGAGGTATCTCATAATACTGGTTGGTGAAAGTAGCTTAGATGTGACAGCTATTGTTATTAACATCTGCACACCCTGCTTTTAATAGTGTACAGAGGCTTTAATAACACAAGCACATCTGTATTGAATACAGGTCCTTATTGCCAGCCAAGAAGTTTCACACCGCTTATAAATGAATACAGAATATACAACTATCATCAAAAACACAACATAAGGATGTGTGTGTGGATGAGTGTGATTGCGTTTATGTGTGACACTGATAGCACTGCCAAGGAAACTACTGACCAAAACATACCACGTTGTGTCAGATGTGTGTGAGATATGACAGACAGCAGAGTCAAAAGGATCAAATGAAACTGAAAGAATCATTATTTTTTATGGTGACTGAAAGTTGTATGTCTCTGGTAATACTACCCCGGGCTGCAGCAACGACATTGAGACACTGCCTGAATAGCAATTACAGTGTGTGGCTGATTTCACAGCCTCAGTCTTTCAAGCAGAACATTTTTTTGTGTGTGTAAAATCTACAGTAAAAAACGGATTCGTCCGTTGATTGCTGGAGTGCTACTGCCTGGGATTTAAGTTGAATGCTCAAGATAATCTCATCATTAATTCATATTTCTAATTAATTCAGTGTGCCCTTTAAATAATGCAGGATATATTTTTTGGTAGTTTTCAGAGAGACAGCTGAATTATTAATGCCAGCATCCATCACCCGGTTTAATAGAGGACTGCTGCCTCAGTAAATCCTGCTACACCTGCTCCTTCCTCTCGGCCTTCATGAGAAACAGGCCAGCCGGAACCTGCTTTCTTTGACACCCTCGTCTACTACATTATCTGTATCTGAGACTGTTTCATCACCATTTGTTATACTACAACCCAGTATGTCATGCTGCTGCCATGTGCTGTCTGAAAGAGCCCTAATCAGGTTTCACAGTGCCGCATATGTTAACTGAAGTCTAGTGTTGAAAACAAACATCTTTCAGAGAAGGGACAATGCACTTCCTTTTGAACAGAACATACTCACAATCACAGAACAATCACAGTTGTGATTAAGATAAAATCTTTATGCAACAATCACAAGGACTTTTGTTTGTGTTAATGGAGCCTAGGACAGCTTATCAGTCCAGTCCTGGCCCACACAGCTTCTCTGAAGGGCACAGAAAATAAGTGTGTCGCTGTCTGTCACTGGAACTTGATGTACGACTTCCAGTCAGTCACAGCATTACAGTTTATCCAGACTATCACTATCAACACACAGAATATGGAATGACAGTGATGTAGTAGTGCAGATGGATACAATCATGATGCAACCAGCTACTCACTTCACTACATGACAAATATTTATTGACTTAAACTGTATCTATAGCTTTCTGCAGGTGCAACCTGATTATTGTGCTATTTATTATGGAGACAGGAAGCTTGGAGGAAGTGTATGTGTGAAACCTCTGAGCCATCTCATCAGATGAGTTGCTCAAACCGGAGATGATAATGAAACTGTTAGCAGGCATATCATAAGAGAACAGTCATTACCAGCAGAAGCTGCAACAGCAGCAGCAGTGTCGCCTTATCACTCATCATGTGGCTAATGAGTAAAAGTGCTTTGCAATGATAATGTCACTTTTTGGTCATCAGGAAAACAATCTGGGAGTTGGAACAGCATTTTATGGTTCTGTGCTGCGTGTCTTAATCCCCAAGGGGGCAACACCAAGGTAAGAACAATGAATTGCAGCCGTGTATATTCCTTGTTGCCAGAAGGAAGTGAAAGAGAAATAGATTATATTTTTAGGTTTGTAAATTGTTAAAGAGGAATTCAGCATACATTTTTTTCAGCAGTAAGATCCTTCCAAAGCCATACAAGAAAAATGTTCTTGTCCTTAAATCACAGACGGATGTTTATGTAACATGTTAAAAACACTGAAACGCACAACATAAAGCTGTAAAACTCGCTTATGTAATTGCAACTGTTGCCAAAAAGCTGCCTGCCGAGTGGGAAGCAAGTGTTTATTGGTTTAAAGGTCAAACAAAGTGCACAGCAACTACACTTATTGATTGTGTTATTGCTGTGTCAAATCAATGAAAACTATTCCAGAAAGGAATGGCAAGGTTTCTAATCAGCTAGAGATGATTATCAGTGCAGAAAAACCTAAACATGTGTGGAGTGAGGTCTTTTTTAACGTGTCAGACTGGGGAGGTTTCCCTGTTGATCCCATCGAAAATCACCAATTGTTCCGATGGTTGTGTGGCCACCAGGCAGATAATGAATCACTATGCAGATCCATAAACATGACACATGATTATCATCTGACTGACATGAGAAAATAGCACAATCAGCAATATCTCAATAGAAAATGAGTAAAGGAAAGCTAAATGAGGTGTGCTTCTTGTCTGTGGCAACAGTTTAATACAGGCCTGCTAATAATACATTATTAACAGCGGTGTAAAGCTGAAACAATTAGTTGATTTATCAGTTAGTTGACTGACAGAAAATGACTGTAATCTGCAACAATTTAAGTCGGTTGTGTTGATCCACTTCATCCAGACTGAAATATTTCAACTATTGGAAGAATTGGTATGAAGTTTTGTATACATGTTCCCCAGAGGATTAATCCTAATGACTTTGGTGATCCTCCATCTTTTCCTCTAGAGCCACCATAGGGTCAAACTTTAAATGTTTTGAATACTTTGTTTTATTAATACAGTATTTGCATTTCCATCAGCTGAATGTTGTGTACAGTGCTCATTAGCAAATGTTAGCATGCTAACACACAAAAGTAAGATGACAAACATGGTGAACATTATACCTGCTTACCATCAGCATGGTAGCATTTTCATTGTGAGCATGTTAGCATGCTGATGTTAGCATTCAGCTCAAAGCTGCTAACATGGCTGTACACTCTTGTTCAAGCATAAATGTCAAGCAATTGCTGCTTCCAGCCTCTCAGATTTAAGTATTAGCTGCTTTTCTCTGTTTTACATTATTGTAAATCTTTGGGTTTTGAACTCTTGGTTGGACAAAACTTGGAATTTGGAATTTAAAGACGTCCCCTTGGACTCTGACGAATAATTGATTACTCGAGAAAAGTAGATTATGACAGTGAAAAGATAATGTCCATCTCATGTGTAGTTGTGATCAGAGAACACAGTTTAGATGTGGGAAACAACTTCACACATGTAATATGTAAATACCTCCATAAAAGGATGTTTACATGCAGTGCTGATGTCAACTTTGCTCTCTGGATGATGAGCTAGAGTTTCAGAACTTCAGAACGTTTCATTGTTCCCGATGTGCTGGAGGTGACACTGACGTTTGCAAGTGCACTTTACCTGGTCCTGATCTCATGTGACATTTAATAGAGTCTTAACACTTCAAAACAGGCACAATGGTTCTCTGACAATAGTGTTTTTGAAAGCTGTGGGTGTTTTGATTTTTGTTATGTGCCCAGAAACCTGAAACTGAATGATCATCAGCAACAATGAGGCACATGTTGGCTTCTGACATCAGTACAAGGTCTGTGGATGTTATGCTGACTGCTAACCTAAAAGGAATATCTTTCATTCTTTTAGCAGCATGTAAGAGTTTGAATGTCTTTCATTTTACCCCTGTCAAATTGCAAAGACGTGTGGCAAATGAGTAGCGACCCTATTTCTCATTTAAAAAAACGGACAATATTGAAATTCTTTCCTGTAGCGCCAGTGGGTTTCTGATGAGGCTCTGTTTGCAGCACAAAAGCTAGATTTGTCTCTTGGGTGAAACCTCCCTATGAATACAAAAAGGTGATGTATGGGATTATGCATAAAATGATCTTTGATAGACTTTGGCTTGATATATGTGGGAAAGAAAGAGGGAGAAATCCAACAGCACAGGTTATTCTTTGGAGTATGTGCTATCTGTGCTCACAAAACCCATTTGTCAGATCGTGACATGAAACAGGACCATCAGAAGAACCATTTAACCGATCACAATCTGAAAATGAAGATGAATATTCTCTCCATTCCCCTTTCATACCGCCGCCTATGTGTCCCTATGAGAGAGCCGAAATTTTACACAATGAGCCCATTATCGTCTATTTACTTCTGTCTTCAGCATCTGAAGGGTAGATAAACCAGTGGCGGTCACACACAGGCCAACGCACAATGCACACAATACAGCAACTGATGGCTTGTGATGCAGTTGTACGAGGGTTTGACGTTGTGTTGGCCAGCCTGGAGTTTTATCTCCTGCACCGCATGTTTTACTCCCCACTTGTGACCTCTAACAATGCATGCATGTGTATGTGCCCTTGAAAAAAGACATAAAAATAGGAGAGATGTTTTGCCTCTATCCGCAGCACTCTGCAGTACAGTTTATCTAAACAAACCCGCAAAATCCATTTGCCTTCTTCAAACATCAGCCTGAGAGTTATAGGATTCTGTTGTTTGGCCGCTGTCCTGTCTTGTCTCCCTGATTCAGCATGAGTAATATCACACACTGCACACTGGTGATTTCAAGAGTGGCCCTCTAAGTTGGAGTCCGTCGCTGAGTCACCGCGTAGAGGAGAGTAATTGTAGGTGACAACGCTATGGGCGACAGCGCAGACAGCAACCAACCCATGAATTGATGCCGCTGAAATATGCAGAGTCATCTCTGTTGTGTCAGCACACCATCCCTTAGGGACAGACCAGTGTTAAGCTTGTAATAACTGAGTGGCTTATTCTGACTGCAGGTGCTGGAGCTAGAAGGGACTAAGGAGGCTTTGACTAAGCCCACAGGTGAGACAAACCCATAAGCCTACTCTTTCATTAAAACTTAATCTTTTAGTTTGATGTTCTCCCATTTTCCAAAAACACACCAGCCAGGTGGATTGGAGACTCTAAACTCCCTGTAGACTATCCACCTGTGTTCTTATGTGTGCATGTGAATGTCTATTAGTGTACATGCCCTTTAAAGATCTGTGTAATGCAGTTTGCTCTAAGCCACTGCTTTAACAGCCGTGACTGTCAGGGACAGAACGATAAAACTGATTGATGTGCATAGTTTACACACATGGAGATTTGCAGTTAAACAGAATGATCACCCTGATCTGACGCTAGAAATCCTGCGTGAAGCGGGGACACATACAGCAGCTGAACATCTGGAGGTGGGTCTGAGAGGGGTGAAGCAGAAACGGAAAATCACGATTGAAATCAGAATGCAGATCAGGAAAAAACACTCTCAGTGTTAATCTAAATGTGACAGTGGTGTTGTATATCAGCTTGTAATGATTGGCTCATAGAGAGGCAGGAAAGGGTGAGTTTGTGTCCATGTATTTATTTCTGCGCAGTTCCCTCCCGCAGCTCTTGGAATCATGTAGTCATGGAAAGCTTTGGATACTATTAACACACACACACACACACAATCCCACATATCTCACACACAGTAAAGACAGATACATTTTGCTGTCAGAATTGACCCTTTACTGGGTAAAGTTAACCCAGTATTGCATTGGTGCTATATTGACCCAGTGATTTTTAGTGTGTGAGGACCCTCAAAAGTATATAAAGGTTTATAAAACCATAAAGACATACACAATATAACATTTGAACTAGAAACTGAACTAAAACTAAAAACTAGGACCAAACTTTGGCATTAAATATTTACATGATAGTACATAGTAATATTCTGTACATGGTAAGTGTAACTAAGTCTATTGTATATTGTCTTGTATATGTATGACAAGGTGCTTCATTAGATGGAAATGCTGCTGACAGTATGCCTTTTCTCTATACAGACAAAAATTACAACCGAGGGCCAGCTGCACTCGAAACTGACCATGAGCTGCTATAATTATTAATATCACTATTATTGCTGCAGTATATCTGTTTTTATTTCCATTTTCCATTGCTTGCCGTTACTGCAATCAGCCGGTTCCAGCAGAGAGCCATATACACTGAGAAGAAGACTTCATTTTGGTTCAACTTTCTTTTTCAAATCAACAGTATTTGAGTGCTTCAGAAACATTTTGTGATGATTTGTAGTTTAAAGAGATCTATGGGAGCAATCAACCCAGGCAAAATGCTTGCATGCGCAAAACTAACCATTTAGATGTTGATTCGGACTGAAGTCCTCACACGAAGTCAAACTCGAATTGGGCCATCAGTGTGTACCGCGCCAAACCTGTCCTGCTTGGCCCAGAAAGGAGAGCGCAGATCGGAGTGCGGCGGCCACTGCGCCTCCGTGTGCTCTGCCGTGTCTCTTTAAGTACAGCAGGCAGTGCTGTTGGTCCGTGTGGGAGCGCAGGGTGCACGGTGCGGCGCTGCCTCTCCGCAGCGTCAAACAGCCTTCACGTCGGGCAGGCGACAGAACAAACAGGTCGACCCACCGCCTGCATCACATCCACGCTTTGACCTGAACAGCTGACTGGAGCGAGTGAAACGAAGAGGGGACTGTCTCAGCGGGGCTGATGTAGACTGCAGAGCATACAGGGCCATTAACATTACTCCCTCCTTCTCCGACTGAAAGCTGGAAGTGCGTAGCGGTTTATCTGCGGTACTGTACAGTAGATTATTGAACAGCACCGAGAGACTATACGAGCTAATTAGATTGATAAACTAACGTTACTTGTCTGTGGGTGAAAGCACAATAAAAAAATAAATATAACCCAGCTTATTAGAGAGTATGCTGCTGTTCATATCTGGCTGAATGACCGTGGAGATGCCTGAGCCTGAGAGATGACCAACCTCAGCTGAGTTTCGTCCTGTGGACTGCAACATCAAACCATCTGCTGAAGCCTTCTCTTGACTCGTGTTTAAGGTAAGGCGAAGTCACTATAAATATATTACATTTGATCTGATAAAAACCCAGGAGGAAACCTTTATCAGTCATGTAAAACGTGCGCAGAGGTTGGTTATTTTTGTGGTATTACAGAAGTCTGTATGGACTCACGGTCAAGCTGCACTGCTATGAACACTGCTGGCTAACATCCCTAAAGTAGATCCACAAACCCAGAAATCAGTTGTCTAGTTTTGAATACGAATAGGTAAAGGAAAGACTGTATCTGCAGGAGGCTTTGTCCATATAAAGGTCATATGTTTTTGATTAGTCTGAGCCTCAGGTGATAAATATAGGACTGAAGTAGAGGTAGTGCCTTAATCAGCCTTGTCTTGTTTCTATTCACAACACAGTACAATCCAATTTATTATTCTATTTATTTGACTCCTACAGTAGTTGGCTAACCCAGTCGAGAGGTTCATCTTAATATTTTTCTATAATATTGTCACCTGTAGTGTTTGTATGCTGTTGTCTGACAGAAGTTAAGATGTCGCTGCTCTCTACTCAGTACATTATCATGCTCAGTGGGCAGTAAAGATGCATTAGTCTCTAACTTGGTGCATGGTTGGTGGCCCACAGACTGAATCATTTCCCACAATGTGTGAAGTCAGTGGACTTTCATTAGAGCACTCCTGCTAATTTTTAACCAGAGCCACAAATCAGACTCATAAAACAGGCACAAGCCAACCTGCATTTCCTCCCCTCATTTGCTTCTTTAGTTTAGGAGATTTTTATGAATTTAAAGTCACCTCTGTACAGAACTTTGTTCTCTGAGCTTATTTATTTATTAATGTTTTAGAACAAGAGTTCAGCTACTCTCTGACAGAGTGTTTGTCTTTTATTTTTAGAATCGAATAATCGTTTCTGTCGCTTTTAAGCAGAAAAGTAATCTCTGGTTCCAGCTTTTCAAATGCGAGGATTTGCTGCTTTTCTCTGTTTTTGTATCACTGTAAATTTAATATCTTTGGGTTTTAAACTGTTGGTTAGACAAAACAAGATATTTGAATATGTCACCATGGTCTCTGAGAAATTATAAATGGCATCTTTCACTATTTTATAGAAAAAAAAAACAATTAATCGATTACATAAGATGCAGATTAATTGATAATGCAAATAATCATTAAATTATTTATCCTCAGCTGTGCAAGCATATTACTTACAAGACAACTTTAAATGATTTTAATGAAATTATGCAAATTCAGGAGCCTCCTCTCCCATCATTGTCTCTGAGGACCTCGGTGTACTGTAGATCACTGTATTGAACCAGCTGCTCAGTGTGAAGTGTCGAAGTAGAGGAAGAAGAATATAATGGTTGTTAAGATTGATCACAATGCTGCTAAAATCAATTGCTGAATGGCACTAATTGCTCAGGCTGCTGCTGTTTCAGCACTTGGAATGACAGTGAATTAAAAGCATAGAACATGACAGACCTCTTGTTACGGCAGCGGGAGAACTCGGTTCATAGCTCCTGATTTTAAACCAAGCAGAACTGATCAATACCATGAACGTCACTGTAAAATAGAAAATTAAACCTCCCCTTCCTCCTAATTCTAATATAACCCTCTTGTAATGGGAGTTTCTACCACATTATATTGTAATGTGATTTCAGCTGCACATGGCAGAAATCTGTGGACACTCATTTAAAAAATTAAACCACATAGATTTTATTGTTGCTAACAGTGGCTGTGCTGTCCCGTGAGCTCAGTCCTCCCTGAGGCAGAAGTGAGCAGACGTCAGAAAACTATGGCAACAACTGAAATTCATATTTGTGCACTCGAGAACGAGAGGGTGCTGTTCCCACTGCTGCTGATTTAGTGAATAATCAATCAGGGTCAAAGTCGCAGCATTTTGCATCAGCCATCAGCCTTATGATTGCACCGTAAAGATTGAATCCTGAAAGACAGAAATGTTTTTTTGTAAATTTGATGTTGAATTTCAGAGTTTTCCACACGAAAGCTTGGTTGTGGCTGCAGAGGAGAACTTGAAAGTGACTCAGATATGAAAGCCTTTGTGTAGCGATGGGGTGGCCGGCAGCAGAGTGAGAAGGCTTTGAATTCCTCCAGAGCTTATCTCTTCATCCTCTTGGCGACCCTTTCAGGGACGTGCCATGGATCATATCCAATGGCTGCAGGCTTTGAAGATCGCCAAAGGAACTGACAGGAATTACAGTTTGCATGCTTGCGCTAGCCATTACAGATAATAACAGTGGTGCAGTGCGATCTGTGTGTAGGTTGGGTGGTGTACTCGCTCCTGATATATCACCATCAAGAAAATGTCAAGCTCTTCATTAGAGCTCCAACAGAAATAGCGTGGCATTAAATACTTTGCCATCTTTGCCAAAGACGTGCTGAAAGTTTCAGACTGTTTATAGTGTCTGACGTTCAAAAGCAAAACAAAAGTTTCACACTTAGTGGCTTCAAATTCTATTTTTATTAGTGTGAATTCAAAACACAAAGGATATGTCTTAATTTATTATATTTTGCAATAGCTTATTTTCCTTTTCCTCGAAAGAAAAGATGATATTAGAGAGAGGATCATCTTTAAAACTGTGTTCCGGTTACACAGATCCAAGGAATGGGTCAGCCTGGCTGCATGCACATCTCAGACAGATTTTCAGCTTATAGGAGGATTATTCACAACACCGGACCTCTTCCCTAAGACGTATCCAGATAATCACTGCCTAGACAGGTGGTAAGGAAATACTGGGTGGTAGACATCAGACAGAGCTGGGAAAACCCAAAACCTAAACTTTGGCTCAAGCCTATGGGTTTTGTTGATAGACTCAAACTCAGACTCAAACTAAAGTGTGACGAAAACAAACCAATAACTTTGAAAATAAATTTTAGACAAAACAGCCAACAAAATATATTGTATTAAAGTGCATCTACTTTGTAAACCTAAAACCATTAAGTTTTAGTATTAAGTCTTACTGTTCTTTGTTTTCCATCCTAATGGGCGGTATGTAAAGATCACTTTTCAGACTGCTCACAAGCAGTTAGCTACTAAATAAGGCTAAATAGCCAATTATATTTTTGACCTGCTGTTCAGACTTTTCTCTCAGACAGAGACAGGCACCCTACTGAGGACATGGATGTGTTTTAATCCAACCAAGGCTAATATGAGGTGAGAGATGGTGTGTGTTTGTGTGTGTGTGTGTGTGTGTGTGTGTGTGTGTGTGTGTGTGTGTGTGTGTGTGTGTTTGTGTATCTGTTAGAGTCAGTGTGCAAGGTTGCGTGCTTGAAAGAGCTAAGTTGAATTTCATTGAAATAACATTATCTAGAACCTGAACTGCATTTTATTTTTTATGCATATTAATCTTTAATGGAAAATGCTAAAACTAAAGTTACATTTTAAGTTTTTACTAGCCTGAATCTCGATAGCTTTGCTTGCATGAGACTTTGGTTATTGTTCCTTCATTCATCAGATTAATTTAACCAGATAAATTAATTCCCTAAAAAAACTTTGTCCCCAAACGTGGATTATCACAACATTTACCATTTATCAGGAGGTCAGTCGGGGTCTCAGATGCGGCATCAACTCTGGCTCCCCTCAGTCTGACCAGTCTATGGTCTGACCCAGAGTCTCTGTTTGCCCTCCGCACCGTCACACTGACTCACAACTGTGTGAACGTCCAACACTAAGCGCTCAGGGGAGGCAGAAGGCTTGACATTGTGTGTGTGAGAGAGAATGAAGAGAGAGGAAGAGAGTGTGAGAGCAATTGAGAAAATGAAAAAAGATGAGGAACAGAAGATAAGGAGAAAACAGTGAATATAAAAGCCACATTCTCCGTGGTCCATGGCCGACCTTGAGACGGTGCCAGTCGCCAAGATTAGCACATCACCACTGTAATAGCTCACCTCGAGTAGCAGACCTCCTTGTCCTTTCTTACTTGATCCCTGCTTCACAAAAAGGCCTTTGTTGGTGTCAAACTGCTGGGCTCTGTTTTCTGAACCTGCTGCACCAACAGAGCTCCAACCTGGCAACAGCCAAGCCTTTAAATAGAGAAATTTAGTTTACGAACTCCACTTTTAGGAAACTGGAGGACAAAATGGTGCTGCCTGTGTGTTAGTCTGAGAGGCATTTATCTTTGGATCATGCTGGACCTCAAACTAAAGCACCATTTATACTCCTACATGAGTTCCCACATCAAAGTTATTTATATCCTAATTGGTAAAAGAACCCTGAATAATGTAGGAATAAAGATAACAAGTCATAATTTGTTTCCACTGATTTTAAGGATGTTGACAGCAAACATATAAAAAAAGTCTTTTTTAAGCTCTATTAGGTTGATAAAGTAGATATTATATCCATATTAGCGAGTAGCCCTGTGGTGTTTTCTCAGCTTTGAGAACATCACTTCAAGCAGTGTTAGTCGATCTGTGAAAACACATCCATCCTCATCCAGACTGCACTGTGAAAAATTAGACAGGCTTTTTCTTTAAAGAGGATGTCAGAATAATTAATTTGATAACAATACTGTAACAATAACAATACTGCAATACAGCAGCAGGAGCCCCCGTGTGATAAAGAATCAGACGGAGTGAAGCCCCCTCTGGGTCTGTCAGCCTGTGCAGTCAGTGTCAGCCGTGACATCAGATCTTCTTTCAGCATGCTGGGCACTAATTGAGCTCTCACACTTGCTTGAGAAATTTGTCAGGTTGCTGTGAAATGAACTACTTCAAAATCAAGATGTGCATCCCTCTGTTCTTCCCCAAACCACCCCTCTACGGCTGTGATTATCATGGAATAACAGGATACTCAAGCTTTTAAACGGATAAACTACTATTGCTTATTTCCTGTTGGGAATATGTCATTATAGGGTAAACAGTAGCAAATTCTCATGATAGTTTTGTGCTCAGTAATTGCATCTACTGGGATTTCAACTGAAAGATGTGCAACAGTAACCAAGCCTCGTCTATTTATACGCACTTAAAGTAAGAGCTTATTATTTTTACACTCAGCCTTACATGTTGTTCCATTAATTTCCAGCAGCAAGCAGGATGAGCACCTAAGCCTATCCCCCTTATCAGCTACTTTTCTGATTCTGGCAGTAAGCAGAGCACACACGAGCTCCTCTGCAGCGCTAATATTCTCCATCTGTCAGTAGAGCTGCCCAGGTTGGCTGTGATGTTAGGAACTATCACATGCAGTAAATGAAGCATGCCTGGTCAGCCACGAGCCCACTGCCATGCCTTGCAAACCTCATCATCTCCGCGCTCTCTGTGACTGTGCAGATGTTTTTCCCAGGTTGCTTGAAGGTGGGATGACTCAACTCGAGCTCCCACTCTGTGCTTCACTGACTCCCAGTTCAGCCCTCTCCTCAGTCAACCGCGGCAACCTAAACACGCTGAACCGTTGAGGCCAAAACAGAGGCTGCATTCTTTGCTGTTGAATGTAGTGGTTCACAACATTTTTTTTGTCTGATTGCAGTACTGTCAGATGGGCTTAAGCACCCCTTCATTGTACAATAGATGGGATGGCTTTGTGGAAGCTTTGTTGTTTGATAATGTTTCACCACAAAGAAAACACAGAGAGACTGTTGTGGATCTGTAAAGGACATCCTGGAGTTGATGATGATTAAGCTTTTTCTGTCAAGTTTGCATTCATACCACACCATAGCTGTTCATTTTGGCTTTTCTGCTCATTTGCTTGTGATACTCAGGTGTTACATCTGACTGGTTGCTGGGAGGGGTGTCATAGCTGGAAGGTTTCTGCTAATTATGACAATAACTATACTGAAGATCATCATCAGAGGAGCTAAACTCTTTCTATTGCCTCTAACATTTTTGTGAATTCTGTGTTAACTGAAGCTTAAACGGTCAGTTCAGCCAATTCACAAAAAGACATATTTTTCCACTTACAATTACTGTGATAGATAGTTTCAGTTTTATCTACTGTGCTTTGAGATATCTTCCTCCACTCCAATATAATTGAGGTGTAGGGAATTTTGTTTGTGGTGCTCACAGCGTTGAAAAAGTCTGCATTAGCGTGTTTCCATAAATAATGTCCCAGTTACTCAGGAAAATCCACAGAGCTCACTGAGAAATGTTTTCTTTGGAACTACTACTACTTCTACTGAAGAAAGAGCTTCAGAGGCAGATATTCAAAACCTGGGCACATAAAACCAAAACTATCTGCATGGCAAGATGCAACTAGAGGGAGGTGAGAAAATATGTTTTTGGGACTGAAGTGCAAGTGTTCTTTTATGAAAACAATCGAGCACCTCACTCACGTTCTGGCTCTGTTGTTTCAGAGATTTCGTCATAAACACTCACAGTCACACACGCACGCACAGTCCTGCACTTTCTACCATTGCTTCAGAGATG
This sequence comes from Siniperca chuatsi, assembly GCF_020085105.1. Taxonomy (NCBI): domain Eukaryota; kingdom Metazoa; phylum Chordata; class Actinopteri; order Centrarchiformes; family Sinipercidae; genus Siniperca; species Siniperca chuatsi. Next base: position 18,616,484 of record NC_058046.1, on the reverse strand, counting down.
TTGTCCATGTTGCATCAGAGCAACAGTGAAACACTACTGCATGCTCGTCATATTTTATTCATCTTAGGAGAGGCTGCAGCACTGAGGCTCTCTCCTTCCTGTGAGCCCAAAGGAGGCAGTTGTCAGAAAGCCTGAATCCCCAGATACTTTACCCATTTCTACTTCTACACACACACACACAAGTAGGCACATTTAATCGCATATCTCAGTGCTACCCTGTGTACACATATACATGTCACATTTCCATCATTGCAGAAGTGACCCTTTCGCAAGTTCCTTTTGATTTTAGGTTCATGTGGTAACTGATGACAACAGTTTTGAATGGTCCGATTCTGGAAAACAGAACGTATTAGAGAACAAAGCATTTCTCTTAATCCCTGCTGTGAGTACATTATCAACAATAGTATTCGCAATGTCTACTGATACTTGATTTTATCCGTTACCTAAGTCAGACACATTGTGGCTTAAAAAACAAACAAAAACATAGGCTGAAGAAGGAAGTGATGGCAAGTTATAAACAAAAGTATAAGTGAATCAAGTGAGAATATAAAGAGAATGTATAAAATGTTATTGATTAAAATAAATAAATAAAATACATCATCTTAAATAGATACAACCTACATAACAAATATACACATATATTATAAACTCATATACACATACATATATACACTGTCAGATGGAGCCCATCATCATTACCTCATTTGTAGACTTAAATATATATACATTTCAATTCCCCCAAGAGAATCAAGCTGTACTCTCGTTACTTCAAGATTTGGCTTAAACATACATTAAACTCACCTAGTTTTTGTCCAGACTTAAAGTACATTATTACAGAGGTCCATCTTTCTAAATAAGAATCTATCTCAAGTTGTAAGTAGAGCAGTACAGACTTTAACATGTTAATTTACCCAGTTATTGAATTGTCATTTCATATGGAGGTGATGAGACCAACAACAAGGACATAATGACATCAATAACAACAACAACAGTTGACTAAAAATAGGATGTATGAGCAACAAGGCCTCTAATGATGTTCATATTTAATTGGACAGGATATGCTGACAGCAGGCCTCTGGTGTTGCTCGACCTTTACAGGCAGATTTGCGTGATGCTGAAGAGGCCCATGCTTCAGTACACATTTAGCAAGGCATGCTTACAGAGCACTCTACCACATACACTCAGATGAATGCATCCAGACCACTGCATCCTGTCTGACTGTGCACATTAAACAGCTCATCAAAAACAGATAAATAGCTTGTGTACAACAACACTCAGAGTGACAAATGAGCTGCCTGTTCTCGTGCTATCCTTTCAGTCTCTTTTTATTAAAAGAACATAAAGTCAGAAAGTATCTGTGATGATTTTCAATTCAATTCAGATGCTGTCTGTTGTGCCTACTTTCCTCCAGCTTGTCTCATCTTCCTTCACTTCAATTAGTGTTAATTTCCCAAACTCCACATGCATGGGCGTCAAACACTTTCGATTCTGCTGTGGGTTATATGTGTAGGTAGTGAAAGCAATATAGACTGCATACTAATGGCAAGAGAGTGTTTTTCCAGTGGAGCAAAAATTTCTATCGATTCAAAACACGTTTTGGCTGCATTATACTCTGTTCTGTTTTTGTGGTTGATTTCTCCTCGTAACTGTCAACTATCATTAAATGAAGAAATAGGCTTAAAATGTTTGTTATTAAATTCTGTAGTTTTGCAATTATCCCCAAGCTTCACTAAACCAAAAAAGAACCAAAGATCCACTTCACATTTGCAGTAAGCGTTTATAATATATAAATATGGATTCCAGTTGGGTACAGTGATCTATAGTCAGTGGTTAGGACAGTTTTGAGAGTCTTGCACTTGAAGTGATCATATTATGCTTTTTGACTTTCTCCTTTTCCTTTATTGTTTATATATCTTTTTTGTGCATGTAATAGATTTGCAAAGTGAAAAAGCCCAAAGTCCACCCCAAAGGGAGTTAACCTCTCCACAGAAAACACTGCTCCTGAACTGCCTGAAAACAGCTCCACTGTAGTCCAGCCTTTACTTCCACAACTATCTACTTCACTATGTAGCACATGTCATAATGCATGAATTGAGCAGTTTCCACAATATGACCTAAATATGACATTCAAATAACGTTAGATACCCTCCAGGCAGTCATGGGCATAAAGTTGTTGCTGTGATGTAGAGACTGTGCACAGTTAAAACGTTACGTGTGAAAGATAAATTAGTTACAAATGGAAAACTTACCACTCTGAAACGTCTTGCTCCAGTCTCGGATGTGAAGCTGGTTCGGGTTGTACGGCTGAAGCGGCTGAGGCGGCTTTGTTTTGGATCATACTACCTTGCTCGTCAGGACCCGCCTTACTCTGCTTCTGATTGGCTAGTAGTCCTTACCTAGGTACTGGCATGTGCAACTCCCAACAAAGATCAAAAAGAAGTGAGATGCGTCACTCGGTAGCTAAAACGGAGCGTTCAAGACACAGGGTGAAATGAGGTGCTGCAGCAATGTGCAGTATGGGAAAAATATGGTGTTTTATAAAAAATAAACCATGTAAACCTATTATGGTACAACCCCAAAATAAAATTATGAATCTGAAAATTAGCATAATATGACCACTTTAACTTGAATATTTCCATTTTATGCTACTTTATACATCTACTCCTCTACATTTCAGAGGGAAATATTGTATTGTTTTATTCCCCTACATTTAACTTATGCATCTTATGCATTTTTATAGATTATACGCAACAGAATGTGAAGTAGTTTAAAATTAGCTCCACATTAACCAGCTGCAACATTTAAATGCAATAATATGATATGTATGATAATATAATATAATGCATAAACCTTGACTAGAATCAGTAGTTGTATGGTAGCTGTCTTAAACCACTAGGCCACTAGGACGACTCTGTACTTTTTATTCTCTTTGAAGACCATGAAAAGTAGATTTTTTCACACACATACAGTGGCAGTATCAAGTGGATACATTTGATTACCTGTCTGTTTTCCTGGAAAATACAAACTACTTGACGGTTTTACTGAATACCTACTGTTAACTGTGCTTCATGCTGAGGCAGCAGCTTGTATTGTCTGAAGTGATCCCAGCATGTGGTGCTGTGGGAAGGATCACCCCTTTACTCCAGACAGCATCTTTAGTAGCCTCTCTAATCCTCTTTCCCCAGCTTTGAATCTTGTAGACTTATCTGGCTCTCATGGATATACATAGGTCAAAATGTAAATGTTACATTTGTTGACAGTGAGCTGAAAAACTCAATGGATCAACAGGGCAAAGTGTAAATGCAATGATTTTTCTAGTTGAAAATGGATTCAGTTGTGTAGGATTAGTCTGGGAGACCTCACTGTGGTTTTCTAAAAGGAAGAAGAGGACTTCAGCAAAGGGGAAGTGAGTTTTTGTCAATACTGATCACTTGCAACCAGCCTCAACCTGGCACCTTCTGATTTCACCCCAGCTGTCTTCAGAGCTTCTGTAGCACACATTTACTGTAATGGTCAGTACCTTTGGAAAAGTAATTTCAGCCTGAACCGTAATTCTTTACATTGCTTTAAAAGTAAAAACAAAATTCTCTTTTTATTTCACTCTCACCGCAGGAGGTCAGAGGAAAGGGTTAGCTGTAGAAAACAGTGCTGGAGGATTCAGCTTCTTGCTTAAGGACACTTCAGCAGAGTGGGTGCTTGTTGACACAGGAGCTTTAATGTGTGTCCTACAGTAGAAGGTCTGTCTCCCTTCTCACTGCACTGCTGAGCACCCGGCTGTTTTTCTGTTCTTACACTGTCCAACGGAGAAGAAGCTGTGTGATACAGAAGGACAATTGTAACTTCCTCTGTGACTAAGTTCCCTCAACACTACAGTCTACAGTCTACACTACTGTAGGACACTGCTGTATTCATTTTTGTGTTGACCAAAAAACTAGAGTAACCTTTTTTGTGGCATAAGGATTTAAAGCTGCTCTAATCAATACTTTATATCAACAATGAATCAAATGTCTTTGTGTAATGTAAGAGTTGTTGCTAGTAGTGATGAACCTACAGAGAATTATCACCCGACTGCAGTTCCCAACAGCTAAACAAAACTTTTTAACATCAGCTCCTTGGTTTGGGTTCTATGCCCCGTAAATGTACCGTTTGGTTCACTCTTACTGCTCTCATTACTGCTTTCCAGCCACAGCATGCAGCTGTTTTCAGAGAAAAAGCTCTAAAAACTCACTGTACACCACCTGCTCAGCACCAAACAGCAGACAGACACAGTTAGTGACTAGCTGGTGAACATAGTGGATCATTTAGCAGCTAAAAAGCCTAGTATTTCCTCAGGAGTTGGTGGAGACCGAAAACACAGTTAAAAGAGAGAATATTGGACTTACATTCACCAGTTGGCCAGAAACACAACTCCAAATGAATGATAATGTTGCTCTATAAATGCTGGATGTGTAAATGAGCAACTGTTTGCTAACAAGTTTGCCATAACAACTTTAAAGGTGATGATTGTTTCCACTTACCTTAAATCAGTTAATGCAGTTTAAAGGAATAATTCAACATTTTGGAAAATGTGCTTTTTCGCGTTATTTCAGGGAGTGAGATGAGAAGATCGATATTAATCTCATGTCTGTGGGTTAAGAACAGATCTAGAGTGAGGACGTGGTTAACTTAGCTTAGCATAAAGACTGGCGGCATGGGGAAACAGCCTGGCTCTCTCCGAAGTTCAGACATACATATGCTACCAAAACATCAAACGTTTACTAATTAACATATTGTATGTCATTAGTTCAATCTGTCCACAAAACAGAAATGTAAAAACAACCATTTATGATTTTAGGGGAAAGTTACATGTTACAAAAAATGACTGAGGATGTGAACCCCAGTCTCCGGAGATGTCCTGAGTTTCGTACACTCTCCATCCACTCCCAATGACTAGTGGTACATAATGTAGCACTTCCTATACTAAAGGAAACATTGTCAGAGAACATAATAATCCAGGCAGCAATTACATTTCTCCTCAAAACGTAATTTGCAAAACAAATTAGAAGTATATAAAAATATTTTCTAGGAGATAGGGATGGGTTGCGTCCATGGTTCTGTGTGTATAATTTAACATTTTTAGATTTGGACTGACATTATCAAGTCTCACATTGACATCCCAAATTTAAGTTATGTTTTTCTGGCCTCTTGTTTTACAGAACAGTTGTTAAAGCTCACAAATAGTAAATACTGAGTCACATTAACATTAAAAATATTTAATAGCAAGTGGTTCCAAATATAACTGAGCCGAACACCCACTCTTTGGTGCTGTTGAGAACACTTCTTTTTAGTAAAATGTAGGTTTTCTCGTTGTTCAGCATGGAAAAAGAAAGTGCCTTTTTCCCAGTTAATAAATAACTGTATTTCTTTGCTGCATATTGTGAAGATGTGTTGTGCTTTCACAGTTTAACTTAATAATGTGTTGTTGAAAATTGCCTCAAGTTCCATATAGAGGCATTTCCTATTTCTCCCATCACTCCTCCTCCTCCTCACCAGCTAAACGTTTGCTGAAACCCTCTGCAATCCCCTCTTAAGTCTATACAAGCAGAGAGGTTCACAGCCGAACTGAGCTGCAGAATTCACTTCTAATTAAAGCAGAGAGATCTTCTGTGCTTATTGAAGGTGGGAGAAGAAAAAGAGGAAAGCTCTTTTCCTCTTTGAAAAACTGAAAAGCTGAACTGCAGATATTGTGTAAGGCCCTGAATGAAGAGCTTTGTTAGGGTTGGATAGTGGAAGACATCATTTGATCTCCCATTGACAGCGCCTCCCTGCTGCAGAATAATTACTTCTTTTATGAAGCCATTAGAGAGGACCGATTCAAGTGATTGTTTCTCAAATGTCCATCTATGTGGCCAACTGGGATCTGGGAGTGGCAGCCACTGGGTGAAACCAGGAACCTGGGATATTTTTCTCTGTTTGGAGCTTTGTGACACATCGTTAGTGCCAGGACTATCTCCCCAATTGGCATCCAAGGTTTTCTTACAGCACTTCTCTCCCCATTCTTTGCGTCATTCCTTCAGATTTACAAACAGGCTCCACACTGCTTGTCTACAAGTAGAAGAATTAGTGCTAATCCAGATTTTGTGTAAATGATTTATTCCTTTTTTGGTTTTGGCTCATGCCTAATTGAACTCTGCTGCTTTGTGGCCACAATCACAATGGAGCCATTATTTCTTCACTCCCATTTTCTCTTTGACTGTGTCAGTTGCTTATCACGGTATACTGGTGGAAATGTCCATGATCATCAGTCACTCAATTACAATGCTGTAGCTTAACGTTACTGTGCACCAGTCAAAGAAGAGGATTACATTATTTTTAGACCCTTTAATTTACCTCTTCTCTTTCAGAGTAAAAGGTCACCACTGAGCTTAATGGACCATTGAGTATTATCAGGATTACAATGAGCTTTTTCCCTGCCATTCTGGGCTTAATTTTTAAGCTTCATAGGGTGTGCTTAAAAACTCTTCCAGTGATTGGTCTGTTCAACCTCTCCAATGCCAAATGCACTGGCATTTCTAATTCCCCCGAGGCTTTGGGAGGGTGTAACCAACAGAGTTAAACACAGCAATCATATCATGACAGCAATAGACCGTTTATATCAATCTCTTCAGTAAGTGCCTGTTTCAAAATTTGCGAAAAACAGGAAATGCAAAGCCAGTCAAGCACACAACACAAGGGTCAAATCTCGTGATTTCTGTCAGACAGGATCTGAGAAAAGGTTGGTTTACTGTGCAGTCACTGTACAATCACTGCTGATTTGGACCTTCTGGCCAAAAACTCCACCTACTTCTTGTTGATATGTAAGCTGCATGCTCTATTCTGCTATTCTGTACATGTTAAGTACAATTCAGGTTTTTTAGAGTTGAAAAATAAACTTGTCAGTGCTCATTTGACACATATACACTGATACTGATATATCTGTGCTAATACACCAATAAAATCGACCTTACTGATGTTTTGGTCGAGATCTAGTTTTCTCCAGGTATGGTAGCTGAGATGTGCTGATCTGGGGAATGAATGTGATAAAATTGCTGCTTTCCTGAAGAGTTGAGGTGTTGATGACGCTGTGAAATACGACAGTGGCAAATCCTGACTTTGCTGTTCCTTAGAAAATGTGTTGAACGCTGTCGGTGTGTGCTGACCTTTTCTAAAGTCAATATATAAAGGACCACCTGGGTACTCCCTTACTACATACGTCAAGAGATGAATGCAGATATGTAGTGTTCCAGCAGTGTGTGTGGGCGTCTTATGGACATTATTCAAGTTCTCCGATCCATTCTGCTTTCCCATCTCGTCCTAAAGTAATGATTGGTTCCTCAGCTGCTGAAGGAATTGAAAATATGTAGAACCAACAAACCAACCCAATGTTTTGACTGTAGTGGAAAAGGTGCTGAAAGCCTTTGAGGAATTGGGGTCTTAAAAACCCCATGTTTTACAATTTACATATAAACGTCTACTGTCAGACCATTCGCTTCTGTGTGCTTTGTTTTTTACAGTCGGTTGTAGGGCTAATTTTCCTTTCTTTTCTGTCCAGAGAACTGGCAGGATTTATACTTAGGCAGTTAAAATAGAGCTTCACAGTACAACTGCCACTTTGTTTGCTAATGTGCATACAAACTACTGTTTAGTTGTATTATGTAAATTTAAATTATACGTTATAAGTTTTGGTCAACAGTTTGGTGGCCAAGCTAGAGGGATCCCATAAAATGAAACCATGCAGGTAATGTCAAATAAATCTAAAATGAAAAGTAAGACTTCATTAATATGTTGCATCATTAACCTCTCAGCAGGCCATTAATGAGAGGTTAAAGAAAGGAGAGTGGGGGCACTGGATATCTTATTTGCCACTGATCTGCAGCTTGTCTACAATCATTACAGCAAAGATTTTTTACTTTTATAGACAGAGTTTCTAGTAATAGATAACCTACTGATAAATAACAATACTATGTATAATGGAAAACTATTTTTAGAAACGTTATCACAGGGTATGTGAAGTGGCATTCAACACTGTAGCAGAGGTGGATGTTGTCTGTAGCAAATGGTTCATAGTTGTCTTGTTGGTTTCTTGCTGCTTCCCTTCATATAATCTGTCACTGTACAGAGATTGTTGCAAACATCTTTGCTGATGAGCTTCCTTTTGAGTGGCCACCAGTAATTAAGTGTTTTGGGCATTAAGCCAATCACTAATGCGGGCACACACTGAGATCAAAGACAGGTTTAATTAAAATGGCTGAAACAAAAATGGGATGCCAAAACTGTAGCGCATACCGTGGTAACTTTTGCCAAACACTAAGCAAAGAAAACTGCCTTGGCAGTGTGATCCTGTTGTTATTGGAAGCAGTCATGTTCACACTCCAGTTTTCAGGGGTCATGCGCTCCTAAGAGTTGCCATCTGCGCTGAGCGAGCCGCTTGAATCTGTTCTGCAGAGCAGCAAAAGTTTGGCATCTAACTGGTTTATTTGAGCTTTCTCAGTTTTACATGTGAACTGCAGTCTTTTTCTATACTGCAAATATCTTCAAAAAAGTTTTCTTATTGCTACACCTGCACCGCTATTTACATTCATTTGGTGTCAGAATACATTTGATTGTTTTATGCTTACGTATTAAAGACATGTTATGTCTTCAATCCTCATTCAGAGATGGTCTCAACAGTCTTGCTGCTTTCTAGTGGTCTAGAGCTTTCTCCTGAACCTGTAATGAGGCATCAGACAACTTTGCAAATAGGACGGTGTGGAATAATCTCTGTAAACTTGAACGCAAGCATGACCAGTGTTATCACCGGGGGAGGAATGTGATCTTTAGTTTGATTTGATTTGACATACACAGCTAATGCGCACTGGCAGGCCAAACACACTAGGAGAGCGGAAAGACAGGCCCCAGGGTGATGGGAGGGTCAGGGCTGCTGCTGCTAACACTGTTAACCCTTCTGCTGCTGAAGAACCGAAGACATCCTACATGTTACAGCACAGTACTTTTACAGGATGGGACTTAAAGTTGACTGTGTGTGCACATAATACAAACAGGGAGTTAGAAATGACAGTGAGAAAAGACACAAATGGTTTCCTTTCCCACTAATTCTGGTGCCAGTGCACCGGATAACCTCTTCTTCCTGCCACTGTTAATACTGACCGTTTCTATCACAACAATGTATTTCTTCCCTCTAGAAGCCCACTGTTAATGACTATCAGTGTTGGTTTTACTGTGGACCAAACATAACCTCACTGACATTTCACCATACAGTCGTTTTCCTGTATTTTTCTAACGTTTAATGCTGTGAAAACACAGCAAGCAAAACCCATTTGAAACTATGCAAGGATATCACAGCTAATTTAATTCAGCTGGTGGTGATTTGCACTGAAGATTTTGCGGCTCTAGCAGTTAAAAAGCCTCACCCACGTTCGAGTGAAAAGAATGCTTTTTGGCAACCGAGAGACAGTGGAATGGAAATTGATTACATCTGCAGAACCAAGTAACAAAACAGAATATTTCATCTGCTTCTATCATGACAAAATATCCAACTCCTAAATATCCAACCTCTTCAGAGTTCAAATATTATTTTTTTTGAGGATATAAAAATCAGAAACATGTATCTATTGTCTTTTACATCTTGCATAATTTTCCCTTTTGATTACCCCATATCACATTATCAGTTTGTCTGTTTCTTGGCAGTTTCTTTCCTTCAAACCAAAAAAACAAAACAATGCATAATCACTGTTAGAAACTTTTTACTGCTGGTATCATGCTGGTATCATCTCTGTCGTAACACAGTTGTGTTCAAGGTGTTCTTACAGTAAGGTGACTCTTTGTTTGTTGAACCCACCAGCTGGCTGACAGTTAAGTGTTGTGTCTGAACTCGAGAGGTGTCACAGAGCTGACCACAGCTCTGTCTTGCTCAACCCTGCCCCTGGTCAATGAGTCCCAGGACAGATATGAAGTATATTTATGGATTGACTTTTGGAGCCATTTGCCTGCAGCACAAGCTGAGCTTGCTGTCGGCCTGCTCACCAAAGATTACCTTTGACGTTTCCTCTCCTAAATCCGCTCTGATTAAATATTTGCTGGCTCATTTAATATGAATGGGAATTAATGGTCAGTCAGCGGGTTCATGTCCGCTCCACTTGAGTAATTGCCATGATTTGGCAAAAAGACCTCTGCGGCACCTCCCATCGCGTCTGTTGCATTTCCTTTTCCTCTGTCTGTTTGTTTACAAGTGTCACACCTGATTTTTATCCACTAGTCCTGTTTTAAGCTGTAAATGAGAAGTTCACCTGCAGTGGCTCTTAATAGCACAAACTTTCAGTATGGGAAACTGTAATGTAAGGACCTGACTACGTTAGTGGCATGACATTAGGGGTGGCAATGTTGGTCTGTCAGTCACTCTGTCCACCTCTTTGGTCCAGACTGAAAAATCTCAATAACTATTCAATGAATTACCATTAAATTTTGTACAAACATTCATGGTCCCCAGACAATGAATCCAAATAACTTTGATAATCCCCTATGCCCCCCTGCCATGAAATTCAGGATGAATACATGATGAACTGTTGGTTAATTTTGGTAATCTCGTAACTTTTCATCTAGTGTCATCATCAAGTGAACATTTTAATTCCTCCAATACTTTGGTTTATGACCAAATACCCTTGAAGCTAATGACATTCCCATCAGCCTCAGCTGTACTTTGTGTAATGCTAATTAACAAATATTAGCATGCTCATGTTAAACATTATATACAGTTGCAGCAAGAATCCATCCACGCTCTTGTTACTGTCATTTGAACCTGCAGATTAGCCACAAGTTCAATTTCATTTTTGTAGATATGAATTATTACCACCAGTAATTAACCTGTGTGGCCCTGTTGCATAAGTGAGAGGCAGAGTGGGTAGGTTTCACATGCACTGTATCCTTATGCAATTCTCTCCATCTGTTCACCGTCATAAACCTGTTTACTGAACAGAAGCGCCTTGCTACTTTTAGCTATAGGCACCATAACATGGCCTGTGCACACACAGCTATAACACAATGCTCTCTTGTGCATCTTTGCTTACAGGACTTCAATCCCACCAAGAGACCACTACACATTTTCAGGATACTGTTTCCCTCCACAATGAGTTAGGAGTACGAGGCATGTTGAAATATGCAGTTTTATTTTTCTATTTAGACTTTGTAACCCTGTAGGGAACCTAACCTAGATATGATTAAATTTCTCCGAGGCAAACAAATTATTCAGTTTGATACAAAGACTGGCTTGTGCGAGAGTCAGTGCATTTTGTTCGTCCTGAAATATGAATAATTTCTCCATCGACAAGGAGCAACATACTGACACAGGACGGAAAAATCGTCATGGTTACAGAGAGTGTAGGAGTCAATTTTCGATATTGTTTATGCTGCTGTAGAAAGTAGTTGAGCTGTAGAAATGAATATGAGGAATAATTATACTGTGTAACTGCATTTATGTGAATACCTTTGGCATAACAGCTATTCATGGGAATGAAAGGATAGCTGAAAGTCATTACGTTTCAGACACAAAAGTTTGAGAAATATGCTTATTTGCTTTGTTGCAGAGAGTTAGATGATAAGGTCGATACCACTCTTGTGTCTGTCCACTAAATATGAAGCTAGAGCCAGCAGCTGATTAGCTTAACTCGGCATAAAAGCTGACAAGAAATATAGGGTATAGGTATATAACACCCTATAAAATCACAAAGGTATTTTTTAGGACACAGCAAGGCTAGCTGTTTCCCTCTGATTCCAGTCTTTGTGCTAAGCTAGCTAACTGGCTGCTGGCTTTAGCTTTCTATTTAGTGTACACACATGAAAGTGATATCAATCTTCTCATTGAACTCTCATATTTCCCAAAATGTTGAACAGTTCCTTCAAAATATAGCAGATTTATTTGTGCATGTTCTGAAATGTAGTGGGTAATTTATAAGCTTGTATCCTATTCCAACAATTAGACACCATAACAGATTTATTTCTGAAACTGTGAGACTGTGAGACAAATGAGACTCTTTTATCTCTTTTAAGTCCTAAGTGTGAACCCTACTAATATCATTTGTTTTATATTAACATTGACTGATCAGCTGCAATGCCCTTCATTTATCCCTCAGAACGTTTAGTGTTTGTCATATTGGAACGTAATTGAACTTGGTAAAGAGAGGTTTGATCTTAAAATTAACAAAATACTCAATAATTAAAATGCATGCAGACATCTGTTATGAAACCTGTCCATGCAGTTATTTAGAAGTAACAGAACAAGAGGCAAAGTTTTGAGCAGTCGGAGAGGATGTGGATTGTCTTTGTGCCCAGATGCACATAAGCAGAATGTGATCCATTTCTCCTTGAGGGTCCCAGACTCTTCTCAGACTACCAAAGGGAAAGTAAGATGGGTGGAAAGTGAAGGGGGGCGGGGGTCTTCGATGCCATTGAGGTTTCAGGTGACGAGTATTCTGCGGATTTGTCCCGGGGCAGACAGAGAGCCACAAGGGCGAGTGTCCCCTCGAATGTTCTGGAAAATTCCCTGACCCTGAGGAGTGTTGCGTTACACCATCCAATTGTAGCCTCCCTGGCTCGTCTCAGAACAGAGACTCCTTTGAGAGAGGCTGCCGAGAATTTGGGAAGTCGGGATTCAACCATCCCAGAAAAATGCAGTTATCAGTGTAAAATCTTAAACAGAATTATGATAAGAAAAAGAAAATCCATTACAGTGTAAGCTCTAGATTTAATGGATGAGCAGGCTTAACTTACCAGTTTTTTAACCTCTGCGTTCCTGTCACACATTCACACAAATAATCATCACCTTAGATCATCTTGAATAGTGTTTTTATTTCCTTCAGTTCTCACACACATTAGTTCCCAAAGACATCAGTGAAAATGCCGCAGGGTAGAGCTTAGTTTCTGTTTTTCCCCTTTTGGCTTCCCCTAATTTATTCAAGATAATGTTGAAAAGTTTGAGATGCATTTCCTTTCAGGTGATGCACTAACTGCATCTTTTTTGTAACCTGTTCATGTTATTTCTCCTTTTCCACCTGTGATAAAGCTTACTCAGGTGTACACTTATTCTTCCTTTTTTTGTGTGTGTCTTTATTGCAGATGGTGAGTCACGCCCTCTCTCTCCCGGATCGCCTCAGTGAATAGCCGGCTGCATAAAGGAGAAAGGATCTCAGCTCAGCCGCTAAATAAAACCCTCTTCCTTCTGCACAGCGTGGGAGAAAGTGCCACTGCTGTGCTGGTGTGGAATCTCTGTAGGCTGATAATTGGAGTGAAAGCAGTGTTGAGTGATCATCTTTCACTCTGAGCCACTCACCTTTCATGCTGTGGCCCCTGAGCCAGCTCTCAGGACTGGACTGTCAGCGGGAACGCAGAGAGACTCTCACGTGGACACAATTGGCAGAGCTGCACAGTTTATATGTGTAAAGCATCTTCCTCATGAGACTGAAGAGGCATACGTGAGGGAAAAGTCATGCTATTGTTTGGATGACCTTCAAACAGGATTAAGACACTAACTGACGTTTTCTTCATTTTAGCCGGGGCCCAGTGGGGCTGTGTGGTGGGAACAGGGAGAGCTGGTGTTGATTCTTCTGCTTTATGAGTTTTCATCACTGGGAGAGTGTATCTGAGCTGCAGGGCGAGCCAGCATGGCCAAGCCTCTGCTGAAGATACAGCGCTATTTCCGCAGGAAACCTGTCCGATTTTTTTCCCTCATCCTCCTCTACCTGACCGCTGGGAGCCTCGTCTTCCTGCACTCTGGCTTTGTCGGGGACAGCAGCCCCGCAGCCAGAGGGGGCCGGGACCCAGTGGTAGCTTCAGAGATGGGCAGCCGGACTTCGTTGTCAGACACTCGGGGGCTTGGCATCATGAGTAGAGTGTTTAAGGAGACACGCAGGTCTGGACGGAGGTATGGCCCTCCGTGGATGAAAAAGACCAGACAAGAGGGCCAGGAGACGGTGCACAGGGCGGGAGACAACACCAGAAACTGGAACCGTGCACTTAAAGGACGCAATGCCAAAGACATGGACGATGGAAGAGGTGGGTTATACCAAGAGTATTATACTTTACCATACTGTCGCAGTGATATTGTTTTTAGTTTGGCAGTTTTCCAAATTCATCACCCGATCCTCGTCAGATCTTCTCCCACATCCCAAAATTCAAAATGTGTTGGTAAATTAAAAAAGATGAGATTTGACTTTGGGTTATTTGACTTCTCCCACATAAAAAAACATTAAAAGAAATACAATAATTCAGTGCAGTGCTCACTTGTGCAGGGCATTTATTGGGACTAAATTAATTTTAAATGAGGGAATGATCACAATATGTGCCAACAATTGCAAAAATAATTGCAGTGTTGCAACATTTATGACTATTCAGTGTCTATGACTGGATTCTTGTGTAAAATTTTATTAACAATAATAATACATTTTATTTGAATAGCGCTTTAAAAGGTACTCAAAGGCACTTTACAAGACAATAACAGTAAAAGCAATATCATATAAAAACATATTAGAAAAATTATTATAATAACCTCCCATTGTTTTTGTCATAGTTGCTAATTAGAATATTAGCAAATTGTAAGAATTTTTCATTACAGGCTGATTTATAATGCACATCCACTGGCAAACACACAGGCAGCATTTGTCCCTCCAACACTTCATGTTAATATGAAATTGATCCAAATTAGTCTCTGATTACAAACTGCACCATCTTATTGACTCAGAATTTCTAGTTGTAATTGGTCCTGTAGGAAATCTCTTGAGAGTGGAGAGAGATTATGATTATGATTAAGTCCTCTGTCTTGTCTCAGAGTGAATCCTTCAAGGGTCTCACCCACAGTGCTTCAGCTGCAGCTTCGCTTTGTGCTGCTCGGCACATGTTCAGCCACGTCAGAGCAACATCTAAATGATTCCATGGTCAGAGGATTTACACTTTTATCTTCTCTATGTCTTTTTATACACAATCCTGTGTATAAAACTTCACAATCCTCTCAGAAAAGGTTTACATATAAACTCCTGACTGACATGCGACATCCTATCAAATCACACAACGTTTTGAAAACACCGGCGTGAGGACGGGAAGTGGCTGTCCAGAGCCGATATCTCTGACCTTGGATGGCACAAATATCCTGCATACTTATCCCTTTCCAAATGAAACACGATCAAATGAGCTGATTAGAGGATATCATTTACTCACTTGGCTCACTTCTCTCTTCCTCCTCTCTGCTTTTCTTACCCTGTCAAACACTTTTGGATAAAGTACAAATTATAAAAAACAAGCCAACATCTCCAACATGTATTCAAGAAAACACCCGATTGTCCGCCCAAACCTTCCTGTGATAGTAGTGCTAGCCCACTACTCCTCTCTTCATAAAGAAAACACAATAGAAAATTGTGTTCAGCAGTTGTGGAAACAATGCTCAGATCCTTTAAATAAGTAAAAGCAGTAACACCACACTGTTAAAATACTCTGTTACAAGTAAACATACTTAAGTATCCTGATCAAATTGTACTTAAAGTAATGCAGGATAGCTCCTATCAGAGTAAAATACTATATATAATATAATGTTGGATTATTATTACTGATGCATTGACATGTAAGCAGCATTTTAATATTGTATTGTAACTATTTTACATACTATTGGGCAGTCTCATATTATAAATTGATCATGTGTTTTGTACGTAAAGTTTTAATCTGCAAAGTAATTAGTAACTATAGCTGTGAGATAAATGTTGTGGAGTGAAATGTACAATACTTCTCCCTGATATGTAGAAGAATAGAAATATAAAGTAGCATAAAAAGACAAGTATCTCAAAATTGTAGTTAAGTGACCAGTGAGAAACATTCAGTTCAGCAGTTGCAAACATCTGGTCCAGATACGACTCGACTGACAGGGAGACGACTTCACTGGAAACCAGCACATGTTATTTGGGTGTTTCTATGTATTCATATCCATAATAACATCTTAAACTAGATGCTGAATAGCCATAAATAACTCCAGGATTTTACAATAACTCCATTGTTGTTATGTGGGTTTCTTGTTTCCCTCCAGAGTGCAGTACAGGCAGGTGGGGAATCTAAACTGCCCATAAATATGAAATATAAGTGTGAGTGACTGCTGCTCTGTCTGTGTTAGTGCTATGACAAAATGTGTCCTGATTTTTTAACTCACTCTGCTCCGGGACTGACTCCAACCTCTCTGAGCCTGAAGAGAAAATAAATAAGTGATTCTATTACAAAAACTCTGAGTCACAATACAGTACAGTACCCTGCTGTGCATTAGAGTGTAGAATATTAAACAATGTTTTTCTAGTACAGTGTCGAGCTATTTTTTTCCTATTCAAGCCCAGCAAAACAAACATGTTTACAGTGTAAATTCAAGCTGATCAAATGAAGGTCTCTCAGTCTGGCTTAGTCCTCCTCCTCCCATCCTTCCCTTCTCTGAAACACTAACCTCACAGGATTGCAGCTGAAAGTGATAATAGAGTAATTAGTAGCTTCAAAGCGTTCGTTTGCTCTCATACATCCAGCACCACTCTTTACTCTGCAGTCTGAACCATCTTTAGAAACCTGTTATGTTTGGGTTAAGAGACATTTTTCTTTCTTTCCTCTCCTCTCACTGCAAATGCACTCATTCTCACTGGCTCTGAATTTCATTTAGACGTAATATTGCACCATAAGATGCAGATTGCTGCATATAAACGCATTTGCACTCTGTGGTGCAGGGGACTTATACTGTACTGAAGGAAAAACAGGAGTAGATTTGAGAAAGATTATAGCTGAAACGCTGTTGACATTAGTTAATGTGATCCACCAGGTACAGGGAGGTTATTGTGCAACATTTGTATATTGAAAGTACAAAACAGACTAGCTAATAATAATATGGATCTGCTGTTTTATCCTTTACCCTCATATCATACTAAGCAGGAATATACTATCCAAAATGAGGTTCCAGGTTCATTTAAATAAGCGTTTCCCTTCGTCATAAAGCAGATTATTTTCCAGCTGAACAATAGTCAGGAGGAAGATTACAGCTGAGTCCTGCAGCACATCACAAGCTGCTCAAATTCAGGCCTTTAGACCATAACAATTAAAGTAATGCAGGAGACTAGGACTCTATGCTTCCCCCATTTAGCTATTAACAGAGGCTCAGAGAGGTAATGGCACAGCACAGATGGTGAGCGGCTTGTTTGTTAAAGGTACAGTAGAGCAACAGGAGCAGTGATTTAATGGGAGTGAAGAAGCTGTTGAAGGGTTGCTGTATCCCTCTGCAGAGGTTCACTGAAGCCCAACCCCCACACACTTGCTGAAAAATGTAGAGAGAGATGACTGCCACTACAGTTACAGGCCACTAGAAGGGGATGTGTGTCTTTATAAATAAATAAAGATTCTGCCCCAGTTTGGACTCCTCATGTGCTCTGTTACTACACTGTGTAGGCATATGAAGAAGAGGCTTTTGTGGATAGTACTCACTTTATGGTCAAACAACTCACAAATTATTTTGACTGTGTTGTACAGTAGCTGAAGTCAATTCTTAAGCTAGAAACATCATATACTGTATATATCTATGTAATTTATTTTAAAACGTCTGTCTTTCTGTATGCTTACCTAACTAATATTTGTTCTTCTTTTTCAGCAAAGTATATTGGCTGCTACATTGATGACACACAGAAAAGAGCGTTGAGAGGAATTTCCTTTTTTGACTACAAAAAAATGACTGTATTCCGCTGCCAGGACAACTGTGCAGAAAGGTATGACAGCAGCAAACAACAAAAAACACTTATCCACTAGTTTCAAAGTAAATTTTTTTACCGCATTTGACAAAATTTGACTAGAAGTGCCCTGACAAAATGCTATTTGAACATGTATGTACATTACCATGACAACTGGGCAGAATGCATCAGCTGATGAAGATCATGTGATATGATCAAAAGCTTCAGGACAGCTATTAAATGGACCTTGAGCTGAGATTGTTATGTCAGTCATCCGTTTCATGATAGTTTTTTCATAGTTTTATCATAGTTGAGAACACTACACTGAAGAATAACATTGCTGTCCAACCAAAATATACTAACAGCCAAAAGTATGTAGACACCCCTGCCACTTGTGTACTTTTGGACTGGAGCTGTTTTTCTTGGTTTGGGCTTGTCCCCTTTGTATCAATTAAGGGAAATCTTACTGCTACAGCATACAATAATATTTGAACATGTGTTTCCAACAGTTTGGGGAAGGCCCTATTCATGTTTCGACATGACAATGCCCCCGTGGTCCATAAAGAAGTATTTTGTGTGGAGGAACTTGACTGCAGAGCCCCTGCCTAAACCCCATCCCACCAGATCAACCTGTTAGGGAGAAAAAATTAGCTGCTAGATCACTATTAAGCCCCAGTTTCCCCCGCTGTCTATGCACCGTGACCAGTTTTTCTGTGCTGGAATACTACCTGGCCCCAGATTTTCTGTCATAACTTGATTAAACACATTAATGTTGGAATATGCGACATGAGAGCACAAAACTGAAATAATGAAGGTTTTAATGCTACATTGACGCCGTCCAAGACTCTGTTCAAGACAGGGCCTCAGAGTTCTGTAATAAAGGAGGACCCATTTTAAGACCTATATCATGTCGGGTGATATTGTGCTTTAGTGTTGCATATTCCTAAACATATGTTTGATTAAATTAGAACAAACCAGTTAACACACAGTAAGCCTTGAGCCTGGAGTTTGGCCCCTGGACTTCTGGGGCCCTGTGGTAGTTTCATTTCATAGAAAAATGTCTTGCACACTGGCAAAAAAAGCAGAAGAGGCTCTTGAGATGCAAAAAGAACCTTTGCAGATGGAATAATAAATTGATTATTTTTGCATCTCAGGAGCCTCTGACTTTTTTTGTCAGCGTGCAGGCAATTTGTCTATAAAATGCGACTGTTTTTTTATTATATATTATATCTTTTGAAAAGCCTGGATTCAAGAGCACCTTTTACAATTATTTGGCCCTGTGGTAATTAACCGCTGTGCTAGGTTGATAATCCAGCCTTGCATCCAAAACCTTTGGGATGAATTGGAGAGCCGACTGCGAGTCAGGTCTTATCGCCCAACATCAGTGCTCAACCTCAGTTATGCTCTTGTGGCTGAATGGGAGCAAATACCTGCAGCCAGGTTCCAAAAATCTTGTGTCTTGCCTTCCCAGAAAGGGTTGAGGTTGTTATATGAGCATATGGTTTTTCAACGACACATTCAACAGTCACATATGGATGTAATGCCCAGGTGTCCGCATACATTTGGTCACATACAACACCCTTGTACAATTTTTGTAACTAAATTGGAGGGAGACCTGATGAAAATTTTGTTCATTCAATTTAAGGTATGCATATGTACATAAAAAAACATCAGCTGATAATAATATCTAATATCTGTATTTGTCGATTCTGGGTGTTTGCATGGGGTTAAAACATGGGAAAACAGTTATGTATGCTCCAGTTTTCAAAGCATTTACCTCTCTGCTCCTCTCCTCCATTTGTCTCCTGTTTCCTCACATCCTGTCTCCCTCTGACTGCTCCCTCACCGTCTTTCTCTCACCTATTTTTTTTCTCCCTGAGGAATAACGGGGACGGCTCTATCGAATGCATTGAATTACACCCATCACTGATTCAAAGAGTGGAGAATAGGAGCAGAGAAAGAAATGCTTGTTTTCAGCATCTTCTTGCTTCTTGCTCCTCGCAGCCTACCCGGCTCCTCTCACAGAGCAGCGAGTTAATAAAAACAGACAAACAAATGAGGGGCAACAGCACATAGCAGCACACAGAGGTTTGGGTTTGATTGACAGCCCAGGGGATTTGTCCTGTGTGAGGGGTGTGTTAGACATCTAATTGCATCCGAAAGGCCTCTTGGGAGTCAGATCCTCCATGAAGCAACAAAAAGGAGAGAAGAGACCTTGTGTGATGGATTCAGTTTTCAAGTATATTTATAATTGGCTTTGCCTCACAGCAAGTGTGATTTCTCTCATCTTCACCAGAGAGATGTTATTCCAGTTGTAATGTTTGGATGTGTTCTCATCTTTACCTCTGTGCATCATTTGTTTGGTTCTGCTTATCCAGTTGCTCTAAATGATAATCTGTATTGGCCTGTGAAGGATTAAGGCACATAATGAAGGCTCAGAACAATCACTTGAACCTCTCTGTCTTCCTTTACTAACGATACTAATCCTTTTTCCTTTCGCTTTCCTCCAGAGGTTACATGTACGCGGGTCTGGAGTTCGGAGCAGAGTGCTACTGTGGGCACAAAATCCAGGCGCCCAATGCTTCAGAGAGTGAATGCAATATGGAGTGCAAAGGGGAGAAGAGCAACCAGTGCGGAGGAGCCAACCGACTGTCCATCTATAGGCTGGAGCTGAGCCAGGAGTCAGCGCGCCGCTGTGAGTCTGATGCTCTGCAGCAACAAAAAAACTCCACACGGGGCTATCAAGTACACACAACAGCGCACTGTCATGTTTGAAATTTGAATAATTTCTTTCAATAACTTTAATCGAAATTTGGTCCTAAACATTTTTATTTGATATTGAAAAAATGTGAATATTGGAAGTGATGTCCATGTGCTGAGAAAGACATGAGCAGACCTGAGTATACTGTATAAATGATCCACTGAGGGACAAAGATTCTATTTTGATTCAGAAATGATAACGAGCCTGGCTGTTTTGAGGGAAAATATTTGTTTTATTTTGGATTAATGCCACATTTGGGAGCAGGCTGCTCTGTTGTGTTTACCTCTTTCCCTGGAGAGCTGTGCTACCTACATAGCCCAGCCAGTCGTGGTCTGCATCTTAAACACTTGCTGCCTGCTGCTGGAAAACTGAAGTGAAGTGAAGGAAGGGCTGATTATCAGAAGTGAAAAATATCTGTGTTGAGGTAGTTTGTTAAAAAATTGTTGCAAGACAGTGTATGTTCCTTTCTTTGGTACTTTTTGCTTTGAGATTTTAAAAAGTCCCGGCCACATGGTGAGGTAACTTTTCTCTTTCTTCCCCGTTGCTCTTCCTTTATTCTCATCTGCCTACTACTTCTTAGAAATAATCTCCTGATGAAAGGAGAGAGTTAGTATATACATCTATGGTGAATATTTATGCAACTGAATCTAAATCTTACTTTCCTGGTCCAGTTCAGTTTGTTTATTGTTATTTTCGTTTCTGCTTTTTTACCCCTCTGTTTGCCATATATCAGACTGCTGAATAAGCTCTTCATATTTGTGTTTTCACCTCTGACCCCAATCATCATGTGAGCCCTGCTCAGAACATCAGAGAGGAAATGCAGGAAATGTGTTGAGGTGGCTGTTTTTCAGTTTTTGCCACTTAGAGACACATGATTGAGTGTTTACAGTAAAAGTTAACTGCTATGATAATCCTGCACAGTGCACAGATATTATTCTGCATTTATTTCCTTTGCCTCGTTGTTATACAGCCCATCCGTAGCTGTGTGTTAGCATCAATGTTCTATTATTTGCTTCTCAAGACCTTGTTTGTAATATATGTTTGGATGCTGCATGTGTGTGAGTCAACAGATCGCAAAAAAAGCATTTCAGTTTGATCTAAAAAACTATGCCACAGAAAAAGAAAGAGGACGCACTGAAGATATACTGCAGGGGAATAAAGAGAACTTGGACATGACATTAAAAATCCAACTTTAAGAGAGAAAAAGGTCAAAAATGAATAAAACATTAGATACACACACATGGCTAGATTTTCTTCAGCAGTGACTTAAAACAGTGGTTTTCAATCTCTAACGAAGTGATGCTGCTCACAACCTTCCTGCCACAGGCTGCATACAATAAACAGTTTAACCGTGATTTAAAACCACTTTCCCTTTTCAGGTTGTTTTGTTTGATTAATCATTCTAAACAGTCTTGAGGCTGAATGAATAATTGTTCAATCATTCTGTAAGTAAGCTAAGATGTAAGTGCAGAAGCAAGAAGCATCTTCTTACAGATAAACCAACACCTTCCTCTGAAATAAAAGAAGCAGCTCTTCCCTGCTGTTGTGATATGGTCTATCCATCAGACCAGAGTGAGGATTTGAGGTTAAAGGTCATCAACACACTGCAGGGATGTAAATGCTGCTATTGGTTGAGTCTGCTGGCAGGTCAGGGCCTCAGTAGACTCAGGGAGGGTTCCGGTGGGATCTCTTCATTAGGGGTCAGTGAATAGAGGCCAAGCTAATGGAAGCTGTGCTCAGTAACCATAAAACTGGAGTATATTGTGGTTCTTTTTTCCTATTAGTGAATAACATTTTGGTTCTGTCTGTTTCAGATGGCAGCGCTATTTTCAAAGGGTGTTTCCACAGGCCAGAAAACATCACTCTGGCACTTCCTTTCAGCTCGGTCATCCAAAACATGTCTGTGGACAAGTGTGTGGACATGTGCACAGAGAGGGTGAGTGGATGTGTGTATTCATGCATTGTACATTTCTGCATGTGTCTTCAGTGTGTAATGGCTGCTGTATTTCAGGAGAAATCACTGGCCGTCCTAGCTGGAGATCGATGTTACTGCGGCTTCCCAACTCCTCTCTTCTCCCTTCATGAGCTGGAGAATGAGGACATGTGTCACCACCGCTGCCACGGGGAAGAGTTTGAGAGCTGCGGGGACGACGAGTACTTTGTGGTATACCAGACACAGGTTCAAGGTAAAGTTTGGTGGCTCACGCCTGGCAGCACAGTCACAACAGTATAATAAGGGCACGTTCAAATGACAGGCAGGAAACTCAAGTGTAAGTCACAGCAGGAAACACATGCATGCATATTGACAGCACAGTCATACAGTGATGTATCGAGTGTGAAAAAGTCCAACTGCTGAGTTCATGTAAACTAGTAAATACATGACTCTACCCCATGTTTCTTTTTTCATACCTCTGTGTGTACTAGAGCAGGTATACAGTATATCATCTATATAATATATTAATGGTAGCACTTTATATTAAGGTACACATATTCACCATTAACTAGTTGCCTGTTAGCATGCATATTAGTAGCATATTGGCTTCTTATTAGTCATTATAAAGCACTTATTAATGCCTTATTCTGCATTCCTTTTCTGTCTTACCTTTTGTTTTGTTTTTTAAGCACTTACAGTAATTTAGTTTCCAATAAAATTCACTTTAAAAATGTACTGTCATCAAATATTTACTGTTACTGCCATCTTTGATAATAATAAGACATACCTTTATCACAACACTTTAATAACCAAATTTTAAAAAAACAACTTTGTTTTTGTTTATGTGAAAAAAGAAAATAATATAAAACAGATATTGACTAATATATATTAAAAGTTTTTTATTATTCCCAAATGTCTTTATCAAACCCAAAAGTCTAGTATCAGTCTGCTCTGGCATATGCGTTGTTGTAGACAGTGTTTCCTCAACACACTGGACAGCTGTGGCTTGGATCAGCAAAAACACAGAGCTCAGTAAACAAAAAAGGATGCTGCGAAGCAAAAAAACAAAACAAAAACAAGCTGCAGCAGAAAGTGAAATCTGCACCTATTGTCTATTTTACTCTAGAATTTTTTTTAACTGACCAAACATCTTAACCAACACATTAACATCAGTAACTGGAAACTATTAGGATATTTTTGATGAAGTGGAATCAAGCTAATCCACGCACAACAAAAAATAACTTCATAATGTGTCTATATCCCTGTATTTAGACCTTTCATTTTCTCTAATGATGTTAAATGATAAAACATAACAATGTTTTATTTCTTTAGCCCATGTTATTACAGAACTATGCTAAAATAATCAGGAAGTAACTAACTTTCAGTATCTATTTGAAGCTTAAAAGTCATAGACCACTGTCTTTCACGCCACATATGGAAGCACTGTCACAGATCATGCCCATGTTTATCACTGTAGTAAACAGTAATTTTATACATACAACAAATCAGTAATACAGCCTATTGGTCTTGGTGTTTTGTCAGACAACCGCTGCATGGACCGGCACTTCCTCCCCACTCGTGCCAAGCAGCTGGTGGCTCTCGCCAGTTTCCCCGGAGCTGGCAACACCTGGGCTCGCCACCTCATAGAGCTCGCCACTGGCTTCTACACCGGCAGCTATTACTTTGATGGCTCCCTTTACAATAAAGGTAGGCTTCAACATTTTATCTGACGTGATTCGCAAACATATCCATTCATGAATACACCTCTGTTGATTAAATACATTCACTGTGGGATGTCATTGTTTCACAGGATTTAAAGGGGAGCGGGACCACTGGCGGAGTGGGAGGACGATCTGCATTAAGACACATGAGAGTGGCAGGAAGGAGATCGAAGCGTTTGACTCCAGCATCCTCATGATCAGAAACCCCTACAAAGCCCTCATGGCAGAATTTAACAGAAAATATGGCGGCCACATTGGATTTGCCTCCCAGGCCCATTGGAGAGGGAAAGGTGAGCTGCTGTAGCCACAATATTGTACAGTATTTATAACAATGCATCCTGCATACTAATGTAAACAAACAGAAATAACTTTTTTTTAAACTAAACAACTGAAGACATGCTCAGTGCGTGCTGTATTGAAAAAGCGGAGTTCGCCAAGTAGTTCTTTGTGTATCCAGTGCCGTCATTTGATGTGACAGTGACATAGTTGGAGGCAAGGAGGAACTACAGGCTACTTCAGCAAGCAGGAGAACTCTGCTTACTCGGTCAATACAGCACACACTGAGGAATTTATTGCTTCAAACACTTCCTCCTGCTTAATCAAATTTAATGGAAAATTTGTCATCAATGTCACTGGGAGTATGTAGTAATAATTAACGAACTGGGTGTATGGTGACGTAGGCTGGTAAGGAAGTGGATGAAATGAGCAATAAACCTAGGATGCTTTTGACCTTATAAACCAATGTGGCTCAGCACAAAGTTTGTGAATTGAAGATGTTTCAAAACCATTTCAAACGTGATATCAGGAACAATCTGTCTGTTTTCAGAAAAGAGAAATGAAACAAGTAGCCAACCAACCACAACCACAGGCACTCTGGTTAGTGAGTTATGTCATCAGGTGGAACCAGCTTGTTCTTTAGACTTGTGCTAGATTTCATTAGGAAATGTATACGTATGGACTGTGTGTATAGAAAATGTGTACATTCTTCACAGAAATTCTTCCCAGTTGTGATGATTAGACACTTAAAGCAATAGGTCGAAATTTTGGGAAATACATTTGTTTGCTTTCTGTGGGAGAGTTAGATGAGAAGATTGATACCAGTCTCATATCTGTTTGTTCAATATGAAGCTACAGCCAACATCTAGTTAGCTTAGCTTAGCACAAAGACTGGAAACGGGGAAATAGCTAGCCTGTTTTTCCAAAGGTAACAAAATCCACCTGTCAGCACCTCTAAAGCTCACTAATAAACACATTATATCTCATTTGGCTCTGAGTTAGGCATCCAGCGGAGACTGCCCCCAGCCAAGAAATAGTCCGGCACATAACCCCTCAAAAAACAACGGGTTGTTGTGTTTACACCTCGGTTTTTGTATGAATTAAACAAACGAGATATAACATTTTAATTAGTTAGCTTTAGAGGTGCTGGTAGGTGGACTAGGCTAGCTACTTCCCCTTGTTTCCAGTCTTTGTGCTAAGCTAATATAATGGGCTGCTGGCTGTAGCGTCATATTTAATGGACAGACATGAGAGGGGAAATCAATCTTCTTATCTAACTCTTCACCAGAAAGTGAATAAGCTTATTTCCCAAAATGTCGAACTATTCCTTTAAGAAAGCTGTTGGCATGAAGGAACAGAACATTTTTAAGCCTTGTGCATCAATCCTTTATGTTACAGCGTATATATGTATCCAAGTAACTTCCTCTAAGATTATGCTCAAGTAAAAACAAATCATCTTACGGTTTCTGTAATAATTAGCTGCTTGATATATAATATAGATTATAATGTTGTTGATATGTTGATAATATATCATATTAAGACAGAGTACTTTTACAGACTTAATTTGTCCCTTTTTGACCATTACATTTTGTCTTACATCGAGTGTGTCACCCTGCATTGTACAGCCATTTAATCAGCACAATTTAGTCCAGCTAAATTCCACTTGATGATTAAGGATTATTAAAAAGGTCATTGTTCATGGCGTGATTAAAGAAATGAAACTTTTGGGTCCAGTAACTCTTTGTCTATAAAATGTTATGCCCTGTGCCAAGATATCCTTATATTTCATGCATATTCTGCTTTTCTCAGTGCATTCACCCACCAAAGTGTGTCCTGGTAACCATGGAAACTGGTTTTGTCTTGTCCGTGTATTGTCTCTCTGAATGTCTGCTAGGTTTAATCGATTTTCCCGAGGATGGAGACTTGCTGACCCAGCAGTTGTCTCTCTTTGTGAAAACATCAGCACATTTGGCCTGCCATTTCCAATGACTGTTTATTCCTAGTGTTGGTGGGGGAAATGATGCAGTGACATCAGTAAAGAGAAAGGCTTTCTGACAGCTGCCACTTTGAATACAGAGAGAGGATCCAGTTTAAGAGTCAGTGTGACATTGTGTTTGGGGGGGTCACGTGTACGATGTGATGCACTCACCTCTGCAGCGGGAGGGAGACTGTGGGGCTCAGATGATGTTACAGACACTGATGCCTTCCGGTGTGGCCCCATAAAGTAAACTCAGGGCCAAATTTAACTTATTTTGGAGGGCATTTCATTTTACAAAGCACAGTCTGTTATTTTTCAGTGTTATCTGCTGGATTTAGTTAAAGGCTTTTACATAAACCCCTTCATTTGGGTTTTTGAACTCAAACATCTCCTAATAAGAACATTAATATCTTAGCATCATTAGCAGAACAGGATGTTTAGGGGGAGGGCTGCAATTATTTTAAGCTCTGGTTTCTTTTGAAAGTCTGATAGGAAAGAGAACAGACCCAGTGTGATCAGAGATGCAGTTCCTCAGTGTTTCTATACAGCTGGTTGTGTTTTTAGATGCAGTATATAATATTCTGTCCACTGTGGTACTAAAGTTGCCTCTCTCATTGGTTTCTGAGACAGCATTCCAAACTCAGCAGGCTTTAAACTTTAACGACAACCTCTCCTAACAGTAAAGATACATTGCTAATGCAGCACGGCTCCTGCCAGCCGCTGCTTTTATGGGCCAGTAGATTATCAATGAGTAAAAGTTGCAAGCAAAGGATTTTGCAAGAGTACCCCTGCAGTTTGACTGACAACCAAGAATGTCCACTATATATTCCAAACATTTTAGAAATGACTTATTGTACCCTGCCATGAAACGCAACAGACCTCTCAGCTAAATGACATCCGTGTTTTGCACATATCATGACTCTCACTTCCTCTTTATTCAGCACCCACATTGACTTTTAAAGTGTTATTTTCCTGTCATTTTTGTATTTTGCAGCTGCTTTAAAATAATAATAATAATAATAATAAATGAATTAATCTGTCACTTTTACTCCTACTTAAGAATAATAGCTATTTAACAAATTTCGTACAACTTACGAAATACTCACCTTTACAGTTGCTGCTTTCTTGTGTGCAAACACACATTTGATAGGATGTTTCATCACTTTTTTCATTTATGAGAGGTGCAGACAACAAGAATAAAGCTTATATTGATTTATCAGTGTCTGCCAGCGGCAGGATTTCTTTCCTGTTCCAGTTTTGATTTTTTTTTGTCTACATTTCAGCCAATTTCCTATTATTTCATCCCTATTATAAATTTACTAGATTGTTATTAATTTCACATATTAATTGCTAGCCAATATTAAATATTTGACACATATAAAATAATGAACAATAAAACAACCACAAAACAATATGGTAGATGTCAGATTGGCTATTCCTGCTCTGAGCATACATGTGATTAATTGTGACCACTTGAGAGCTACTCTTAAACATTACTCTTACACTTCACTGTAATATGTAGTTAGCTGCTTGATAAATGTGCCTTATTCTTCAGTTTTAGTGAATAACTTTTTACTGGCTCTTTAGAGCAATTTATAATTTTTAAATGTTTGAGAAACAAGGGTCCTGATTTCTTCAGTAAGATGAGCTGAGTGGTTGTTCTGTCTCCCATGCTTCAGTTTGCATAATATGATGGACTTTAGCTAGTACATTGGTACCTTCAAGTCCATGTTCATTTATTTTCTGTCCTCTCATTTGTCCTGTAGAGTGGCCCGAGTTTGTGAGGAACTATGCCCCTTGGTGGGCGTCCCACACGTTGGACTGGCTGAATTATGGGAAGAACGTCAAGGTAGTCCACTTTGAGGATCTGAAGAGGGACCTGTTCTCCAAGCTGAAGGGGATGGTCCAGTTTCTGGATTTGAAGGTTTCTGAGGACCGCCTGCTTTGCGTTGAGGGCCAGAAGGATGGAAACTTCAAGCGATCAGGGCTACGAAAGCTTGAATATGACCCCTACACTCCTGAAATGCGAGCGAACATCAATGAACTGATCAGAACAGTAGACACTGCCTTGAAGAAAAGGAAGATGTCCGGAGTTCCAGAGGAATATATGCCAAGATGATAAATGTGATCCCCTCGTTTCCTTTTATTTCCTCCTTTAATTGGACTGTTCTGTCAACAGACTCTGCACCATATTTTGTAGGATTACATGACTTAAATATTTTTTATCCCTGTGAAGTCACATAGGTTGAAGCTGTAGTAAGAAGAAAGTCTTTTTATTCTCCTATTTTCACTTTTTATTCGTCTTATTTCATTTTCTGTTGAACTTCAGCAGCTTCGTGCATTCATAGAAGAGGCAGTTTTACCTGGGGAGGCTTGTTTTTCTCTTTGTCTGAATGAAAAGCACTTCTTATCCTGCTCTATGCACATGTGCTGTGTAGGCATGTGCACATGCCTTATCACGGAGAAGGTACAATGGCTGTGACTACAGAGAGGCTTGTCTGACTGTGCTGGGTGATTTGGTACCAGTGAAAAAAACATTTGACCCAAAAGATGTTATACAATACTGCAAAGCGTGTGGTATGCGCTTATTTTGTGCAAAAGAGAAATAACAATTATGAGAAATCAAAATATTAAAATATATAAATCTTCTGCTGCTATCACAGTTACAAACCAATAATATTTTCTACATGAACATTACTGAAAACTTTAAAACATTTAGCCCTTTGTCAGAGGGAAAAATGCAATATGCAGGCTATAACTACCTGATGACGATACTGTGTGTTTCCAAGCTTTTGTAAGTTAATCAACTTACTGTATGTAAGAGGAATCATGTTTTCGATGATGAAAAGGTAAAGAACTCTCAGCTCATATTCAAGAAGATGAATAATTCCTCTTGAAGGCACTGACTCAAGGAGAGAAGAGGATTTATCTCGACAGCATTTATTTATCTCTGGTGTGCACATGTTGACTAAATTAGTTGTGAATATGTTTTTATTAACACTGGACTCGATGCAGAAATCCAAAAAAGCACTTCGCTGTGCAATGCTTGCCCCAAAGATCACTGAGGAATTAGGCATTACATTAGGTTTTTTTATTGCATTGTTGTAAGAAGAACTATGTAAACAGTTAAAGCTGTTGACAATTTTGCTCTTCGTAATTAAAAGAAATCTCCACAAAAGTGTGAAAATTCTGCTCAGATTTTATAAGCAGCACGTCTAACAGTACTCGATGTGCTATGCCATATGCTTAAAAATAAACAAATATATAAATAAATACATAGATAGATATATAAATAAATAAAACACTGGTGACAGAGCCAGAAAACATGAACTGACTTCCATTTTCAGTATGATATAACTATATTTTTATAGTGTGTGCTGACACACACAACAATATTTGTATTTCAACAAGCAAACTTGAGAAGTTGTTTCTATTTTTAACACATGCTTTAAACTTTATTGGCTCTTGCTTTCATTGACAAGCTGACACTTTATAAACAAAGGTGTCACATTTGAATGTATTTTCTATGGACTGAATGTAATGTGATAAGGCCCAATAAATGAGTACATAAAATTATTTTCTATGGTCGACTGTTTTTACAAAAAATTTCTGAAGAAACGTTGGAATTAAGATGACTAGTAAAAAGGTGATGTGTTTTCACAAACAAAATGTATTGTAAATGGATCTCTCTACAGTCTCGCTAGGCTCCTCCATTAGGCTATTAAGCCATAGAGTGAATAAAAGTAGTACTTAGTATACTTTTTATAATACTTAATATACCCAAACATATGTAAATATACTCAATTACAAGTAAAATTACAACTACATGCAGTATGGTCCAGTGTGCCCGACTAAGATTTCCTGTAAAACACAGACAACACCAGGCAGCCAGATAATCATTTTTGTCCCTCTCACTTTTAATATTTCAGGTTAGTTTTCTTACTAAAATCTCTGAAGATTTTTCTCTTATTGTCCAGCCATGATTGTCCAGATGAGAGAAGATCTGAGTTGATTAAAGTCGTGATATTTTCATCTTAGTTGCCTTAGTTATTAGCATGCCCTCAGATCAATGAGCTTAACTAGCAGCAGTGAGTAGTGCAAGCAGGGTCTTTTTTTTGCAGACATTACTCAGGGCTGAAAAAGGGCACTGCACACTACATTTTTCAGGTTTAAAAAATAATTTAATCTGTATTTTATTTACATTCTCCATAAAGTTTCAGGTGTCTATAAAGGAAACTGAAAGGAAAATCATTGTATGTAGGGTTACTACAGAAGTTTAGGATTTCTATTTTTTGGTATCTTTTGGGAGATCATCTGCAAACATGACAACCATGCAATGGTCAATTATAAAAAAAAACTATCGGAACCTCTAATGTGGGCTTAAAGCAGCATTAATAGATTTTTGAATTCAAGGGCAGTGAAACAAGCTGTAAACACAGCATCTTAAAAGTTGATATAGTGAACATGTTAGCACGCAGTTGCCTATTTACACATCCACCAGATACGGAGCAAGATTAGTATTGATTTGGAGTCGTGTTTCTGACTACCTGAGCGAATGCAAGTCCAATATTCATTCTCCTTTTAGCTTTGTTTTGGTCTCCACCAACTACTGATATAAATATCTGACTCTTTAGCCAGCAAATGCTCCACTGTGTTCACTGTACCTTTGTCTGTCTGCCATTTGGTGCTGCTCTTTCGCTAACACAGCTAAGAACAAAGAAAAACGCTTTGTAGAGCTGAGGGGAAATGCAGAGCTGATTATCTGTGGGCTTGTGGCTTCAAGTGGGCACTTTAACATTTATAGATGATCCAATTGTTACTATAAAAAAGACTGATTAATGCAGCTTTAAAGGTAACCAGTCCAAAGTTTCATTTCCTGACACACTGGCAATGAAACTTTGGACCTTGTAACCTTTGCAGTCTGGGGCTTCCCCCTTCCTTCCACTGTTTCAACATAAAAAAAAACACTAGACACTCTTCTTCTTGTTATCATTCCTCATATGTTGTAACTGAGGAAGAAGTGAATTACTTTACAGATATTATGTTCAGAGGTTCTCTGTTCATAGCAGAAACACATTAATCATGTCTTTTTGTGCTGTTTACACCTCCAGGGGAAGACTAATTTTTACCCTGGAGATGTTGCAATATGAAAATGCGAGGAATGTTGGCACTTTCTGACTGCAAAGAACTACAGATACAATATTCTAATTCTTCCAATCTAACTTAAGTCTTTTAACTTATATCAAAGTTCTCATCTGAAAGTGATCATACTATCATGACCGTGGATAAATTATAAATGAATCAAGATATTGAGATATTAATACATCAAAGAGCTGATTGTAATAGTTAGTGCTTTATTTCAGAAAATGGAAACAAAGAGAAAAAAAAAACATTCAAGCATCTGCACAAACCACATTCACAGTACAGCTTTCACACATGAAATAACATAAATAAAGGTCCATTCAACAAGTTGTTTTTAACAACAGCTGTGTGTGTGTGTATTTGTACTGCATCATGATTGCTATACTGAGTTGTTACAGAGATACATTAATCTCACACAATAAACTGTCCAAAACAGATTATAGTATGCAGAGCAGTAGAACTAACTACACTGTGCATATCTCAGCGGCAAACCTCCAAGCATTTGCACATTGTGTCTGCAACACAAAAATAGTTGCGTACTGTGATGTCAGTAAATGAAACCTCAGAACATTGCTTTTTGGGGTGATGCAACAACTGAGGTTGTATGCGCCTGAAAAAGAAATGCCAGTAATCAACTCTTTGCTCTTTTCCGATTGTTCTTCATTATCTTCTGTGTATTTCCAGTCTCTGGCTTTGTGCTTATCATTTTAGTTCAAGGAAGGTCAAGGAAGCCAATGAAATCTTTACAACAGTCAACTCTACAGCAAATGAACAACAAATTTGCAACATACAAGCTGAGATTTGCCACATAAGATTATTTTCCTAAATTTGGACGTGTTTCATTAATCAGAACAAATACCATACTTGCAATCCATGCAAGAGCCCTGCAAAACTCGCAAATGTATCTGCAATTTGCATTCAACACAACATTTGTGAAACGTGGCGCTGCCACCATTTGTGATTGTAAATACATGCAAAATTGCTCTTGTGAAAGGAGCCGCTCAAGTGTTCCTTTTGCTTAATGTAATTACAGACAATGCTTAATATAGTGATGATACATTTTTTATATATGTATTATCAGTAAATATACCTCATATTTTACAGTCCTCGTATTTTACAACTGTATTATCAGAAAATATACCTCATATTTTACAGTCCTCGTATTTTACAACTAAATTTACAGTTATATAATTGCCTACAAAACTTTTCACAAATATTGCTTTGAAAACTCTTCTGCTGGATGAGATTGATGTCACCCACCCTGTAATGCAAAATGAGCTAAGTACGTCTCAAGCTTGCAGATTCTTCAACTTCATTATGTGTTTGTGAGCCTAAAATGGCAACAACTTTCTCTTTGCTGCCAAAAGTAGAAAAATGCAACAAAGAGGCTCATTTGTACTGTGAATCTATACAGACTTGATTCATATATATTTCACATCTTGTGTTACAGTAATTAATTGCATATTTGAAGTATTTTTGTGTGTGCACTGAGTGAAACAGTTTTGGAGTGACACCTCTAGATGTGTGTAGAAACTCTGGTGTCAATGGAGCTGGACCTGGACAGGTATCGGCTGGTGGTGCGGCCTTCATCTGCCATCGCATTCTCCATCTTTGAGAGCACAGAGCTCCTGAACTTCTGCTTGAAGTCATTGCCCATGAAAACATACAACACTGGGTTGAGGAAGCTGTTCGCTGCTGCCAAAGAAGTGCCTACTGTGAGTCCGATGCGTAAAATGTTGTGATGGTAGTTTTGGTGGTCCAGCTCAAGCAGGATGAACACGTGGTAGGGCAGCCAGCAGATGAAGAAAGCAGCGACGAGTGCAGTCATGACTTTGAGGGGTTTGGTGGACTTGGTCATCCTGTTGGTTCGAAGTCTGAGGATGATTATAGCGTAGCAGATGATGATGGTGGTGAAAGGGACAAAAAACCCTGCAAGGAAGCGGCTCACTGCAACTATCTTGTGACTGTGTTGGTTAAACGTATAATTGTTGAAGCAAATGGTCCTACCCAGGTGAGTGCCAACATCCCGAAAGATCACAGAGGGAAAGCTCAGTGCGATGGCGAGAAGCCAGGCCAGTAAAACAACAATCGATGCCTTTTTGACAGTGCGATGATTCTGGGCCCAAACCGGAAACACGACTGACACACAGCGATCGACACTGATGACGACCAGGAGGAAGACGCTGCTGAACATGTTGAGGAACATGACTGAGGAGACGAATTTACACATGAAGGCGCCAAAGATCCATTCCTCCATTGCCGTGTTGGTGATGTTGAAAGGGAGGAAGGTGCAGAAGACAAAGTCAGAGATCGCAAGGCTCAGGTACCAGGTGGTGTTGACTGTCTTCTTCATCTTGAAGCCAGAAATCCAAATGACCAAAGCATTTCCGAAGAAGCCCAGCAGAAAAATTACCACGCTGACCACGAGCAAACACACACACAGAGCTTCATTTAAACACGATGATTTGTGCTGAAAAACTAGCTCCTCATGTGGAGTGATATTGTTTTCGTAACTGTAGTTATAGTCTAGAATATATTGATAATCATCTGAATAATCCATTTTGCCTTGAAGAACTGTCTTAGAGATTTCTGTGAAAAAAGGGAAAACATTGAAAATGACCAGCATTTGATCAAATTTTACATAATTTTTCAACAAAGCTTAGTAAATGAAAATGTGTTTGAATCTAAATTAACTCCTGTATAATATTCAGATCATTGAACAATGCCATACCTGCAGCACAGACCTTCCACTGCTGTTGACTTGATGGTGTCCAGAGCTTAGTGTCAACTGAGCTGTGCTGTTTCATTTAAATGTGTTGGAAACACCACAACCCATCTGCTTAGCAATCAGCTGACTGTGGTTTCTCAACACTTCCATTCCCTAAATACTTTCAGTACTGCATTTTGAGGTCTTAAAGGACTCTGACTAATTGTGTAATTTGTTTTATAACATTCACTCAAGTACTTAAATTTGAGATACTTGTACTTTAGTTGACTATTTTCATGCCACTTTCTACTTCTACTTCCACTACATTTCAGATAA
Source organism: Siniperca chuatsi (assembly GCF_020085105.1). NCBI lineage: Eukaryota > Metazoa > Chordata > Actinopteri > Centrarchiformes > Sinipercidae > Siniperca > Siniperca chuatsi. Next base: position 18,581,895 of record NC_058046.1, on the reverse strand, counting down.
ATATTGTACTTTTACTTCATTGCAATTATTTGACAGCTTCAGATACTTGTTACTTTACAAACTAAGAAGAGCATGTATAATACGATGCTGTGTTATAAATTAAACTATCCAACAGTATATACAAGTAAAGCTGAAACAGTTTGTTGATTAGTCGATTGACAGAAAATTAATTGGCAACTATTTTGATAATTGTCAATCAAAAGTCACTTTTAATGCAGAAGATGCCAAACATTTAGCGGTTCCAGCTTCTCAAATGTGAGGATTTACTGCTTTTCCTTTTAATTGTTTTAATTATTTTGATTTTTACAAACCAATCAATCGATTAATTGAGAAAATAATCAGCAGATGAATCCATGATGAAAATAATCATTAGTTGCAGTCCTATACAAAATAGTTAAAATTAGCTTCACCTCAACCATATGTTCCTGATTTTGCATTAATGCATGAGTAATAATAATAATCTAAGTACATTTTCCTGATTATTCTTACATACTTTTACTTAAGTAACATTTTAAATGTAATACTTTTACCTGTACCAGAGTATTTTTACAGTGTGGTATTAGTACGTACTGTTATTGGTTACAAGTAAGGCTTTAAATTATATTAATACTATAGTATTTAACCTTAATGTTTTTCCTCTGGCCTGTGAAAAAGAGAAGTATCTTAATGAGCACACGTACATATACTCCCCTCTGTCAGAGTTTTGTGATATGGCTCTGATGTTTCCCTTTCCTCTGCCAGATGCATGTTACTGGCCAGATGTAACTGTTCAAAGTAGTCAGAGGAGGAAGGCATATAATTAAACCAGAAAGCATTGGGTGAAATGACGTTCTCAGGCAATAAACACACTGATTTTAATTTGATATTTCAGCCCCAGCTTTTGATGCAGATGTTTCTAATGACACACACAAAAAGCAGCTGTTGTAAATACAGGCCACAGAACATCGCTGCCATCATTTCTGACTGAGTCAGCTCTCTATGGTTGTCCTGCTTCGTGGAGCCATAATCATCGAGGCAGATGCATCCATCCACAATGTTCTGTGTTTCTCCTGAACACAAGAAAGCAGCAGCAAGAAGAACCGCAGATGTCAAAGTTGCTCAGTTTGGAAAATGTTATAATGAGTGAGGTGGACAGTAACGTTCTCAAACATAACACTGGGTTCCTGATTTCATCTGAAACTCCCACATTTCTGGAAGATAATAAACTGATGAAGAGTCACTCTCAGAGACAGAAATTATAATATATTTAAAAAAACAGAAATATCCAGAAATGAAGAATTTGTTTGAACCTTTATGGTGAAATTGAAGAAAGCCTTCACTTTCTTTTTTAGTATGATTTGAGGTGAATGTGTTGGTTTTAGTTTTGTTTTGATTCTATATGGCAAACATCTACATGAAAAAAGACCTCAGATATCGAAAGAGATCAAAAAAGACATTACCAGTATTTCTATAATCATATACAATTATAGTCTTTATAATAATATTTTTTATCTTTTACTTGTAATAATTTTACTTGGACTATTTACTGTTTATACGATTTTAAACCATAACCATTTAAAAAAACAATTAGACAATTCGATGTCCCACCATCCCCCACATTAGCTTTGTGTGGAGAGAATAATATGGTAGATGGGAAATTGCCAAACATGTTACAACAGTCTGAGATGTGTTTGAAACTAAACCCTGAGCTCTTACCTGCTTAATAATCCTAAATTGCCTAAAGTCCTGCACACTCCAGAGCTACTGTATTAAAAGCCCTGCACACCCATTGTAAACGCACACAGGTGATTTTAATGAATTTGGCTGATTAGACCTCTTCTTAGGACTGTGTAGGCCTGTACAGACTGTGCTTGAAATTTCCTGGATTCTCCTGTTAGCTTTGATGCACCTGGTAGGCAGGGACAGCTTTCATCATTCTTATTAGTAGATGGAGTCAGGGGATCTCACATCTCATAATTTACGGAATAGCGCCACCCACTTTCAACCTGAGCAGAGGTCTAATCAACGGGAATCAGTGAAAACATATTTTAATGGACAGTTTGGCATCTTTCACCTCCCATTCAATTTTAACTTCATATGTTCTCCTCTTGTGTTTTCCTTATATTAGTGTCTTTTGAAACATTGAAACAAAGGAAAGCTGTAAATCTAATTTAGGAAGTGGCAGCTACAAACTCAAACAGAATCAAGAGGTTTATTTTGGCTCTCTGAAATAAATATAAGATTTGCTAAACTGTTCATGTTTGTGTGCTGCCCGAGAAACAAACTAAATACTGCTACTGTACATACAGCTCCCAGCAATGCTCTGTGTATTTTTAACATATCCAGTGAATTTAGTGTCTCCAACAAGACCAGATTAAACATCACACAATGTCATCCATACAGACTTTAGAATTCAGTTCATCTCCAACTGTAGTACTGCAGTTTACTTTGTTGAAATTAGCAGGCTAATTACAGTTTTACTCCTCTATGAAGTGTATAAATATAACTTGTACTTGTTTTTTCAATTAGATTCTACAGAAATTGATTTTCTACACACAAAAACACATGTTAAAGGAGAATATAATTCTTTGTGAAGCTAACGAAACCCCTTGTTGCACCTTGCATGTTCAGTGGAAAAAAATTGAAAACATTTCTTTTGAGCGTTTTCCTCATGTGCAAATTTCTCGTTTGGGGAAAACTAGTTTATGCATGAAAATCCCGAAAACACACACAGCTCTTTGGTAAATTATTGTTTTAATTGCTTACAGCATGCCTACGTGACCTATTTAGATCCATTTCAGCAAAATCACTTTCACTGCAGAGGACACACAGACCTGCTGGCGTCCTGCAGATTAGATTTCCTCATGAAGGTTGTGGTTATAAATAATCAAACACACAGAATAACCAGGTGTAGTGTTTCTCTGGGAAATCCACTGAAAGCCCTAGTGAGGAAATCTAGATTCATGCTTTACATTTCAGAAGATGCTTCACACTTTGATAAAGAACTGCAAGTGATTTTATTTCCTGCTTCTACTCAAAATACCGAAAAATATTTAGTTTTTAGGGAGTTAAGAGATTATTTAGCACTACATGTGCTGTTGGTTTCAAAAATATTACTCTTGAGGTTCAGTGGAGTGTAAATCCATGCTGGCATTAAATTCACCTGTATCCTTCATCCATTCTGCATTATAACATACACACAAAGAGCTTTTTGTCCAGTGTATCTAAGCTAATACATCACCGTGACACCCGAGGTTCAGCAGGGTGGCACAGTAAAAACGAAGGAGGCCATCCTTCAGCAGATGACTTCAGTTCAAGCACCTTCTGTATCCTGATGGAGCGTCCTTGAGAAACTCAAGCTGCGCTGCACTCTGACTTCTCTATAGAGGAGGGTAGCTGCCCTATGAGGATAAAATAAAAAGAACTTTATTATCTTTAATTAGATTATTTGCAGTATTCCTGCAGAGTTTTAGTGTAAAGTTGGGGGCAAAGCTGGGTACTGGAATAAGCATAAACTTGTTATCATTCAGTATCACATGGGGCCACAATGTGCTGGAAGATTTTTCAGATTTTAAATGGGTTGTACAAAAAGATGAAGATTCAGAATACAGATTATATATATCAAGAATATATCAAGGATAAATGAATCAAATATATATATATTTGATTCCTTTATCCTTGAGCACAGAGTCTTGTTGAACGTGCTAACAAATGTGTATCTTGAGAGAATCCAAACATACTGTAACATTAGGTTGTCTTATAACCTATTTTGTGTATTTTTATAGCAAATTTTGTAAAACAGAGCAAGTGTTTAACAGCATATACTGTACAAATCTCCTTCACCCATGTTTTTAATCTTCTTAACTGTTTCATACTGTTTATTATCATTATTGTTATTTGTCTACTTTCCCATACAGATAATAATGGTACTAAAGATTTTGCACTAGTCATTTTTTGTTGTATACAAAACTTGTGTTACAGGAATTGAATGAGTTACATGTCTAAAATAAATGTTAGGGCTTAAATATATATTATATATACACTCATTCAAATGCATTGCAATATACATTTTTGTAAGTCACTGTACCTCTCATGTTTTGTGAAATACATGCATGGTTCTAAAAAGATATTTGAACACTGAGTGTCGCTGATGTTGTCATGTTGTCTTTGGGAAACCACTTCCTTACTCACTGAAACTTTGACAGGATACACATGTGACTGATGTGGGAGCAAGCTGGTGATGTTCATTCTCTGCAGTAAGCCACAACTAGAATTTTCTTCCATGAAAAGTAACTGAAACAAGTGAGTTGATCAATAGTCCTATCAATCTTTCATAGATTATGTTCATTTTGTGCTCTTTACGTGCCTGTCACAATGTCCTCTGGTCATTTAGGAGTCAGAGACCAGTGATGAAGCAGAATGGTGGTGTCTAAACTTGAAACAGGTGGAAAGAAAATGCAACTGCTCTTTATTGGAGCCTACTATATTGTTTGCCAGGTTCATAATGGTGAAATATTTTATTATGGGACCAAATCATTCACTTTTCAGCTTTCCCTAATGGGTTGCAGAATAGTTGCCTAAGAACCCTGGTTCCATGTGGTTCTACGTGCTGGTGTGTGGCCTGTTTTTCTACAGAATATGAGGTCAGTCTTTCTTGATTGTCAATTTTATTTATATAGCCCAATATCACAAATTTGCCTTAAGGGGCTTTGATTGCAGGAATAAAACGATGAATGTTGGCTTTAAACATTTTCAGGAAATGAAAATGACTATTTCTATTTTTACAACCTCTGACATCATGACTTTAAATCTGCTGTTTCCATGGCGTCCTCATGATCATGGTTTATAATAATACTAATACCAATTCATTTACTCAGCTCCACCGATGAATGTATACAGTTCTATGCTTTAAATGATTTGTCCTCAAGCTTGGCCATGACAGCCACAACATATACAAGAATGACCTCATGTAGATGTATCCTCATTTATGAAACTTTCCTGTGTGAAATACGTCTGGGTAACAATCAGCCACTGTGTTTTTCAAGCTTTCAAACCCTGCAACAAGCAATTGAACACTTATATTTATTCCTGCAATCAGCACTGCTCTCCCCCTCCTCCCCTGCAGTTGGATGGAGGGACCTCCTTCGTACTGTATCAGGTTCCACTCCTGCCAGCCAGTGTGCCGTTTGAATTGTTCTCTAAAGTAACTTGAGCATTATCGCAACATTAGTGTCTTCTGCCTGAAACCCATTATATAGATTAGAGTGCAGCAGAGATGCACCAGTCAACAGCATAAATCTGTTTACCTAAAATCCACCTCCACAATGAGGATTAAAATAGACTGAGTTTTTGAGTCACAATATCAGAAATAGATAGTAATTGTGTTGAAACGATCTGTGGAATAAAGCTGTGGCATTAACCTCAGGAAGTGTTGTAACTTCATACATCTCAAATCATATGCCGGTTATTATTAGAACCGCAATGATTTTGCAGACTTTTTGTGTGAGGCAAATATTCAAGCTGCATATTTGAATGTGTAAAGCAGTTGGGCTATAATAGACCTTTTTCACAGCAGACATTTTGGCTCATCCTAGCAGGAAAAGCACAGGTGTAATTGATAACATTTAAAAACAACTTAATTCCATTTAGGTGAGCCAGTTCCAGGTTCCCGTTATTGTGCATGCTGGCTCACTGTCATGGCTTACTGGGACACTTGAGGGAACTGAGTCTTCGTTAATGTTATTAGTTACACTTGTGCTTTTCTGGCTATGACAAGTCAAAATGTCTGACGTGAAAAGGGTCTATTGAACACAGTAGAGATTAAATGTAAGAGAGATCATCCTCATCACGCTTTCATCTCATACAGGACGCCCACTGAACAGCAGTAGGACTATGGCATAAGTCAAATAACAGCCACTCCAGCAACAGGTTAGACATTAAGAACAGGTGTGAGTAAAAATAGTTTCTACAAATACTATGGCTAGTTTTGGCCTCCTTATAAGTGTAAGGAGTGACAGAGAATTTAGAGACTCAGGAAAGTTTCTTAAAGTAATTTTTTTTTGGTAGTGACGGTATCTGAATTCCCCCGATCCTTCGTTTCTGTTACACCAAGTGGGGATAAACAAACGTCAAGATTTATTTGCATACATATATTATTGCACTCATGCCACACTGACTGCCCCAGTGGCTAATTAGAGCCTGTCATCAACACAGCTGCAAGTCAATCACCGGATCCTAGCGCACCACTGACTGCAATATTATTAATTTCCTCAAAATGTGACATGAGCGTCATCGACAGCAGCCGTGCTTCTTTGAAATAGGCTGGTAGTTTCCTGTTGTGCTTTGGCAGTTTAAAACTTTTGCACCAGTAGCCTGTAGCAACAAGTCCGCCAACCCACACGACCACATAGGTCGTTTGTTCCTACCCTCTAATACGACCCACAGGGGCGTTTCCTAAATTAACGCCCCTACCGGCGGCAGTTGAGGACGGGCTGCAAGCATACCTTACGTAAATCACGTGACGTTAAACACGCGTGGAACTGTCACAAATTTGATTGGACAGGAAAAGATCATGGTTTGAGTTAAAATACGTTACGTAAATTACGCAACTAACGTAAATTAAGTATATTACGTAAAGCACTTAAAACTTTAAATAGCTCAATGTTGACTTTTGTTTATACAGGACACGAACGCCGACCTTTGGGGTGAAAGTCCTTCAAATGATTGTGCAGTCCATCCACGCCACTACTTCCGTAAGCGGACTTTTTAGCTCTTCATATTACGTCACCTGACTTCCTGGTTTGTGCCTGTCGTAATTACCACGCATCCTACAATAAGCGTAAACACGGGTCGTAATAAGCTGCTTGTGTAAACGAGCTATATAGACGTTGGTGAGGACAGTCTGGCCTGTCTGTAACAGACAGGTAAGATTATTTAGTTTGTTTTTAAAACACTAATTTGCCTTACCCCATCTTATCTCTCCACTATAATTAAGAGACCTGTCCCTGTGCGGTCTTTCAAGCCTTTAGATTGTTCTTCAAGCTTGAACTAAAAGGCATGGGGAGGCAGATTTTGTTTGTTATGCCCCTAAACTATGTTTTAAATCTACAAATTATTTTATCTTGTCTTTTCTTTTATTCAAATTCATCCTTTTACACTGCATGTATACTTTTTAATAGTAAATGTTTATGATTATTTGCTGTTGTGTGAAGCACTTGTTTGCACTATACGCATGAATTGTGCTATAGAAACAGAAGAAGACTTTCTTCTCCCTCTAATTATTAATATTATAAAAATATTACTATACAGTAAAATAATATTGAGTACTGTGCAGTAGTGACACTGCATGAGAGTGAAGAAGAGTAATCAACAAATAAGTTTAGCTACTTGATTTCCCATTAGAAGCTGTACCTTGTTTTGTTTTTTTGTATCATTTAAATTGATGTGATGAATCCCAGTAAATCCCTTGATACTTTGATTTCTGTATTATATATCTACAATGGATCCAATCATCCAGTCACGAAGGAGGAAATTATATACTTTCAGAAAATTGAGTTGAGATCAAAAGAGGCTCCAGTCATGAATGAGTTTATTTGTCTTTTTAATGTGATTTTATGTAGGCAGGGAAGAGAGGGAAAAAGAGACAGAAGAGGACACACACATGCATTGACATATGTAAGCGTACATACATACACACTCTATACTCAGGAGGATGAGAGCTGGCTGTATGCCAACAGTAATATGCACAGATGGACCAACATGGCTCTATGTTACATCTTTTAAATTAACAGGCTTTAATCCATCCAGACCACAGAGGGAGGAGAAGAGTTCAAAGATACATCTGCCTCTCATTCAGACAAGAGAGAGTAGGACCTGCACTGCATTATCATCCCTGACATTAAGAACTTAATGTTTTTTCCATATTGCAAGTCTTATTATTCTGTTATTGTGACAAACTAGAAATGTATGAAGTACAAGAAACTGACAGGTCAACTGCCTGTGAACTCCCCTACAGGAGTGGAGGTCATGTGACACAGGAGTAGCTGAGGAGAAAACACTTTAGAGAAAACTTAAGAGCTTGAAAGGCTAGAAAAGAGTCTGACTGCTTCACTGACCTGGTGCCTTTGACCTCTTTGCTTTTAAAGAAGAATACAACTTTGAAGCAGAGCTGATGCCAAATGACAGCTCAGTCTGTATTGGTGACCACTGATGGAACGTGCAAAATACAGAGCCTACGGCTAGAACAAAGCCAGATGTAAAACAGTTTTGCATCTGTTTACGAAGCCAGCCTTGTATTCATTGCTGATGAAACAACTCTGTAAATGTTCATTCTCCCTTTCTCTCTTCCTTTCTTTCATCTCTCTTTTCACCTCTTTCTTGTTGGATGTTTTTTTTATTGTTACTCTATCAGGAAAACAGTGACTGCATGATATCACCTTTCTTTGTTTACTAAACATGTAATAGTGGCTTGTTAATTTATTAACACTCCCTTTGCTTTTTGATGGTGGAAAAATATATCACTGTTTGGAAAATCTGCCTGTAAATGTGTATAGTACATATAGTATATTAAAAAAATAAGACAGGATAAGAAAAATGTTCTGCCTTTACTAAAATGCAGCACATCCACATTTACTGTTTTAAGTATTGCTGCAGATTACCACATGTACCCCAAAATAAATATTCTACATTGAAGCATTTGTTAGAAAACTAGCTTTTAGATTAAGGAAATTAAGATAATAGGATAGAGCAGAAATGTCAAATTATGCAGCTATGATCCAATATGGCCCTGGATGTGTGGTTTTATGTGATCATATGTGTCGCTTTTAACCATCTAAATCCTGTTAGTGATCAGACAACTATAGTTCTCAAAGTGACCCAGGCTTATGATCATGGGATTTCTGCCTGTAATCACAGTGCCACAACATTAGGTTGTGACTCCACATTGTATATCAGTTGACATCATATAAATCAGAGTAATAACAGGACTCTTAAATGCTATTATGTTTAAAATAATCATCTGGAAGAAGTTTTAGCAAGTGGTTTTAGCAACTTTCTTCAGTTCGCAGCTGGGTCGAGGCCTCTGTCCTCTGAAGCATGCAGCAGATAACGAAGCTCTGGCATCCACATTCTGACATGCAGGACTTGCAAATGTGAAGCTGGAGGGAAAAGATGGAAAGGAAGGTGCCACTGGCTATTTGTTTTTGTTGAAGTCAGCCTCCAGATGGGGTCCTTGTATGATTACCATATGGGCCCACAATAATTAATCAGATGTTGCTAGAGTTGGATGCCTGTGGAGCACAAATACCACCTGCCAGCAGCATACACTGATCATGCTGTCATGTGAGGAAGCATGTTGGTTTTCATAAAAGATCTTTTTTTTGTGTAATTCTTTCCTTACTTTAAGATGTGAAAATTCCACTTCAAAGTGACAATAAAACCTGAGTGAACGCGGGACTTACTTTTTGAAAATGTCAAGAAAATTCACAGCTGCGAACAAATGAGAAATGAAAATGTTCACACTCTGCTCTGTGAGGCTGTAAAAAGCATTGCTTTGAGCTAAATGCTAACATCAGCATGCTAACATGCTTACAATCACAATGCTAACATGCTGTTGTTTAGCAGGCATAATGTTCACCATCTTCTTTAAGTGTGTTAGCATGCTAACATTTGCCGATTGAACATAAAGTAAAGCTGAGGCTGATGGGAATATCATTAGTTTTGAAGGTATTTAGTCATAAAACAAAGTACTGGTGGCGCTGGAAGAAAAGTTGTACACACTCTAAAAAGCACAATGATGATTGATTTGTGACTTTTAAGGCAGCAGGCATTTGATGCAGACAATATGACTGACTATTATAATATTGTAAGTGTGTGTTTAACAAACAATCCAAACTGGAGCTATGAGAGCAGTTCCACTCAGACGCTGTGATTAGTTTCCCCTGCCACAAAATCATCAGCCTGCATTTGCAAAGTCTCATAAACAAGTTACAAAACAGCTAAAGGCGAGCAGTTTCGGGGAGCCATCATAAGCAAAAATCGTCACCCGTTAGTATTGTGTTGTATTTAATCGTGTTATAAAGTGCTATAATTTTATTTTGTACTCCCCCCTGTACGTTACTAAAGAAACCAACCAGCGAGTCATCTCTTGGTGGGTGAAGAAAATAATGAGCTGCCCACAGTTGCTGAGTCATCGCTGTGTGCTGTAAGATATGCCTGTTAGTGTTGGAATTGGTACATTTGACAGAGCTGGCGGCTTGCACACCCACTTCGCTGAGCGACACAGGCCAGTGTGGAAGTGAGATAGTAAGTGAAACATCAAGAAGCGCCTGAGGGAGGTCCCTGGTAATGGCTGCCCCTCAGCGGAGACCTAATTATTTCTGTCTCCTGTCTTTCCACCAGATAATTTACTCACCTGTAGGCCCTCAAGCAGGTGACCAGCCTGAAGCATCTGACCGAGCACGTGAGACTGGGCCTGAGGGACGGCGTCTAATCTGAGGGTATATGCTCCAACTGACAAACAAGCAAATATGACAATGTTGACCACATCAAGCCTATCACCAAGACCAAAGAGCAGATACAAAAACCTGCCTGTCTATTGTACTGCCCCAAAACAAATATTTCCCTCACACACAGACACGAATCATTGTCTTTGTTCAGTCATTCATAAAGGGTGTTTCTATGTGAAATGGCTCCCTTTAGGGGCTTGTGACAATGAGAAAGAGGACAGACAGATAGGAGCATGAATTAAATAAATCATCTCCAGTCTCTCCAGGCTTTAGGCAAAAAAGTATCCACACTACCTTCCTCACTGTTGATGCATTGACTGCAAAATCATTCAGTAAAATTAATTATCCATGATCCCCCTGGTTTATGTCTCGCTGCATTTTATGGACTCTGTAAGATGTTCGTTCAGTCAGCCAACTCAGGTATATTCCTCTACAGTCTTCATGAAGCTCGTGGACATGACAGACTGTTGGAAGGACAGCTTATTTAGGAAATGCCAGATGAGACATATGAGTGGTAGCAGCAAGTATTTGCAGTGTTTTGCAGCAGAGTTCACAAAGGAACTGAGCAAAAGGCTTGGGGCGGAGAACTAACAGCTTAAATAGGCAACCTGACTCTAAAGGCTGTGTTGGATATATTGTGTGTTGTGGCCTGTAGCGTACTCTCAATCCCAACTTGAGTTGTCTGCCTGAACAACCTCGCAGACATTGATGTATTAAACACCAGAGATCAGGGACAGACGGATGCATTCCAGTAGTCTTTTCATATGTAAGGATGAGGCTGTGGATTACAGCAAAGCAAGTAATAAGCCATTGTAGAAGGTATCTGAATATACACAGTAGTGTGTATGAAGTGTTTTCTTTTTCAGAGTTTAAATATGTGTAAGACTTAACTAAGAAAAAATCCCAAAATACATAATTCTACCTAATATGGATGAGGCTTCAGGATGCTGAAGTGTCACATTTTTTCAGCGATGGACCTCCAGCCATTACACTACCTCAACCAATGCAAAAAAACTAAATGTATGTATGGAGCCACATCTCAATGAAATAGTCTGCCATCATTTTTATCTCAAGAATCTAGTAAAAAACGTTTTAAGAAACAACAATGATTATTTTTTACTAAATAGATATTACTTAACTTTATTATTGATGTGCAAAAATGTGAGATTTGTTTTTATTTTTATATTTTACTGTCAATCTTTCAACTTAATGTTTGTATGCCATATTTTTGGTTTTGATTTATTATATTAGATTGATGTAGAAGTGATTCAGTAACAGTTTTATTCACTGTGTATAGTGTAGGCAAACATTTGTTGATTATACTGAATATTTAAATATTGACCCCTGGAACCATAGTTGTAGCCATGGTAACAACTAATGGGGATCCACATGAACAATAAACAATGAACCAATTACCTGCTAAGTTTTAAAAAGCACCAGCATTTGTTTCATTCCCTTCTCAAGAGCCAACAGAAGAAACTTCAGCATCCCACCGTGACTGTGTCGTGGAGGGTGGCCCTTCTCCCGGTGCAGGAAAACTGTAGGGACAGAGCTCCAGTAATTACCTGTTTGACACCGGGGGGAGGCAGTAACATCTTTTTTGCTTTCCTCTGACCTACTCTGAGCTCCTTTAAACAGGGACAGCAGAGGGGAGTCTCAGCATGCACTGTGAGGCTCACCAGGCTGCTGGATTGGAGGGAGATGGAGGAAACATCAGATTACTGTTGTTGTCAAACAGTGAAGTTTGGAGCTTGTAAACTGGCTATTTTGTTGCAGCTCCTGAACAGGCAGAGGTCAGCCAAAGACATCCCTCTGTCCTCTTGTCACCAGAGAACAAAAACAAGTCCTGACCTCCCAAATCGTCTTGTAACAGCACTTGTCAGTCTGCCAATGGGTGTGTGGATCTCGCATTTTGGAGCAAACCCTCCATTTAGATAGGTATTTTGGATGCTGACAGATGAGGACAGTTGTTGTTCCCAGTGCAGCTCTCCTTCACTCTTGTCATCCATTTTACGGCCCCCTCATCCCTGCTTTCTGAGCCATCCATACTCCATACATACATAGAGTGAAAAGAGAGCCACCATCCCTCTCTCTCTGACTGTCTAACGAGATCCTCTATCTGTGACACCCAGCTCTGTCACCCAGAACAAAGCCTCTCCTCAGACAGAAAGGAAAGCAGGCTGACTGCTCCACAGAGAGAAGCGTGAGGCGGTAGGGGAGGAGGCAAGGCGTCTGTGCCAGAGGGATTTATTTCCTGCCCTGACAGGTCGCTTTTTTTCCAGGTGGGCAGATGGATTTTCTACCTCTTGAAGCACAGTTCCAGCAAGTAGTGAAAAGACAGGGTGTTATTTTAATAGTCTGTGACAGGTCATCTCTGGAGTGTGCTTCAAGTTAACATGTCAGCCGGTGTGAGGATTATGCTGATGCATGGAAACAACAGTTATTTTTCACACAGATGAATGAGAAAGCCTGTAATTCATGTTCCATGCATCACAGTCATTTCATAACACTGATACAGGAGATAAAAGCATACTGTAGGAATGCATTAAAGATAACAGACGCCTAACTTTTCATGAGATTGTTCCATTCTGATAATAATCCCAAAGTGCCATGAGGCATTTAATTGCATCGACACAGCGAAAACAGAATTAGCACTCATCAATGATTTTAACTTCAGACTCGTGGTTTTATCTTTTTCCACAGCTGAGGGAGTTTTAGCTCATGTGGGCATATGCCAGATGGGCATAGAATTAGTCCACAATATGACCTGAGGGCCATTCATTTCATGCCATCATTTCTCCTTCATCAGTCGCCCATTCTTCCATATTTGTCCTTGCTTTTCAACCAAAGCAGAGTCTATCAATTGTTGTGGAGCCTTATATGGAGAAGTGGCCAAGATGTCGCTTTGATGCCCATCTGCGGTGTAAGCAACTGGACGACGGCCAGATAACAGAGTCCTAGAAAGGAGCTAAATTGATGTCTCACACTAGTTTAGCAGCCACTTATTCAGTTAACCATCATTTTTAGGAAGAAATATCTTAATTTCCTCCTCACTACTGTTTTGAGGCCAAGGGGGCTAAACTAAATCACAACTTTTTTAAAACATGACGCAAATAAAATAAAAATCTAAAAGTCCCAGCCTGATACATCACTCACTAAAATTGCCACTTTTCTTTTTTTAAGGAGCCCTCCAACAATGGTTTTGCACTTCCTTAAATTAGGTGATTCACCAGAGCCAGACTGAAAATAAATGGTCAAAATAGAAGCAGAAGAGGCCCATAGTATGGGCTAAAGTCCAAAAACACTGGATCCTACATTTCCCACAATGCAACAAACCTTGTCATTAGACCCTCCCTGCCTCAAATAAAAACAAAACTTATTATATCTCTGTAACCCAGAATCCATTTGGAACTTTATTCCAAATTACATATTATCTATTTTCCTTTTTTGCTGATATCCAACTACAATATTGAAAAATTACCACCAAACTAATGTTTTTAGCTTGGTCTCTTATTTTCAAGCACGTTTTTTCTCTTCATAAAATCTCATTTGGAATAACAATGACATAGCATTAAAAAACAAATCTATATTTTTTCCGAATTAGTTTAACAATTATAATATCCCTGCCATTCCTAAAGGTGGATTGATGTTATTTAAGGGTAACAAGAACCCCCTCTTTTTCCTTATCCTTTAACTTTGAATGACACCATAGTAGGAAAAATGTGTTTTTCATCAGAAGGATCAGATCCCTCTTTCAGAAAGATGTTCTCACCATTCCATATGTAATCCATTACTGTGGAAGGTTTGTCTCAAATATCCGGTGGAAAAAAGTTGTCTTCAAGATACTTGATCACAAACCTCGAGATGTCTGTTTATACTGCTTTTTTACAGGCCTTGTAGTGGAGTAAACTGACTTTGACATGTAAAATCTGAGTATGCTGAGTAAACTGAGTATGCCTTTAAATGTCAAGTCCGACAAATCAGGCCAAATATGTACATCGGTAAAGAGAAACTGTTGCTCCAAATGTAAAGTGGTGGAGGAATACCTTACAGGACTGTTACTGACCACAAGATCAAGGCCAACAAACAATGATGTGAAGAATTATTACAATTAACACATTTTCTGCATGATGCTGCTATAGAATAAGATACTAATGCTCACATCCACGCTGAACAGCAAATTGAAGCCAGAAGCCTTGGTAGGCTCCCCAGATACCTGATCTAAGATACACGATACTAACCCTTTCTGTGAGTTTCAGGAGACCAGAGTTTGAAGTGTATGATAACTCCATGCCCCAGAGAAGTGGAGTCTTTCATCATGAGTAATAGTCTCACTGGAGACATCTCAGGATTCAGTGTCTGAAGGAGGACTGAATTAGTTTCTTGACATGAGGTATGTTCTCATATTAATAGATAATACCATTATTTTGTGCACTTATCCACAGTGTATGTCCTCTGCAGCTTCGTCACCACTGTTGAAGGGAGGCAGGTTTCTTTTAGTTTAGTCTTTTTAGTTTTCTTAGTTACTTTTCTTACATTTTTTTCTTTATCCATGATCGTTAAAATCTCTAGTAGTCACACATACTCATATTGAGTATGTTATCTGCATTGAAAATGTGATATTTTATAAAGATGTATGTGTTTGTTTTCAGTGATGCCCAGACACTGTGCACTGCTGCCACATTGTGCCACAAACCATAAACTTCTCAGGAACTAAGAAAAACAGATTTGGTTTTGTTCCGCTACCATTTACAAGTTTGTTGTTTCTCTCAACCCACTGAGAACCATTTTATCTGGCTACAAATTACTTAAATAGTCTGCCTACAGATAGTTTATTTGAGTATTTGTAAAATTTCAACTGCTTGTTAATTGAGATTCAACAATTGAGCTGTTTCACAAATAAGGTTTGGTTAGCTTTAGACACAAAAAACATCTTGGTTAGGGTATGTTCATAAACTGTCACATATACTCTATTGATAATCTGTTAAACATCTACTGACAAAGCCAAACAGTTGAAATGTTATAAATGCTCTATAAACTATCTGTAGGCAGACTATCCACATAAAGTGTTACCTTTTATCCTTTATTTTAACTTTTATTCTTATTTCTTTTGTGGTATTGGTACTTTTGGTGCACATTTGTCATTCTATTATGTGGAAAAATAATCAGCAATTTGGTAGTGACAGTGGGTATTGAGCCATTAAGGGGCATCTTAAATAGTCTTTAGGAAGTGGAAGATCTAGAAGACCTTTTGGTTCAAACCTGTTAAGGCTTTTTCTTCTTTTTTCTTCTCATTTCAACCAGCTACAGGCCTGGTTTTATGGATTATGGAGTGTAAGCTGCTGCCAAGCCAAAGAGTAATAATAAAAGTGTCTTGGTGCAGTGGCAAAACTATACAGTACTGATTGTGATTTGAGCCACAGATACAAAAAATGTAGAGCCTGTATCCCACAGACAGCAGTTAGTCGTCCTTCCCCCAATCACAGTTAGTCATTGGCAGCATGTTGATTAATTATTGATTAATTATTATTTGATTTCCCCCAAGGTTTCTTTTCATTTCTTTCTTTTTGTCACCCTTTCAGAGAATGAAAAATCAATGTAAACATACTCTTGGCCACTATAACTTCCCACAGCCTCCTCTTTGTTTTGAGAAGTGTGTGATAGAGTGCATGAATAACAAGAGTAAAGAAATAATGCAGCTCAAGCCCACTCGAACAGGCTGCTCCATTATCCTCCAAGGTGAAATTGCTGTGGCTCAGAGCAGCACAGAGGGACTCTGTGGTGGTAAATGATGTTAGTGTGCAGCTCCAGAGCTCACTGTGAGGACACTGTGCAACATAACTTGGCAAATTCAAAACCCCAAATTTCAGACGGACCTACTAAATCTCTGCACACAAAATCATCTACATGGTGTTCATTCAAAACTTTCTCTGCACTGTCTGTGATGACAGCATGTTGCTGCAGAGTCTCAGGCTTTTGGGTGAATATCAGCTATTTAGAGCTGACAGTCAGCCATCTGCTGAAGATATGTCTAATAGTGTAGGCTTTGGCACGCAGCCAGGAATCAATCCTCATCACCACAGGCTGTTCCCAGCTGGTGGTAATTTCTCTAAAGGCAATTTTACTATAAATAGATGACGCATATAGAAGTATAAAAGCTTTTAACAAAAATACATAAAACCTAACAAAACTGACTACCACTGACAGGAAGGACACGTATAAATAGAACTGAAAGATTACAAAATATTAATAGAAAGAGGTAACACAATGATGAGGAAGATATTAATCTTGCTTCATACAAATACAGATTCCTTTTTGTTGCATTCAAAAACTTGACAGCAGAATAATACATCTTGATTATACTGATTTTGAGGCCAAGAGTGCTACTGCAGTCTACTGATATCCTGTACTATGACTGTGATGTTTGCATAACAGAGCAATGCTGCCCTCTTCTGTATGTTAGTACATTTGCATTAAAATGAAGGACAACTGGTAGCAAAGCTGGAGCTGCCTGTAGCTGCTTAATCAAAAAAAAACAACAACAACAAAACAACAAAACTCAGTAATTAAAAGTATCAAATATCATATCAAAAACAACTTTGTATTCAGTTCCTTAATACAAATTATGTAAAAGCAGATCAAACGCTCTATTGTTTTAACTTCACACTCCCAGAAAGTGAATACCGTTGGCGGACAATGCCATCAAGGCTCAATAACTATTCTAATGTTGATTTTCTCGTTTCCTTTAATAATGAATGGCAAGAAAACTGTGATAGGCCAAATTGAATACTGATCTATTAATTTCTATAGTCAATCACTCCCTGTTTGTGATCATGGGAGGTGGGAATGAGTATCTTCCTGTAATGATCAATTGCAGTGCAAGAAGTGTCAGAATGATAGGTTTTGACAAAACCATTGGCTAACCTACAAAAACTGTGGGGTTAAAGTAAATATTAGCCATATCAGACCAGACCAGCTCCTTAAGTATTGCACCACCTGTTTATGCCAAATGAATTGCATTGGAAACGCCTGTTTATCATGAGAACAACCCAACAAAGTGTCCATTTTAATATTTCAGCTGTGTTGCCACTTAAATTGAGACTTTTTGCCCTGAGTAACCTCTCAGGTAATCCTTCCAATGAACTATGGACAAATCTCACCTCCTTCTGACAGGCTACTGACACAGTCTCAGGCCCAACCCCAACTTGACCCAAAGATAACCATTTGATTGCCAGAGCAAATTACAACAGCAACAAAAGTGTGGGGATGCTGAAAAAACCTTCTAAAAAGTAAAAATGACAAATGAAAATCAAATGAAAAAATGTTAAACTGATAATTACATACAAACAGAGATAATTACAGTAAGTTAATTTAAAAAAAAAATATATATATATATATATATATACACACAATTTTAAACGTTTTATAATTGCATTACAAACAGGAAACTAATATAATTAATAATATCTACCACTTGGTAATGCATATCATTTTACCCAAAATTAGGGATGTTTTGGATGCTTTTCCTGAAGGGTCCGATTATGCTGCTGCTGTTGTACACTGTGCAGTAAGTGTTGCCTGAAAGGAGAAACTTAGGGCGGAAATGTTCCATAATCAGAAACGGTGCCCAATCAGAAACGGTTACGAACCATCTGTCGTATTGCTGCGTTTTCAGCCAATCGGCGCAACCCTTCAATATAATACTGACCAGTTATATTCCAGGATGTTCACACGTTCGGACCGAGAAAGTCGATGATGTGTATTTTGTGTACAAATGTACCGACGCCGAAAACAAGTCCACCGCAGTCTAATCGTGAATTTAGTCGGTGTTTTAGAGTTTCGGTTTAGAGTCA
The DNA here is from genome assembly GCF_020085105.1 of Siniperca chuatsi. Classification (NCBI taxonomy): domain Eukaryota; kingdom Metazoa; phylum Chordata; class Actinopteri; order Centrarchiformes; family Sinipercidae; genus Siniperca; species Siniperca chuatsi. The sequence continues at coordinate 18,563,558 of NC_058046.1, read as the reverse complement.
CATAAATGCGACAGAGCGCTAGCTAGCTAGCTAACGTACGAGTTGTAAAGTTGGGTTACTGAGCTAAATTTCCTCGGCAGTGTTGCTGACTCCCAGCTGTCATGTTGACCGTGTTTTCCCTCCTGTCAGCCGCCCTTCGACTCTCCTAGCTGGGGTGGATATACATGGGGGACCGTATCACTAGAAGATGGAGGATTTAACCTCGGATCATCATGGTTGCTGTGACGGTGTGGCGTTACACCAGCGGCCGTGTCCTTGGAGGATGGGGCCCGCTGCTGTGTGTCCTCCTCGGCTCTCTGGTGGCCCTCCTGTTGCCTCTGGTGGGGGTGGAGGACCAATGCTGCGCCGCCCTGAAGGGCATCGCTCAGCTCCGTTGCCAGCTGTGGGGAAGCTCTCAGCCGCCTCCAGCTGTGCAGTCCACCAGCCTCACTGTCCCCTTTACTGCCCTTGATCTGCTGCCTCAGAGGGCCAAGCCGAGCAAAGGTACAAACAAGAAAAGGTGTACTGATTCACTAAATTCAGTTCAACTCAAGACCATATGTTAAAGACATGACAGTCGTGAGGATTCATGTCCATTTTCAATGTGTTTTCACTCTTAAGACTAGCTTAATTAGTCATTTATAAAGGAAAAACACTCACTGCTTCCAGGTTCTTAAATATGAGGATTTCCTGCTTTTCTGTTTCATACAATTTGTAAATTGCATATTTAACGGTTTCTGACTGCAATTTGAAGACTTCTCCTCGGGCTCCTGGAAATTGTGGGTGCCATTTTCACACAATTTTCTGACATGTTATAGTACAAACGAATTTTCAGTAAATCGCAAAAAAAAAGCAATAGGTTAATTGATAGTGAGAATAATCGTAAATTGCAGCCCTTGTATAATTTATCATCTGTCAAGGTAATCTTATTTTGGGATGTTAAATATTCGTTTTTTTTTTTTTAATGATTTCTGAAGTTTTTGAAAATGCCAGTTCTACTATGTCTTTGTATTGTGAGTCAGTGATATATGTAAAAATAATCACTAATGGAATAAGGCCATCATGATTTATTTTCAATATTGCCCAGCCCTGTTGTTGAACAGACCTGTTGTATTATTGCCTCTATACTGTTTCACCTGTGTTGGAGTTGACATTGTCCATCATGTTCTGATTGCAGAGATGAAGCTGGAGGCCAAAGCAGCGCTGCTGCAGGCTCTGGAGATGAAGAAACTGGGGAAGAGGGAGAAGGCTCACAAGCTGCTGGTGCATGCACTCAGTATGAATCCAGACTTTGTGGATGCCCTAACGGAGCTGGGGACCATTCTGGAGGAGGAGAAGGATGTCGTCCAGGCAGACCACCTCTACACCAAAGCCTTGGCCATCTCGCCATGTAATGAGAGAGCTCTGGTCAGCCGAGACCGAACTCTTCCCTTGGTGGAAGAGATTGACCAGCGTTACTTTGGCATAATTGACAGTAAAGTGCGCCGGCTCATGTCCATTCCTAAAGGCAACTCTGCACTTCGCAGAGTGATGGAGGAAACCTACTATCACCACATCTACCACACGGTGGCCATTGAAGGCAGCACGCTCACTCTATCTGAGATCCGTCACATCATCGAGACGCGTTACGCCGTCCCCGGGAAGAGCCTGCTGGAGCAGAATGAGGCCATCGGCGTAGATGCAGCCATGAAGTACATCAACACCACGCTGTTGTCCAGAACAGGAGCCATGACTGTCAGTGACATCCTGGAGATTCACCGGCGGGTGCTCGGCTATGTAGACCCTGTGGAGGGAGGGAGGCTGCGCACCAGCCAGGTGTTTGTGGGCCACCACATCCCCCCCCATCCTCAAGACCTGCAGAGACACATGCAGGAGCTGGTTCAGTGGCTCAACTCCGAGGAGGCCCTGCAGCTGCACCCCGTGGAGTATGCAGCTCTTGCCCACTACAAACTGGTGTATGTGCATCCATTTGTAGACGGCAACGGACGCACATCACGACTGCTCATGAACCTTGTGCTCATGCAAGCGCGATACCCACCGATCACTATTCGCAAAGAACAAAGGGCAGAGTATTATGGAGCTCTAGACACAGCCAATGAGGGTGATGTACGGCCCTTCATTCGCTTTATAGCCAAATGTACAGAGATGACATTGGACACGTTGTTGATTTCTACAACAGAGCACGCTGTGGGGCTGCCGGCAGCCGGCCAGGACCAGGCCTGTCTCGACTGCAAACAGACCATCCCGATCCACAACTGAGCTGAAGACGGGAGGAGAAAGGGAGCATGAGACGTTAGCATGCAGAGAGATTTTGATTAATTTAAAAGCTCTTTAATAACAATCCTTTCCTTTCATGTGTTGAATTGCCTCGTCCCTTGGCCATATCCTACCTTATCGTCCCCTTACTTCAGTTTACCTGCTGAATTCATTGAAACTGCTGCAGGATGTTGACTTGAAATCAGATTTTGCTGTGTTTAGATTTGCTTTCATATAAATCTTTTCCCTGCACAATGAAAAGAAACATTTTCCCCACTTTGTTTGTAACCATGTTCCCATAGGAGTCTTAATGCATTTTAATTCCCATCAGAATACAATCTGAAATCTGACTACTGGTGATGTGAGGAGGAAAAAAAGCTTTCTTATCATGTCTTTTGACTTGAGATACTTCAGTGATTTCCACTCTGTGTGTGTGTGTGTGTGTGTCATGTCATGTTCTCATATCCCGGTGGGGACTTTAAATTGAATGCACACTAACCCATGGGGACTTGTGTCACTGTGGGGACAAAAATTGAGGTCCCCATCGGTAGAGACTGCTTTTTGAGGGTTAAGACCTAGCCTTAAGGTACAGGTTACAATTAGGTTAAGCTTAGGGTAAGGGGCTAGGGAAAGCATTATGTCACTGGCTGTCCCTCACAGGGATAGTGAAACAAACGTGTGTGTGCTTGTACTTGCTACATAGTGGGGTACAGATGATGTCTCATAACACTGTAAAGCACTTTCATGTATCTGATTATTTATTTTATTTTAAAATAAAAGTGTTTTATTAACTTTCATTATATCTTTAAACTTCTTTTAGAATGAACAAAGCTGCGAGTGTCATGCTGTGATCAAAGATGATTTACATGATTTTATTAGAACAAGTTTTAGTCCAGAAAAAAAATACATGACATGAATTTTCTTTTTTACGGGATCCAAAAACACAAGGCTATATAATGACAAGCTGGAAAATAAATAGTGATTGAACAAATAAAACTAAAAGTAGCCATTTATTATTTCTCTATACCAAATTCAAAACATTGACTATAGAAATTATACAAAACAGCAATGCACACATACCACCTTTTAGTACTGAACATAAAACAGGTGATTTCTAGAGACCATATTTAGATTTTTTTTTTTAAGATTAGGCCACTGTGGTGAGAGTAATACATATAGCTTGTATTCCATCTGTTCTGAAAACTTAGATTTATATTTATTACAAACTATGGTGACCTTTTTGAAATAGTATACTGAACATTATGTACAGAATTGTTAATATCCAAACAAGACAAGTGGACAAATGGTCAACTCCTAACATGGGAAAACAGAAATGGAAAAACTGCATAGATTCTCTTCTCGTGTGTCGATAGAGCTGCAGACCTAAATAATGTGTCGATGACAGAAACAGCCTCTTTACCCAGAATACTGAAGAGCTGTCAGCTAACTGTGTTCATTCAGAGGGTGAATTCAACTCTACTCAACACAGAAAGAAAACCAGGTCCAAACCACATTTATAAAACTACTTAGGTTTCACTTTGTAACTTTCTCAGGACTAACAGTGTACACACATGTACTTTGTAGCATTTATTATCTTCTAACTCTTTTTAACACCTTAAACTAATTCATGTCTTCTCTTATAATGTAAGAAAAAGCAAACAATTCTAACGTCTGAGACGCTGGAAATAGCAAATAGTTTGAAAACGTGACAAACAATTTTCTGTCAACTGACTAATTGCTGCAGCTCTAAACTGTTAGAAACACTTTTTTATAAACCAAACTAAAGAACAGACGCATTAGTCAGCGATGTCCAGCCACCCAAGCTGCCAATTAGACACATTTCTTCAGTATCAACACCCTGCTTACATGTGCACTCTTTGAATTTTACAAGATGAAGGGAATATGAATCTCTCTTTCGGTCCACAGCACATCAAGTCAGACTCCTATCTAAAACAACATCTGTGATTTGATGATGGAGGTTTTAACCTTGAACAGACAAGTCACATTAACAGTGATGAAAGTGATGAAAATAGAGAAATCATGACCATATACTTAGAGCAGTTCTGTAAATACTATAACTGATATCAAGCGTCAGAAGTGTGACATGATATTAGGGCAGTTTTCATACTGTAATAACATGCCCTCATACCAAGATAAAGCCAATATACAGTTCTATACAGTCAGAATAAAGCACTGCTAGCCTTGTTAGCGGTGTCCTCAGCAGTCAAAATAAGTTACACAACAAAAATCCTAGGTTTCCTAAAAACATCTGGAGAATATGTCTTTATCACTGTAACACATCCAACTTATGTACACACACACCAACTATATTACACCACATCTGAACTTTTGCATATAACCTTTTTAAAACAACTTTCACAAGTTTGGCTGTTTTGAATATTTAAAAAAATACTCTCCCATATCTTTATCTCAGATCCCTTTCACATTACATGACAAAAGAAGATACTTTGCAACATGAGGCGTACAATTTTAGAGACAGTATATTTACACACAAATATGATACACTTTTTTATAAAATAGCTTGACAGCCACCTTCAAACAGACCAAAACGAAAACAATCTGTCACACTGGTGAAAAGTCTTGGTTGAAAAGGTTTGTCATGGAGGGCAGGAGCACGGCGATTAAGGCATTCTCAAAGACCGGATGATGAGAACAAGACTGAGATTAAAGGGAAGCCAGGTAACCAATTACAGAAAAATAACCAACACTATAATCTGTAAGGACACAAGATGGCTTTCAGTGTGAAGGCGGTCGTACTTCGTTTGCTCATCTTCTCACTTACTGAGAAGCATCCTGGCAAAGTCTGAATTTGTCAAAGGTTTAGTCTCTCCAGCAGCATTCACTGCTCCACTGGCTGTTGCTGGCACCTGCTCAGGTGCAGTCCCGTTCTCGACTTTACTTGCAGACCCACTTTGTCGGTGCAGGGAACGAGGGAGTAATGAGAGCTGGGTGCGTCCTCTCCCTCTCCTGGAAAAACAAAAAAACAAAACAGCTGTTTTGGTACAGTTACAGATCTGAGAATGGCAGACTTTCAGAACATTTCAGTTGGTGTGACAGAGAAGCGAGTCAATAAACTTACGATCCATAGGCCTGGCGAGGCATCATGTCTGTCGTGGGCCTGTTGGAACCAGGTTTATCCATCATGTTTCTGCGAGGAGGGTTACTTATAGAAACAGAGATTTTGTTGCCCTCTATATCCGTGCCGTCCATTTTCAGAACTGCCTGAGAAGCCTGGGCTTCATCTGCAAACTCAACATATGCCAGACCCTGCAGAGCCACACAGCGAGTTATTACATCAACAACAGACTCTATACACCTTGACCTTGCTCAGCATCTACATGGTCATAGTTGGCAATCATTAGCTCAATCAGGATGACTATTTCAAGCCAAACATCGGGACACTGTCCTCCTCTTCATGCCTCACCTTAGGTTTTCCTGAGCGATACGTGACCAGACGAACATCTTTGATGGTGCCATGGCTTTTGCACATTTCCTCCAGTTGCTCTTTAGTGCAGGAGAACGGCAGCCCAGAGATGAAGATTTTTTGCTTCTCCATGGATGTGTTGTATTTAAACACCTATGGGGACATTAATGTGAAGTGGTCACTTGTATTGCACGTTATCAGGGTTCCTGCAGGGTTCACAAAGTTAAATTTAAGACTTTAAGACCTTTTTAATACCACATAGAATTCAATTTAAAAACAAAAACCTGTTTACAGTCATACCGGCCAAAGTATGATGGAAAACCAGTGGGGACAATATGACCTACATTTATATTGATTATTACATCACATTTTTTCAGTACCTCTCAGCAGTATATAACAATAATTCCTAATGACATAATTAAATCAATGCGACCTGGATAAGTGGCATAAAATAGACTGATGGATTAACCAATTAAAATGATTTATTTATACAAGTTCAATATTTAAGAATTTGTTTAATACCTTCTAAAGCCTATTTTGAAGAAAATGATTCAATGACTTTTAAGACCTATAGACACTCTGGTTATATATATATATATATTTAAAATGTCTACTTGTGTTCATTTTTACCTTAAAGTCAGGATTTTTGTTTTTGTCTACACAGGGTGACACAAACATGGGCCTGCCCTCCACCTCCCGTCTGTCCAGCTTCAGGGCTTCAGGGACAGACACTGGGGATTCAAACTGTACATAGCCGTAGCCTTTGAAGTTCCCTTTGTTGCTGAAGACAGGGCGAACCTGTTTGATGGGACCACAGATCTCAAACAGCGTCCTGAGCTTTGCCTCTGGCTCCTCCAGGGTGTATGCCAGGTTGCTGATGAAAACGCTGCTGTTATCGTTGCGTAGCTCTGGCTTGTCATCGTTCTGCCTCTGGGCAGCAGCCACAACTCCGTGCTGGGCTTTTTTAGTGCCAGGTGGAGCAGCCTTATAGCCAGGGGGAGCGTTCCTCCCAAAGAGTCCTGTCTCGGTCTCCATGTACTCCTCTGTGGTTTGGTTCCCGTTTCCTCTGTGCCTTTTAGGAGCTTGTTCAGTCACAGAGGGAAAGAAAGATTAGGAAACGCATAATTTGTGTAATTTTTGCTTAAAAATTAAAAGGTTTATCATACAAACTATTTTTATTTACCTGCGTCCTCAGTCCACTCATCCCGATAATCATTGTGGTCTGCTTTCCTCTTCTCCCCAGCTCGAGTTCCCTTCTGGAAACCCTTCTTCGGAGCCTTCTTGTCTGTCTTTGCCTTCCGCCGCTGATCAGCTCTCTCCTCCTCTTGGCGAGCCATGTTGGCTTCTTTCTCAGCCACCTAACAGATGGGCAGAACATGGTAACATTAGCCAAAAGCAGCTAAATGATACACCTGTCCAGTACAACGCTGATATGTGCTCCTACCTTTGCCCGTTGCTCATTAATCCTGTTCAGCCGGGTCTCTGTCTTCTGCACTGCCACATCCCAGTCCTCCAGAGAACCTGTACGTGAGGATGCAAAATACAGAGACGCACTGTAATTCATGAAAATCTTTATTTTTATGTTCACTTTGAGTTTTATATTATCTTTATATTGGGACTCACCTTCCACCCTCTCGAAGGTGAGCAGGACTTCACTCACATGTTCAGGGTAGTCTGAGGTGCACTGAACTGCTCTGTGGAGAGCTTTCCGACAGTGAACAGGGTCTCCATAAGACCTACGGATAAAGTAAAGAATCAAGGTCACCATATACAAGTTTTGGCTAAATGATTAGTCACACAGGCATCAGACATGGATTGACAGACCTTTCAAGGTTATAGTACTCCAGCCACATGTTGGCATATTTGGCATTCCCTTTTGTCATGATACTGTCCCACAGTTCTCTGGCTTTTTGTATGTTCTTGCAGTGGAGGGCCTGGTAGGGAGAAAAAAAAATTAGTTCATTTGTGAAGTTAATTTGTATCTTTAATAGTATAATTCATCTAGAACTATCACATTTTGGGAAAAGTAAATTTAATTTAGCTTTTTAGTCCTTTACCATGTATCTCAGTGTGCCTTTAGTAGTGATATCATTATGCTTCAAGGTTAGTAAATCAAGTAGATGTACACACTTGAGCTATTATTAAGTTTAAAATGGACAAGATCATTGCCTTTATCCTATGATTCTATATTTAGGTCAGCAGCTACACAATAAGGAAATTTTACTTTAAAAAACAAACACAAAATTAAGACAACAATAAATATTATAGGTCAAAATAACAAAAAAAGATTAAGTACAGGGTTAAACACAATTCAACATACTGTAACAGAAATCCAACTCTTGAAAATGGTTGTCATAGTAACACTGCTTACCTCTATCCTTGCCCAGATCTGCATTATCATACAAGACGGATCTCCACTTTCACCAAACCCTACAGTTAAACAAGACAATGAATTATATGAAAACAAAACCAAGAATACCACAAAAATAAATCTCAGTCGGACTCAAATCCACCTACTTTCTTCAACATCTTGTTTCATGTAGTCTAGAGACCGAGAGAAAGCTCCTCGTAATTCCTCTAACTCTTTACTTGATTCTGCAATAAAGGAAACACCATTAGCAAGGGAACAACGAGTGAATTAAATAGTTTCCAAACACAAAGACAAATTCAGACAACTGCTCTCACCTTTGCTGAAATCCACACGTCTCCTCAGGTAGTCAAGGTACGCCTGCCAAATCTCCACATAATCTGTCGCTTGAATGAAACCTGCATTCAGCGCCTTTTCAAAAACATCTGTGAAGAAGACAAATAAACTACATGATAAGGCCAAGCAAGTTCCAATATACCAAAATAAGGGTCTGGGATATTTCCCCATACGAGCACTAGTATTTAAAACATATTCAAGATAGTCATGGCTTCCCAACATTCTCATAGTTCTGCATCTTTCATAGTCAGACTCACAAATTCATAAATAACTTCAAAAATAAATAAATAAAAACACAGAAACTGTCAAAACAGCAAAAGAGTCATCCTCTCAACAGCTTCACACTGCACTCTGTTACCTGAGACAGTCTGATGGTCAGCTCCATGCCTCTCCAGAGCTTGCAGGTAGCTCTTCCACAGACCCATGGCCCAGGGGCAGTTCCTGACGGCACGTTCATGAGTGGAAAGAACCAAGTCTTTGATCTTCAGCTGACGATCCTGTAGAGCCCAGAGGAAACAAACAAAATGATTCAAATAATCTTAAACAATATAAAAGATTTGTTTACTGAAGATTTGAAGAGTCACTTTAATAAGCAATTTTTTCTAACATCCCACCAGATCTTCCTTCATTACCATAAAGTATATTAATATACGCTGGTTGTTTTTACTCGCTGCTAAACACTAAGGAAACCAGCCAAACCATTAACATTGAAATGTGAGTGTATTATTTAACATAATAGGGATCTGGACACTTTTTTGAAAAAAACTTGGCTATTCTAACGATACTGTGGCAACAAGGAAATCCAATAATACAATAAAATAAGAACCATTTTAAATGGAATCATTTTGCTTTTTCAGATGAGTAAAATGATTATCAACCGGATGGTCATTGTCAGACCCATTAATCAATTTCAAGAGGAGCTCTTCACTGGCTGTGATTTATCAAGATAAGTCAGTGCAACATTGTGATCATAGTTGTTTAGCCCTTGCTGGCAGACGATGGAGTTGGCAAGTTTTAGGCGCTGATTAAGAGCAGTCAGACTGGGAGGTAATGGCATGTGAAACGAGTCCTAACTCTACACAGCAAACATTACAGTCTGACTGGGAGCCCTTTAAAAAGACAGCAAAATGCCAAACACTGACCAATACTCACAAGATAGGTGGTGCATTTTGCCCACATGTCTGGTACCAGGCAGTTCTCTGCCAGAGTTCGCTCGAAGGTTATCTGGATCCTTGCTGGGTCGCCCTCCTTTAGTTCAAAGTCGATGTAGGCCTGATACTCGGCCAGTTTAGGAGGTTCTGCTACCAGCTGCAACAGCATGCAGATGTTATACATTGCAAAAAATGCACATTATTTAAGAGGTTAGAAAATCGATGCAAATCAGTTACCAGTGACTCTTCAAAAGATCTGCACTTCTCCATCTGCTCCAAAGCCTTTTTGTACTGATATATGACCGTCTCAGGCACCCCATGTTCAGACCACTCCTCATACTCTGCATAGGTGGCTTCCATGTCTACAAAGCAACAGAGGACAATTGTCTTAAAGTTTAAGGGCACTTTTCCTTTTTTCAACATTATCAATAAGGATACATACACCACATACAGTATTTACAAAACGTACAAGTGTAACATTGAGAAGTATACATTTTAAAGAGGCCATATTAAGCTTTTTGGGGGTTTCCCTTTCCTTTAGTGTGTTACATAGCTTTTTGGTGCATATAAAACGTCTGCAAAGTAAGAAAGCCCAAAGGACAGTTTTGGTCATTTTTAAAATTTAGTAGTAAGGGTCCTGTGGTATTAGAGAAATATACCATGTTCCTTCACAAAGGTTTTATGTAATTTCACAGTTTAAACAGGTGATATGAAAAACTTGCATTTAGGAGAGTCAAAAAACCTGGTTCATTTAACACCCTGACTATGAAGACGTGAAAGAGTTTTGCTAGTAATCCTTTACTACAGGTATTATATAATGACTGGAAGCAACACAAGACATTTCTCTGTTTCAGTCAAACTTTATTACAGTGTTGACAGATCACAAGACAAGTTATACAATATTCTCTACATCATTTCAAAAAGGTATCAAACATAATCTCTAGCTGATGAACATTTTAAAACATAAATATGGAAGTTACTCTGAAACATGGACACAGTACAGTTCTCAAAGCAGCTGCAGATACTTCGGTTACTGAGCAGTTTTTCAACTAAAGCAGCAAGTTACTTTATAAGATCAGCAATTCCTTCAGTTATGTTGACATGGTAACTTACAGGATAAAGTCTATTCCAGGCAGGTCGCTGCTTCATTATGGTGTCACTGGTCTGACTAATGTGTAGTCAGGATAATGCACTGGGACAGGACTTACTACACTATTGATTACTTTAGTGGGTTTATTAGTTTTCATTTTACCAGAAATAATCGCTTGACTAATGTTTCACATTATCTGTTGTTTCATACCATACTTTCGATCCCCACATCCTGGCAGATAATGTAAGTGTTTACATTACATACTGTGCTACGTGCATATGCTAACACGTTACCCCGTAGAGCCTCACAACAAATACTTTGTACTTCACTGGGCTCTGTAGGTCACTTCTCACAAATGTCCCTGTAAAAACAAACGTAAAACAGAGTGTATGTTTAGAGAGTTTAGGCATAAATACAAACTTAACATTATGTGACAGAGATATAAATAACTTTAGCAGTATTTACCTGAGGAAAACATCACGGAAAATTTTAATCTTGATTGCTGATGTTTTTCATTTCTTCCCGATTTCGGATCAGATTCCAGATCGAACATGTGCAGTGGTGGAGTTTTTGGTTTAGAAGCGGTTATTGCAGTGATATTCACGGTAGAAGTGCAGCTAAACTCGGTTACAGTGATCAGCGGAGCAGATGCAGAGGTTGGTTTGGCGGTGCCTGCTCAAGCCTGTGGGAGCAGACCAATCAGGGCAGACTGGGATTTTCGGGAGGGGGGCCTTAAAGAGAGAGGAGCTAAAACGGAATATTTCAGACAGAGGCTGAAAAGCGGTGCTGCAGCAATGTACAGTATGAGAAAAATGTGTTTTTTGAAAATTAAGGCATGTAAAGCTATTCTAGTAGACCACCCAAATAAAATGATGAACCTGAAAATGTGCATAATATGGCGTCTTTGAGTTAGTGTGTTGCAGGAATGTAAATTTGCGTTTTATCGTATACTGCCTAATCTCGGTCGCATACTTTAGTGAGCAATACAACTTTAGTGAGCAATACAACAAGTGAGAAGTTCTGAAGAAAGAAAGGGTTTTACACATTTCAGAAATGTTGCTGGTCTCCATTCAGCTGGGCCAGAAAACAACAACACAATACTGGACCATCTGGCTATCTCTAGTCCACTCCTGAAATAAACTGAAAGCATGGTCATGGCCTGGAAAGGAGTGCTCTCTTTCTGAATCTAAATGGCATTTCAAAAGCCACGTCACAACCGCGCTACACTCAACTTATCCCACAAGGTAGCATTATCTTTTTAAATGGGGTATTTCACAGTTTTTCAGATGGGCCATGACACACAGCCCTAACAACAGGAATCTTGCCCATTTTACAGCAGCACGTCTGGAAAGAAAGGCGTCTTGCTTACCCATTAAGGGGATGGCCAGCTGCCGGCGAAACAGTGTATGGATTCGCTCAAGCTGAGCGTTGAGCAGCTCCTGCTCCTCGCGGCTGGGAATCCTGCCAGGGGGAGGCTGAGAGGAAATGCAGTAGAGAAAATGGTGTCAAATTTAGCAAAAGCCCATTTAGTCTAACATCAAAGGAATTCAATTCAGCATTTAAACGTATTTGTATTTATTCTGAGTTAAGGGAGTGGATTATCATTCAAAAGCATTGATTAATACCATACTATACTTAAATACTGTACTAGAGTAAAATGTTTTTAAATTTAACAAGTGTCTATCTTGTCTAATACTGTTTTTAAAAATCCATTGTTCAAAATAAATCTCTCTCTCTCTCTCTCTCATATACATGCAATCAAACAGCAACAAAAACTGAGCATGTGTTTGACCACTGATAATATCTCTCCTAGTGATGGAAACACTAACCTGTACTGTGGACAGAATGGCGTTCTCAAACTCTCTGTACGCCTCCCACACCGTCTGTCCCTTAATCATGTGAAGCCCCACAGCTGTCACAGCTCTCTCAAAGATGGATCTCACCTTGTCTATGCCACCGGGTGAGCCCATGCCACCAATTGAATACTGAGCATATTCAAGCCAGATATCTGGACCTGGGTATAAATGACACAGAATTATATATTAAGATCGTGTAAGGACTGAATGTCATATCAAAAGGCAGTAACAATTGTGCGATGCACTCACAGATATAGTCCTTTACAGCTCTCTCAAAAAGTTCATATACTTTCTCCCGGTTTGGCTCCTCCTCATTCAGACGGATCTCATCCTTGAGCCAGTCTAGCCAGATCTCTGCAGCATTCAACAAAATGTGGTTTAAATTGCAAATAATGCAGAGCTGCTGTCAAATGATTCTTCTGACCCCAAAGCTGTATTCAGACATACACCAACCTTCAGTGAGTGGGAACAGTTCACTCATCTTCTGCCTTGCCTTTCGCAGACGGAAAAGCTCTCCCTCCTGCTTCAGTAGTTTGATGAGATCCACATGGCAGTTGTAGTCGAAAGCATTGATTGACAGCTGGAAAATCACACGAAGATGAAACGGGCTAAGACATTGAACAATACAATTAAATATATCCTAATTAACTTGTGCTACTTCTGTATTTATTTAGCAGTGATTTAGTACCACATATATCTCATTTATGTCACACAGATTAAATCATGACATTATCAATCTAACATGTTTAACAATTTACACAATGACACACAAACGGGTTGGTGCAATATATACAATACTCAGACATGCAGTTGCTAATTTATTAGGTATACCTAGCTAATACTAATCTGACTAGTCTAGCATATTCTACCTTTATGAATCTTATAATGTTCAGTTAGAAAGGTGTTGATTCAACTTTATGGTCATTTTGGAGGTTGTAGTTTGGTTTTACAGAGAGGTGTTTCTAATATTTTGTTAATTCATCCTAGAGAGGGTAGACTAAATATTACGTTTCACTTCTCAGTACAATATAAAGCAATGCAATTCACCAGCACCACAAACTGCAGCCTCCAAAATCATCATAAAGTTGAAGCAACACCTCTTTAAAATAGCTTTAAACAAAACTTTACCGTTATAACAGTCATGAAGATGGGATTTGTTGCAGGGCTGTTGTATTAGTTTTAGCTAGGTGTACCTATTAAAATGATAAACTGAGTGTAACGTAAAGTAATGCAGCAGTAACGTTATAAACTTTGTTTTCTCTCTGCTGTAATAGTGGAAGCACAGACTACAGCATTTATTGTGTTTTCAATTATGAAAAATGTTATGAGACGTTATCAATCCATCTGATTTAACACTTTACAGGTGACACTCAAAGTTAGGACGGTGTGTACTTTATATTTGCACATGTACTTTCTCTCTAACTACACTGGAAGCTGTAGTGTCATACATGTCTCAGTCTCAGATAGTAAAAAAAAGGCGCGTGTGACACGAGACAAGCCATTAGCATCACACATTAGCAGGGCAGCTAGCTAATCACGACAGCTATGTGAATGACGTCGTATCATACGCGCTCATTTAATTGTTTTGGACAGCAGCAGCTAACATAAGTAGCTATATTTTCAGTTTCTATTAAACCAGAGCAGCTAACTTTAAATTTAAAGCTGCGGACTTATTGTAGTGGACTGTGTTTACCATCCATTCATTCTCATTAGCTCGTCGGCTAGCGCTAGTTAACTAAGCTTGGCTTGGTTGTTGGCTAATTACCTGCTCCTCCAACCGCTGGATTTCGGCTTCATTTTCTTTCTCATCTTCCGACGAATCGTCCACTTCGTCTTCTGAATTTTCTACTCCCATGCCCTCCTCCTCCTCTTCGTCCGATTCCATCGCCCTCTCCTCCATCCCTGCGTGTTCCTCCTCCATATCTTGCAACTGCGTTTGCTCTGCGTTGCTTGGTGCTGCCATGTTGGAAATGCTGTCTGCCTGGTAACAAGGTAACAAGCTAACAAGCCAGGAGTATCGTGAGAGGTGGAGCCTGACACTGAACTCACCGAGGATCCCCTAACGTGTAACGGCTACTGTTAGCCTCTAGTGGGGGCTCCTTCATCAGTGAAACCTTCCTTGTTCACTTGTCAACATAAGTGGTCGTTTTCACTCGTGCGCACTCGTTGATTTCCGTTCATCATCGGTATATGAACATGGCGATCGTTTCCTTACGAAGCTCTGCGTCCTCGCTGTTGTTGTTTAGCAGAAGATTGTTCAACCCGCAGCTGAATGCTCTCTGTTCATATCACGAAAAGGTAACAAATTAAATGTGTTTTTAAACTATTAACTCATAATTGTAACCAACCCATGTCACAAGAGTTTCATTGACAGTTAGCATAACTTAGCTCCGTGTGTGTTGTCTGACAGTAGGTGTAACAGTTAGCTAACTTTACCAGCCTTGTCCTATCTTTTTAACACATGACTCAAAACAACAGAGCAACGATATATCATTTTCTCTTTGTGACGTTCCTCAAGGTGGTGGACCACTACGAAAACCCAAGAAATGTGGGCTCTTTAGACAAAAACAACAAGAATGTGGGGACTGGATTGGTGGGTGCACCAGCCTGTGGTGATGTAATGAAACTTCAGGTAAGTTGGAGGTCAAGAGCAGGGATTCACTACAGCTGTCACGACTTCCAACTTCCTTTTGTACTAGGTGTTTGACTCTATGCCGTTTCCAGATCCAGGTGGACGAAAACGGCAAGATTGTCGATGCAAGATTTAAGACATTTGGCTGCGGCTCAGCCATTGCCTCCAGTTCTCTAGTAACGGAGTGGGTGAAGGGGAAGTCGGTGAGTTGGTATAACAACAGATGAAAAGAAATTACAGGAGAACAATGGTTTTACGTCCTGCTTTTTTGTTGAAGATCTGCTGTCATCCTGTAGGTTAATGAAGCTCTGAAGATCAAGAACACAGACATTGCCAAAGAACTCTGCCTTCCTCCAGTCAAGCTTCATTGCTCTAGTGAGTTCAAAGCAATACAATTTATAAAAAAAAAAAAAAAAAAAAACTTAATAAACATAAAGATGGATGACAAATTAAAGGAAAAGCCAAAAGCAAAGTGTCTCAGTAAGACACAACGAGCCACCACAACACCTTCAATGCGCCGTGAAATAAATTCTACAAATTTCTGAATCTCAACTGGAGGAATGAACACCATTATCCCAAAATATATTCCCTCATTTGGTGTTTTTCGTACATTTTAAACTATTCAGTTTGACGTTGCTCAACTAATTTCTTCAGGTTTTTCCTATAATTTGTTACCTGGCTGTATATTTCTTGGTCAAAACAGGGGGAAAAGCTATTTCTGGGATACATTGCATGCTCAAAGTGTTTCTAAAACCTCACTCCTTTTCTTTCAGTGCTTGCAGAAGATGCCATAAAAGCAGCGCTGTCAGACTACAGACTAAAACAACAGGACAAGAAGGAGGAATGTGTACAAGCCACCAGTTAATATGTTGTTATTAACTATCAATTATGGGCCCTGTAATGTTTCACTGCAGTGCTGTTTGAAAGGTTGGTTACCGTAATACTACATCAGGTTTTGCACCCTTCTGGGAGTTTTATACCCTTAAAAATCTCCATGTGCAAGGGTTGTGGGGTCACTCTCTTGAATTCAAGCTAAGATTCCCATATTGTTCAAGTGCCAGGTGTTTATGGTGTTTATTTGTTTTTCATCAGAAAATCAGAAATTGTTTCCTAATTGATTTTGGAGTCGAAAGTTCATGATGAATAATTTAAGATAACTGATCCCTAAATTTAAACAAGGGAGCTCAACATTGTTGTTACTCTGCAGCACTTTTCTACACAGAACACAAACAAGATACGTCATAAATCAGAATCTATAGGCCCAGGTGTGTTTTTGTTTTGTATATTTTTTGGCATTTGGGCTTTAATTGGCTTGATTGTAAAAGATCACTGGTCTCTCGCGGAGGATTCAGTATGAAAATGCAGTTAGGTCATCAGCTAAAGTATACATACAAAAACATAATACAGATTATTGTATGAGACTGTGTGCTTGTTGTCAATTAAATTAGTAAAAACATTTTCAGTGTGTCTTTGCTGATGTCATCCACCAGATCCTACATTAAGCGGAGCCACCCTCTGTTGGCGCAGAAGTACCTTTTTCAGTACAAGTAGCACTGCCAGTATTAGGAGAGATACTAATACACATAATATAGCGAGCAGTGAGATGAACACTGCAGAATCTGGTTGTGTGAAAGGTCGTGGGTTGGGAGTGGGCCAGGGTGCATCTCTGTTTGTGGAAAGCAAAGATCGTGTCCCTTCAGCAGAGGTTGCATTAATCTGAGGGTACCGACCTGTGATGTCTCTGCATTTCTGTTCCTTATCAGGGAGAGAAGTAGTGGTTTCTAAATGGGGTGGGCTGACTGATTGTGTTTTATTTAGGGACAAACACGTCTCATAGGTAAACGTCTCTAAAGAGTAGTGTTCAAGTAATACACGAGTCTTGGGAGCATCTTTGGAAAGGAATCCAACAGTGTTTCTTTGTGATATTTGCTCTGACAAGTTTCCCAAATACCTCTTGTTCTCAAATGAGTTTGGTCCCATGGGCTTCACTGTCAGCGTCTCCAGCTTTCTCTCCAGTGCAAAGTTGAGCTCCAGTTGGCGTGTCCCCTCATGTGGCTTCAGGACATGAGGACAGATCGCCATGACGGAGAGGTTCAGAAGCAGACTGTGAGCGAGATGGACAGGCTCGGTGCACACCAGGTCTGTGGCCATCTTCAGCCTACCACTCAGCAACCAACGGTAAAGATACAAAATGTCACACTCGCACACCCACAGGTTGTTGTTGAGGTCCACAGATTTAAGACGTGGCAGTCCGTCGAAGGCTCTCTCTGGGACTGAACGCAGGCAGTTGCTGTTGATCTTCAGGACCTGCAGGTTGATGAGGGCGGACAGCGAGGGAAGGTCCAGGACAGAGATGCAGTTTGCTGAAAGGTCTAAATGGGTCAGTGATGGAGGAAGATTCAGAGGGAGGCTTGTAAGCTTGTTCCCCTTCAGTGTCAAGACCTGCAGCTTGTTAAGACCCTGAAGTGCCCCGGGTTGGATGGCACGTATGCGGTTGTCCTCCAGATCCAGGCGAGTGAGGTTCCCCAGTTGCCGCAGGGCGCCTGAGGTGATATAAGTGATGCGGTTTTCTTGCAGTAGTAGGGACTCCAGGCTGGGAGGCAGGCCGCGAGGGAAGCGGGCTAGCAGATTGTGACTGAGGCTGAGCTCTTGCAGGCCAGAGAAGGGCCGGAGCAGGTGGTCCACGTTACATAGCTGGTTTCTGGCTACGGATAGAGCTGAGGTACTGAGAGGGACAGAGCGAGGAAGTGACCTGAGACCCAGAGACTCGCACAAAACCAAAAATCCTGGGCGAGAACAGCAGCAGCCGGGAGGACAGGGAGACATTGTGAGGCAGGCTGGAGGACAGATGCAGAGCACCAGTAGGACACCACATCTGCACCAAAGCATGACTCACTGCGAGGAATAATGGAGGAGAGACGACCACATCAGATACATACAGAGTAAACGATGTCAGGAAACATTCTCACTTACTTAAACAAAAAAAGGGGGCCCACTTTATAATAAGGCATCCCTTTTTAAGGTTTGTAAGTTGTAATTAATGGCTTTATTAATGGTTAATAAATAATGTTTTATGGACCAGATATGAGACATTAACAAGAGGTTGTGAAAAACATCTGCCGAGTGTTAGTCCTCCTCCAGCATGACACATTTGTCTTTTTACCTCTTGAATTCACCAGGTAGACTGATCTGATGGACTGTTTGACCTCTGACCTTTTTAAAAGAGAGCTGCTTGATGAAAATCCATATATTAACAACGTATTAACATTTACAACCTCAGACTTGATGGGTTATTATAAGAACCACCTATTAATGATAATTTAACATTTATAATTACAGATGAATTACCACCTTTTGCTGTTGGCTTATTAGGCATGAGAAGCCTGTGAGCCTTTATTAATGAATAAGCCATTAACTGGGTTAATGGCATATTAGAAAGTGAGAAACGAGCAATGACTTGCCTTTTAGTGACTCACCAGCTAGAAAGATATTTCACAGATTTTTCACATCATTAAATGATGTATTAACCATTTATAAAGCCATTATTAACAACTTATAAATGCTTATAAAAGGTGACTTATTAGAATGCGGTACCAAAAAATAAAGAAAGAAATAAAGGCCCATGCACTTACCATTTTTCTATTCGTGTATTATCTGCTCCTCCGAGGAGACAGGCAGGCTTGTCACCTCATGGTCCTTATATGATCTAAAGATAACTATTGTTGCTGCTGTTGAGAATTCCAGGCAGATGCTCATCAAAGTTTAATGACAGCCTTAAGGTGCTGTATTACCTATTCTGGATCCTCTTCACCATTCAGATTAATTGAGAGGTGCTATTGTTTGTCAGTGGCAGACAGTGAAAAGGGTCAAAATATATAGAGCAAGAAGTTCAGCAATAGACATTATGTAAAAAAAGAAAAGGAAAAAAAGAAACCACACAGGTGTCCCAAATATTCCCTTATGGGGTTACCAAAGGTCGAGGTTCCTACAACTCAGACAGTGAATCTGGCAAACAGGCCTCGGTCAGAGAGCGATGCTGGGTGGTCCTGTGGCCGTGTGTCTTCCCGTCACCTGGTGGGAAGAGTGAAAGTGAAGGGGTAGTATTTTCTCGAATTATTTAGCACCTCATTGACAAAAGAGCGGGGAATCTGACCCTGGTGCGAGGCTCTGTCAGGGCTCAGGTTTCAGCCGCCACAGGGTTACGCCTGCTTTTGAGCTGCTGTGCTGTCATCTTTGAGGTTCAATCTTTGGCAAGTTGACCCACATATGATTCTTTTGAACTTGATGAACTTGAACTTTATTCAAAAATGGTTTGTGCTTAAGCAATATTTAATCACATTTTAATACATTTGTAATGGATTTTAATAATAGATTTCAGATGTGATCAGAATGTATATCAAAGATGGTAGATATAATGTAAAAATAAATGCATTAACATTTATATAACTGATAAATCAATACTTGTTATGTTCACATGAGGGCAGTATTTTATTGCTCATTTAAAATATGCACATTATTTATTTGACTTTTTGTTTGAACTTCACTGGAACAAATCAGTGTCACCAAGATTTGTATAGACAATGCATGAGCTCTTGTTTTGGAGCAAAGGGCTCTGTATGTATCTGGTTTGCTGCTGTTGAAATATTTAAACAATCTTGAACAGTAGCCAGTGAAGGACAAAGGGGGCCTCTCGTCATCTGCAGGCTCTAATACCTTCTGCAGTCCTGTGTTTGGGTGTGATGGTGCCAGCTGCCTCACCAAGGCCAATCTTGAGTGGACGCAGCTCAAAATTACAGATTCCCGAGTTGAACATAACCCTCGCCTATTCTAATCTGAGGTTTCCTCAGGGCTGCATTTGTCTTTCATCATGAAACTGTTTCCACTGTTAGTTTTTCAATAATGACAGAAACATCATTATCAACAATTTTATTAAACATAAGCCAAACAAAACTGTCATTTTGTAAACAATAACTTACAGTCACTTACAGAGGAAGCATCTGTCTGGAAACATCTGAGGAAAACGATCTGAGGTTCAACGGAAAAGAGTATTTAAACATGAAAAACTTCTGGCCCATAAATCGTACAAACTGAACATCACACACTTGGTTTAGTCGTTCAGAGTCATTAACTTGAGTAATGGGACAGTGAGTTGGAGAGTTTTTACAAATGATCTGCTCCAGTGTAATCTGAATTTTTAATCAAATAAAATCAGATGAATAAGACAAATATACACTTCTCATCTTTTGATTTTTAAGTACTTTTTTAGCCACCATAAGTCAGTTAAACCTATTACACCAGCAAAACAGGCCAACTATCTATTCCTATGCTCAAGTTTTTGACTCGTTACAAATTATTATATTTAAAACAAAACAATTTATCTTATACATAAGTAGTACTTTGTTTTTAACTCAAACTCTGATTCACAAAGTTTTTATACCAAAAAAGCCTGCTTTTAATGTTAGACAGTTGAAGGCAGAAAAAAATTATCAACCAAATAAATATGTAGACAGATAGTAGATATGTGTGTTTTTACTTCAGCTTCCCAGAAATAACAGTTGTAAATTGTGCTTTTTGGTGTAAAGCTTTGTGAATTAGGTTTCTTAAAATAAAATACAATATGATATGAAATGACATAAAATAACAGTAAGCAAACAAAATTAAGTAAATATGAATGTAAATATAAAGAGAACGTTCTGTTACTTATCAAGTTTACTGGCATCTCACTTTGCTTTATTGTCAAAATCTTTGCTTTATATGCAGCAAAGATTTTGCTCTAAATGACAGACTGGTTCAGCTAAAGCTCTTAACTGCTAAAAAAGATGCCATGGTGTACAGCAGGACATACTGAAGAGATTCCTCTGTCTTGGCAGGCATAGGGAGTAATACATCGCTGTATCAAAAACACATGGATACTTACTATTTTTCTCATTTCTATTTGGAAAGCATGGAAAATTATAGGCTGCCCATTCTTTTTCTTGTCTTTCTCCTCCAAAAAAATCTTATCCATAAGAAAAACTTTTTATTTTACCGTTTCAAGTGATGTTACTTCAACAGCACAGTGATATATTGGGAGGTTGAGACTTGGTGGTAATCACTGATGAAACACACTGGTTGACCACTGGAGGACTAAGGTCTTTGCAGTACATGACGACTAACAAACCACTGAGCTACTTTGAATTTGAAAGGCTGCTGCATTCAAAGAAATCAGCCATATATTTTTCCACACCCCCCTATCAAGTGTTGGCTTTTTAATCTTTGTATGAATCAAAAACTTTGAGATGCAACATTTATAGACATGATTTATGCAGCACCACACTTGAGTATTTTGATTTCTAGTCACATAGCTTCTATCCTGCTGGTTTTCATTTTTACTTTAGATAAAACATCAGGTGATAGTTCATATTTTCATTTCATTTAGATTAAAGTATTTAAACGATGGATGTTTTTTCATATAAGGTCATGAGCCTCACAAATACATTTCTTGCTGGCAGTTGTAAAAAGGTATTTCTGATTTGAATCACAATGCATTTATATTTCTATTTCCATATGTGTGGCATAACCAACCTGTCTGATCTCGTTTTTATGTCATGGTCGCAACATTTCACCTCTTATGCCAACATCAGCCTTGAACATGCCCTAGTGGTGGGCCTTTTTCAGATGGCAGGTGCAGGTTGGCTGACTGGAGCTGGTGCTGGGGCTGGAGCTCTGCTGCACCTCCTCCCTGTGCTTGGGCTGCTCTTTGTGCTTGGGCTCCTCCCTCCGCTTTTCCACCTCCTCTGCCTCCCTGACCTTTCTGACCTCCTGGCGAGGCGACGACCTGACGTCTCTCCCCTTCTCTCCCACCAGAGCCTTGGAGGGTGTGCGCAGGTTCTTGGGGGAGGCCATGCTCTGAGTCTGGACCCTCTTGACGTGGTCGACAGTGTACGGCCGCTCCTGGAGCTCGCTTGAATTCTTGCGTCCGCCTGTTTTATCAGCCGCATACTTCCTGGGTGGATTAGGAGGAGGTTTGTAGGCCTCCAGCTTGCGCTTATGACTCATGGCAGAGGCACAGCAGATGATGAAGACCATGACAATGAGAAGAGAGGTCACAACGATGATGATGAGCAGATTCTCCTGCAGGAAGTCCACTACTCGGGTCAGGACGAAGTCCTTCAGGCGGATCATGGTGGTGGTGATGGTGTTGGTGAGGGTGGGAGCTCCAGTAGCAGCTGTGATGAGAACAGGTGCTCGAGTGGAGAAAGAGGTTGGAAAAAGGAGTTCCAGCTCCGCTTCATCACCACTGCCGTCCATGGAAATGTTGTAGAGCAGTGGAGTGGTGTGACAGACATTACACCACTGTGAAAGCAGGGTCACACAGGTGATGAGAAAACCCCAGCGGGACTTCATCTTCTCTTCTGAGTCCTGCAACAACAACAATGGCTATCTTGAATTCAAAAGAGGAAATATTGTCAAATCTAATCTTGTAGGGATCCGCTAACACGGAGGCTTGAGACCCCTTAAAGGAACAGTTTGACATTGTGCGAAAAACACTTCTTCACTATTCACTTTCTTGCCAAGAGTTAGAAAAGAAGATGGATACCACTCTCATATCTGTGCATGAACTATGAAGCTAGGGCCAGGAGGGGGTTAGCTTAGCTTAGCAAAAGACTGAATACACAGGGAAACAGCCTGGCTGTATCCAAAGGTAACAAAATCTACCAGCACCTCTAAAACTCACAAATTAACACGTTGTATCTAGTTTCTTTAATCCACACACAAACAACAAAGTTTTATGGAGAGTTGCGTGCAGTAACCAGGCGACCTGGCGACCAGCAGCCTGGTGCAGTGACTTCCTGGAGTCTGCTGGTTACCTCGCAACCTCAAGGTGATAAAAATACTCCAGCTTTAAAGGTGCTGGTGGACTAGTTGATGGGGTTGGGAACCACTATATTAATTAGTGTTGAGCATTTTTTCACATAACAGACACATACTGAGAAAATAAAACAATGTTTTTAAGGGCTGTTTCCATCTGAAATATAACTCCAGTATCCATCTTGGATTTTGTAGATTTTCTGCCATTTCCCATCTTGCACCAGATCTATTTTAGCAAGCAGCAGAGCAGCCATTACTTATTTGGGGTGGAGACAGCGAGTTTGGCGCTGAAGGCCTTATAATTTGTAAAGTAGAGGGAGGCCACCCATCCACCACACCAAAGCCAGGAAGAAGCTATATTCCAGAGGGAGCACAGAGGCGTGGGAGACCTGTGGCTGTGGCCTCTATATTTACACTGGGCAGCAGCTGCTGTACACCAGCCCACAGCAGCACGACCTGATGAAGATATTTCTGCTTCCAGGAAAACCTGTATTTACTGACACTACAACTGACTGAATAAACTTCCTAACCCAGTATTACCTTTCTTCCATTATTGTCTCTACATCCTTCTCAATGCAAGGTCCAACTTTACCAAAGAAATCTGCAACCAGTGGTGCAGGGCTCAGTCTGTTACCATTTAAAACCTGTTTAACTCTTAACACAGGATGTAATTACACAGTGCTAACTGTAATCACTAATCAGCATCATACTATAGTGAACCTGCTGCTACTCTGGTTTACACTGTACAGTGTGAAACCCCCCTCCCTGTGTGGTCGAACATGCAGTATGTACTCTGCTGGAT
The DNA here is from genome assembly GCF_020085105.1 of Siniperca chuatsi. Lineage (NCBI taxonomy): Eukaryota > Metazoa > Chordata > Actinopteri > Centrarchiformes > Sinipercidae > Siniperca > Siniperca chuatsi. The sequence continues at coordinate 18,539,792 of NC_058046.1, read as the reverse complement.
CAGATAGGCTGGGTCTTCATCCTTGGATGTGCAGCTATAGGACAGCGCTGAATCCTCATAATTACAGCCATAATTACATTCCCTATTTCACTGGTGGGTCCATATTACCTGCAATTCAAGACCACCAGACACTAGATATGCAATTAATCCATTTCATCACATTTGAGTACTTAATGTCTCAAACTCAAGATTTTCCTCTGAATTTCCCGTTCAGTTTCTTTAAATTATATTAATTATAAATACAAAATGCTTTCACCACACTGTATGATAGTATCAGATATTTGCTTGTTCAGTAAAGCTTGTACTGTGTAAAATATTCAAAGCCACCATGTTTTAAGGCTGCACTTTTACATCAAATACAAATGTCCTAGATGTCTTGGCCATCATTTAGGACATATGTGGAGTCTTGGCCATAAAATTAAAATAAAAGTCAGCAAGTTTTAACAATGCTTGCCCAGACAACACAAATTTGCAAAGATGGTGCCACTGGCAGAGGTTAGACCATCTCAAAGCATATTCTTACATAAAACATTATCAATGTCTCCAGGTCTTGGCATTGAGAGTTAATAAAACACTGGAGATCAGTCCCACAGGATAAACATCAGCTACATCATTGATAATTATAATAGAATTAAAGAAAAACTTTGATGTCAGTAGGGGTGAAAGAAGCATTCAGATCTTTTACTTAAGTAAAAATAGCAATACAACAATGTGAGAATATTACATTACAAGTAAAAGCCCTGCATTATAAATTGTAAAAAGTAAAACTAAGAATTGAAAGTATTAAAAGTAAAAGTACTCATTATGTAGAAAAATTGCCCTGTGAGTGTTAAATTATTTAATATTTGATTGCTATTATTTTGATTGTGGAGTTGAAGGTAATTTTAACTACTTTATATACTGTTGGGTAATTTAATCTGTAAAAATGCACCATATTTTATACATTGATCACATGTTTTGTGTGTAAAATGAATTTGTAAAGTAACTGTAGCTATTAAATAAATGTATTGGAGTACAAAGTACAATATTAATCTCTGAAATGTTGTGGAGTAGAAGTATAAAGTAGCATAGAATGGAAATAGTAAGTGAAGTACAAGTACCTTAAAATTGCACGGGAGTGCAGCACTTGAGTAAATGTACTTAGTTACATTCCACCACTACATGTTAGTAGCAACATTTTAGAAAACTTCAAATAATATGAACCAAATGGATCATAAAAATTTTAACTTTACTCAACATGTTGTCAGTTTGGATACACACTGATGCTCTGAAATAACTGAAATCTTTGGCTATACTTTTTTCTTTCTTGATAACACCCACTTTAAATTCACAACAAATATAAATGCATACTTACAGAATGTATTATCCTGGGTTTATCTTCTGAAGAGCACAACGCAGTGCAGAAGACAGAGAGGGAAATAAAGGGGAGACAAAGTGACGAGAGGAAACTAAGAGTGAGAGAGTTTCAGAGCATTCGCTCTCCCTGCTAAGTTGTACTGACTGTTTTTTTTTACTAAGCTCCAAAAAGTCCACTCACTGCAAAATGATTTCCATCCCTCTATTTTCAGCTTCTCCTCCCTCTTTCTCAACCTCCCAGCCGTCATCCTCCTGCACTTATGGGGGCGTACATTTGGGATTGAACTTCCTTTAATGTGCATTTTGTCTGAATTATTGTAGAGAGAATAGCCATATAGAAATGATTCTGTACATAATATTTTCTCATACATGGAGTAATGCTAAACTGTCTCTAGAGAGGGTCTTCACTTTGTATAAAAGTGTAATTTGCCACAATGTGTGTTGATTCATTCAAAGTTTCTGCTTTAAAACTCACTGCAAAGACGTTGCAGTTAGTACATCAGTCCCATGTTTTAGGGAAATGGATATTTCTGTACTTGGTGGGGCGAGTCCCAAGATTCCTCTGCCTCCCACTGAGTCCTCTCTAATTTTGGCCCCGTTGATTACAGCCTGTCTCTACAGGGCATACAAGACCAGTACAGAGAGAAAGCACCCCTTTCATCCCGAAACACATGTACAGAGCGAACATATAAACTTCATGGTCATTTAGGGGCACTTATCTCTGGATACGTCTCTAAATATGCAGGGCATCTATTTAAGGGCTGCTCATGCCTCCTTTCTTATTTCATTCAGTTATTTTGACAGCTGGTGTGAGATGTTGATATCATAGCTGAGAGTTGACGTGTGAACAAGGTAGCAATTTTCCAGATACAGGTTGCACTAAAGAAAACTAGAGTGGGGGATAAAATGTCTGCTCACATTTATATTATGAATTGTGTTTGTGTACTGCAAACTACAGAAAACAATTTTAATTGATTTTAACTTTGAAAGTAGTCCCCAACAAATGCACTATTTTCTCCTTTTAACATTTCCTAAAAACTACAGGTTTAGGGAAACTACGGAGCCACTTTTGAAAATTTGACTGAGGTTTTTCTCTGTAATGTCTTCCTCTTGGTTTCAGTGAATTAAACCAAAGTGCAAATTCAGATTTGTTGTACTCAAACTGTGGCTGTTTAACTCTGCAATACTTAACACAATTGTGCAATATTCTGTGTTAATACTCCTGTGCAATATACTCTTTTCAGTTTAAAATTCCCTATTTATTGATATTTATTCATACCTCTATTACTGCTGTGCAATATCCTCCGTCTCATAATCTTAATAAGCTGCACTTAACTTGGCAGTTCATGCACTATTACCTTATACCGTATTATTATCAACCACCGGCAAACCCACTTTGTACTTCACACTTATTTTAATTATATACTTATACCCACTTAGTACTTAATTTATTTTCTGTATTAAAGTGTATTATATTTTTTTGCTTAGTACTTCTATTCCTGTGTGTACTGACGTGATAGTGAGCTGCTGTAACAAAAGACTTTCCCCTCAGGGATCAATAAAGTATTTCTGATTCTGAACTTGCATTCAATGACTCAAATCTTTGTTAAAAACCGTTCAGTAAAGGAAACACATCCAAAGACGGTAATGACTGAACGCAAAAGATACAACAAATCGGTCCATTTGCTAATTCAAAACTGTACAATGAGCCCATTTTAAAAATTCTTTATTAATTTTTCTTATAATCAATGTTTGATACTTGAAGCAAGAATAATGAACAAAAATGCTGAGCAGACCTCCACATGAGGTGTCATCTTGGTTCGTTTTAGTCTGATTTTCATTCTTGATATTCATACGATCTCCAACATAACAGAGGTTCTGCCTTTCTCATGATGCATTATGGCAAGGTGCAGGGAACACAGACAAGGGGAAACATTTAAAACCCCCCCCCCATACAAAATACCCTCTTCAGCACAACCACAAATCAAAAATGAAATAAAAAAAATACAGAAAATATGGTCACGTTATTTACACAGTTTTCACTCATTTTCCTAGACCTTAATTACAAACATACATCTATCTTTCAAGTTCACATTCTCCAACCTACAGTGTCCCTTTGGATCGCTATTCACTACTACTCCTCAAAACTTAGCTCTCGTGCCAACAGTGCTGTAAAGAATCCATAGAGTGGCAGTCTGATATACAAGATAGGGCAGTATAATTTGTGTCAGACCAACATTTCTGTAGCACTCCGAAGATTTCCTGTCACTAATATTCCACGACTCACTGCTCAAAACACATCTTGAAGCCATGATGACTCAAAAGGCTGCGCGTTCAGCCGACAGATTCTCGGTTTGACATCATTTTTTAAGATGTTTTGAATACCCGTACCGAGGTGGAAAGTGTCAAAATGTCAGGGGCACAATGCTTCTAACATACCCCGAGCAGTAGTGCTGCCTGGTGTATTTGTGGGATGGATTGGCAGGACTTCATGATGTCATCCAGGGGGCTGACATACAGCACTTGAGGAACAGGGTCCTTTGAACATAGCGTTTGCACTAAGTATAGCACCTCAAAGTGGTTGTAAATGTGGGCACCTATCAACTCTTCCATTTACTACACAAATCTACTCACGCAACAGTCCCCTACAAACACTTCCATGGCCACCGCTATGGCACTTTCAGGTCTTTACAGTGGTAACAAATATTGAAGGAAAACAACAGACTGAACCATCACCCGTCTCAGCTTCCCACTGGGAAACTAATCTGAAACATCAGGAAGCTTTTATCATAGCTGTCTGATCAAAACAGCTCAGACTAGACAAGTCAATGGTTCCTTGATTTTGTAATTACTATACTGAATTGGGGCATCTGAGAAATAACCATAAAAAAAAAAAAACAATTAGTGGAAGTGCTAAGAGGGATATAAGCACAGCTGGAACAAGAAACAGGCTAAAATTAACAGAGAAGCAATAACCCAACTATTCAATTCATCCAAGTTAGAGGCAAGTCTTGGAAAAAAATTGGTTCTACTTTGAGTCCATTTAATAACCCCCCACCCCCAATAAGAAATTGAGCAGGAACATCCATAGTGACAGGTACCCAAAAGACCAAAGACATGAGGCACATATTCACACAATCTAGGCCTTTAAGGTCTATCATGAACAGTTTCTGTAGCAGTCTCCAGTTTTATCACCAGATGGTTTTAAAAAGGTCAAGTCAATGTGTGATTACTTGGTGTCATTTCATATCTATTCCTGTTTTGTTTGTACAGAAAATAGATATGTGAGATGGCATACAATGCAAAGGAACAGTGACAAAAAGTAATCCCACTACACTTGACTGCACTTGTGTGTTGAGCAAAACCTGTGGATACCTAACACTGAGGTTGGTCACTGAAACTCTCAAAAACAAAGAAGAGCTGAGGTTGAAAATCCACAAAGTTGGTCTTTTCATGGGCAGCACGTAAATGTCACAATAACAACCAACCAGTGTAACCGAGTCACTACAGCGTGAGAGTGTTTACAGAAAGAGGAACTTTATAGAAGTATTTTTTCCCCCGCATCAAGAACTGCCAATGAGATTTGTGGAATGTGTTTGTCATTTTCTCCAATAAGCACACAGTGCATGTTAATGAAGCAAGATAGAAAGGAATGTGTGTTTACATGGACTATTGTCCACAGTCAGAATGATGGGAAGCAGCAGAAATGAGAAGAAATGGCAGAAAGCAGGTGTTAATTTGTGCAGCTTCAACACAGACAGCAAGACTTGTCATTTTTGAAATGTGTGTGCTTGGTGTAGACTGTGGCAGCTAAATGTGTCTTCAATCAGAATTTATTTCCTCCTAATTACAGAGTTTGAGATGTCAATCTTCCTTGCATAACTATCCAATTTATTTAAATTAATTTTAAATTTCATAGTAAATTCTTCCTTACATAACCAGTCTACAGCACTGAGCGTCACTGTTTGAATCTTCCCACAAAGAGAGAAAGAAATACTGTTAAGGAGGCGTAAACAAAATTTCTAATTTGGCAACATTGTAATTTTGGGGTATGGTAACATGAAACATTGATAGCTACTTAAAAAAATATTTGGGTATGCAATGATAAAAAGGGACTTGACACTGGGATTTTCTTGGTCATATTTCTAAAATGCAAAGGAATATGTAAAATAAAAAATGACTGCCACACAATAAAAGGAATAGAGTCCTTTGTCACCAAAACGCAGTAAGAGTATTTTCTGCTAAATTTTCCACACGTCCTTATTCCACCTGTGTTAAAGTGAGGGTTGGGGGCTGGCTAAGAAAAAGTTCATCTGGAATGTTGCTAGGGATCATTGCTAGGCAGGCCTCAGACAAAACACTGTCATTGAGATAGGCAGTGACTGGTCCTGCCCTCCCCCCAGCCAATAGAACGTCCTGAATTGTAGCGGGTTGGGTAAAGGGTCCCTAAATGGCAATTTTGGACATTTGCTCTTCAAGTTTGACGATTCGCTTCTCCTGACTGCTGACCAGGTCCTTGAGGGATTTGACTTCTTTCAAGATCTCCTCCAGCTTGGCTTCAGATTTCTGTGGGGAGACACAAGAGACGAGTGAGACTTTTTGGTATGTTTTTACCCATTTCTATCACAATACTGCTACAACCACCCCACTGTGAAACACACAACTACAACTGACATTTGAACCAACGTCAAACTTAAAGGTATGTCACAATAGTGTACAAGACTTTTACTGTCTCAATGCCGCTACCTACAGTCTTGGACTGTATATGCCAGGTGGCAGGGTCTGGTACTCTGGGGGTTAACATGTTTCGCCAGCACTGGAGCCCAGTGGGCTGTGATTACAGAGCAGAACTGCAGAGACACACATGGGCTGGGTCCCAGGCGGGTGGCTGTGTTGTGGGCGAGGTGCGGCAGGACGCCCAGCGGCAGGCGCCCAAAGCAGCAGCAGACCCCTCAGTTTGTGGGTCAGAGAGTGGGTTGAATAACATCTACAAACCACCTCATGAAGACAGACAGCAATCTGCCCTGCGTCAAACACATACAATTTGTCTGCTTAACACTGGGAGCCCCAGAGAGATGAAGCCAGTAGTGAGGCTGATGTCTAATGATGTTTACATAGTGTTAAGGCATGGAAATATATTAGTATTAACTGATTATTGCCCATCATCCTAATCAGGTGAGGAATTGAGTTAGACAAAACTTGTTCTTAAGACAATATTTATCTAAAGAAACGTTACAAGGTATTAAAAACATAGCTGAAAAAAAACAGACATGTTCACTTAGACTTCTCAATACCATGCAGTCTAGAATTGAAACAATTAGTTTTGGTTTTTTTTTACAAAAAAAATTATCAATTGCTTCAACAATTTGATCGATTAATCGTTTAAGTAATTTTTCAAGCAAAAATAACACACATTCCCTAGCTCCAGCTTCACAATTGGAGGGATTTGCTGCTTTTCTTTGTCTCATGCGATAGTAAACTGATATCTTTGGGTTTTGGAATGTCGGACTATATCAAGACGTCACCTTTGGCTTTGGGGAAATTGTAATGGGCATTTTCATTATTTCCTGACATTTTATAGACCAAATGATAATTCAAGTTAGTTGGCAGAGGAGGAGGAGGAGGAGGAGGAGGAGGAGGAGGAAAGAAGAAGAAGGAAGAAGAAGAAAGAAGAAAGAATAAGGAAGAAGAAAGAAGAAGAAGATTTTTTTTTGTTGCAGCCATAATGCAGTCCAGAGTAAATTTCCTCATCAATTTTCTTAACAGATAGTGTGATCCATATCATCAGAAAATCTGTTGTCCCATATTGTAATTCTGGCCCACATTTATCACAAAAGGCAAATACTCACAATTGATGGAGTTGGGGAGGCAGACTTGTTGGCATGGCTTGATTTCTCTGAGTTCTTGGTCCCCTTGTTGTCCAAAATGTTCTTTTTGACCACCTTGAATTCACGGTTCTTGCCTGGGACGTAGCCGTTCTTGAGGGAAATGAGGATGGGGTCTCCATTCTTGCCATCAAACCACTCCTCAGCCTCCAGGGCAGGGTCGGGTCCAGCTGTGTCTGGGTACAAGTCGTCCTGGAACAGGTCGGACTGAAGGAGAAGGAAAGAGTGACAAGCTGTGAGGAAAACTCCACACCAGCACATTATAAGACAAGGCCTCACTAGGCTGCCTGTGATTCAACAAGCAGATTAGTGGTCTAGTAACTTTGCAAAGTGGCCACTGGATGAGGACTCACCTTTCTAGGTACAGTCATCACGATAGGCTCACACTTCCTTTCATGCAGTTTATAGAACCTGGCAACATACAAATTCAAACCAATTACCTGCAATTCAATGCATTACTCAACAACAAAGGCAATAGTGTCTTAGAACAGTTTACTGTGGACTGTCCTGAGAGACATTAGTGATTATGTCACGATTACATACTGCCTCCCAGTGGTGAAGCTAGGAACTCCACATTAGATCTGGTTGACTAAAATCAAAACTCAAAACGAATTCTGGTGTCAGAGATGATGATTAGCCATCGAGCTTAGCTTACCTCGCAATTTCGCATTTATTGACATCAAGGCCCCTCTTGGGCATGTAGCCCATGCCCCTCTGGGGCTCCTTGGTGGCAAAGGTGCTGAGGAAGTGAACATATGGAGCCTCATCTGTGATTTCAAAGTAACGGATGCTGCTGTCACCCTGTCAAGAAATAAAGAAGGGTTTGATTTCTGTATTCAGCTAAGTGGAAATCAAATTTAGACATCCAATTTTGTGCTATTATAATAATGCTTGATTTTGCTATAGAGTAAAGGGAACTTACCTTCCCACAGAGGTAAACAACACTGGTGTCTGGGTCATAGAAGGGCAAGAGCACTCCGTTGCTGGTGTCCATCTCATTAACAGTCATTGGCTCCTCCATGTTTTGCTAAAAAAAAAAAAAAAAAAAAATTCAAGCATAATGATAAATGATGAGTTCTGTTAAAGAGCCTACGAGTACAGAAATGTAGGGCCTAGGAAAAGGTAAAGTTGTGAATATGTTTATTCTTAACATGCGTGCACGGTTTCATTCATACTGTTGACTTAAATGAAAAACTTGCTCTCTGAACAATCTAAAGAGTGGCGGAAATCAAGTATTGCAAATTCTTAAGGCAACTATAAATTTGAATATTATAACAGTGTGAAATGAAGGACCAGTAATCACTGAACTGAGTAGCTTACCATGTTCCAGAGGGCTAGCTGTCTCTCACTCATGCGACTGAAACCCGTGGTGAGGATGTTGCCATCAGAAAGGAAAATGGCCCTCATGGGTCGAGCACCCTCATGTGCCTTCTCCTTCTCCTGTGAAGTATAGTTTACAGGTCAACACAACACTTGTGTGCCCAAGTCACTATTTCCTGAACAGTTTATTACGTCCACTTTTACTTTTGTTGTTTCGTTTCTTATTGCTAATCCTACACTCCTGGTCAATTTGTATCTTGTAATTCCTGTGCTGAGGTCTTAATATATGACTGTTCCTGTTCTGATGTCTGTCTATCACAGTGTAAGCTCTACTTTTAGATAAGTGGCATCACAAAGCATATTATTCAGATTAAACTTTTCACTTGTTTCCTTCTGAAGGTCAGTCAGCTACACAGCAATGAACCCAAATCCAGTGATAATTCAGTGTCACACTCAAGGACAATTTTAAGGGAGCCCAGGCCTTCCAGCTGAAGCAGTCTCCCTACTTGCAACCCCATTTCACTGCACCTAGATTAATATCTACCTCTCAAATGCTGCGGATACAATGGAATATAAAAAGAGAAAATGTCACAACAAAGAAATCTTTGCTTACAGCAATAATCGTCTCCTTGCGTGGGTCGATAACACGGATGGACTTGTCCTTGCAGGAGGTGCAGATAAGGCTACCACTGCGGTTCCAGCACACATTGTAAATGACATCAGGGTGCATGTCCTCCAGGTTGATCATAGCCTCTCCTGTGCCCACGTTCCAGATGATGACCTGGTTGTCACAACCTGATGACAGTGAGGTAAAAGGTGAGCAGGACAGCAGCACACTCAAGTCACACACACAATATTTTGTCTTTGAGGCAGCTGCCACCACGATGATGTGTTACAGCTTGGATATTTGTATTCAAATTGAATTTCAGCAAATTTTGAAGGCTAACTCTGAGGACAGCTGGATTTCAGCAGCATTGTTTAGTAGATTTAAGGACACCTGCACTAAGAAGGACATTGCGTGCTGTTGGGTGCCATGTGATGATGCCAACACGCTTGGAGTGGCCCTCCAGTACCACTACTGGCTCAGACATGGGAGTGACAAGGCCATTCTCAGGAATCTGCCACACCTGTGGAGGACACGAACAAGGACAGAAGTCAGGAACAGAACAGGCAGTGAAGCCTGCTGTACACAGACACCAATAAATGGTAGTTACCAAAAAGAACCAGAGGGGGCAGCAGTGGCTAAGAGTTCAGTTGTCAGAAACAGCATCTGATTTTGTGACAGATGGGATCTACAGTCAAATTTAGCAAAATACAGGTTACAAGGTTTGTAATTATCACAATAAGTAGTACAATACTGGTCCTTGGTCTGGTCTGCTTGACCACTCACACATGGTGGAAGTTAGGAGCGTAACACCCCAAACAGCTGACACTGTGTGTGTGTTGTGTTCTCAAGACAGCTGCTGTACAACAGGATTTTGCTTTGGATAAAATATTTGGCAACAACTGTCACTTGCATTTTCTATTGCTAAACATTTTCTGCTCGATGTCACACCAAACCATGTCCAAATTATGACTGAAGCATCCTTTTTTCATTGTTTAGCACTACCTCTGTAACATTTGTCTCCATTCATTTAACTACCTTTCTTAGCATGCTAATAGTTGTTTCAGCGTATGAAAAAAATGTACTGTATGCTCACGTTTTAAAAAAGGCAATCAGTGACACGTTAACCGCAGCACTGGTTAACATGCATTGAGTCGTGCTAATGTCTGTCATGCACTTTTGGTGATGTGAAAATTAAAATCCATTCGTTATTATAAAAAATAAATAAATAAAAAACACATGGTGTAACCATGTCCACATCATGGTACTTATCTCTACCAGTCTGCTGTATACACCAGTTACACCGCCCACTCCCACTTAATTTAAACTAAACATCACCAAGAGCCTATTTAGGCTGTGAACTTTCCCTTGAAAAAGGTCAAATGCCATTGCTGGTTCCTCTCTTCATAGCATGGCTTATACTTCTGCAAACATGAAATAAATACGGCAGTGATTCAGAGTGGGTTTAACAGGAAGTCAGGACTTTCAGGTGAGGAAGTGGTAGCAGCAAACAGACAGCACACTAATCTGAGCCTTTCACCGTCCAAATAAGGACATATGGAGGAAAGTACAACTACAGTCTCAAAAAAGTCGGTGACCTCAGCTCAATAAACAGCTAAATCATTCCCCAGCTCTGATTCCTACAACACATATTTGAGCCTAATCTAATCCAGAGGGTGAGGTCAGCACCCATCCCTGAGTTATAACAGCCCGGTCTTTTGCAATAAAAGCATGTAGTCTCTTGTCACTTATTAGCTCAAGAATGTGCGCTGTTTTTCCCCCCAGTTAAAGAGTTCAGGTGTAAAGGGTGAGGCAAACCTTACCATCACTGTGCAGTCCTCAGAACCGCTGGCAATGACCTGATCATTGTGGGGACACCAGTCAATGTCTAACACTGGGCCTGTGTGACCACACACTGTGGGGTAGGATTTGTCAATGCGTCCCGTCTGTAAAGACAAAGATAAACGACACAGATTAATGAGATTAGTCTTAGTCCGGTCCTGCTTAGAGAACATTGTCCATGCTGTAGGAGTGAGCATGTTTTGAAACAGGACAATTACAGTATAATCCTAAATCCCACCTGCAAAATTAAGCTCACACACACACACACACACACACAAAATCTAAGAAAAGGAGCTTTAACGGATTCATTCTACAGTGAAAATTAAATTACATGTTAGTGACGCAGCCTGAGCAGAGAACCAGAACTGAGGGAGACCTCACTGCAAGTCCATCAAAATGCATTGAAATAAATAAAAAAATAAAATAAATAATGTTGCAAAACCCTTCTATTGAATTTAATATGCAAATAATTTTTGGATTTGAGGATTGGGAAGTCACTTTGATAAACCTTGTGGATTTAAAGAAATCAGAACAAACCCCATGTACAAACAGTTTAAAATTATTATATTATACTGGACATGAGCTGTTTTTGGATTTGATTACACAACACATAACACATTTAACCCACATCTATCCCACAGTTGGGTGAGAGCACTTTATGATTAAGATCTGTGTGGGGTCAGAAAGGTCATTAATAAATTATAAGTACAGAGAAGAAAAAACCTTACTGTGAACGAACAGAGAATCACCAGCCTTGGTTTTGTCACTCCATCACTCAGCCAAAAAAAGAAGCTAGGGTTTTATTGGTGCTACATAGAAGCCAACTGAGATTAGATTTAGCCCCTATTGGACCACCCACAGTAATTAAGGAAAGTTATTAGTGATTACGTCATTATACAGTAGACGCATGCCAACAGATGCTTAGTTTTCCACAGCATCTCCTTACTTTAAAATGGTAGACCTGAATCAAACACTAAACTGTGCCTTTTACATAACCTACTTATACAACAAATGGACTGGATGGCAAGTTACAAATTAAATTCTGATGCACACAAACACAGACATGAAGAACCTTCAATTATACTGCATCTTCCTCTATCCTCCTAAAATCAGCCTGAAGGTGGATTTGACCTCTGGACCCTATGAGCCAGGAGAACCAGGTGCTCCCTCTACATGGCGAGGTGACTTAGCAAACCCATGCTGTAGTGGATGGGTGTCTGAGACACACCCTAGTCTGTGTTGAATCCAAGTACCACCGCAGGGCCGGAGAGATGATGTCACTTACTGTGGAAAGAGTCCTGCTGCTGCAGCCCTATTTAAAGCATGATGGCTTCCCTAATACAAAAAAAGAAAAGAATCCTTGACTGCCTACAGCTATTCTGCCATTATAATGGGAATAGCAACAATAATGGCTGAAGAGTTACTAAATCTAAGAACTGTATATTCAGTAATGAGTAAGTGGTACAACCCAAACTAGACTTAAACCCCATGAGAACATAACTTGAAGCAATTACTAATGTTAATTCAAACAATAGATGTAAACTCTCATACCATGCATGATGTACTAAATAGCCAAACAGTGTTCAAAGGATTTACAATGACACAAACACATTTGAAGTTCACATAAGCAAAAACGTCTTGTTTTTTTAAACCAAAATGAAGCACTACATTGGACATCAGTTGTTCCAGTGTGTGCAGACTGGCCAGATGAGTTTAATTTTTACCCAACATTTTTCACCACCCTTAACAGTTTTTCAGTCAATTACGGTTTAAAAAAAAAAAAAAAGGTACTTCTGAGTCGTGCCAAAGTTAATTCCATCAGTAAAACAATGGTGGGATGAACTACCAAGAACTGCATGTTACTTTAGTCAGCAAGCCCTGGCTACAAACAGCAGGGCTACTGGTGAGAGTAGAGTGACAGTCTCAAAGTTCCAAAGAGACCAAGCTCACCCCAAATTGTACATTATGGCTTTTATAGTCAAAGAATTTCATGCGACTTAAAGCTTTCAAAAGGACAGAACTGTCAGATAAATACGGGAGAGTAAATAATGGCCTTTTAGTCTCTTAATGCCATTCACTGTTCAATGCGCACTATGACTAAAGAGCAAAAAATATAGAGTTTATCCAGTTTTTTAGCAAACAGATCCTGTTCACATCAACTGTGTTAATTGGAGAAAGTTTGGATTAAACTAGCATGATGTGTGGTTGTTAAATGCACATTTCTGACAGGATGACTTCATCAAATAAGTTTTAATTTTGGTACAAAACAATGAGAAACAAAAAACTAGAGGCAAGCAGAGGATGGTGGTAAGGGCCTTTTAGGGGCAGTCCAGTCCAGAATATGAGTTTCATGTTGCTCAGTCATTCCTGCTCTTAAGACATTTCCCTGCCTCTGCTATAGCAGATAATGCAGCCTAACAGAGGGAACTTCAAGCCAGCTGCTATTATAGTGCACATCCACAGTGGTGTAGCTGATATCAGTAACATGATTCATATCTCAGAGGTCTGTTCATATTCAGAGAGACTGAACAGATACATAAGTTTACTGGGTCAGTACAGAACTATAATGGCTGGACATCTATACAAGTACACAGTAAGTGACTCTACGGTATGAAAATATTAGGGCTGTAACCATGCAGTCACCTGACACTGTGACACATACTCCAACTCCAAGTTTAGTGATCAAAGTCCAGTGTATGTGAGAACGAACTCTGTCTGGGTGTGTGTACGTGTAGTTTTTGAAAATCACAAGATCTTGTCTAAACCTCACCCTGACTGCTGAACACACCCTGAGTGTAAAGAAAGCAGACTTTGACACTGCTGGCAATAGGGATCTATGAGCAACCATCCAGTATCAGCTAACATTACTATTAAATATGAGACCGGTGACCTCCCTCTGCAGCTGAGTCTACTTTAAAATTCCACTTTCATTTAGTTGAGTACAAAACACGAAATATTTACATCACAAGATAGACATGATATCTGTGCATATTCACTTCATGTCATACAGTAGAGATGTATATTAGAGCTTAGTTCACTCAACTTTTCCTGCATGATTACTTGAAGACAGCAGGAACAAGAAGTAAAGCAGGAAGGACACAGACTGACGACCAGGTGTAGTAATAGGAACAGCATAAACAAGTCTGACAAACAACAAACTGATTGCGGAGAACAGACAAGCCAACAATTTAAAGTTCAAAATTCACAGCCATTGTACTTTTTCTTTAATAATGCTACCATTTTTACAGTAATTAATTCACACTGTTTTCACAACATTAACATGCCCAAAGTAATATGGATCATGTTGAGTCTAGTTCAAAATTTTGCTACAAAAACCAAGCATTACTCTAAGTATTAACATTGTCAAACCAGTTCTGTCATGTAAAACTGTCCATAGTGTTTCAACATCAGTTGGTGCTGTGCTGCTATGGTGCGTCTGTGTACTACTATGGTACATTATCTAGACGGGTGGATGTTATACTATGCACAAACACTTAATGAAACGCTGTGGTTTTATGTTCACTTGTCTGCTACTAGTCTTTAAACAGACATACACACCAGTGCTGGATAATGTCAACAGATCTTCCGGTTTATGTATAAAGACTAAAAGGGAGTAGAGACTGTGACCTGGGCATGTTAGATAAATGAGTTTTACTGTACATTTTAGTTAGCAGTAATAATACTGAGCCTCAGAAATACAGAACTGACTGTACGCAAACTATGCGGTGTGTGAAGAGTTTGACTTTATTACTGACGAAGGGTGGGTTTAACTGGAATTGTGCAAACAAAACATTTCTGATAAGCATACATTCATGTTTTATGACTGTCCTGGCAGAAACCAGGTCGACAGAGCCCAACATCCTGCATGTTAACTCCAGTTCAGACATGCTACAAAAGACTCCTACATGACGTCTTACATTAGTCTCAGTTTTCCCATCAACACATTTTGATCACTAAGGAAAGACAAAGCATTGACAGTTGACTTGTAGCAATGAACCATGAAGTCCCTGTTACACTTGAGCTAAGCTCTGGAGCTCGTCCCCCTGATTAAGCCGGGCAGGGCAGAGGAGACTGACAGTTCGACCAGAGAGCCAGGCGTTCTTCACATTCCACACCTCTGCCTCAGGCAGCTCTGGCACGGGTATGACTAATGAGAGCAAGGGTGTCAAATATAGCACCCTTTGAGGTGTTAATGGTGTTTTTGTCTGATATACATGATTAGGAATTCCAGGGTCCAAAGCGCAAACACAATATTATGATAACATGATACACAAGGCTGGAACGCAGTTTGCATGGAGTTAAATCACTGTAACTGTTGGTTCAACTGAAAACAAAAAACAAAGCTGCACACAAGATAGCTCATAACACAAATGATGCTCAAATTTTGCTTTAGTGTGAACAGATTAATGTCTGAACCCAAGACCAGTTTGGAGCTCTAGAAAATGTATTACATATAACTGAATTGGTTGGAACCAGTCTTGACAGACCTACTTATACCCATTTCACACTGAGTCAAACACATGTTGGACAATACTCTGCTCTGTTAGACATTTCAATTAGGGATGGAAATCTTGTTTAATGTTACGGACATATCAAAACAAAATTTATGTAACCACCTATTCAGACTAAAGAAAATTGTGAAATAAAAGAAACAGCACACGCGAGAGGTGTCAAACCAAAATAAACTAAAACGTAATACGTATTTTATGTAATTCAGTTGAATGTAATTCAGTGGTTTAGCAGTGATGTTTAAGGAACTATATTTGCAGACTCAAACTCTGAAAAGTGATGACCAGGGACTTGTGATAGGAGTCTCATATGCATTGAAATGCAGGTTGTACATTTTCAGTAGAGCGTGTCATGAGTTCCCAATATAAAAAGATCTTTTAGTGTCAAATGGCCATAGATTCACCAACGAAAGTCTGGAAGCAACTTCCACTCATTTAGACAATTTGCACCAGCATTGTTTCTCAACTCCACCTACTTTGATCTTGATAAAACGAGTTTTATTTGAGGGAGAAACATATTTAAATATCTTAATGCTATTGAATAGCAGGGTCATAACATAAGAGTCTGAACATAAATTTAGAGTTATCTTGTCCTATAGCTATTTGACAGCAAGTAGTTCCACACCTGGGCAGAATCAGCTGCTGCTGACGGCTCCTCTAATTACAGTGCAGGAAAACATCCAATGGTTATATTAAGAGGAAGAGAAAACTGACAATCAACCAGCTAACTACAGTGAAGCCAGCTAACAGCAAGAGGGATGGGTGCAGGTATTAAGATTTCAATCAATTCTGATTCTCCTTAAAAGTGTCTGTTGATCAAGTCCTGGTGTCAATTCTTGTCAAATTATTTGACTAAATAAGAAACCAATCTAGTTTACATGAAAATCACCTCCAATTGAGCATATTTAATCTGTCATAAATATTCCTTTTAATTAGGTCCAATTACAATACTGGAGGAATCTTCTCCAGAAGACAAATCAAAGCACTAAGGTATTTGCAAGCTCTATCAAGCTCTCACACCTTGGCTGGTAGGTGAACAGTTACATAGGACTGTCAGTGACATCACACTTTCACATCACTGCTAAAAAAAAAATAATAAATAAAAAAAAAAAAAAAAAAGAGCCCTAACCAACCAAGTAAGAAAATCATCTCCAAGGCAACCAGCCTACAGGTATAGGAAGTGTGCTAAGCAAGACTTTCAACTGATGTCCAGAACAAGAAAAATGAAACACATAAATAAATAAATAAATAAATAAATAAATAAATAAATAAAATCAACTGCACCAGCATAAAAAACACCCACCCACACCAACAGCAATGGTCTAAACTCAGCAGTCGAATACCTAACATGTCCATAACTACGCTACAGACATTTGTATCCTTGGAGAGGAATGTCTGATGCCTAGAAAACAACCAGTTGCATAGCAACAAGTAAGACTGCAGAAAATGAGAGTGAATCACACAGCGATAGATACAAAGCACAACATTGAAACACAAAAAAAAAAATGGATGAACATTCCCTCAAGGCAAGAGAGGACATTCTTTTCATTCACACAAGAGGCCTGCACACTTCCTTTTCTTGCAGCTCAACATGTGATTCACACATGCACACCACTAAAGGGTCTGCATGCTGTCCAGTGCTGCTCAGAGCCCCATGGAAATTTCCACTTTTACAAGTCTCTGCATCTGTATGATAGGGCAGGAACAATACAGTGCAGAACACTACAGACTGACTAGAAACCTGAGCTATACATAGCTGAAGAGATAAAGTAGACATACCTATAGAGAGATGTACCATAGATATTACTGCAGTACTGTATATTTCTGGTACATGGCTAGTGAATCTAGGTCATAAGATTTATTCCCGATAGCATCTAAGACAAGTCCACTATTTCTGAAAACATTTGAGACTGGTTGCTCTATTGCCAATTTGGAAGTATTTGGGGCAGCTCAAATTTTGAACCACTAGTACTCCTGCAACACAAGAGGCCACACTCAGGCCACTTAACACAAAATGTATTTACTCAGTCTAAAAGGCAGGGGGATCAGTGTTTCATTATGTCTACAGCCGTAATGATTAGGTTGACACAAGTAATTTTAAAGACATCTAAGACAAGACATCTAATTAATATCCGAAGGGTCATTAAGTTCTGTCATCTCCTTAATGGGACTGCACAAAGTAGATATTGTATTCCCTGGGAATGATGGCCATTTGTCTTTACACATTGTCCTACTATCTCCCCAGTGCATGCTGTGATACAGTCCAGCACCTGTGCACCGAAAAATGATCAACTGGAAAAATAGACAACGTATGAATGAAAAGATATTTTTAGAAAGAACTTGGAACATATGAAAGGCAGCACACCCCAAAAAGACTGATTTTGTCTGCCTGATAGGTGCATTCATGTGCAAACGTAGTAAGTTTGTGAATTAATTGCTCTTTTGCAACAGACTTTTAATGCATTAAATGACAGAAAAATGGCATGGTACACATCATCTCTTATTGAAAAGTAAGATAGCTTTGCAGTAAAAAAAACAAACAAAAAAAAACAAACAACTGATTTATTTAAAGCTTATTTAAAGCTTACAGCTCTATATTAATAAATATTATTCAGTAATCCAGCAGTCATGCTGATTATCACATTAAAATTATTATTTTAATATGGCGCTTGCATACAGTGAGCGACTCAGTGACAGAGGCAACATCTGACTTCAACCCAGTTCTTTCATGGCCGCTCTTCATATTTCGGCCTATCCCAGAATTCACATGTGTACCGACACTGCATGAAGCAGCCAATGGCAGGGCAGAGAGGAAATGGTCTTGGAAGGCTGTCAGGCAGGGAGCAGTGAATGACCATATATGGTAAAATCTGCAGTCAGCAGGACTGAGCAGCAGAAGCGGCAAAGGCAGAGCTAACTGAGCAGTATAGAGGTCTTGGAACACAAACTGACCAAAGTATGGGGAAAGACCATGGATATTATGCACACCCAATGTATTTTGTGTGTGTAGACAGAGCGTAGCTTAGTTAGCAGCCAAACTGGTGTATGTGAAACAGAACAGAAATAATGTGTCACTGCACACACCCAGGGATTACTAACAGCAAAGGTTGAGCTCTGGATGAATGGTGCATTGAGGGATTGAATGCAAATCAAACACGCACTCCACATCTGATCATTCTTTCTACACAGAGGCAGTGTTTGAAGCACTAACGTGGAACATGCCGTCTACATTAAGCAATGTACTATGTGGTGTTGTGGCTGTAGCTTAGGTCAATCTTAAAAAGAAAGACAAAAGAGGAAAGCAAAGATGCTAACAATTGACAAAGTGACTAACACACAGTAAGCATGGAAAATAAAGATGCTGATGGCTAAAACAGGATAGACAGCATGGATTTCTTTTTTATCAATGGCATGCTTGGATAATCAAATAAGGGATATAAATCACAACTACTGTAATGATTTACTGAGACTTCCGTTCTCTTACGCTGAGCAGACAGAGAGGAATTATCAGGAATTTTTCACTGAACACTTGCTAGCTGCTGCATTCACTCCCACAGCTTCCTTCATATGGAAATCAGGGAATAAATTAACAGGCATCCTGCTAAGAAAGAGAAAGGGGGAGATTGAAAGCATGAGGCAAGGGAATAACGTGTTGAGCTGGACATCTGATGACCTCTCTATAAATCCCTGTGTTCTGACAGAAGGAAGCAACAATACTCATGGCTGTGCTGAGTCAAGGCGGCCTGCCGCACTAGCCTCATCCTTCTGAGTCACACAAAGAGATGGCTCCATTGGTTGACTACTCAAAATGAGACTCAGGTCAGGTCACAGATCCACAACATCAACCTCTGAACTCCAAGCAATGGTTTTCCATCCACTGCCAGGTACATAAAATGATGACTATGAGGGAGTACAATGCTTTTTATTGATGGCTCATAATTTCAGTAATTCATTCTCCTACCGTTATTGCTTCACTACAACAAAGACGGTGCACAGTTGCATATGGCTTAATTGTGAAGGGGGAAGGAGCATCATCACACTTCAGCCTCCCCCCATCTGAAGTGTGGTAATGACAAAGGGCTGTGTTGGGAATAAGCATAGGACAAAGGCCCTGAGCAGCTGGCTGCCCACAGAGACTGGGAGCAACACAGCATAGGCAGATGGGTTAGCCGGACAGATGCACTCTCACATTAGGGATGGGATGGGACGTGAGGGGATGGGGTGGTGGTGGGGGCATTTAGGGGATGTCTGCCCTTGAAACAAAAATGAAATTAGACCCAGGTGATTCAAACTGCAAGTGTTCTTCAATCAGGTACATAGTTTTAAGCAGAGCTGTGTCTGACAGAAGCACAAAGTAAAACAGGCGCTTTGTACAGTCGGCACAATAACAAATGGGAAAGCATACAAATTAGTTTAACCATTTTTTAAATAAGAGGTAACATGATACTTATCAATTCAGTTTATTAGAAATGAGCTCAGGTGCTGAGAGCAACTGTCTATTACTGATTCAGTGCAGTCTAGTCATAGTGTTTGCAAGAACAGACTCGCCCCACTTTTAAGACCTGCATTGCCAGCTGAGGCTATACTGAGATTTCCAGATGGACCTGCTTTGTCAGAAAAAAAAAAAAAAATCATTTGAGAATACTATGGTGATGAATGCCAAAAATAGATGTAAAAAGAAAAAACACTAATAAATTTTAAAAAGAGGAATGCCCACTGTAAAACTGGTTTGTCCAATGTATAACATACATACACAAAATACTATAATGCTTAAATAACATGGCATTCCCCTTTCAGCTCCAGTGTCTTAATGTATGGCCTGTTGAAATGAGGAAAATACTATATCTTAACAATTATTCTGAGGAACACACTTTATCTGAAGGATTAGTCAGTGTCACCCCTGCCAGCTTGTATGTGGGAAGGCCTAAAAATCAAGAGTTTTTTTAATCTCTCACTTGAGGAAATTGCCCGAGGTTTGCTCGGCACATAAAAGACCTCAGTCTCTTACAACTTCTTAGTGCAGTAGTGAAAGTAGACTTTGTTCAGTAGAAACACCATTACAGTACTGGGACAGGCATGCAGAGGGCAGCTCATTCAAACACAGACACAGAGAGGAGGGCAGGAGGAGTGTGAAACCGGTCGAGCTCGCATCCCTCCTCCAGTACAAGCTCTGTATTGAATGAGGTGCTGAGAGGTGTAAGCTGTGTGATGATAGGCCTAAGGATCCGGTCCCCTACACCAGAGCCTTCTCAGATGACATGGTAGTGTACTGTGTACACTAATTACAGGCCCAGGTTAGATCTGTCAACAGTATTGCAGTACTTATGTCACTCACAGTGTCAGGACCTGCCACTTGGCCATTGCTTGGAGCTGCCAAACACAAACACCAGCAGCCAGAAATTCACCACTATCAACCATAATAGTACCCAAGGGCTCTCTGGGGGTCATGCCAGAGCCCCCTGTTGGATTCAGTCTGACCTCTATTGCACCTTAATTAGCCCAATTATGACTGCAGGGTTAAAACAAAAAGGGAGGGATGTATTCATCCAGCTAAATTGTTTATGGCTAAACACTCTTCAAATGCTGTCTTGCCCAACCCAAAAGTAATTCTACTTGGAGTGGAGCGATTCCTTATATGGAGGCAAGGATCAGGAGACTGTCCCCTCCAGGGCTTTGGAGTAGTTTCAGTTGTACACATGCGGGTGTGTGAAACAGGCCACTGGTAAACATTAATCCCAAAGTACACTGACATGAAGAGTCAGCAGTCCTGCTTGTAAGCGGTAAAGTGTGATTTATTTACTGTACACAAAACATGGGAAATAGGCTGTTAATCTAAAAAAATAAAGGAGAGGAATCAAGACTTTTTAGTTCAACTCTCTAGCTTTTAAGTCCAATTATGATCCCTCAGAGAGCATGGCTTTTCTGCCCTTCAGATAAAGATCCCCCCCCCCCACATAATTTGATCTACTTAAATCATCTGTAACAAAAACATCACATGCATAACCACACTCAAAAGACACACAATGCCTTAAAAAAGTATTACACCATTTCAATGCACCCCTTTTCTCAGAATAGGGGAGAAACAGATTACCCTCAAACCGCTTTTCTATCAGAACATTTAAGGTGATCGGCCTGTTGGTAAACATAACCATCAAAAAGCAAGATCATTAAGATGGACACCATTAATCATGTGTGACTGGTGGCCAATATGTACAAAGATTTTATGTGAAGAATATAAACTCAAAAATTTGTTATTCAACATAGATGTTCATTTCACCCCACAAACCTAAAGTTTTGGATAGAGCAGGCACCATACAGATAAATGTGGCCTTCTTAGAGCCTTACCACTATTAGGGTTAAATGTGCAGTTTGCCCTGTTACTGATCAATAAAAAGAAAAAAAGGGGAAAAAAGGGGCATGAACATGTATTGAACATATAGCTATCTCTGACCAAAAAAAGTGTCAATAAAGCACCAATGTAAGCCAAACAAAGTAGCAGATTTCACCAAGTAAGCAAGTAATAAAAACTACCTAAAAACATTGATTAGCCTAACCAATGCACAGTGACTGGTGTGCTCTGTCCAAGCACACAATACAGCGTTTATCCACTTTGGCATTAATTACTACATGATAAACCATAAACTTACCTTGTGAAGAGGGAGAACCAGGAAAGCTCCACCACCACTGGCCTCTATAATTATGGCAACAAACTTGGGGTTGACTGCACAGAAGGAGCTGTCCCATGTGACCCTTGACACCCGGATATCATCGTAGCATTGGTCATTCTTCACCGCCTGGCCAAAGACGTGACGGAATTTGCTCTGCCGTACAACTCGTCTCATATCTGTGCAAACAGCGCAAGAGAGGAAGATTTAACATATGCTAGTTAGAAAATTAATTCAAAGACATACAGTGTTAAAATTAGGTGAATAGGTTTAAAATCACAGTAACAAGCATACAGGATAGAGAACTGCAATATGAACCAACACATATATAGATTACTAGAGCTACTACTTTTTTCCACAACACGTGCCCTTGGCAGGCAGCTCTCTCTCTCTCTCTCTCATTACTACTCCCTACTTCCAAGGGTCTCCCTGGAATTTCTGGGCATCATGGTGCCGACACTTTCAAAGAAGAGTATTACCAACACATGTTGTAGCTTGCAAATATGAATTTAACATCCACGTTTGGAAGGGGGATGAAGATGTCTAATATGATGATGCAGCTTCATTGTTTCATTAAGGAGTCCCGCTACTCTTAAACAGACCTTTCTACATTTTGTTTTGCTGACCTTAATTCCTCTGTTGGGCAAGAATAGGGGAATGAGATCATTTCAAGGCAAAAATGAGCCACTCCCCCTAACAATCACTCACTTTTATCTACTCTCCACAATGTGGGTTCTCCTCACACCTGTGATCACACAGCAAGCATTTAGACTTCCTTCAATCATAACTTACAAGCAGCAATACACCACAGTTCACTAGCAACATTTATTATTGTATGAGACTATATTTTCTGGTGAGCACCTCTAACAAGATATTGATCCCCTAGAGAAGTGGTACAAATTCACTCATTACTAACCATCAAAACTGCATTAACTGTAATATTCAAAAGGGGTTTATCATTTTCCGATTTCACAAAGATACAGCATATGAATAATAAACTAAACAAACATGCTTGATGATATTTCATGACTTCAAACTCTTTTCAAAACTTGTTTCCTTTCATCTTCAGTTGTGCCAAATATTAAACATCTGAAATACTAACACGCTTTATGTGGCACACTTAGAAGGAGCCACTTCCAAAGGAAAATAGGACATACCCAATCCAAACAAAAACAGACTTTGTAGCTGGTTCAGCTAAAATCTTCACCAAGACAAGAATCTGCTGGCAGACAAGAGAGCTTTGGAAAA
This sequence comes from Siniperca chuatsi, assembly GCF_020085105.1. Classification (NCBI taxonomy): domain Eukaryota; kingdom Metazoa; phylum Chordata; class Actinopteri; order Centrarchiformes; family Sinipercidae; genus Siniperca; species Siniperca chuatsi. The sequence continues at coordinate 18,516,364 of NC_058046.1, read as the reverse complement.
CAAGCCCATTCAAAAGCTAGTGCTGTGCTTACAATAACAGACCACTTCCAAAGATAATGGAAAGCTGGCCAGTTTCAGATAAACGACCAGAACCAAGGTCCAATCTAACCTACAACCTAAAGAAAGACAAAAACTCTTGAGTGGTCTTGGTTTTGTGAAGCTCCTCAAATCTTTTATTTTTTGACACAGCACATGGTAACAGTTTTCCAGGCTGAATCACCAACATGATAAAATCACAGTACAGGATGTGGGATATGTTTTGGAGGTGGTTTTCCATTGTGTGTGTGTGTGTGTGTGTAAGTAAGTAAGTAAAAGAGCGAGAGTGAGACAAGAGCAAGAGGGAAAGAATGAGCTTGAGCGAGAAACACTTGTATGGCATGTTTCCGACAGGACAACGATCACAACACAAGCAGGAAGTTCTTCCTGTAGGGATGTGGGAGTGTCCTAACAGTCCAACTCTTCTGTAAAACACGTGAGTCATTACAACTATTTACAACTGACAGTGGGCTAAAAGATATATTTTTTCAAATTAGATAAAACAGTTAATGACACTTAAAGACCAATCATTTCATTCAGGCCAAATCAAATGACTGGATTCTTTTCTTCTTTTTTTTCCCGCCAGAGCATTTTTTTGTAATTTATTGATTGCTGTCGGGATGTAAAGAGAATTTCAACAAATATATCAAAAAATGCTTCTGAAATACATTACCTACCCTAGCTTTAAGTGTTAATCTTCATTAAATTGAGGCTTTTACAGTTTTCACTGAGTTACATAAGATTCAATAAATCCTCCCCTATATTTATCTGGATCAGAAGCGATTTGTCTAGGAAAATGAATTGGATTGCTATGGGAAAGACTGACAAAGAAATCCTGGTAGATACATTATAGTTAAAAAAAAAAAAGACATTCATTTTGAGTGGAAGAAATGGATACTTAAACCTTACATAATCAGTAACAATTACTTTTCAAGTATGTCAAAAATGGGGAAAAAAGAGCTGTTCTTTCTCATAGTAATGTGTTGGTAGTGTGGGGCAACACTCAACAAGGACCACTTTGTCATGAGAAGTGAGCTGTAGATTTGTCACATCTATCAATCTGATTGGAATAGAAACTACATGTGAAGAGACACCTAAATCAGCTACCTGTCTAGTGGGAGATTTAGTAACCGTGTCAAAAAACTCCCCAAAACTTTGCACACTGAGCACAAACTGCTGCTTACTGTTATTGGAGGTTTCCAGGTTTTTTTACTCTGTGGATTGACCATGACTATTATTTACAGGTAATATAGTGAATATTTACAATATGTACATAATCATTTTTAAGACTTTCCTCTTATATAACTGTCCTATTGACATACAGAAGGCAGCTTTCCACAGCATAGGTGCATCAGTGTTGACTGTCAGGTATGTACTGTATCAGTAGAAAGTACCAGCAATCCTAAATGAGCGTGTGTACCATTTACATTAGACAGGTTAGACGTAATGGTGCGTCTGCCCTCAGGTAGACATTTCCCTCTTTACATTCCCCTCTACACAATATGCTGATGCGCTTGTGTATAAACTGATGCAGTCGTGAAAATCCCTAGGCTATTTGAACAATCTATTGATTCTCCTGGCAAATGTATAACTCTAGTTACAGATTGGGACTTGAGTCAGCTTGCCACAGTCTTGTTAGACACCACCCAGAAGAATTCAAATTTGGCTTCTTGTGTCTTTCAGTGTGCTGAACAACTTGGTTGATTACCCCCCATTTTCCCTCATTCTGCTGACATTGTTTTAAACAATGCGTTGTCAAAGAGCAATTAATATATAATTATGTAACTCTGTGGTCATCAGAGAGCAATTAATGCACCGTAGGAACACTGTAAGAACAGTTTAAAACTCCAGGTCTTACCTGAGTCTATATTGTATTTTCCGTTATAGAGCAAATTTTTAGTTACAATCAGGGATAGAAATTTCACACAGTGGAAATTTACCTTAAAAGGTTATGAAGCAACTACGCCATTATTTATTTGGTCCATGCTCTGTCTGGAAAATACTGGTCAAAGACTTGCAGCACCATGAGGGTGACTGTTCAGCTCACCTCCCTCATCTCTCATTTCTTTTCATGATTCAGTTAAGCAAAGACGGGATAAAAATCCTTTAAAATATGATATAGGGGAAAAATATTTCATGGGATTGGAAGAGTTGAAATCGGCATATATCTTAAATTAAATGATTATTGAGTGTTTGACAGGCTAATTGTTGGCCACCGCAAGTGGTAAATAAGAGCTAGTCCATACTGGTTGTCTAATGGAACCATATGCTCTCTTGGCTGGAGTGAGTGCTCTTTCCTAAAAAAGGGAAGGAGTGAAAAAATGGGGAGCAAAGCAATAACTGACTTATGAGGCCATTGCCAGTTCATCGCCAATTTAGAAGGCAGAAGAAAGAAAGGTAATCTGTCATGATAATTTCTCCTCTCAGGTATGTTATAGCTACATTGAATTTGGGCTCAGATGTGAAAATGTGTTTCTGACAAAGTTACTCAACAATTATTTAGAATTACATAACTTGATGAGATAGACTAAGGATGTGACAATGGGCCAGTATACATAATGAATATGGTGACTCAACACTAACCTCTGGGTATCCATCAGGGGGCTGAGCACCTTACAATTCCTCTCCCAGACAGTCTGCATCACTGAAAATAACTAATGACTGCTCTCTTATGCATGCTGCTTTTTATGTTGGGTATTATGCTTAGTCTTGTCTGCAACATGTGAGGGCGAAAGTAAATTAAACCTGCAGCAACAAGAGACGAACAGTTGTGTCAAAGGAAAAAAAAAAAAAAAAAAAAAAAAAAAAGAGCAAAAATTCACTTTATGCCACTGGCAATTGCATGGGTGTTTGGTTGGCTGCAATATGTCTCCCAGACATGTTTAGCAACATCATCATTGGAAAAGATTTAATTTAAAGACAGTAGCGTGGAAAAATAATTTTAGCATATTTTATGATTTTGCTACAAAAGCGCGACCTAGTGGCTGATTGGGGCCAAATTTTGCACAGGGCCTCAGTGTGGCAAGGGAAACTACTGGCCCAACTTTTGTGTTAATCGGACAGAGCTACATGGAGATATGACATTTTTGCTTTATAACTTGTGCATTTTTGGAGTATTAAAATTCTTTTAATAACTTATTATCATATGCTTCCATAGATTCTATGTGCACAGTTTCATGTAGATCGGACTCGGCCTAGGAGGAGTTCTTAAAAAGTATGTTCGCATATTTCACGATTTTGCAATAAAAGTGCCACCCAGTGGCTGATTGGCACCAAATTTTGCACAAAGCCTCAGTGGGGCATAAGAAATTACTGAGCCAAGTTTAATTTAAATTCGGACAGATCTGTGTGGAAATAGATGATTTTTTCATATTTTGAAAAATATAGTGACGGACTTCTGAACTGACCATAGGTTGCAGCGAGGCAAACTTTTGTCATACATCAGTGGATGTGCTGAAGACAAATCTGCTCTGTAGGACTGATTTTTTTGAAGTTTGGAATGTGAAATGTGTTGTAATAAGCAACGGCCACTTTAAATCAATCGAGTTTTATGCATCAACTGAGTCATGACCCTAGATCGTGCAAACCAAATTTTGTACGAATCCATGGAGTCAATTATGAGATATAAACTTTTTGCATTTGTAGTGCCACCTACTGGTCAATTGGTGCCAACTTTTGCACAGAGCCTCAGAGGGGTGTGGGAAAGTACTGGCCTAAGTTTCGTGTTAATCAGACAAACCTTTGTGGAGATTTGACATCACTTCCTGTTTTACTGCAACATACAGGAAGTTATTCCTTTATAAATTGCACAATTTTTGGAGTATAAAAATTATTTTAATACATTTTTATCATGAGGGTCCATAGATTCCAAGTGCAAAATTTCATGCCGATTGGACTCAAGACCTAGGAGGAGTTCGAAAAAGTAGGTTTTGCATATTTTACAATATTGCGAAAAAAATATAGGCGGAAATGGGCGTGGTCTATATCACAAGATGCAGTTCAATTCAGGGAACGCGTGCATCTGAGGAGTTACTGGCCAAAATGCATTTCCCTTGATTATAGCACCACCTGCTGGTGGACATGTGTCATTTTTGGTGTCTGAGGTGTGTTCACCAGTCTATACCTCCCCTGTGAATTTCACTTGCATAACTCTTACGATGTAGGCTGCAGTACCACTTTTACCAAAGCAAAAATGAAATAAATAGTGCGATGCAAGTTGCAGGTGGCGATCAGCAAAGAGATTGGAAGTTCAAGACAATAGTGTGGAAAAATAATTTACGCATATTTTATGATTTTGTAACAAAAGTGCCACCTAGTGGCCGACTGGCGGCAAATTTCATATAGAGCCTTGGTGGGGATGGGAAACTACTGGTTTCACGTAAATCGGACAGAGCTATGTGGAGATATGACATCACTTCCTGTTTTGACTGCAAAACCACAGGATGTTTTTGCTTTATAATGTGTGAGTTTTTTGATTATGAGGGTCCATAGATACCACGTGCAAAATTTCGTGCAGATTGGACTCACGGCCTAGGAGTAGTTCGAAAAAGCAGGTTTTTGCATATTTCAAAGGAAAAAAAAAAGGGGGGGCAGTAATGGGCGTGGCCTATATCTTGAGATGCAGCTCATTTTTGGTGTCTGAGGGTGTTCACTAGTCTATACCTCCCCTGTGAATTTCACTTCCTTAACTCTTTAGGTATATATATATATATATATATATATATATATATATATATATATATATATATATATATATATATATATATATATATATATATATATATATATATATATATATATATATATATATATATATATATATATATATGCGATTTTAGTCTGGAAAACATCCATTGACAATGGACTCTGGCAACTATTGGAAGAGGTTTAGAAGATGGGAACCATCAGAGATGTATTTGGATTTTTTACTGAGCAATGAAGCGCTGCCTCTCAACCACTGAACCTTGTGAAGAATTACTTAGGCATTGTAAATATAAAATTAAGCATGACTGCACGGCCTATTTCTCACCTGAAATGTAAAACTAATTTTGGCTGACTATTTAAGTGAAATGTGTCAAACAGGCACCATGTCTTTCCATGGTGGCAAAACCCAAGAGCAACCTATCAAGTCAGGTGCAGTTTAGTTTCATGATGCTGCCGCTAAAGAGAGCACTTTTCAATTATCCGTTTGTTGGATAAAAGCTGATCCAATCATATACAGGGGATTTCAATTGATGACACCCGTAACTCATTCTTAATACAGAGTGAGCAGTGAAACTATCCTGCTGCTCTGTTAATTTGCAGCAGAGTAGTACATTGTTTTATGCAGGACAGCTTTATAAGATGTGTTTTTTTTTTTGTTTTGTTTTTTTAAAATCACAATAGTGTGACTAGCCCAGACAAAACAATCACTGCATTCTTGAGGTCAGTCTAGGCTTGCACAAAGATCCCCAGGCACACGTTTCCTTTAGCTCTACAAACGGCAGGAAATGTTCAATATCATGTTACTGTTGTAACAACCAATCTGAAGACAACAAATCAGGGCTACATCTGTCCCAATATGCCCAAGATGATACCTAAATGTGACCTATAATATAGTCACAGAAGAAAAGACAGTTTTCACAAAAGTTTAAAATATTTTAGAAAAATTACTTAATCCTAATGTTCAATCAATATTCACCAGATTGACTTATCACTGTCTGTGCTTGTGTACAACATGTAAAAGTCATCTTGGATAAACTAGATTACAGACACTGCATATGAAACCTTTATGGAGAGAGGGTTGGGCTATATCAGCGTAGGTCAGAGCAGACTGGGTGGGGTTGCAGCTGATTATGCAACACTGGGTCTTGGTGAGTAAGCCTTGTTGTGTGGTAATGATGTATCCTGACAATCCTTTTCAAGAAGATATCACCATTTCTTAGTCACTGGATGCTCACCTTGGTTAGCAGCCATTCCCGCTGATAGAAGAAAGAAAAAAATAACATTAGAGTTAATTTTTGCAGGAAAGTTATTTACTTTCACAAGCTGGGGAATTTCCCATATGTCAGGAGCATTGCACCTGCACATAAACCAATTACTATACTGCTCAAGTCCTGGACTAGGACTCAAATCAGACTCAAGCTGAAATGCTGATAACTTCAGATTCAACAAAAATAATTTTAACACTCAGGTCTCAAATCACCTGAGACCTTAGATGTACACATGACAGGACTTGTGTTGAGCCTCCCAGGCAGAACTTCCTCCAAGGTTTCAAACAAATCTCACCACCTTCACTAGGAATGACAGATCCTAACCCCACCATGGGCAAATGCCAAACCAAAACCTCCCTTATCCAGCGGGACTCTTATGTAAGATCATCATTATCCCTCACCCGCACCTGGTGAGCTGAGCCTGAAACAAGTAAGCCCAGGGACAGCAGAAAATTAAGGTAAATGCTTGTGTGGCCTGCTTATGGTGGATGAGCACCAATTTCTACTTGTTAATGTAGACTATTTAGTTGCCAGTAATGCGTAAAATTGCTCAAAACTTGACAAGCTTAGATGTCCTGAAACTAATGCTGTCTTTGATTTTAGTGAAGCAAAGCGGCAGCTGGACCAAGCTTTGTGTACAGCTGTATTACCACAGCTGAAGTGAATCACCTCAGCAGAAGTGATCTGATTGTGCAGTCAAAATCAAAGCATTAAATATGTCGCTTCTGTTTGAAAAAATGTGTTTGCATCTACATGTTTCTGTGCGGTTCTAGACTATAACCCGTCCAATAAAATGAGGCAACACAAATTAGCAAACATAATACTCTTACGTTTAATTATTCATAATCAATATCAATATGAAACTTGGTACCATTATACTATCCTAAACATACTTTGGATTGGTTGAGGAGCACTTAGTTTGACTTTTTGTGGTAACAGGCAGGATTTAAAGAGCAGCACACAGGAACCAGAGAGGCAGGGTTATTCTGCTCAAAACTAGCAAAGGCCTTATCCAAACGGTCAACTTCCTGTTAGACTTCTGTGGCTACCAAAGAAAGATCAGGAACTAATACTGAACACAGTCATTCTCAACACAAAAGGAAATATCTAGAAAGAACAACCAATAGAACACTGTTTTCCCTCATCCAGTGGAGCACACAGTAATGAATAAGTTAAAATGAAAACTGAATGATAAAGTGACATTTTTATTTGTCAAAATGACAAACCATATTCAGACAACAGAAAGACCTCCAAACTGCAGGAGCTACATTTAAGAGTCAACACTGAATCTTGTAAATCAATTATTTATTATTCTGTTTTTATGACCCAGCCCCTTTCCCAAACATGAACGTCATACGTTGTCATGGCTGACATTTGCATGCAGCAATGTCTGTAGGGGGGTGTGCTGAGGCAGTAAAGGGTTGGCACCAGTCTGACAGCCAGACATACGCCAGAGAGAGATAGAGACACACCTTGGGGGGATGCTATGCTACTCAGTGACACTCTCCTGAGATTTACAGCTCACTGATCCAGCCCCAGCAGAGCTGACCCTGATGTGCAGAGACAGGGGGACCCCACAGCCTGAGGAAATGACCAACAGGAAATGGGACAAGTGTGACACAGTTTTTAGCATCCTTTACTGCATTCCTCAACTCCATTTACATCTGACAATACTGCTGAGGAAATGTGGGTCTTATGGAAAATTGAGTTTACTTTCATTGTTGTCTTAAAGTTTGGTCAGAATAACCAAACACAAATAATGTGGTTGTGCTTCTCCTCACTATCATATCACTAAATGGCAGACTTGTCATGTAGTATCAAATAACAGATAATCCTACACTTTAGGAACACAGTTAGGAAATGGTATGAAAAGGAGGGTGATAATGGAAGAATTTAGGCCCTTCATGCTTGCCGCTGAGCTCAGTGTGTTAGGCCATGGAGGGTTTTCCTCTCATCTCTACCTCACAGTCACAGTACAGAATGCTGCCTTCCATTAAACCAAGGGGAAATTATTTTGTTCTGACATAAGACTGCAAAACAGCTACAGAGAGGAAACGAGTTAAATAAATAAAATAAATAGAAAGTTTAGTGAGGGCTCATGTTTGGTCTGTGTGCCACAATGTCATTCCTATAAAATGTGTTATTACTTAAAGAACAAACATTTTCTGTCACTTGATCCGAGAGGCATCTCAGTAACTCAGTAAAGATCAATGAAACACTTGCAGGTGACCATCGTCCAGGAAAATCTAAATTTTGCTACTCAGTCATCACAGGTCCCTACAACTGGGATATCCACACGTTGGAAAGCAACTGTGTTACAGATTTTGGAGCATGGGCATAAACGCGTAAGACAGGAGACATTTAATGCCGCCTATCCCTGCCACATTCAGTTATGTTCACACATTCCAATTAAAACACGGGGCAACCTCATTCTGTCAACAGCTATTTGTACTCCAACTGGTTTCTCATCGACAGTGTTTATAGACAATTTTAACATTATTTGCCCCACCTTGAAAATAAAGACACAGCGGTAGGAAAGAAATTGTTTACAGACAAACTGCTTAGCTACAACACTTAGACAATAAGATCCCCACTATGGCAGATAACCAGCCTAACCAGGATTAAAACTCACTGCCTAATACGGCTGTTTGAAACCAAAAGATAATGGCTTATTCTGGACAATGGGCAATGCAAAACGAGAGTGGACAATGTTCAGACAGCCTTTATATCTTTTCACCACCTTGTTGTTGGAGTGCAAAACTGTCCCTGATGCTCTGTGTTTCATAGTGTGCATGGTGAGTGAGATGTGACATAACATGAAAATCCCAGCCACAAATCAGGATGAGCTGATGTGGGAGAGAAGGAGGGGCAGCAGAATTAGAGCAGAATTATGACAACGCCTAAACAGTATCCACAACACAGTTATTTTAGAAAAATACTGTATACTGTATGTGCGTGAACTTATCTCCATTACTGTTCCAGAAGCTTTAATCATTAAAACATGCCCACTATAAATATCTCTGAAATGGTTCTTCCTGAGGTTGTTACTCTGAAGAGGTATTGACTGCAATGTTGACAGAAAATAGACCTGTTTCTTGCAACAGGTTGAGCTTGACTAGGCAGCAAAAACTCACTAGTCCTCTCGCAGATTTAAGGTGCAGCCAAAGACAACAACACTTTGCACCAGAAATTAAGTAAAAAACAAAACAAAAAAGAACTTTGAGGCTGTAAAAAGAAATGTTGGTATCTTACTTTGGTAATTGGCTGAAACCACTGATTTTCAGAATAATTGTTTGACTAATGAATTAATCAACAGACTGTATATTTAACTAGTGTTGAAACAAACATAGTGGCTGCTTCATGTGCAATAATACATCTTTTGACTGCAAAGCAGAAGTGTATTCCTGTGTCCGTTTGTTCTCTCATTTGACACGTTTATCACAACCCGACATGCATATACTATAACGTACATGCCTCCAACAAAACTGTAGGCTAATACACCTACAATACAGGGGGGAAGTAGCATGTGATCAATGTATACACATTCTACAGTACTGGTATTTTATTATTAGAAAGTTATTGTTACTATAACTTAAGACTTAACAGACATTAAATGGTCACAGACTTTTCTTTCCCACACTTTGCTACCCATGCCACCCCTTGTCGCCAACACACACACACACCAGTGATTTCGCCTCAGTGCTCCCCATACACTGGCTGCCTTTTGTCACCAAGACCGCATGAGACGCCACCTAAATCCCCTTCCTGTAACCAAGGCCATGGACCACTATTGTAATCAGATTCCAGCTACATTCCAGTGCTTTTGGCAACAATGAGATAAGGTGCTGTTTTTTCACCTCTCTCCAACCCCAAGTCAGCATGCAGTCTGTGCTCTGCTCAACTTAAATACTACTGGATCACAATACTTGATGCACTTGATGTGTTTCAAGGAATGCTATTGTATTCTTTTACACTTTGTAGATAGACTAGATTAAAATCAAATTCCTTGAAGTAGGTAAAGGTTATGTACATTTATCAATAGCATGAAGTGTGTCAGACATTTACAGATAAAAAGATTTCAACACCAGAGGAAATGAGTTTTTGCCAACTTCCTCATTCCAAAACAGGAAAACTCCTTAGATTCAGACATAGGAAACATGAATGTGTCCAAAAATATCTGTATGTTTAGTGCGACTTTGACCATGCCTTAAACTGTACTCCAGCACAAACTGCCTTCCCAACTCTCTATCAATTTCTGAGCTGTGAGACTTAAAAGACTAACTCCTAAACTTCTTATCCTACTTAAAAGTCAAGATTTAAAAAGAGACCACTTTAAAATCCTATAAAACACAGGAAGACCTCTGGTTTTTATGAGTGTTTGTGTGTAGGGTTACTTTTGTATTAACACAACCTGAACATATAACCTAAGTTTTCACCTGCTGTCAGGTGATCAACACAACAAGAGGACAAATGCAAAACCCCTGCCTATTGTTCAATGTAAAAAAAAAAAGTCAACTCCTATACAATATACTGAGAATACAAAGCATGTGCCTTCCTCTTCCTGATCAGCTACTTACCCCTCCCCCAATGAGCAATGCACAAACCACTGCTCCATTTCAACAGATGTCAGCTGTGGTGGGAAAGACCAATGGAAGAAATAGTATTAGGCTGTGTGCAGCTGCTGGAATTGCTGAAGAGGAGGTTCGTCAAAACAGGAGAGAGGGCATCTGAGGGCATCTTTGATTGAGATTCCAAGCAAAACAAGCAAACTTATTTCTGAAAACCCTATAATATAGCCTAGTTACAAGACAACTATTTAGATTTATATATTTAACATACTTAATTGTGGCTTATTAAACCAAGAGTAATGGCTTGTTTTCTTAAACAATTTTAGTTATAATTCTATTGTCCCCTTTCTTATTTGAGTATCTTCATACGAAAAACATCCACTGTCGGTTTGCTGTGTGTCTGTGTTCTACTATGTAGGCAATTAACGGCACAGATTTAGACATGTGATCCTCTTCATCACAAGGCTGATCCAAACAAACAAACACAGTAATATGCTAAGCAGGTGGTTGATTAATGAGATGTTTCTTCTCACCTGTCCAAAGAAAAAAAACCCGGACATCTTGTCTGGAAAAAATAAATTGGTAGCACATAATATAAATAAAAAAAATCTGGTGAATTTTCAAGTTGTGGCATGTCATTGGGAAAGTTTCTGGCAGGAAGTCCTCTTGAAAGTGTGGACTGAGATAACATCTCGCACAGGCAGGACTGGACACAAACTGAGGTATGTGTCAGACATGTTAAAAGAATGCAATCTTTGAGTCCAACTGAGATGCCGAGGCCAATCTGTTGACCGAATATTTAGCTTCTTTCCACAGGATGCTGATTTTTCCTGCAGACTGATATGAGAACTAACCAACAGGAGATATATCAAACTACTACTGAGCTACTTCCTATATAAATGTACACATTCTGTAGCCTACAAAACAAAGCCCAAGCCTGAACCACTATTTCTTAACAATTTCAGCACCATTATGAACAGTGACTTGAGATGGCCAGCAGGGAACAGCTGGACTTAGCCAGACCTCCATCAACACTGATGACATCAATGTAATGGATTTGTTGGATAACAGATATAAATCTTTATAATCTCCCTGAAACCAATTCAAAATGTTAAAAATGCACTCATGACTTCACTACAGCCCACACCTGCATTCCTTGCTGCAGTTGATAGGAACCAATAGCCCCTCACATCTCATGCTTAATTTCCCTCTGCTTCCTGACCCACTTCCTCTCTCAGCCCTGCCTTAGAAAGGCCTGCCTTACGCAAAGACCTTGTACTGCAGCACAACCAGCAGAGCTTGATGCATCTGGAATGGTTAACAAGTCCAAACACAGCTGTAGTACTGTTGACTGTCAACCCTGGGGTCGCTCTGTCAGCCTTCGCCTGCTCTGCATCCCACAGCAAGTCTCGGTGAGGGGAAACTCCTGCAACTCAAAAGCTGATTACACATGGAAGCTGAGTAACCTAGTTCAAAACAGGGGCCAAATATGCAAATCATGCTGCCCTTTTGGCACACTAACCACGGTCATTACAAATCAAACTGCCCTATTGTCATGAGAAAGCAAATGAGCCGGTGGTGGCATACAGACAGAGGGGTCACACAAAGGACTACTTGGGACAACACCCAGCCACTAGGGCTAGACTGGAGAGACTATTTACGACTGCCATGTGAGCAGATCAGGTCATTAATGATCTTCCTACAACCTTCAGTTTTGGATCAATTTTCAATATACTGCTTTCCCAGCACGGAATAGGTATTTGAGAATCACATTACTCACAGCTCCAAGGCAGAACCAAGTCAAATTTTAAGGGTGAGGCTAATTCATAACACTTGTGACCAGGGCTGAAACTATTTAGACAATTCATTGATTAGCTGAGGGGCAGAAAATTAACTAATTGATTGTTTCAGTCATTGTATCAACCAAATCTGCCAAATTCTCTCTGGTTCCAACTGCTCAAATATGACGATTTGATGATTTTCTTTGTTCTGTATAATTGTTAACTAAATATGTATGGGCTTTGGGCTGATGGCCAAACAGATCAGAATCTAAAAAAATAATGGACAGATCAATCAATAATGAAAACAATCTTTAGTGGCAGCCCTACTTATGACACATTGTTTTGAAAGGGAAATTTAATCTTGTATTCATTAATGTGCTAACTCAATTTAACTACAACATACAGTGTGTGGTCCAGTTGTGGAAACTTTATATAAACTATTTAGGTAGATCAGAATAATAAGGCAATAAAGTGCCTTTGAATACAAGCAACAGTTACTAGTAAATAATGTACCCAGTTAATTTGGCTTGAACATAATTAAACCAAACCCTTGTTTTGCTGTAAAATGAGTATAATTTAAAACTGCTGTCACCATAATACTGATGGACTCAGGTGCAGTAACACCATATTGTCTGCCCTCATTGACTATAACTATTAAAGAAGGTTGAGGTAGTTAACCTATCTTGCACAGATTCTGCATAATTTTATACTAACGATTCTCCACGTGTTATGGCCAATCAGGCAGAGAGCAGGTGGAGGACACTGTGATTATGCATTTGGGTAACGTTAACATTTGTAGTTGCTAGCATGGAAGAAGCGGCCGCTCCTACGCTGTGACTCTTTTCCGTTTATCTTCCATACCAGTGTGTTAGTGGGTCAAATCTGAACCTGGCATCTGGATGAATATTGCGGATATTGGCTTTAAATCAAAGAGGGAAAATATGACAAAAAATTAAATTGTCTCTGTAAATGAGAGTTAACTCTTGGATATTCTTGTGTTTTGAGCCCATTGTTCAGTTTGAAGAGTCTATATTAACAGCCAGGATGCCAGGGGCCAGGGCGCGGTTGATCTGCCTGCACCTCCGTGTATGTATGAGGATCTATCGTTTCGGAGATAAGTTTTCCTGCCGCACTATGGTTAGCTACCCCACCCCGCTCAATAACGCACAATAGCACATTTCATGTCGTGAATTATCCACGAAACCCACTCAACACCCGAAGGAACAAAAACCTTGCTTGAAAACAGCAATTTATTTGGTTATCGGTTAGAAAGTTTTTGGCATTGTCAGTTAACCGCCGTTGAAGGCTAGTGCTAGCTAAAAACTGTACACATCCTACAGCCTATCCCGATTCATTTTAGCTAGCGCATGCACTTTCCTGTCTGGATGGCTGTAGGTGGACAAACGAAAGACCGTTAAAAACCTATTTAAGGGGGCAACCAGGTAGATTCTATACAATCCACATAATCTGTAACCTACCTTCTGAGAGGAAAATGAAAATATTCCGGAAAGCTGAATGATATAACACAGCCGTGTATCCCACTTGATTCCTCCCTCAGCCGGAGCCTCTGCTGTGCTGACACCACTCGCTCTGTGTGCTCTTTCCCCTCTCGGCCGCTAGTCCCGCCCCCTCATTTGGCTTGGCGAACCCTGTGTGGATCAGCGGCCTTTGACGAACAGCTCCAACAGCCAATCAGAGTGGCTTTTTGACAGGTAACAGAACCCATGCCTCGGGTTTTCAGGTTCCCAGTTAGCGAAAATCACCATCAATTGTTTTTTTGTAATGGCTTTATTGCGTTTAAATCTCCTGTGGTATTATTATGATATTCCTCTTATCGTTTTTAAATCTATTTACCATCTATTTATCATTATCTCCCTATTATATTAGAATCATATAATTTAGAAAAGCATTTGCAAAGCATGAATTGATCAATTAATAGGATTTATGTAGTTCTTCTTTGGAATGGTAGACAAGTGCATCCTACTTACTTATCTAACATTTAGGAGCAACTAAATGAGCCAAAAAGACCCATAATATTAAAAAACAACATTCAGGGTGAGGCAATAATAATTGGGTAGGTAGAGTGTGTTTATGTGTGTATGTGCCATTGTGAGTGAGTGGGGTTAAATTTATGGATACTAAATATGAAGATATAAACACAAGTGTATATGTCTAGTTCTATGTGAGAAAGTAATTCCTTGATCCACTTAGAGTTTTTATGCAGGCTACTGCTGATGTCCATTAATAAAAACTATAATATACAGTTTGTGATAGGCATATTACTGTTCTACATATAATTTTGTGATATTAAAAATATATTTAAATTCTCCCGAAGAACACAATGTACTACAAGTGTATTACAGCACCACAAGATGGCATTATTTCACAAATCCAGAGTGGTGCAGACTTTTGACAGAAGCAGAAACAGCTGTATTCCATCATCTAATTTATTTTTCTTCACCCTCCTTCAGTCTTGTAGATGAGGGTTGATGCAAGTGTTTGTGGTGAATCTGGCAGCCCAAGTTCTCATGGTTCATGGACCAGGAAAGTAGACTTCATTGGTTAACTATCTTTTCAATAACAAATGACTCAGTGATTAATTTACCTGTTATCCCCAGAGTGTTCTGCACTATCCGCAGTTTCTACTCATTTGATACTATAGTATGTATTTTGCAGTAGTCTAGATTTTACCCTTACCTTTTCTTACTGACGGCTTCCTCTCGATTGCCTTGTCTGGGGATTTCTGAGCTGAGTCGAAAGCCGCCTTCATCTGTGCCACCTTCACAGACTGGCCCTGCTCATCAGACTTGACTTCAGCTGGCTTTGGCCGGTCCTGGTGCTGCAGCTTTTCATGCAGTTGAATGGTCTCCTTTATGAGTTCTGAGACAGGCCTGGGTTTGGGAGTGCTTTGGGATGTATCTCTCTCTGAGACATTGTCCTCTCTCTCTTTGCCAAGTTTTTTATCAGGTTGGTCTGACATCATATCTTCTGTGTTAAGTGCCATATGAAGATCCTGCTTCATGTCTGCTGTGACCTGGTGGCTTTCCCCTGAGATGGCTGTGCCGGCTGCAACCAAAAGTGAGCCAGCATCCACAGCTGGTGCAGCAGTGTCCTCAGTAGAGTCCTTCACCTTCTTCCTTCTTACAGATTGAGCATCTGAGCATACAGAGCCAGATAACTGCGGATCAGCTTTGCTCTCACTGTCACTCTTTATTTGTAGAGGTGATCTTTCAGCACTGGTGTCTGTCTTCTCAGCAGTAAGTAAATGACATGAGTCTGCAATTTGCCCATCACTGTTTGTAGTTGGAGCCTTTGCATCAGGCATTGAGGAAAGTGCAGATTCCTCAGCAATCAATACACTCACTTCACATGACGTTCTTTCATGTGAAACAGCTGATTGTGAGTTGTCTGAGGGCAGGTTTTTAGAGGAGCTATCTGGCTTTATATTCATACCCTCCTTGATGGAAGCATGTGTTGAGTTGATGTTCTTCTCTGAACGCTGACAATCAGCTTTGGAATAATGTGATTTTGTCAGTGTGCTCTTACACATAGTATTCCCAGTCACTCTGGGCTGAAAACAAAGTACACCTGAGGTCATACTGTCAGCAGTACCTGTCTTTTTCACGTCCAGCTTCTTAATGTGATGATCTTTGGTTTGAAGGTTTTCCTTAGGTGGCTTCTCTTTCAACCCCTCCATGTCACATACTGACGAAGGTGTTTTTACATCTGATTGATCGATTCTATCAGTGGATAGCTCTGTTGCTGCACTGTCAAGGATCCTCTTTGCGTGAACCCCCACAGTAACATCTGTGGTGTCCTTGTTGTTTGTGTCAACGTCTTTTATTTCTGAAAGAGTTTGGGTTGTCTCCTTTCTATTTCTCTTCAGTAGCTTCTCCAAAATAGAACTGGGTTCAACCGGTAAGGTGGGATTTGATGCTGAATTTGAGTCAATATTTTGGTTTGTGGTTGTTTCAGTTGTGTCCATTTGTAGATAAGGCCTCACTGACTCCCTTTGGTCATCAGTTTTAATGACCTTTGGCTTAGCTGAAGAGTAGTCACTCAAAACTGGCTTCACCTCACATGTTAGCGTTTCCTCTTTTGTATTATTCTCTGTTCTCTCTTTTCGAGGTCTACAGTGAATGGTATCACTCATGTCTGATAGAGACTCTTTCTGCAGACTGTTTTTCAAAGGATGTTGGGGTTGAGCTGTAGGCGGTCCCTTCCTCTCGCTCAAGCGGCCCACTGTTCCTGCACAGAATTTAATATCTTCATCCGCAACTTCAGCCATGATGGTGTCATTCTGATCTTGGTGAACAGAGAGTAACAACTCATTTCCTGCATGAGCTCCACATCTGCTCATCTTCACCATCACAGACTCCTCTTCAGTGTTTTCAAGTGAGTTTGCATCCTCTGAGGTAACAGCAAGGCCATACTTTTCATATGAAACTTCAGCTGAGAAGTTTTCATCTTGGATCTCCTCGTGCGGGACGGTTCCCTCATCCTGATACTCCATCTTGATCCTGGAGGATGTGTGAAGCTCCTCCTCAGTCTTCTTCTCCTCTCTTTTGATTTGATTGTACAGCTTGTGTGCTCTGGCTCTTTCCTCAAGCCTTGCACTGCTCTTTTGGTTCTTGTCCGTCTCCTGTGGAACCAGCGGCACGGTCCTGCCTCCTTCTCCTCCCTCCTTTCCTGCAGCCCCTCCCTGTCTCACCTCCCTTGCAGCAAAAGGACTTTCCCACAAATTTATGTGCTTCTCACTAGAAGGTGTTGTTGGCTCCTGGCCGGGGCTCCCGTCCATATCCTGAGCGTCTGGCTCCCCTGAATTTTCCCCGGTGTTACTAGCCTCCTCCTCACAGGAGCTTCCTCTCTCCATGACATGTCTCGTCTCCTCCGACCCCTCACTGAGGGCCTGTTCTCCCCCTTCCAGTTTATCCTGGTTCTGTCCCATACTGGTCTGTGGAGAAAGACATGGTGTTAACCTCACAACGAAAGACCAATCCTCCCAAATCATGCCATGTATTAGGAATGCCAGAACAGAAGTATTTTCTTTTGCCTGCTGACCATGACTGATCTGTGCTCTACCAAAGCCTCTGTTATTCTGAGCATCTACGCTCATATTTCCTGTTTGAATAATACACTTAAATCTGGAAGCTGCTGAAACAGAAGAGGACCAGACACCTGGGATTAAGAGACCATGTAGCATGTAGCGGACAACTCATAGTAACACAGGAGCGTGTTGTGGTGAATAGAATAGGAGTATCTTATGACTTTAACTGCTATAGTATACCCTCTGTTGGGTTACTCATGCACTTGCAATGTCCACAGTAGCTCAACTTTAAGGCAAATTACAGTCACAAGATTTTGCAGCAATCTCACTTGTGAATTTTAATCCTTTTTTTGGACTGTTAAGTGATTCAGCAATATCACTGCAGCATTATTTTCTTACACTGTATGTAATGTAGTATTTTTTCTCATGCAAATTGAATGGATGATTTTAATTTAGATATAAAGCCTCATCCTTAGTATAACATATGTAAAATCTGTGATCAATGTTTTGGGATAATCAGCATCACAGCACATCATAGGCACAATAGGAGCACTGAGTCTGCCTGACTGATTAATCCCTCTCTATTAGTATTGAAGGTTCACAAAGTCTGATGACTGTCTGTCAGCAAATCTTTTTCCCACTCTGCCTTTTTAGAGCCAGCTTGTTTTGTCACACTTGTCATCAGAAGTTTTTGCTGATTTGGTTTCATGTGACCCAATTCATTGATTAGGTGCTAGTCAGTCCAGTCTTTTTGTGTTCCCACATGTGACATGTATGAGGAAGACATGATGTTAGCATTTCAAGAACTCTGTTAATGGAAGTATTGCATTCAGGAATGAAATAAAAGCCCTGCATCGTATTAATCTAACTTTGGATATGTTTTGTATTTAATTAGGCTTCTCTGAGGAATATTATCCCCTGCTGTTGACTGTAGTTATTGCTCTCATAAATAATTGTCGATGATTATGGTACTGATGATGATTAATGGTCAAGTATGTGATTATTAGTAGTAGCAGTAGGAGGAGGTGGAATGATAGTAGTTGATATTAACAAGAAAGCAGAACATGAGGTAAAACCTAAATTATCTTGTTGCAGAGACAAACTTTTCCATAAAATTGTCAAATTGTTTAATAGGTTTTCAGCCACTAAACTGCAGCAGTAAGAAAATAGTGAGGCACAAAGAACAATGGTCTGGACCATGAGTCTGTTTCCTGTCTATGGCCTCATCCCCCGTCTGTGTGACAACATATGACTGCTGTTGTCTTATCATCTGACAGGCCTGCACACTGGCCAGACGCATGGCTAAGGGAGCTAATGTTATCACCCTACAATGGTGGCACAACTGTGTGAGAAGATAAAAATATGTTGTGATATTGAGAGAGAGCAGAAATTCATGACAAAATAACACATAAGTGTGAGGACATCAGTACAAGTTACAGAACTGCCTTTTCTCCTCCCTGTGGACTCATGTGGACTTGTCAGGTTAAATCCACAGTAGAGCTCAGTGGAATTTGCATTCATTGATTATCCTCCACCTACTCTATCAGTCAGAGTGGGGAACCCCTTCCCTTGAGGCAGTCTATCCCTGTTAACAACGGCTCTATTATCCTATCTTATCCTCCCTGAACACCCAAAGCTGATCACTTGATCACCATGTGCTCTGCTGCCTCAACATATTCACACATACAGGAATTCAAAACCAAAGAACCAGGAACCTCTCGCAAGTTTCAGCATATGGAAAATAGACAACTTATCAGCTCTGATAAGTACAATACAACAAGGTGGGCACGGGCCTGGCTCATGACAGTTCACTGCTCTTACAATGAGATGCATATAATATTGATCTCTTATCATATGTTGCGGCTGACACTTACCAGTTAGACGTCGTAGCTGAGTGGAACGCTCTCTCTCTCTTTCTCTTTCTCTCTCTCTCTCTTTCTCAGGACCGACAGAGTGCTCTTTGTTGGTTGTTTGGTGATGTTCAGTCCTCCCTCAAATGCACAAGCAATGGGAGCCTTATATGACATCCATGTGATGTCACAGCACATTTGACTAACACAATCAGGGGGAAACTCAGACTTGTAGCTTTACTTTTTGCTTGGAGAAGTAATCTTAAATATCTCCATCTCTTTGTTTGCTTGTGTGGATTCAGATTCATGGAGAATGTGTTTTGATCCTGAGCTGAGATTTTAGATACATAAGTGATAACCTTTTCACCCCGTATCCAACTGGAGTACAGGGTTATAAAACTGGATGTTATGGTCAATGAAAAGTGCAGATCCTGGCACTAAGTGTGAATATAAGGAATGTCCTAATTTGTTCTGTTTCCCTTACCCAACACTCTTTGCATACCGCTGTCATGGGCTGCATAGATACTACTGCACTCCAGGAACTTAGTTAAGATAAGTAAGAGATGGTAAAAGAGTGCTTACGTCTGGGATAAGTAGCCAGGAGTGTGGGAAATCATCTGAAAAATAGCTCAGACCTTTTTCTTTTGTTTCTCTTGGTCTCTACAGTAACGTCCAAAACAGGATACGTCCTCAGATAATAAAACAAAAGTGGAGGTACGGCAGCCAAGAATTCACCGGTAGAAGAAGGGGAAGAGGTGCCGGCCCACACCCAGACTATAGACTGAAGGCTAGCGGTCCTCGTGTTCTCAACCTATGTTTTTGTGTTTGAAAAGAGTTACAGGTCACTCTCAATCTTGTCTAGACAAAAGCCAATATGTTTCTAATTTAAGATCATCATTAATTTACTCCACAGGGTTCTTGGCACACTAATGGTGAGTTTTACAAAGCTTCTTATTTAGTCCCTCTGTCATTTAAATGTTTACAAGTTCACAGTAGTCAGACACACTATTAGTTTTCCATTTCTGGAAAAACAGAAGTTAAAATGTTTTATACTAGTGTCAATTCACACATATACAACACTAAATAACATGTTTGCCGCCTCAATGCCCCACCACATGCTACACCGTACACAGGGCCTACCATTCATTATACAGACACACACAGTCATAAAGGAGGAACAACAGTATGTAACTTAAGTAATTCACTGATGTCATGCAAACAGTGACGGGAAGCCAAATGTTATATAACCTGGCTGTTAGAAAAGGGCTCTCCTGCCAAAGCATAGAGATGGGGGCACAATGATGTAATGTCAGGACACACACCATCACAGTTGAGTCACTGCACAGTTATTTAGTTATGCCTATGATAGTCTTCCCATTCAGGAAGGTCTTAAAGACAGCATCCATAACATTTAGGGTGATACAGTATATAATCCTGAAAATAAATATTACAATAGGTGTAAATATTTGCAGGAGCTCTCATTGTGTATCCCAATTGAAAACCTCCCTATATCTAGTTGTTTGAGTCTCAATTAGCAAATCATTTCAAATAACCAATACTATTAGTTTTGAATGAACTGTGTTCAAAAGAAAACAACACAATATCCATGGTATTTTATGTAAAAGAAATGTTTATTTCCATAATGAACACATACAGTACATTATTTTGACCAACATAAAAAGTGCAATATGC
Organism: Siniperca chuatsi; assembly: GCF_020085105.1. NCBI lineage: Eukaryota > Metazoa > Chordata > Actinopteri > Centrarchiformes > Sinipercidae > Siniperca > Siniperca chuatsi. Next base: position 18,495,418 of record NC_058046.1, on the reverse strand, counting down.
ATTCAAACTACAGCAACGTACAGTACAAAAGTTACTGCATACTTAAATATAAAAAGAAAATGGTTACAAAACTGTGAAGTAACCTATTGTGATCGTTGTCACGTCAGTGTGACAAAAGCTTTCAAACTCATTGATGATATGAGCATAAAAGCTTAACAGCTTTGAGCCTGATGACTCCACTGAGTCTCTTTCGTTTCTCCCAAAAGGTGCAAAAAGACGTGACAGCATTTAAATACGTACATGATTGACATTATGGTTCACATATTTTGTACAGCTTCAATGGCGTTTCCAATTTGTCGAGACAGCCAAAGAACTTTGGTCTTTCACATTTCAAAGAGCACAAATGAGTTTAAAATGTTGGCAACCATCAAAGGATGAGCTCATTTAAGGTAAAGAAAGTTTGGATGTAAAATGTTTAATGTTTTGTCTTCATATCAAAACAAAAACAACAAAAATGTTCAGATAAGTTTAGCATGGGAAAGACCCTCACACACATTATATGATTTGACTGCCATAAATCCTCAGTTCCTGTCACACTAGGCGTTTGTATTATGATTTCAAGCCATGTAGCGTGACTCCTCACTCTGCTCTGTAGGGAATTATGAGGTCAATAACATTACTCTAATGTTATTTTGGAAGATAGCTTGCTGTGTACCAGTATTCACTCAATAAAAAAGCAGTGCAAAGGAACAACAAACTCAGAAATGTTTTTGTTTTGTTTGTTGAACAGTGAGCAAGCTCCCGACAAAGTCACAACCTCTCTCTTCACTTTCATCCCATTCACTCACTCAGATTCACATAGTTACGCATTAGTGCATTAACACACACAACCTCTGTACTAAAATGAGTTCAAAACTGATTTCCTCACTTTAATTCGACATCAGCAAAATGAATTGAATTAAACTCTAGCCTGATGTTCATCTGAGAAAGAGCTCCATGAATGCAACATGAGGTAACCATTAATTTTACAACCCTCTAGCATCTAAAACATAAACTGTGCAGTAAACAACTCTACATTTATTAACACTTTGCTTTCTGTAAAGCTCCATTGAGGGACTCAAGTTCATCAATGTAGGCTACCACTTTGTACCAGACAGGTAAAAATTATCTAAGTGCTAATGGATACCATAATTTGATACATAACAGGTACTAACAGCTGTGGAGTTAAAAGGTTATAGAGTGTTTTGTACCGTCTCATCCTGCAGTCTAACACACAGCTCTGTGCCTCTGGTCTCATAGGTAAGGCACTTGTTTGTCCGTGAATCAAACCAAGTTACTGGTGAACTGATGGCTTTACACATTTGTCAGATACAGCAATATGACTTTCATCATTGTGAACAGCAGTTTGAGAAACAATGTGGCAAAGGAGAGACTCCTTATAACAACAGTTGGCATTGTTTTTTTGTTTTCATTTGTTTTGTTAGACTCAGCACTCCAACCCCACAGGGTGACGGATGAGGGGATGGGTGGAGTGTATATAACCTCCACTTGATGCGTCAGCTCCTGGGCTCACCTGGTAGTGCTCTCTTTGGAGTATATAGGTCCTTGCAGGGCCGGAACAGAGCAGACGTGGTAGGGGAGTCCCACTCCAGGCCAGGGTCTGGGTCTGGGGACAGCGAGAGGAGCAGTAGTGTTCCTGCATCTGAGGAGCAGGCTGAACACAGGTCCTCCGAGGAGAAGTTGAGGCTATCCAACTTGGCCAGCGAGTTGGACCGCTTCAGCCTCGAGGGCACGGTTAGGCCTGCCAGACGCATGCGGGTCTCGATCTCTTGAGCCCTCTGACGCACAAGGCCAGGTTTCCCCCTCACGCTGCGCAGACTGTCAGTGCTGGAGCTGCGTGTCAGGGTAGAGCCATGAGGCGAGGAGGTGGGTGTGAGCAACCCAGACCCCACCACCCCCAACAAGGCTTCATTGGTCAGTGGCACCACCAGTGGCTCTATCCGCACTTGGCATGGTGTAGAAGAGTTAGGGAAGTCCCCGGTGATGCCGGAGAACTCCTCTTCCTCCTCAGCGTTAAGGGGGCTCTTTTTGGACCCTTGGCATGCATGCAAAGGCTTCAGGGAGTGCAGGCTCTCCTGGGATAAACCTGAAAGTTTCTCTAGTCTCTCTGCACGCCGGCGGACCAGCCCAGACCTCTGCAGCTGCAAAAGGGTCTCCTGTTGTTGGCCAATGTAGCACGCCACTGCAGGCTTCTCTTCCTCCAAATCCATTCTCATCAGCTCGGGGAGAGCATCTGAGGAAGCTGCAGATTTACTTTTCTGACTCTCAGTCTTCACTTCCAATAAATCACCATCATCCTTCAGCTCCGGTAAGTGCAATGAGTCTCCTGGTTGCTCATCTCTGTCAAGTGGAGCTGTGGGTGGGGAGGCAGCACAGTTGGCACAGTCACACAGAGAGCCACAGGGGCGCAGCAGTACCACTGAAGATGTGAGGCCTTCAGAAGAGGTATGGGACAGTGAGAATGAAGCACTTGGGACTTCAGGAGGACTGGGGTTAAGGCAAAGCTTAGAAACCAGGGGTGGAGAGTCTTCTTTCTGCTTGGACTTAGAATCTGACCGAGACAGTGTAGAAGCATAAACTGGAGAGATGGAGGAAGCTTTTTCCTAAATAAAGAGAAGAAAGAAAAAAAATGTCGGAGGGAATGTGTTAATTTTTTCAAAATGGATTCATGAAATGAATAACAGCATTTTCATTCTAAAATGTAGGTTAATCATATAACTCATACTTACATTGAGTGGAGTGCTCAAATGGTTGTTATTGTTGGAGTTTTCATTTAGGGTTGCCAGGTCCATCCCATTACCCTCTGTATCCCCTTCTTGCGTTTCCTCTCCTCCGCCTCCTTCCCCACCCCCTCCATCATCTGGTTGCATGAGTACCTCCATCTCTGCCTCCTCCTTTTGCACCTCCTCCTCATCCTCCTCCTCCACTGTGCTGAACTCCAGCCTCAGACGCAGCTCCTCCAGGGGCTCAGGGCCCCGTGAGCATGTCTGGGCAGCAGTTCCCTCTGCTGAAGGCCCAAAGTGGGGGAGTGGCAGGCCTTCACGCCCATCAAAGGCCTCATCATCCAGCAGAGCGTCCCGCTCTACATCCTCAATTTCTATAAAGACTTTTTCCATGCCGAGAAGGGGAGGGCCACGCACGGGCGTTGATGGTTCACTGTCCAGCGCTGAGTCAGAGAGCCGGCGGAAATAGTAGTTGTTGTAGGCGGGGTCAATCTCCAGTGAAACAGTCCTGCAGGGGGAGGGACATGCAGCCCCCTTATCAGACAGAGCCTCCTCACAGCAGGGAGACATCCCTGGCTCTGGAGTCAGGTGGCCTCCCTCCTCCCTTCCACAACACTGAGCCAACCCCTGCTGCCCCTCTGCCATCTCGCAGTCTGCGTCTGGATGCCACAGCTTGTTGTGACGCTGTTTACTGGAAATATACAAATACAGAAGTCAAAAAACAGGTCCACTGAGAAAAGACAACTAGAAAACAACACTGCACACACACACAAAGGGCTGTACCTAGCATCCAGGATGCCCTCATACTCGGCCAGCTGTCTCATGAAACCTGGGTTGGGTCGTGTGATGCTCCTCTTTTGCTTGACAAAGTTGTAAGCTTTCTCTAGCGACCAGCCGAACTCCTTCATAGCGTAAGCAATGACGGTTGAGGCGGACCGACTGACACCCATCTTGCAGTGAACTAGACACTTGGAGTGGTTCTTTCTATGGGGGAGGATTTAAAACAAAATCATAAATATAGCTTTTTCTAGAGATTCCAACTACATCTCATGGTCTTTCTCAGTTGATGAAGCTTGTTCAGATGTCATGGAGATAACTCAGTTTTCAAATGGCCTAAGTAAGTGGTAACAAGAGGTTTTACATGGGTGGTGGGGGGCATGTGGTTGAAAACTCCTGGTAAGTGGGCCTCGAGTTAAGACTTTTTATTTAAAACTACTGCTTCCAAAGTCAAGAATGAACGTTCATGCTCAATAAAAACACAAGATATTATTATTAGGTATATTATTCCCTTTTTAATCTCTCTCTGGACTTTATTAAGTCTAATAAATAAAGTTATATCATATTACAAATAAAATGCATTAAATCAAAGACTTATGAGATGTGAGGAAATAGAGCCCTCATTCAGTCAGAGAAATTATCATAATTCTCTTTATGACTACATGTAGAAAAGTAATCTGATCCCCCAAATGCAAATACATAATAAGTAAATGTGTGAATTGAGAGTTTAATAATTTGACAAGTGAGTCTCCTGTGATGACGAGATGTCTTTATAAACTGATACATACATGAGCTACATGTTTTCTGTTCCACTCAGGACTCACTTTGCTTTAACAATGAAATTGTAGGTGTCATTCCAGTGAGCCAGCAGGTCAGTGGCGTCTTCATCATAGACACGTATGTTGTGATAACTGAATGTGCCTGGAAAGAAGTTGTCTATCTCCCTGGTAACGTTGAGGATATAGCCCACCCTGGGGAGGAAAGATAATGTTAACTCATCAACAACATTCCTTCTGGCTCAAATCATAATGAAAATTTTATTTTTTTGTGTGGTTATCTCTTAGCTCCTCCATAATATCAAATAAATCACCCTGTCTCTTGCAGCTCCTCCAAATTAGATGCATTCCATTCGGATCCCTACAAACAAATGAGGGAAAATACTGTTTAGACTCAGTATATTTTCAAATCAAAGCTTGTTCTTTCTCCTAAAACAATCATTTCACAGGGAAGCAGTCTTCCTTTGGGATGGAAAGGAAAGGTTTTATCTCACAGTTATTCACAGGAAACAACAGATGTAACAGATGTTTTGGAGAATGTAAGAGACAGTATCAGTTGTCCCACCAGGTAGACGTGGTCAAAGATGAGAGTGGCTTTGTCCATCTGGCCCAGGATCAGCAGCATCTCATTGTCAATGAACTCTTTGTACTCCTTCAGGTTACAGTTCATGTGTTGTTCCAACTCTGTACGGATCTGACAAAAAAAAAAAAAAAAATTCAGTATAGTTGATTTGAGCGTGGAGGGTTTTTTGTGTTGTTGTAAAGTACTATGTCACAATCACTGGGATAAGTTTACTCTAAATTCTTTCCCTAAAAACTATACAATGTTATGGAACTGTTAAAAGACCGAATATCAAAGAAGACTGAAACACAACAGTTTGGGTGGGTAATATTTTTTTAAGTTTCTGTTTGTGGCTATCAAACAATGTTGACACGTTGATAGTACATTATAGACATAGAATCGTTTACAGTATACACTAGCATAAATCAGATTCCTGTAATTAGAAACTATAAAATCTTATCCAAGAAACATCCGCAGAGTAACTTCCATAAAATTCAACTCCAAGGTCAATTTGAAAAAGAGTAAGAGAATTAAATTGTCTCCATCTTTAGACAATTAAATGTAAATGCAGCCACTGAAAATGAAACCATGAGAAAGAAATGCAGAGCAGTGGTTTATTTCACAGTGTGCTTGCTACTGTTTATTTACCTGTTTGCAGGTGACGTTCTCGAGGTCCTGGCACATCATGATGCTTCTGAGTTTGGCTTTAATAAGGCACCCCGTCCTCTCTCTCTCTGAAGGCCTACCAAAGATTAAGTGTCGTAAAAATCTCAGCACTAGCAGTCGCTCCTGAAATGTCAAGCTATTTCAACAACAGGTATAGCAGTGATTGGTTTCAGTCTTTACATAAGGAACCCGATCTATGTTTACTGACTTGTCGACAAACATGGTGGGTGAGTCTGGCCGTGTGGTCTCCAAGTCCTTCATGGCGTTCCACTCGTTGATGCAGCTCTGTTCCGAAGCAATGCAGCTCTCATAGTAGCCCATCCAGGTGAGAGCCATGCCTCCAGGGAAGTAGTTATACCTGCGTGACACCTCACATACTTTGTGCAGCACCTGCAGGGCTGACCTAGATTGTGATTGTTTGGAAAGAAAAAGGTCATAGTTGTAGATGAGTAAAGTAAGTCTGATTTGAGATAGAAAAATAATCTGTTAAAGGGTCTAGGCAAATCTCTGCACATGCATCTTCATGTCAGCAGGTGGCAGAATGAATCAGCACTGCCTCACTGCAGCAGAGTGGCACATGTTTTTCTAAACAGCCACTCTGGCTCCAGAGGTTGTTTATTACTCACCACATAGCCTGCACCGACACAGGCTTGAAGACATGAGTCCGACCTGCCGTGTTCACAGTAAAGCCCCTGAGGAGCAAACAAAACAGATGGTCATTCCCTGAGCACCATGTAGCTGTGTGTATCATGTTAACCCAAAGTGTCAGGTGTAGAGGCAGTGCTGGGTAAACAGTAGGGAAATATCACAAGGTTCCCGGTCCATACAGCACTGACAGACAAAACTCACCCGTCTCCATCCAGATGGATCTTTGTGTCACTCCACAGAGGTAGCACCATGCCGATCGAACAGCTTTTGCTGGCAGAAGAGAAAATTGAATACCAGGCAAATAGAAAAAATATCTACTTTTCTTTGAAATGGCGCGTGTGCAAAGTTGATAACATAAAAGTGATTTTCCATATTAAAAACCTCTGTAGCTACAATTGCTACATTCTGGGAAAACTCAATGACTATCTGTTAATCTAATCAATTCATTGGCAAACAAGAAATGTTTATTGTTTTTAGGTACAGTATACAGTCTTGACCAGCCCTGCAGGGAATAAATCATGTTTACTGGACACAAGTGAGTATTTTCTAGAGTTGACAGTACTGTAGCTCATTTTCTGACTGTGCAAAAACAACAATCCTTGTGCCATTTAGTGCTTGTATAGCCGCAGTTTGAGGCAGAGCTCTGTGGGTGAGGGTTGTTCACATTCATGAATATAGATTTGTCTTTTCATATATCATGTCTACTTGTAAGACAAAGTAAATGAAAACATCATTCCATACATGGAGCTCTAACAGATGGCTGTCTGTCTGGCAAACAACGATCACAAAACCCCTCACACAAAGAGGGCTTACTCTCACCAGTCTTTGTTGGTAAAGTCGATTCCCAGTAGGATGTTCTCCTCTGTGTCTTGTCGCCCACTGGTATACACCACCACCATGTACCGCACACGATCTGACCATGCACTCTCCAGCCGCACTGCCTGGACAGGACAAATTTACCACAAATTCAAAGGCATAACTTTTTGGCTAAGAGTAAGAAATCCTGTTTTTGTAATAGTGCCAAGCAAAATACATTTAATTAATGTGGTATTCAAGGTTTGTCTGAAATTGAATTACGTTTGGCAAAAAAAAAAAAAAAAAAAAAAAAAAAGGGTTTATGTTATGTATGTTAAATACACAACTGATAATATCAGTCAATCAGTATCACCCTTAAAACTCAAAACTTTATTCAAATAAATGTAGTGTGGTAGGTTTGTGCTTCATGGTTCACAACACTGTGACTGTACACAAGAGCAAATGCCCTAGAGAAGCTAAAATGGTCAATGTACTGACCCTTCTGCTTAAATCTGTGTCCAACAAAGTGTTGCAGCTGGATGTGTGAAGAAAACTGGAATACAAATTTGATGTTATAGGGTAACCGAGTCCTCAGGATGTGTGAGAACGCAGAGCTGGTAGACATAAAATGAAATAACTCAGCTTAACACTAATGCACACACACACACACACACACACACACACACACACACACACACACACCATGGAAACATTTGGTAATGCTCTCCTGAGTGTGTTCAAACCTGCTCTCATGAGCTAGTAATTACAGTGAACAAGTAAGCATCTTAAGTACACAATAAAATGCATTCTGGAGGGTTTGCTATGCCAGGTCTTTAGTCACTGACCTGTATGTGTGTGTTTGTGCATGATTTTGTTTGGATACATGCATATTATAGTTGTAGTCTCTCACCAGTTTGATTCTGTCCTCCGAGCGAAGAATGTTTATCATCACCTGCAAGTGCTGAGGTAAGTCGCCTGTTGAAGAAGATCATAAAGAACACTGATCCATGAGGAGCAGTAGCTGTTTAGTGTCAGTGATTATAAATCTGCCTCGTCATACATACTGACACATTTTGACTTGAAAGAGAAGATCCAAAGATGATAAAGCCTGTTTCACTTTGACAACACTGATAAAGAATATTAATGAGAAAATAATGCATGCTGGGGACATAATGTGCTTATATATTTAGTCTAAAGATGGGGTACGCGAAGTTACACTGCTCCCTAGTGTTTAACACTAAAACTTCTCCTATTGGAGACAACAACATATAACCTGTTCACCAATTTTTTATCAGCTGACGTGTTCATTGAAGAGTCATTAATTGACAAACAAATTTTCCATCTTCACATGAGCACATTTATCAGCTACAAAACCACAATACAAGAGCCTGTCTTTGTTCATTTAACATCCCTCAGTGCTCCCTGTGCCAGGCCCGAGGTAAGACATGTCAGTGAAGCTACAACGCAAAGTAGCAGCTATTCCAACTATGTTGAAATATGTCACAACAGGTACACAAATCATGTTGTTGACTGGTTTTAATTACAGCTACTGGCATGAAACAGGAAGTGCCAAACTCTCTGCCTGGTCACGAACTCTTTGTATCTAATGATTTACAGCCGCATGTCTCTTTAGTAAAATCACAGTGATAACATGTTTAAAGTGACATTATGTTAGTTTCTCCACAATATACCATTGATCACTTGTCTCATATCTGAGTCAATGTTTTAACATAATGCGTCTGTTTTAGTTTTTTGGACAAAGGTTTGGAAAGTATATAAATTTTATGTCAAACTTATAAAACACATGAAAACGAAATTCTTGCAGCACAAGCGCTAATTTTAATGTCAGTGATAAAACAGACATATTTATTCTGACAAAACATTAAATGATGCTCTAGATATGTTCCTTGACTAACTTGAAAAAAAACTGGAAAATACAATTAAAACTTTATTAAGAAGGAAATGCTGCTGCACAGGTGATGGAGTTTGTTGCTCCAAAACATGCATATTCATATTGAAACTTTTTGTTAAAAATGTACAGCCTGATGATTATTGTTCTGACAAAACTTCAAAATGTATAACCTTATGTTCACAGTAGATGAACTTGACAAAAAGACCAAGACATTTGGCTGATTAAAAGATATCTTTAATTGGGGCACATGCATGTAGAAAGTGTCATGACGGAACGGAAAAATGTAAAAAATATTGACAAACTCAAATTGTGCCAAAATTGTCCTTTAAGATTAAATATAAAAGATTCTGCATCAGAGTTTTCAAGGTGTTACCATTCACGAAGCAACTACTGCAGTACTTTCAATAAGGATGACATTAACACAGTTGAAATCTATATGAATCATTCCCTGCTTACTGATGCCATAAAGAACATTTCCTACTAATTGCAAACATTGTACATGAACCAACAAAATATAATTAAAGAAGATAAGATTTTAAAAACTATATAAGCCTACATATTTTCAAGAGTTATTGTTTGAACATGTTGGCTTGCTAAAAACCTATTTTGCCATTATTTGATGAATGACATGAACACTATAAATTCACTGTCCATAACTGCTAAAAGAAATCTGGTAAAAATGCCTTATGTGTGTTTTTGATGGTTTTGATGGATCCAAGTAGATTAAACTGTTTAGAAGTCAAGTGAGTTCATGGCTTTGCGGCAGCCAAGTTGGTATCTGTTCTGAATAATAACAGCTGCAAGATACGTGAGTCATACACAGAAACATAAATATATCTACGGACAATTATGTATCATGTGTCCATGTTGATGTGAGAGGTTTAAACTGGTTCAACTGACAGCCTCAACCGACACCACTGACCTTCAGCTTAGAAATAAGCTACAGTTTAAGTCTGTATTAGTATGAATTTGCTGATTCCCCCACAATGAAACAGCTCACCTGTATGTAAAAGAAGACTGACATTCAGATACATCCACAAAGTCAGTCTCCTTGTTTATAACATAAAATGTCATAGCTCTGGTCAGCACACAGAAGTATGGCTTCACAGATCAGGGTTTTTTGTATTTTTTAAACTCTGTAGATTTCCACAAAACTGCCTGATGAAACCAGAAGATATATGAATCCAGTTAATAGAGCAGGAACACCTTTATCAAGCACTTTGCACAAGTTACCTCACTATCACTAAGGTCACAGTTACTGGGAAATGATACAACTATTTCCCCAGCCAAATGTTTTTTGAGAACAAAGCAGGCCCAGCAAATATGTGGGTTACCTGACAAAGTGGCTGGTAGAGTGGACAGAGCTGCCAACCACAGCCATGACTTGCCAAATGGCTTGGCAGCATTTTGGCTGTTGGCTGGCGCTGATTTCCCATCATGCCAGTGGACTGTCAGGTCAGCCTTATGTCTTTAAAGCAATAACTGCAGCTTTCAATGGTGACATTTCAAAAACAGCCTTTGATTAAAGACACCGGCCGGTTCATTGTTCAGTCCAACTTGTCATGTGACCCTCAGACTTCTATTCATAAAATAAACAAGCCACTACACATCTATTAATTTTCTACATGTCACCAGGTTAAAGTTGGCCTCATTTAGGAGAGCAAAAGTTTTTGTGGTCATCAGCTTCCAACTGGCCATTACAGTAGAACAACCATCAACTGGGACACTCATAGTACGAACACTGTGAGTAATGTGGCCACTGTTACTTTCTCTACAATAAACACAAAACTGTAAGGCCAACTACCTAATATCAATGTGGTCCTGTTCCTGTGCAATTCATTTACATGATGCCAAAAACTGTTCCACCCTCAAACTCAATTTCCTTTAAAAATTACTCCTAAATGTCAGTTGTTATGTCAAGTCATAGAGGGTATACTGAAAATAGTCATTTACATTTAACTTATGTACCCTTTACTTAGTAAAGTTAGCACAGTGAGGAAAACAGAGGACACACAAGGTAAAACAAACAATAAGGGCCTCCTTTAATTGTCAACAGAAGTTTTGCTCACAGTGCTACCGACCGTTGGATTTAAGCACTAATCTGCCTAAGCTATACGTCTGGAACATGCTTATCAACGAGGTAGCCTCCATCCACCTCACCTCAGCTACAAACATCTGTTGCAGTGTTAGGGAGTGCAGCACATTAACTCATCGCTCAAACGCACTACATGACCTGGATGAGAAGTCTGACGAGGAGATTGATGAGATCAAATAATAAAAACAGCAGTGTGGGTGAATGATGTGGCTAACAGCGTGTGCTTTTTGGGTGTCGTGCCTTGTGGTTCTCACCTGCATGTTTGTGGGGAGGATGTGATTTCTGGCCCTGCTGACTGCTTCCCTGCTGCAGGAAGAGAGCAGCACCCTTCACCATGAAGAAGCTCTCACTCAGGCTGCAAAACAAATGGGACAGAGGAGTTAAAAGCATTGAAACATAGACGTTATACATCAGACACCACGCTGCAGAGCCACAGCTCAGCACAATCATTTCAGCTTGTTCGTTGGACAGCGAGGATGAGAAGTGGGACACAAGTGAAATGAAATATTCAGTTTTAACAGGACACTTCAGTTCAGCAGACACAGCCAAAGAGATGAGCATAAATCATGGTTGCCTGCTGCCAGTGATTAACAGCTGAGTGGAAAAGCCCAGCTGCCACGTTACAGAAGCAGACCTCAGGTCTGCAGCAGCCATGAATCAAGCTTTGATCCTGAATGCTTATCTGTCTTTTTTCTGCTGCATGGGCTCCACTCACATTTGACTTGTCAGGTCTCTTCTGGCTTGGTCTAATGCAACACAGACCTGAATAACTGACTTAACTGCAGTTGTTTGTGACGCTTTCACAATGACCCAAAAGCAGCAATTACCAGTTCACACGTACAATACCTGTAAAAATCCTGACTTCTTTAGGTTAGCCTTTGGAGCTATCAACAGATGACATTAGTAAGGAACTGCAATAAAAAAAGAAGTGAGGTGTTTCCTTCAGGCTGAATTCAATCATTCCATTCGACTGAAAAACAATGTGAGCACATTCATAAATCTACCTGGCAGCAGGGTGGAACACATGCACCGTGTATTCTGTGGGTGCAGTCTGGCAAATCAGGACATCATTAGGAAAGTACAAAAGTGATGAGTGATGGGAACAAAACAAAACAGGTACTAAAGACAAACCTGTCTTTAAGTACAGCAACAACATCAATGTATTGGTATAGTGTCAGTATTATTAGCTAATGTCAGCTTAAAAGAGCAATACTGGTATCAGTCCAATATTATTTTGATTGATGTTACCTGTAGATTGACATGTCAGAAAAAGCCTAACCTGTTTTGCATCTGCAGTTTGTACTACTACTCTAGTACTAAATCGGCTTCGGAAAATTTCAAACTTTTTATATGGATACATCCCCTACATCTCAACAAACACACAATTCATTGACCAAATGCCTTTGGTCTTTACATCAGCGACTACAACTTTCACCAACACATTTTTATATCTAGCTCTGAAACCGTTCTCTCTCTCAGCTGTCTCTGATCAGACTTTCAAAACCCCCATACAGAAGAGCAGGCCAGGACCAAACAGATGATTTTGTGGGAACAATGGACTTCGTTTTGTTCACCTCACGATAAATTCTCTCCGCCCCCAGAACCACAGAAAAAAAGTTCCACAGTGAAAAAGCATGGGGGTGGACACCTCTCAACAAGAGCTTTTGTCTCACTTTGGTGGATTTTTGTTTCAGTCTGTTCTCTGTTTGAGATTTATGAGGTTGTCAGGGGGGTCTACTGTCAGGGAATGATGGATAATATGAGGAAAAAGTGGCAAGAGCAAGATGAGGGCTATAGCCTCATTACTGCTCAGGACTGTGTACAAATCCCTGCTGCTTCAACTAGTAACCTGACTTTAAGTCCACAGGTCTTAGCCTGTGATACCTGTTAACTTCCCAGAAAAAAACAAACAAACATCTAAAGGTACACTTTGGAAGAGGATGTGTGAAACTTGTCCTTATGTGTAACTCAAGAGCTGTCCCACTGCTTTACAGGCTGTATTCAGACAGACATTCTAATTAAACAGCCTCAGCTCTACTGTCTCTTGCCCTGCGGCACCCTGCTATCAGCTTCTCCGCAAACTCTTGGGCTAAAAATACATCTAGTATCAAAGCAAACAAAGACTATGACAGAAAAGCTCGCCAGATAGCCTCAGTGATTCCACATCATTACAACCTTCAGTACCTATACCTCCTTCACATCAACACATCAGGTAATACGGATGAACGCTTTTTGTGCACCACTGAATCTCAGCTACCACTGCAGGATAACTTATTTTGACTGCAGTCAATTATCTCATATCAGCTGGACATTGATTCAGTCTACTGGCCTGAAATGACACCACAGTGTCTGTTGCAAAATGACCCAGCCAACATTCAAACTCTTACACTGAACTAATAAGTTAAAAGTTACAACAATATAACAGCAAATGATTTTAAATGTTTCAAAACTGTTCAAAAACATAACCACTGAGCTTAGAGCAAGAAGTCCAAACCTTAGTCAAGTGTTTGAACTCAACTATCATCAGTGAAGGACCTTGTTCCCACTAGTTTAAACCCCATTTTAGAGGATAAACTTAACTCACATGCGGTTTATCTCACTCTGGGTCAACACAGCGTTCTCCACAAAATACGGTAGCATCTTCATCACGGCCTCCTGAATGGGTTCTACAACCAGATGCATCCTGTAGACCGGTACGACACCCAGGCCTCTCTGCCACGAGCTACCTCCTCTTCATCAGCCTCCAGAAACAGTGAAGGAGCAAAGTGCAAAAGAAGAAGAATGACGATTTCAGATCTTGGCCCACGGCTTTTGAGTGACAGACTGACTGACAGTCTGCACTCATCTGTGCTGCTCAGTGAAAATGTGCCGTCTGTTCAGATGCCACTCCCTCTGGTTTCCTCCTCCTCCCTCTTCTGAGCGTCTCTGTATGTGAGAGCGAGTCAGACTCCTGCCTGGAGGGATGTACAGCAGTCTCCACCCTCAGGCGCAGACAACTGTGCTCGTCTCATCCGGCCCTCAGTCTGTTACGTCCGTGTCACACTCTTTTACAGTTTACTGTAGGTTACACATTCACATCCGTAAGAAAGTAAGTAAGAGTAAATGTCACTCTTTCATTCATGATAAGCACTTGCATGCTTTCCTAAAGAGACACAAAGTCAATAACATGCTTTCGTTTGCTTTTCAAGAAACACATGAGCAAAGAGCCAGAAGGTTACAGAGGACAATGAATCCAGTAGAATTCAAGAGATGGATTTCCCCTTCCTTCAGCAAGAACTTTTTGATTCTTTACTTTCCTCATCCATCAGGTCTGACTCCGTACAGTGAACAAGAGGTTTCCTCTTTAGCCAATGCAAAACATGTCCACTTCCAGGATCTTGTGTTGCTGTCCAACAGAAACTACCTCTCCAAAACCAACTGAGAGCGACGTTTTCTCTCTCTGTCTTCTGGGGAAAAGCAAGACCACAAGGCCAAAACTTCCTAATGGGATGTCTCCTTGTGCATTTCATAAGGGTGCCATAAGGGTCAACAGAATCCAAGGTAGTGCCTCCAGGGAGCTTAACACATGGGCCAAGCATTGGTGGAAAGGGCAGTGAGAACTGGCAAGCTCCCAAAACTCCCAAATCTCATTACACCCAGGCTTATAAAGGAGGGATTATCTTGTCTCTCTTCTTCAAGTGGCCTGCACTGGCTGTCACTCACTCAGATGTACCGCACACAAACCAATATGTGTTAGATTATTATTAGAGTACAACGATAGGTTAAGAAGGAAATCCTTTATGTCTAATGCATCTGCAACAGTGAATATTCTTTTTAGATGCATGGAGGGAAAGTATAATACAGAACTGAAATGAAAAATAATCATGCAATGGCAGTCCAAAAGAAAGTTGAAACTGAGCCTGCAGATAGTCTCTGTTTGGGGGTTGAAAGCTAATATAGGCTATAACTTTCTTCCTCACTTTCTCTCTCTCACTAAGCATTCAAACCCCCACACATACACAATGAAGTGGCACGATAATCTGGGAGGATTTGCTGAAAGACATTAACAATAGCTGCAAGACAGATAACAAGATAGCCCTGTTATTCTCCTCGACAATAGGACAACGTCTGTAACACCCGGTCGCTAGCAGATACTGAACTCTACAAGCTGACGCAGGTTCAGTCATGTTCCTGATGGAAACTTGGACAGCTCAGTGTGTCAGGTGCATGTAGAAGTTGAGGGACCTGATTGGATACAGGGACTTCCTGTGCATATAAGGTCAAGCTTTAGAAACAGCAGGCAGGAATGATGGCATGTTACAGAGTTAAGATATAGTTTGTTGCTGCAGCAGTAGCCAGATGGACCCTGGGGCCAAACAAGACCACATGTCCTCTAAGCCACTGCTCTGAATCACCAGGTGTGCCGGTATGTGAGAGAGGTGCACTGGATTACACCGAGGACTCACTACAAAAAGACTACACAGAGGCAGTAACCAGGCTGGTTTATTCATGGTCACACCAGCAAAAAGAGGAAAAAAAGCCTCCTCTTGGGGCTGCCAGTTGCATAATGCTGACATTTTCCTCATTTACACCACTGAAAGGGGGTAGACAGAGAGAAGGAGGGGCATGACAGGGAGGAACAAACCTCCTAAGGTGTCAGTGAAGACATGGAGGGCCTGAGTGGGAAACAAATGACATCATCATGTTACTGAGGAAAGATTAACCTATATTAAAGATCTAGAGACGGTGCTTCTGCTGCAGTTTGTCTACCTATGTTTCTCCTATCCACACATATTCTACAATCAAACCCAGAGGCAAACCTATTAAGGCATTTAAATCCCTACCATTCTCGTATATTTTTCTGTGGAGCTAATAATCTGCCGATCCTTCGTCCTACCCTCCGTGCTGAATCCCTCCTTCCCATTCCAAACACTGCACCCCATATCTGCACACAAACACACACACACACACACACGTATTAAGACACATTTTTGCTCCAGTTGTGCTTCTTGCCCAACTCTGCTGTGTACAAGGTGGTAAGATGAAATCATTCCTTGGGTCAGCGCCACAGACACCTGCATGATGTTTACGTTGGCCTCCATCAACCTCTTGGGCCTGTCATTGTTATCAAGCTCAGTTGGGAACAGCGAGCGCAAATACTCCCACTTGGCAGTCGTACAGCTGTCCATCAACAGATGTAGCTATCTATCTAGTGTACTAGATCAGAACACCCTGATCTAAAGAGAAATACGTCCGTCAAATAAAAGACAACTTGATATGCCAATGTTATAAAACATGAATTTACTGGCAATTTCATTGCATAACGTGGCTTAACAGTCCCATTAAAAAAATGGAAGCAATCTTGAGGCAAGACAGGACTCGCATCATGCATAGATCATTCTCACACACATGCATTGCTTTGGGACATTGCATAGGCTGTTGCATAACTGGAAAGAAACTGAACTCTCACAATGATGCATTGACCTAAACTGCATTTGTTGCCTTGTACTTGTACATGTGTTATGAGAATAAAGTTGACTCTAATCTAATCTTCTTCAAACATTCCTCTAGTTCACAGATTATCCAAAGTGAACTTTTCAGCAATAAAAATGTGAAAATTCACAAATTCATAATGTGACTGCACATTCACATCAGAACAAAATTAGGATTCTGTCAATATGAATGACACATAAAGACCTACACTGTCATCACTGTCACCGTCTTGACAAGTCGATATTATATGTGGGACCAAAAAACATGTAGGCTATTACAAAAGCTGCTGTATTGATCTGATCTGAACAGAAATTAAATCTCTCCAGTCAACAACTTCACTGCAATTACAATAAGATGCTTGCTATCAAATTCATGCAGCACAGTTCAGATCAATTTTAGGAATGCATGTTTCCAAAGCAGAATATTTAAGAACAGTCAGACACCAGCAGAGCAGAGGCATAACAAAGAAGCAGCACTTGTGGGTGCTTTTCCACACCAGAGTTTCAGTGGGTTAATCTAAGTCTATACATTATGGATGGTTATTGGAAGATAACATCCAGAAAAAAAACCTTTTAGTTTGCAAAAAACATTTGGCTTGGTGAACAACTTTTCTATATCTGTGAGACATATTTCCATCATATTAAGTTCGAACTACCCAAAACATACATTTATATTGCTGTTACTACATGAAGTTATGTAATAAAAGTACAAAATGCCAGTTCTTTCTGTTTGAAAAAGATCTTGTAACTTTTAAACTGCCCCAGGGACAAAGCTATAGCTTTGGACAGAAAACTGACTTCATCAGGTTTTAACCTGGCTGAGTCACTGAGTCACAATTTGTAAAGCACTAATCTGTTATCCAAAGATAACAAAACCATACATACTAGGGCTGCGACTATTTCCATAATCAAATGTGCAAACCACCACCAAGTTAATGAAGCTAAGAGGTTTCTTGAAATCAATTACTTTAAATGTATTCTTAGTCTTGTCACAATATCAGGAACACAAAACAACAACAAAAGCTTTTGACTGAAAAAGCTTTGATTTGAACATCAAGGCTGTCGTGCACTGACTGCATAGCCATGGTAGCTACATACACAGCTGGCAGAGGAATAAGAAAATATTGTGACTTATTTGATTTATCCTTGTAGATATAAAAGTGAACATTTTATGTCTATATCGAGTGAAACAATAGCTGTCTTGCAAGAACTTGCAGGGTGAAAAAGGTTTATAGTGGGAACACTCTGGTGCTGCTTTATAATTTCTCTGTCTTTCTGCTTACTGTCACCAAAGTCTAAATATAGTGCATAGTGCAACACTTCATCTTTTGTTGGGAGACAAAATATTCAATGTATTCATCTGACTGGAGGAAACAGAGTTGAGAAAATTGTAAATTTTCACTTTTGAAGCTATAATCAGCAACTATTTGGTGTTTTTACTCAGTAAATGACTAAAACAATCAAGTACCAAGATTATAACCAGCTTTCTGTCAATACAGTGCAGTACATGCACTCTGTGGAAAAGCTAAACAAAAAAGCCAAGTGACTCAACTGATAATATACAGCTCAAGAAGAAGTTCATCAATCTAAGTGCTGATAAACATGCGGACACACCTGTCAACATATGACTTGACAGACTACAGTTGGCTATTGAGGATTGATGACTCTGCCAACAAGACAGACAGACGGGTTATTCATTACACTGACGCTTAGTTGTCCTAATTTGTTGATGCCAGCTAGTCTGCCACCAGGCCAGATTTCACAAAATGACTCAAAGACAGATGCAGCCAATCAGTCAACAACACCTGTGCATAAAATTTTGACCAGCTTTGCCATGTACCATGCAACAGAGGGGCTAAACTAACCTTAGAGTAAACTTACCTCTGATTTATTCGCCGTTCATCTTCACTCCCAAAATCCTGCAAAGCAGATAAGGGAAAAGATTAATACCACATCAAACCCATTTTGGCATTATTAACAAACATTATAAGACTGCCACTTGAACAGAAGCTACCCAGGTAACCCACAACAGAGATGCTAAACATACGGTGTATTCGTGTTCAAAAGAAAGCTGTATAATTGTGTTATGACAGCGATATAAACCCTCATGTGTTCACCAGAAGTGAACTGCTCTATGTAGTGAAAATGGGCTCGCTAATGTTTCATCACAGGGGGATTGTAGGCACAGAAGAGTATAGTCTGGCAGTACACTCCAGTCAAACTCTATCTTGTCTTTTGTTCTCAGACTGCTGTCAAATACGGTGCTGTGAGCAAATACCAGTGTAGTCACTACAAATGCATGCGTGTGTTATATGCATTTAATAGCATCCACACCACCTGGAGGAGCATGCAAAATGCAGAGGGAGCAGACATGACTTGAAAGTTCCTCAACATAAGAAGTGAGCATACTAAAACTAGCATAGAGAGATGAAAGCACGGGCCGCAACAAATTACATGACAAGCAATTACATGGCAAGGGTATAATGAGGGCTGACGAACAAGGCTGTGTGAACATACAAGTTCAGCGGACCAGCAGCCAGCACACACTGCAGCAATCAGACTCAGCAGCATTGCTTCAGTTGGGTCACAGATCTGCCTTTTTGCCTGAAGAAAACACACCACGTTTAATATAATTTAGGGCATATTGCCAGCCTCTCGACGGAGAATGCAGGAGCATGTTAAGAGGTTTGCTTTGTCTAGTGGTTTAGCACCCGAATACAGCAGGTACAGATTTCTGATTTTGCTTGATTTTTACAGAGAGACCCCGATCCATGTCTGATTAATTATGGTTCTAAAACTCACTCATGGTAATTTTTGCATTTCATTTTCACTGAAAAAAATATATAAAAATGATGATGATGTGATTTTGGGGGGTCTGTACCAAACAAGCATGTTCCCTTTCATCTGGAAAATACGATTTGTAGGCTGGGGCATGTCTGTAGCATCACAATGCTTCATTTATAATGGTATGGTGCATGTAACACTGCTTAACTAATTTTCCATTATTGTGTATTAGGTGAAATAATCTCACACGTTAACTGCCTCATTAAATCTGTTTACCTCTGTTCTCCCTTCCTCCCTTCCCTACTGTAGTACTCCACCACCCCACCCACCCCTCACGAGTAGATGACATCATAGCTGCAGCAGCTTCCTGCCAGCTTTATCTGTCACACCTTAACACGCTGCTGGACTACACCAACCGCTCCAGCAAGACCCTGAGGTACAGGGACGAAACCCAGTAAAATCAGCAGAATGAATTCCCTTAAAAGGAGCAATCTATTTGAAATAAGTAACAACTATGTATGACATTTGAAGTGCTGCATGGTTTCGAACATGCTTTGAAATAAACCCAGCTATAGATGTCAAGTCTGTTTCCTCTGATGTGGTCATACAGAGCAGAATAAGATGATTTTTCCTGTTTATAGCTGGTAGTTAGCGCCCTCCTCTGGCAGTGAAGACGAAGAAAATGTCTGTACTTGAAAATAGCAAAGGAAGTTATCTTTGAATGATTGTAGTTTTGTGGCAAAGACAATCACCTTTTTGTTTTTGTAAGTTCACAGAAAACAAGAAAGCTCAAACTGTGACTCTCTACTATTATAGAGAACTATAAGCAAACCTTAAAGTTTAGTCATTTTCCCATATAGCTGTTTACCAGTCTGGAAATCACATACTTTCCTATACTTACAGGAAGGACCAACAGGACAGCACAATGAAAACTGACATGGAAATATCCTGTGTAGTTGAGTGACTGTCTCTGATTTGTTGTCTGCTAAAGAGAATATAATTAAATCAAGCCACCAGACTAAAACATCAAAATCTCAGATTTAATATTAGTATATTAATGTGAATTTAACAGTGCATTGACTGCAGCAGCGTCTTGTGTGCACTGTTAGTTGTGCTGATGATGTGTGTCTAACATTTTCCTCATGTTCAAGAAAAAAAAATTATTTTCAATGTCAGCCTGTCACATCATAAACTGCTAACGTTAGCTACAGCTTAACTATACCATCCATCAGGCACTTGTCAAGCTCTTTCAAATTAACGCCAAATTTAGCAGGTGTGAAGATTAAAAAAATCCATTTACATTTTCAAATGACAAATCCAGCAGCCGTATAGGCATATGTGGTGGCCGGCAATATCTGGTTATCAGTCACGAAGACGTTTTCTAGCTACCGTTAGCTAAAGACCTAGCTAGCATAACGCGTTAACTAACGATGCTAATATAGCTTCAATCAGCGGGCCTTTCTCCGGCAACATCTCCCACATCCTTAGCCCTTCAACCACCACCTCAGCACACCGGAGCATTGTTATTGTTCACCCAGGATCAAACTGACCTCCCCTGCAGTCGTGGTTGCTGTGCTGGCGGTGGATGCGGCGCTCGGTGTCGGGGACCGCTGCAGAGTAACCAACGCCATGGCTGGAAGCTGAAGATGCACCGGCCGGCCGCTGGGCCTGGTGAGCTGCTAGCTGCTGGGCTAACGATACATACAAGTGATGGATGGACGGATGGATGGAGGGAGGGAGTATTATTAGGGCTGTCTGAGCAGGAAGTGCTGCCTTCATAGCCCCGTCCATCCTGATGGCATATTCCTTCTGTACGTATGTAGTACGATTGTATGTATACAATAATTTCTAAACAACAACAATAATATGGCAGTGCAAGTTCATTTGTATTCCACCTTTAGATAAGGCAATTCAAAGGGCTTTATATAGGACTTAAAAGACCATTAGGACAAGATAGAGGGGAACACACACATATAAGTAGGATTTAACAAAATAAAATAAGATAAAGTAATTTTATTTTAGAAGAAAAATAAAAAATATAAATGCAGTTATAATGCAATGCAAGATATGAATATGTAATATAATAATAATAATTATTATTATTATTATTATTAGTAGTAGTAGTAGTAGTAGTAGTATTAGTAGTAGTAGTACTAGATAATTTCTGAATAAACCTAAAGTGTGGCTGCTGCTTGGTGTGTGTCCCAGGAAATCTGTGTTTTGACTCTGGGTGTTTGCCTGGGTCGCTGTATGTGATAGTAGCAGTCAAACGTGTACTTGTACTTGTAGTATTGAAGGCAGTGATAGTCCTATCATTGCAGGCAGTCTTATGAATGTTAGCATTGTAACAGTATGCATGTAGAGGTTAATTGGCCATTATGACAGGCATCATTCATGTTATTAGTATCATCTCTGTTGTGCTGCCTTAAAGCTGCTGTGTGATATATCCTGCTTGGAGAGGCTGACATGAAAAGGGCCTTGTGAGAGGAGCCAGCGTGGACCTTAGACAGACCTGGGACATTTATATGGGATCCAGGATTCATTAATGATGTCAGTGACACCTGTGTGGTTGTGGGATGTAAGGGCTTCATATATGTGGGAGAATGAGCTGTGACAAAAAGAGGAGGTGCAGTGGTATAACTGGAGATTATTATGAGGATTACAATTACAATGGGTACTGTGGCCTTTTTCATGGCAGCCATGTTGCCTAACATAATAAGCACAGTGTTATTATTATTATTAATAATAATTGCAAAAATCACTCACTGTGTTTATCCTTGTTTGACCAAGTTGTAGTAATATAATATACACATAAAAATTTGCATGTGGGAAATATCCCGAATTTGTTTCTCCATGGAGACAGCTAGGCATCAAGCTATTTACATTTTTGAAAAATAGAATAATTCTTAACCTGTACAATCCACCCAGAGGCATTTACACATCTTGGTTTAAAAGTTGAGCAAGTGCAGAGTAGCTGCTGTCTCCGCCCCTCGCCCATGTGACAGCTGAACCAGTGGGTGGTTGTCAGTCGTGAAAGACTTCAACAACTCCTGCAGTGGTGGCGGAACACTAGTCTGAAGGTAAAGCAAAACTTTTAGGAAATCATACAGATCCAGTTGTGAGTGGAGTATCTGCACAATATTTGTATCCGATCTGCTCTATTATGCAGTATTTACATAAGTCTTAAGTTTTCCTCCTCAACGATTTGCTCTGAAATGCTGTCTCGCTAAACTAAGGTGTATAATTATCCGACATGTTGCCCTCTCTGTTACATAATATACTACTGTCCTATTCTAAACTGTCTAGATTGCAAATGTTTTACTTAGATGTAGTGCGTGATTCAGCCAACCATGTAGGCACTAATCCATCTAAGATAGCTGTCCAACAGGTTTGCACAGTGGATAATATTTTAGATGTCATCAAGACTTTGCAAACTTCTGCATTTCTTTTACAGCGATTGACTGTTTGCGACTTTTTGTGGTTTTGTTATTCTTTTTTCTACTCAATAGATCTATAATAATAATAATAATAAGAGTACTAACAAGACTACAACTACTACTACTAATACATAATTTTAAGTAATACATTGTTTAATAATAATATAATAATCATTTTCTGATTCCCCTATTTTAGAATACAATACAGTAGAGATCCAGACTGTCATGTTGGTCTGTTTTCATATAGGATGCCTTTGTGGGTGAGTGAGTCTCAGATGTAACTGTGTTTTGTCTCTCATGTTAATCCAGACATGCGGGTGGCAGTGATTGGAGCTGGAGTCAGCGGCCTGTCAACAGCTCAGAGCATCTATGAGCAGTATCACTCAATTGTCAGTCAACTGACCATTGAGGTGTATGCAGACCGCTTCACTCCACTGACCACTAGTGATGGAGCTGCTGGCCTCTGGCAACCATATCTCTACGATAAGGGCAACATCCAGGAGACGTGAGTGCATTCTCTCTTTTGAGTCTCCACTTTATCTGCAAAAAAAGTGGCAACCATTGTAATGCTGTGTTTGTCCTCACATTTAGAAAATGGAATAAAGAGACATTTGACTACTTGCTGAGCTGCCTCAGTTCACCAGAGTCCATAAAAATGGGTGTATTCCTTCAGTCTGGCTACAATCTCTGCACTGAACCAGTCCCAGTGAGTAGTGCGTTGTTCTGCACAGTGACCTCTAAGATAAGATTTTACCTTCTTTAGGAAGCCTTTTACAACCCAGAACAAAGGAACTGTGCAATTAAAAGTATAGATATAGTTAAACTATAACCAGTTGTAGTCCAGTAGTATTTAGCCTGACTGAAAGTAGAGCTTTGTTCAGCCGCACAAAGATGGGTGCCTGCAGTGGTTGGAAAACAATAACAGAGAGGATTCACCAAAGGTTGGGTTTAAACTCAGACTCAGGGATTAGCGCCAATTTAACACAGCCAAGATGTGTTTAGGACATAAATGATGTGATCTCATACTAAGTGACTTGTTTTTGATTGCAGGATCCCTCATTTAACGATATTGTCCTAGGCTTCAGAAAGCTCACAGAGCGAGAACTGCAGATGTTCCCTGGATACAAGTAGGTTCCTGCTGAAAGCAAAACACTGAAAGAACATAAAGCAGAGATGCAAATAGTTAGTTAGTTAGTTAGTTAGTTAGGTAGTTATCTCCAATGATGAATATCCAAAGCTAAAAAGGTATCACACATACAGCTTTTAGGTAGTTATTTATTTCCATGTCATGCCAAACATTTGACCCACATGGGATTGCAAGACACTGCTGTATATCAAACGTCAAGATTACAGCAGGCCTTCCAATAAAATATCTAAAAAGCCAAAAAAAAACCACCCATAAATCATACAAATATATATACATCTATAAAATTTCAGGTGACAAATGCTTTGAAAGAAAGAAAGAAAGAAACTTCTTACACTAACTTCCTATTTCTGTTTTTTTCTTACTATCTTTTATGTGGTTCCCAAAAAAAGATACAAATATTTATGATTGGATGGATAATTCTGTGTCACCAGCTCTCACAATCTGTCTCTTCTAATATGTCCAGTTATGGGTGGTTCAACACTTCTCTTATGGTGGAAGGTAAAACATATTTACCTTGGCTGATGGACTGGTGAGTAATTAACTTATCGTATCAGCATTTTTTCCCCCTGAGTCCTGAGTTGAACGCAGTTCATCCTGGTGTAGCACCTGTTTGCAACATCATTTACTACCCAATAAAAAAAGATATGCTATATATAGTCTATATAGTGGACTAAAATTATCTGACAGTGCAAAGGAAAAAATTATATACAGTCTGTGGTCGCTAACTGAGAGCTAACTGCTACCATGCGTTGTGCAGGCCAGGGAAAAAGGCACGTTTAGACAGCTGCCAGATGGGAATGACCTGATTAGTGTCTGAAATGTTTTCCATCTGACACACTACATTGTCCTCAACATAATTCCCTATAGGCTGTGTATGAATAGTAAATGAGTGAATAATTTCAGACACAGCCTACCAGATGTCCTCAGGTGTTGTTTAGGATAACTGGTTCTTAATCTTGAGTAGAAGTCAAAAAGTAGATTTTTCAGGAGTGGATTTCTAGTGCTCATAATAAACATCTGGTTTTGTGTCATTCATAGGTTGCAAAGAAGGGGTGTAAAATTTTATCACAGGAAAATAGAGTCCTTCAAGGAGGTTAGTGAAGGCTTTTCAACAGGCAGAATGTTGTAATTTCCTATTTACCTCAGAAGGACTCACAAAATGTTATCACTTGTCATATTTGTTATCTCTTATCATGCTTCCCTGAATTTAGCTGGCAGAAACTGGGGCAGACGTGGTAATAAACTGCACTGGGATAAGATCAGGAGAGCTCCAGCCAGACCCTGAGCTCAAACCAGGCCGGGGTCAGATAGTGAAGGTGAGAGGGAACAGGTTCAAATGTCTGTAAATAGTTTATATAACCAGCTATAAAAGTACCATGGAAATAGCAGCTGAACCTTGTTATTTCTTTGTCTTTCAGGTGGATGCTCCATGGCTGAAGCATTGGATTCTTACCCACAATTTTACAACAGGAGTCTACAATTCACCATACATCATTCCAGGGTAGTTCTAGCACATATGATACTTTTGGATTTACGGTATCATACACATAATTCATGTTGCTGTGCAGTTTTAGTTTCTATATGCTAAATATGAAATTTAGCTATTTAGCAGTGGTTATACTGTGTTGTCCAGTTGCCATGGCGTTGCTTTCTGTCAGAGCACTTGTAACTTGGGAGGACAGAGTTTTGTAGCCAGAAAGCCAAAGTTGTTTTTTCATGAGCGAACAGAACATCTGTGTCTGCAGGAGTCGTCTCGTGACAGTCGGTGGGATTTTCCAGTTAGGAAACTGGAGTGAACAGAACAACTCCACCGACCATAAGAAAATCTGGGAAGATGCTTGCCAACTTGAGCCAAGTCTCAAAGTGAGATTATATCAAAATGCTGTTTGTGTAAGAGGCCATAAAAAGTATGTATGCTGTAATGAATTATTTACAATGAGTCTTCTGTAGAGCTAAGTATTTAACATTTTGCATTTGATATATTTAGAATATATTCTATAAATCAGTCCTCAAACATGTTAGTGACAAGTAACAAGTTGGTGGCAAAACACCCAAATCTGGATGTAGCTGTCTTTAGTCTCGCAAAATTTCAAGTTTGAGAAACATTATGTCTTGTTGTTCTCTAACCTCAGCATGCCCGGATAGTAGAGGACTGGGCCGGCCTCAGGCCTGTTCGCAGCAAAGTCCGACTGGAGAGGGAGGCCATACAGTGTGGCGCAGCTACAATAGAGGTAAACGTTAACAGCTAAGTAGTACTTTAGATATTAATTTTGGTCATTCAACTTCTAAAATATCCTGGCTCTCATTCAGGTGATACACAACTATGGCCATGGAGGTTTCGGACTCACCATTCACAGAGGCTGCGCCCAGGAGGCAGCGAGGCTCTTCGGTCAGGTTGTGGAGCAAAAAGGCAAATGTCCAAAAGCTCACTTGTAAATTTGTGTCTGGCAGTAATGATTAGTGCACTCCTTTTTCAAATTTCAATGTCAGTGCCTTGTATCCCATACTGCACAAACTGTTGTTGACTATGATTAACATTTAAAGAGAAGAGATATTCATTATCATACACAGTATGTTTGAGGTAATGTATATGTATCGTGAAAGAGGAGACACTCATGTCGTTGTTCTCGTCCACTAAGAGATGGCTCATTCATGTGTAACAAAATCATACTTAAATCCGTATGAGGTTTGGGTAATTTTAAGTGTTGACAATGTTCTCAGTAAATGTAGATTATAACTAATAAAATCACTCATCACACTGTTTAGTAATAAATAACAACATGAATCCACTGCTCTTTTTGAAAGATTATTTACTATAGTATCATACACATTTACATCCAGTGCATTGACAAGAATCTGTGCACACAGACACTTAATGCAGCACTATATCTTAAACACTGGCAGGTAAGAGTCAGCTTGCTGGACCTGTACTAGTTAATCTCTTTTTCGTTTTTTTTTTTGTTTTTTTTTAACAAAACTTTGCTCAGTGTGTTACTCGTAGAATCAGACTGGGCAAAGTCCGTCTCCACATCACCTTTGTTACAAACAAAAGCAAAGACAACAACTAAACCAGGTTTTGATACATTTACAGAAAGACAGAATGTAACATCCTGCTAAATGGTTGTGTTTGCATGTGTAGGTCCATGTGTGCAAGAGATGCAGCATGGTTTATACATCGTAACACCATATACTCATGTTAATGTCATTTTTTTAAAATCATGGGATTTTTACTAACTAGGTTGAGTCAGCTTTGGGTGATGAAAATACTCAGATTTTAATTTCCTAATACTTCAATACGTTAACTTACATAATGTGGTCTTCAAATGCAGTCTAGGATCTGTGGACCAGCTGTGATATAATTAGGAAATATTGTCAACTGTATGATGTCACTGATTATGCTCATTATGCTCTGATGAAGGCTTCGGCAGATTTGTCAGCTTGTTGTAAATAAAATGATCACATAATGATCAAGAGATGAGGTGGTATTTTCATTATTACTAGAGTAATACCTGCCTTTTCCTCATGTATTTAACAGAAAATCATCCATGTTAAAATGTGAAACAATACTGACACGAAAAAAAAGAACATAGGATTTTAAAAGGATGCTTACTGTATACGAGAAAATCAGGGACTTACTGTGCAGTATTTCCTTTCACTGCCTTGACAGAAATGAATCTTAGATGAAGTAATCACAGACCTTATTTAATCTAATGGTCTGTTTATTTGATGATGTGGAACTGTTCTTCACTCCAGCAATGCGCTTTGTATAAAGCTGAGTTTGTAATTAGTGTATTTTAACAGGCAATTTGTGTGCACAAAATAATGCTCTTTCTTATCTACGCATCTATGTCTTTTTCATAGGGTTAAGAGTAGGTCTCTTAAACACAAACAGAATAGATTTAAGGCTCTTTGAAAAGAAGATGGTTATTTGAAGCTAACAGTTGCACCCTCTTTATTCTCCTTTGCTTGAGAAAAGCAGAATTCAAATACTTTACTCAAAGTATTTGAATTCAAATACTTTACTCAAAGTATTTGAATTCAAATACTTTACTCAAAGTATTTGAATTCAAATACTTTACTCAAAGTATTTGAATTCAAATACTTTACTCAAAGTATTTGAATTCTCACTTCTTTAAGAATGTTTCACATGTCGTCCACCCTTCATTTTCTCAATCTTGCACTCGTGTAGGTCATTTGGTCTTTTGCAGTCACCCCGTGTGCTGTTAGTCAGTGGCAAAATTGTGACAGCAATGGTGGCTGAAGACTATATAATAATAATACATAATATTGTGCTGCCTGGCTCTCTGAAACCACTGTGGTGCCTAAACTGAAGAGTCATAGGATGGGACTGGAGATGGACACAGAAAGCTGGTCTAGCTTCTTTTGCCTCTCCTTGCCTCTTTTCCTCACCGTGGTCACCTCTCTCGGTTGTACTCCAGCCGACGGGTCCTCAGCCCTGGGAGCCGGAGCTGGACTGAGGGATTCTCTCTGGGCTGTGGGAGGAGGCCCGGCCCACCATCTCCTGCCCCCACTCGCGGTGGCTGGACTCCTGCAGGCCCCGGCCTGTTGTCTCAATTGGCAGTGCACAGGAGGCGACGGCAGCTAGGAGGCAGCAGCAGCAGTACACGGAGAGAGCCAGGTACACAGATGACTCCAACATCACCTGCAGGATGAAGCCCAGGGACGAACGCAAATGATCACCACTTTCTTGTGTTATGTATTTAAAGGAGAAAACTGATAGAAGGGTGTTACCTGTGCAACAAAAGGTGTAATAAGGGCACCAACTCTGGCCATCCCACTGCTTGTTCCCAGACCTAAAGCCCTGGTCGCTGTTGGGTACACCTGCAGAGTATCAGAAAATACTGAGGAGGCTGCCTTGATGTTGGCTCACTTTACTCAGCTATTGATTTGAGCAGAGCCGTACTAATCACTGTTTGCAAGCGAAAACCTGCACTCTGGTTGGATATCTTACCTCTGGAGTGTACACATAGGCAGCCTGAAATCCTCCTGCGATGAAAGCTCTGGCGATGAATATCAACACTGTCATGGATGCTCTGCAACAGACAAACCAGCAATGCTGGATAAATGATGGATCCACAATTTGATGTTTAACATTCTCACTACTAGTATCCACCTTACCTGCCAACACAACCATAGAGGGGAATAATGCACATAGAGAAGATGAAGAAACACAATGCCATGGTCTTCCTCCTTCCCAGTCGATCAATAGCCCACAGTGTCACCAGCAGTCCTATGTAACAATGGAAAATGCAAAATTCCATGTTTGTAAAATATAATAGTTATTCATTTCTGCTTTTATTTATTACTATCTGCACACAAATCTTTCTCATGTTAGACCTCTTGACATGTCATTGCAGGAAAATCAGAGGTGTAACTAATAACATTAATGATGGAATGCAGTCATCATTAATGCAATTATTACAACCTTGCCAAAGTGTCCTCCATGAGAAAGCTCAATCGAAATTATTATTCAGATGATTATTTATAACTTATTAAATGATCTTTCTGTTTTACTGATTTGTCCCTGAAATACCCTGAAGTAATGTAGTAACAGGTGTATTAATTAATTACATAGCATTTAGGATTATTATGATGACATTTTTAGTACCAAGCTATACCAACATAGCAATAGGTGCAGCAACTAATAAGTATTTACTAGATAATTATCCAGTAATTACTTGTATAAAGAACTTGTAGTGAGTATTGCAAAAAAAAAAACATACAATATACAACATACATTTTTGTATAAGTAATTACTAAAAATTACATAAACAGCAGTAAATCAATGCACCATTCACAACATAATATCAGAGTACTAAACCTGTAATAACCTTTTTTTTGTACCAATGTTTAGTTTTCTAGTAAATATAAAGTAATTATGGTATATTGACTGACTTTGTGAAGACATAGATATTTAACTGATGTGTACCTGGGAATTCAGATAAGGTGGTCCACAACAGGTCTTTGTAGTCGTCGGAGTTCAGATATTTACACTCCAAGTTGCACCGGGGCTCTCTCTTATTACCTTTGGACACTAGAGGGCGGTATAAAACAACAGGATAGTTCAGCACTGGCTCTGTGTTGCCTTTGCAAAAACGCACTGTATAAGCACATAGACCTTTTTCATGGCAGACATTTTGACTTGTCAGAGTAAGAAAAGCACAGGTGTAACTAATAACATTAACAATGGTGTTATCAATTACACCTGTGCTTTTCCTGCTAAGACCATGTGCGTCTTGAAAAGGGTTGATTCTTTCACTGACACTCAGAAGCATGATTTATTAGATGTTTATTCATTCGAAATATATAAACTGCTAACTTAATTCCCTGTTTTTGTAGTTGAAATGTATACTACATTTATCTCCTGGGGCGTTCAACACACAAGTCACTGAACTACATTGTCTCTTTTATCAGTCTACCAAATTAAAATGCGTGTGTGTGTCCCTGAATGTGTGAGGGCGTCTGTTAGTTGTTGGAGCAGTGACTCACTTCCACATGCACCTCCCTCCTGAAACAGCTCTGTAGTGAGCAGCACCAGTCCGTAGTAAGAGAAGGCATTTGCGAACCTGAGGAGACAGAGACGCAGGATGAAACAATGGTGGTTTACATGAAGTGAGACGCACAAATTAATTCGTCTGTGCGCTTGGAGAGTAAGAAAGAAAAGAAAATCAGTGAGTAATGACTGAGGTATGACTGGGTGGCATTCTCATTCACTCCACTTACCAAATAAACCACAGCAGAACTGTGGTCCAGCGAAACTGCGATGAAAATAAGTCTTGAATCTTTCCACGATCCTCCTAATTAAAAGAACAGACATTAAAAAAACATGAATGTAAAAATAACAACATTTAAGTTGCATACATGAAAAATATCCAATGTCTTTTACCTGTCTGGCAGCGATAAGTTTCCCCAGTGGCATGGGTGCTCCGTTCTCTGTAGCAATGCGCTTCAGTGTGGCCAGAGCTTTTTCCTGGTTCCCTGTCAGCACGTCGTATCGAGCACTCTCTGGTAGCCACTGCTCCCACCACCACCCCCACAAAAATTGATAAAGCTGTCATTTGTTATGCTAACATATTGTAGAACAAGACTTGTAACATCATACTCACAAAACATAGGATGGCAAAGATAAAGAGAGGAATGGTAGAGAGGCCTAGCAGCCAACGCCAGCCCAGAGTGGGCATCACCAGGATCGCTAAGAGGACCTCAAACACTGTGCCCAGTGCCCAAAATATCTGCAAGGCAAAATCTAAATTATATAAAATCCTGTGCAGTTATGGCTACATGTTTTGTCATTTCTGGATGTCATTAACACTATGAATAGAAGGATGATAGATGAGTGAGATAGTAGTATAGGGTAGTCCTTACCTCAATCAGCAAGATGCATGTGGCTCTGGACTTCATAGGCAGAAATTCAGCATACAGTGTCACCCTTATGAGGAGGAACATTTTACTGTTAATCCTAACTCAAATTAATAACAGTGTTGTTTTTAGAGAGACAAATGAGGGTTACTCACGACTGTGGGGCTCCTCCAATGCCAAAGCCCACCAGTGCACGGAGGAAAAGGATCCATCCATACACAGGTGCAAATGCACTCATCAGGCCATAGAACATAGTCCACAGCACACTCATCTTGAGACCCTGTGTGTGAATACGATCAAAACACAACAAGCTGCTCAATAAATTATGGTGATCTAATAAGGCTCTTCAGGAGAGCATACAGTACAGCGTCTGATATCGATCACTTTCTTTCATTCAGAAACTGAAAACCTAAACTTCTAACACCTATAAATTAAACTTACAGAAAACAGAAATATAATTAATCTCCATGTCAATCAGTGGTTTTAATTAGAACTTACTGTCTTTCTGCCGTATCTGTCAGATATGTTTCCCCAAAGAGAGGAGCTGATCATCATCCCGATAAACACTGCCTGCATCAATGAAATAAAAAAAGAATGATAAGCTGATATTATGCACATCCTGTCATACATATTTTCAAACTGTAGACAGTACTGTAGCTTTCTGTTTTGGTGTGAGCCACTAAAAGTCACTGAATGTGAAATTTTAATTTGATTATCTTCTCATGAACAGTGAATGTATTATTACAACTCAATTACGTGACATCATTAAAAATATGCACTGTTTGCATGCCTCTTTATGCAATAGCATTAGTAAAATCTAGTGTAGCTCCCCTGTTTGCATGTTGTTTTATATAATACTCAGAAAAGTAAACATGCTTTTGATAGTGATTCAAATCAAAATATTGCAACACATCTAATGACATTAAAAAGCATTAGGGGCTTTACTCTTTTCCATGTGGTTGTCACTGTTCAATACAAGCTCTCATTTCAAAACAATCCCTAAGCACTGAATCAATAACTATCAGGACAGTCATATAGCACTGCAAGCAAGAGCACTTTACAGACATTAGAGGGCCATTACCGATGTAAGCAGTGCCACCTCAAGGCTGGGCAGCCTCCATTCACAGTGGAGCTGTGGGGCTAAGATGCTGAGGATCATCATCTCCATAGCATCAGCCATCTGAGTAAACAGAAAACCCAGAGAAACACAATATCCTAGTGTTTACTGAAAAACATGCACGCACATACACAGTATCTGGAATGGTGTATTTTCAGTAAAGAGCAGTTCTTACCCAGGACAGACCAGTGAGGATGGAGAGTTTCCACTGAAATGTCCCGAAGCCTATGGCCTCTACGGCATCTTCTACCATGAATGTGTCTGAGGGAATAAGCAACGTGAAGATATTTAAATTAGCAGATACAAACCTTCTCTGAACAGTGGTCTGAGAGCTTCTATAAGGAACAGCAGTTGTATAACTGAGGTTGAGCGCTCTGGGTGTTGGTATGTATTTATTGCTTACAAACAGGTTAGGCCTGTGACATCATCATCTACGTGCTTCTGATGACAGTTTTAAAGTAAATCCTCAAGCTTGAAACAACAAATATGCCACTGTCATTTTTTGGAGAACTGTTCTTTCATACAAGATATTACTTTTGAGATTGAAAGTTTTCTTGACCTTGGAAACAGATATAATTGATATTACTTGACTGAAATCATGTTACTTTAGGGAGTATGAGTGTATTATGAAAGTGTAGGGAAGTAGGGACAGGGAAGTTAAGGAAGTTTTGTGTGTAAAATGGAGCCCTGCCATACTGTACCATCAGTTGGATTGGCAAACTCCCGAGGAACTGGAGCTCCATCTGTAAGTGCCACAGACTCTGAATCAGTCTGCTCTGCAATCTTGACAACCTGTTCTCTAGTCTCGCCATCATCCTCGGAGCGTGTGCTCTCACCTGTGCGACGGAAGCGGATAACACTACAACAAAAAATGTGAATTATTTTTTTAAAAGCCCAGGAGAATTAACACATCTGCAATATGTCCGGCCGGGGGAGTTTCAGAAGACTAGTGCCAGGGCAAAGCTGAGTACAAGTGAGAGTCAGTTGCCTAGGTGATATGAGCCTTTTCTGGCTGTGATTTTGTGAATGGGTGGTAATATCTTCCTATGGGCAAACCATGTCAAGCCAGCTGACAGCTCTGCACACTGCTCTTTACTGCTTGGCAAGCTTATAAAGCCTAAATACCCAGAAACATGCATGTTTTCTACAGATGGAAGGTATAATCTTCTCCCAAATGTAGATAATAGATGGTTCATCAAGGATGAAACACTATAAGAGAACTTGGAAAGTGCCAGTGATGTCTTAATCACTGTAATTACATAACATAGCCTTATTGCAATGTGAAGTATCAGTGCTGCAGATGACTTCGTGAGATGTCCAGCCACTATAATTTTCATTTTCAAGCTCTTTATAAAGAAATAAATGAATACATCCAGCAATACTGCAACCCCTTAAAACAGCCATCTTTTCTTTTATTTTACTAACTGGAATAGATTTGTAAGTGCTTATTCCAAATCCATGTTTTTTACCGTTTGATTAACAAATATTTCATTTTAAAAATTATATTTATTTTATTATTTTACTGTATGTCTTTGAGAAATGTTCCTGTATCTTAATGTATATACAGCAGGATTGAAATAAATCACGTTAGGTACTGAGTCATGAAGACGAACTCAATTACAAGTTAAGATGGGAAACTGATCAGCTTAGAAATAACAGCAAACCTGCTTCCTATGAATAAATAAGACCAAAACAGTCTTCTTAGGAAATTGCTGCGACTGTAAACAAACTGCACCACCAGCATCGTCTAAACATGCTAAATTGTTTTTATATTTTCCTTAATCTAGGTACATTTCTAGGTAAAATAAATGAATACATGTTGTTATTAAATGACTGCAGCTTTTAAGGAATGTCAAGCTATTTGTGGTCCAGCGAGCTAATCAAACAAATACGATGCGAAGCTGTCAGAGGGCGACGCGTCGGCCAAACATGCTGTCACGGTTGAACACAGATTGAATAAAACCAAAAGGCGTTCATTTGCAGATTGTAGTCTACTCACGGCAACTGTCTCAGTTGGAACAGATCATCGTCCATTTTGGTGTTTACTGACTGACGCTCTGTTTGGCCTCATCGCCGTTTACATTATCACGACGTGCAGCGATTTCAGCACCGAGGAGAGCGACCTGCTCCGGGTGTCCGCCGACAGCCAATGAGAGGCCGCCCTGCGCGAGTCACAGCACGAGACGCACAGAGAGGGAGAGTGGATAGGCTGAGCTCAGGAGGATCTGACACTACATGACTGCTAATTACTGTGGTCCTACACACGACTTATCAACACAGAGACCGTGTGAACACCAATCCAGTCCTGTTCGTTTGATGTCTGTTATCCATAACCAGATTTCAGATGATCAATTCAATTTATATTGCTATTTTTTTCTTATTAAAACTGCATGGTAAGTTGTGTAGCGCCTTTCAAACACAGAGGCAATTCAAAGTGCTTTATATAAGGTGACGGAATGCATAAGAACAACATTTAACCACACAATTAAATAAATCAATTGAAATAGAATAAAATGAGATAAATATTAAATAATAATAATGGACTAACTCTAACATGTTGTATAAGGTTTATTTTTGATGGAAGTTAAACTGTTAACCAGAACTTGGTATTGTGTATTGGAATTATCAGAAAATTATTACTGTTTTTTAAAATCTGTTTATCCTCATGTTGTTTTGGGCTACCGTTTCGTTGTCTGCTACCAGTCTGTAAAGCATGACCACAACAAATTGTGCATTAGAAGTTAAAAAAAAAACAGAAATACAAATTTAAGAGAAACAAATCTAAAGCCAATAGTCCATGACAATTATTTAAACAGTAAAAATAAAAACTGTTATGTGGGATTGTTGATTTAAACAGAAATCACGACAATATTAACACATTTAAAAATATCTCGCCAAACTTTCCTTGAATAAGAGCAAAACCAGAATAAATGTAGCAGTGTTTGCTTTGAAGAAACCTCGTAGCAGATAACTCGCATGACTTCAGAAATGTGCGCAACAAACATTTTCGTGGACGGAAGGTAAACTGTGAACACATCGGTACGCTCTTGCATGGGTCCGTCCTGAAACACACCACCAAAGGCAGGAGTTCCGCAATGAAAGCAGGATGCTGTGGTGCAGACCAGAAAGCTCTGATAAGCTTATTGGGGAGTTCCTTGGCACCGGACCCATAGTCAGGTAAAACCTCTCTCCCTGGCAAACAACAACTAAACTAACAGCTTATTTTTAGTGGGACAGGAGGAAAGCGGGTCACGACACCGCCGTGACGTTACGTTGGACCCAAAGTGTAACTGTTAACATGCGCAGACAGGACGACAGACAGACACCGAGTCCGGCTTAATGTTATAATTACAAAACTTGCTGTCATAGATACGTGTGATGATCATTTTTGCCTATATTTCAAAATAGTAGCTTGGATGTGTATTTATGGAGGCGACATAGTACGCCGAGGGCAGCCTGACCTCGGTGTTGTCGGTAAGTTAGTCTGAACGCTAAAGCTAGCCCCTCTACCGTATGCTAATGAGCATGCTAATGACAGTGTGAGCTGGTTCGTGGTGACACATTGTTGAGGTGGGGGTGGTTAGTATCGTTACTGGCTAACTAGATCATGTCTAGATAATGCAGAGGCTGCAAAATAGCATAATAACGTTTTACAGCTTGCTAACTGTGGCACTAGCAGTCGAGGCTAAGTTGGAAGAGGCTTTGCTTGATCTGAAGTTGCGTCAGGTTTGTTTTTACCACAGATAAACGGCTCAAAGGTTAATGGATCACATTACTAATGCATTAGTTTGCATTACTTGACGCCTTATTTTGTCTGTGTCTTAAGGGGAGAGAGCATGCAATCACAATAAATCAGTACTCTAGTAAATAAAAGAAGAAAACGCAATGATAAGGGTTCCGTAAAAGCCCCAAGTCCGTTTATAACCTCCTACTAGCCTACATGCTTCACTGAGAAAGACAGGGCTGTGCAACACTGCTTCGCCTGTTGATTAAATAAGTCAGCAGCAGTGAAACAACAAATGCGGAACACAAAGGCGCGAA
Source organism: Siniperca chuatsi (assembly GCF_020085105.1). Classification (NCBI taxonomy): domain Eukaryota; kingdom Metazoa; phylum Chordata; class Actinopteri; order Centrarchiformes; family Sinipercidae; genus Siniperca; species Siniperca chuatsi. The sequence continues at coordinate 18,459,087 of NC_058046.1, read as the reverse complement.
AATACAACATAGCTGCCAGTTTGTTGGGTACACACTAAGCTAAAATGCAGTCTTTAATACAACAGCCCTGCAACAAATCCTTCTTTCACGAAGATTATAATGTTCAGTTTTTGTTGGAACTGTTTTAGGTCATTTTCGAGGCTGTAGTTTTGTGTTGTTGAATTGTATGTATTGCATTATATTGAGGGTTTTATCTTACATTTTGTCCACACCATTTATATCATGAGGGTTGACCCAATCTCAGTATAACACAATACAGTTCAACATCACTACCGTAGACTATATGATCACTACAAACTACCGCCTCCGAACTGACCATAACGTTGTGTCAACACCTCTCTGAAAGCATTTTTATGTGTTGGTTGTGGCTAAAGGGACTCTAAAATGGGAACTTGAAGGCAAGGTCTGAAGGTATGATGAATAGGATGTCACACAGAATAGACTCTTTAGCCTTTATTTAGCTTTTTATCGTACAATTTACTTCTAGTGAAGTACTCCAGTGATTTTGCTGCAGACCATGACCATCTTAGTACACTTTTTCAGTTTGACAGTTAGGGAAGCATACCAACAGATATAAGAAAATATAAACTCAATAAAAGATCTATAAAACATTGTCACCAGGAACCTGTCAAGCCATCGTCCTCACACAAAAAAGACGCTGCTGGCTTTTTATTACATATCATGTTGGTATTACTGCCAAAAATCAATGTGTTGTCAGTTATAGTGCCCAGATACAGGTGTTCCACACGGTGAATAAACAAAAACACGTCAGTATCATTATTGTATCAGCATCAACAGAAGTGATGTATGAATGTGTATATATTTACCTGTATCTTTTCTCTTTTACTCTCCTCCATCCAAAGTCATCCATTGTACTTCATTAACATGTTTTTGTCTTTTCAGAAACAAGATGATGAAAAACTGGGGTGTCATTGGTGGGATAGCTGCTGCGATTGCAGCTGGAGTATACGTTTTGTGGGGCCCAATTACTGAGCGAAAGAAGAGAAAGAGAGGTAAGAAACAGTATGACAGTGTAATACACAGATTATATGTAGGGTTGTAAAGCAGTAACTTAAAATGACTCGTGGTATCTTTCAGGTATGGTTCCTGGCCTGTTGAACTTAGGCAACACCTGCTTCCTGAACTCTTTGCTTCAGGGCTTGGCAGCATGTCCGTCCTTCATCAGGTGGCTGGAGAAGTTTTCAGGTTCGCCTCCAGTCCAGTCAGCCAAAGACAACCAGCTGTCTACGACACTGCTTCAGCTTCTCAAAGGTATATAAAACCAGTCTGTGGTATAAGTCACTAGAGCATAGTGAACATACAGTGTTCATTCATATTTTGACATGGTTGATGTGTCTGTTTCTGCACTGACAGCTCTGTCCAGTGAGGAGCCTGGGGACGAAGATGTACTTGATGCCGGATGTCTCCTGGATGTTCTCAGACTGTACCGGTGGCACATCAGTTCATTTGAAGAGCAGGTTAGTCAATAATGCTGTTGAGTGTTTTTAAAAAAAATATATTTCTGTATATATAATGTATGGTGCAGTGTTTTATTAAAGTCTTAACAGTCGTCTGTTTGTGTTGGTCCATCCCCTCTCAGGATGCACATGAACTTTTTCATGTCCTTACGTCTTCTCTGGAGGAGGAGCGGGATCATCAACCCAAAGTCACTCACTTGTTTGACATGCAGTCGCTCGAGGCAAGTTGTCATCTCCCTACTTGCTTGTCCCTAAAACTGCACACAAATATTTCTAGCATGCAGATGTCTCCAGTATGCTCTGCAGTTCAGTTCAGCACACGCGTAGTCTGGAGGGAAGTTTTTGCGCCATTTTAACCCAAACTCACCCAAACTCATGTACCTTTTAACTGTAGGCACTGCTGTAGAAATGTCAAAAATGACAAATCTGGCACGGCACTCCCAGTTATTGTTTGTGTATGTGTTGGTTTTATACTAGAGTCTCCCTGATCAAGATGAGAAAACTATGACCTGCAGAAGTCGAGGTAAGGAGACAAAGAAATTATGCATCCTAGAATATCAAACCACAAAGAAATATGTTTCATCTGTATTCATTTTTTGTTTTGCAGCTCCTCTTCATCCAATACCAAGTCCTTGGAAGTTTCAACATCCTTTTCATGGTCGTTTAACAAGCAACATGTCATGCAAGCGCTGCGAACAACAAGTGAGTTTGTTTTTTGCCAAGAAGTGAATAGAAAGTTAGTTTGTGCTGTTTGAATTTTTACTTTCTCGAAGTGATTTATAGATCTGCTTTGCTTCTGTTTAGAGTCCGGTGCGGTATGACTCATTTGAGAGCCTCTCCCTGTCCATCCCTTTACCTCACTGGGTAAGCAATAATGTCAGGAACACATAAATATTTAAAGTTATTATATTATCACTATTTAATTATACCTTTTTGTTGTTCTGTTTTTGTCCTCAGGGTCGACCTATCTCTCTAGATCAGTGTCTTCAGCATTTCATCTCCTCAGAAACCATCAAAGAAGTGGAGTGTGAAAACTGCACCAAGGTACATTCACTACTGTATCAGTGTCTTGCAAAATTCTGGTGATCATTTTGTTAAATATGTGATTCACTGAAAACCATAGACAGGAAACCCTTGTGACAAAACTACTATCAAGGTACTTCCATTTGCATTCACGTTATATTTTACACTAGAAAGGCCTACGTGATTCTTTACAAAGCCGTATTTTGCTGATTTTGTTTCATTTCTGTTGTGGATCATTTCTCCTTAGCTTCAACAAGGGACAACAGTAAATGGGCAAGTTTTGGAAAGCCAGAGGACAACATTTGTTAAACAGCTAAAACTGGGAAAGGTAACTGTCATTTGTATTTGTCATGTCACTATTAGCTAAATATGAATAGCCTACGACGTTAACCACTAGTTAGTACAACAGTAAAATGTTAGGTAGATCAAAACTTCCCCTTATTTCTTTATAACAGATGTTCTAACATTTGATGTACTTTTTTGTACTTTTAACAAAATTTCAGTCTAATATTTTCCTCCCTCTGCTAGCTCCCCCAGTGCCTCTGCATCCATTTACAAAGACTGACGTGGTCCAGTGAAGGAACCCCCATCAAAAGACAGGAGCATGTGCTGTTCACAGAGTATCTATCGATGGACTGCTACAAACACAATGCTTCCACACAGAGAAGTCAGCGGGTCAAATGTGCTCCAAAGCCCATAAAGGCAGAAAACTCTGATGATTCCATGGAGAAGCCCACTACTAATGGCACTGGTACGTTGGATTTGTCAAGTCTGTAATATCATTCCGGTTCACATTCAGTTTGTTTTTTGTCACACACATGTGTTGTGTTTTGTTTGCCAGATGCAGAGCACCGTAACAACAACAACAACCCTTTTTCTAATGGAACCTGTTCGTCTGTATTTCTTCGCTCTCCTGGTGTGAACCCACAGCTCGGCCTCACATATGACTACAGGTAAACTCAATATCAACAAGGTGGAACAATACAAATAACTCATGCATATCAAGCTATTCAATGCAGTGGTGGTAATCAAAAGCCTTTTTCAGACATTGAATACGTAACATTGCTGGCTTCATCTATCTGTTAAAGTGCTGAAGGTTCCACACATGGTACGAGGGGTGACTGAATGGTTTGATTAGTATGAAAATGATGTGAATGATATGCTGTGGCCTTCACAGTCAGAGATTTTAGACTGATGTATTAGACAGTGTTCACCACCACCACCATCAAAATACCAAATTAGGTCATATCTTTTGGAAAAATGGTGTTTATCCCTCCAGTAAAGTTCAGAGACATGGATAAACTACACCCAAGAGTATTGAAGCTTTTCTGCTGGCTCATGTTGGCCCAACACCTTACTAGAAACTTGGTTGTTTTTCCTTTTTATCTGTAAATGTCTTTTAATCATGGTGTCTTTCCTTACAGTTCTACAGAGTACCTTTTCCAGCTCACGGCTGTGCTGATTCACCACGGTGACATGCACTCAGGACATTTCGTCACATACCGCCGCAGCCCTTCCTCCCCTCGCATCCCTTCACCCTTCAGCTCCCAGTGGCTTTGGGTGTCAGACGACTCGGTACGAAAAGCCAGCCTGCACGAGGTTCTGTCTTCCAACGCTTACATGCTCTTCTACGAGAGAGTCCGAAGACTGAACCTCGCTGTGCACTCATCAGAGGAGTAACCCAGACACTTACAACCTCACAGCCTGACTGACTTCTGCCTTTCCAGTCAAACTGTCACAGCTGTACGTGCCAGTCACAACGCAGTTACCAACAGGTGGATTTGTGACAATGAGACCAGAGAGGAAAGCCATCCTAGAGTTATTGTAGAGATAACTTTGCATCATGGATCACAGCAACACGTTGAAGGTCGTTCTGTGTGTTCTGACCTTAAATCCACGAGTGGACTCTTTCTCTGATCCAGAGTTGGAGGTTCTCAATCCCAAAGATTATGGACCTGCAGGATTTTTAGTCAGATTTCTTTGATCATATAAACTACTTTTCTTTGAGGTGTAACAATTTCTGTCATGTTACATGTTGGCTTCTATGGGACAAAAAAACAGGAACACCTGACAATATAGTGCACTTGTGAGACTGTCAGAGACTCAATTCTGTGGCATTTTTATGATGCTCTAGTTGTTGGTGTTAAATTGGAGCGCAATATAATTTAAGGTGTTCCTGTTATTTTGTCCACTGCCTGTACATTACAGACACAGACAGAAGTAGCTGATTAGGAATTCTTGGAGATGTTACTTAGAGGTTGTTGTTTATCAAAAGTCAAATAGAGAACCAGAGTTAAGGAAAAGTCTACCTATCGTCTAATCTAATCTGCCTAATCTTTCCCAGCGATGTACGTCAACTGTAGTGGAAATAATGTTTCAATTGACATAGTTCATAAGCAGTTGAATTTGATATTTTTCTATGTTTCCAATAATCATGATTTGCAGAGCTGCACAGTTAAGGTTAAAGTGCCATGTTGTCTTCAATGCTCGAGATTTTTAACACATGAAACACGTGTGCTACTAATGTGAACATACAATATGATGCATCAGAGCCATTTGGCATGGTATTGACGTAACAGTTTAACAGATTAATAATGTTCTGCTCTCTGTTGATAAAGCCACAGTAAGACTGCAGGTTTTTGGGCAAGTTATCATGAATATTTTAAATTCTGTGTTACAGATAACTGCCGTTTTGCTCAAACCAAGTCAAATCAAGAAATGGCCTGGTGCAAAAGTCCTTGTTAATGTTTGCGATTTGCACTAATGTATATTCATGTGAGATTGTGTTTATTCGTGTGCAATCTGTAAAGGTGATTGTTTTCAGGTATTAAAATATGAAAAATATGTGCACTTTAGAGTTTTATTTTTTTAGAGCAAGATAAATATTTGCTACTTTTGAGATTGTGTGCCGGTAGACATTCCTAAAATCAAGCACCCACTTCCTGAAGTGTCCAAAACACTGAATCTCTACCAGATCTAAGAATTTTCTGTAAGCTGACCAAGCGTGCGGTTCTCACTGAAGGGTTTCAAACTAAACTAACTCTTCTATAGAGATAAGAGATACATGTTTCACAAGAATAAATAAATTACATAATTTCAATTTATAAAGACCTTGAGATGGGGTTTAAAGCTTTGGAAAAATCTAGTAAACTGACCTTGAGTTAAGGTTTTTTTTTTTTTTGGTCAAACATATTTCCATGGTCAAGAATGAACTTTGATGCTCAAAGGACTTTTTGAAATGCAGCTGAAGTGGTAGTTTGAACTTGAGTCAGTCAGAGTTTTGATTCACTGTAAAATGTGCTTATTCTCCAGTGTCCCAGTTGGCAGTCATCACCTATTTCACCTTGTGCTGTCATTTAGTCACTCAGATTCAGCTGCTACGTTAACAGACACATTTTAGATTTGTGATATTTTTATTTTTTCTCCAAGGACAGCAAGTAGGGCTTGTCCTCCATTCAACCTAAATTGGGGCCCCTTAGTCAAATGTTTCTTAGGCACTGGCCCCATTGGCCCGGTTGATAATACAAGCTTGGTCATTTCTTTCTGTCCAGTAGGATGCGTCTAAAGGTGAGGTTGATACGAGGTACGAAAATCTTCTTGCGAGCAGGAAGGCTATGATACCAGAGAGTGTTGGTCGGTGGGTTCATGAGGAGCAGGCTTCCATGAGCGAGCTCCAACTTCACAGGTTCAATCTGTCGGCGTCTCTGTTTTCCCCGAGCATCTCTATGCCGGAAGATAAAGTCTCGTGCTGCTCCCAGAGAGACAGAGGCGATGGGACAGAGGGGGTCCAGCTCCTTCTCGTCATCCCGATGCTCACCCATGTGATCCTGCCCGTCTTTGTACCTGATGGAGAGAAGAACACTTTCAGCGGGGAGACAAATATCTAACTGTGACCTTTACAACTTCAGTAATTTCTCACCTGTTGACCAAAACAAAGTTAAATATTTGTCCAGTTGTTTTTGTGACAGCATCCCGAATATATTCCAAGGTTGGAGTCCACGGGCAGGCTAAACGTGTCACCCGAGAGTAAGTGTAGGCTAGACTTGCGTCTCCATATGTGGCCTGCTTTCTTGGTATATTGTACACCTTTCCAAACACCCGGACCTTTGCTTCTTCCCCTGGAACAAAAACAGCCACAATCGTTTCAACTACACTGCAACTTCTGCTCATAACTGCAGAAAAGGGTTTGATGTTGTACCTGTTGAGTACACCACCTCCTCCTCCAGCTGTTTAAAAAGGTGGTCTGCTTCCTCTTTGGAGAACAGCAGAGCGTAATCACAGTCTAGTCCCTCTGCCTCTATTTTTTGCCAGGGAACAGGTTGAGAGAACTCTGCTAAAGCGGCATGTTCATCTTCCTCATCATCCTCCTCCTCCTGCTGCTTCATCCTCTCATCACTCTCCAGTTTGATCTTCTTCTGTGGACTTCTTGCATCACTGACGCAGGACCGTTTATTTTGTCCTTGAACCACAAACTTTTCCATTGCAGCAACCTGTTGTCTGCGGCGCTCTGAGTAGCTTAATTTTAGGATTTTTTAGGACCTGGATAATAAAAAGAAGAATGAAACATTAACACTGATTCTGAGATTTCAATAAACGTGAAAAAAAGCATCATCAATTTGGGCCTGCGTTGAGTGGACTGGTTTATCATACCGTATTTCTCCCAATACTTTAACTTTTTGAGTTGAGTGTATTGATATTTTGTCTTTTAATAAAAGGTTGGGCTGCAACTAATCATTATTTTGATTATCAGTTAACCTGTTAACTATTTTCTCGATTAATCAATTAATCATTTTGTCTATAAAATGTTAAAGAATAGTGAAAATGACCATCACAATTTCCCTAAGCCCAATGTGATATATTAGAAACAGTTCAAAACGTAAAGATATTTAATTAACTATCATAAGAAACGCAGCAAATCCTCACATTTAAGAACACGGAACCAACAAATTTGAAGAGAAATGACTCAGATGATTTATCGATTAGCAAAACTGTTTGATTTCTATTGACTGGCTCCTCGATTAATCGACCGATTTATTTTAGCTCTACAAAGCTGTGTAAACAACAGCAACGACCTTGACAGTATGCCTTTAAAATAATAAAATAATAAATCATCACCTAATTATTAAAAATAGTAATAGAAAACGTATATTTCTCTCAGATGAATGCCAGGTGCTTTACCTACACAAACTGTAGAGAACACTTAGCAGCAGTTTGTCTTGAACAGCGCGCGGCTCATTATCATAACTCTGCTTTCGTCACTTTGTTTTGGCGCGAATTACTTTGATCCCATTGAAAGAGAGTTGGTTTTCCGAGGAGCCCACCGCTGTTTTTCTCCCACATTAGTTAATAAGTGCAGTTAATTAGTTTACGGCAGCTTACAGCCAAGGTGTTTTTCAACAAAATGATTGGACAGAAAACTATTAACTCGTTTTTTACGCCTGTCTCGAAAAAGAGAACTTCTAAGGATTTAAATGGAGCCGAGGAGGATGCTAAAGACCCGGTGAGAGTCACTTCTGCATCAGTTTGTCAGCTAACATTACCCACATGTCTACCGTCTAATGTTAAAACATAACGTTATTAATATTTAAACACCACTTACAGTGTACTTGTAGGAGTTTTTCACAGTAAAGGATTTGTCGTTTCCCGCGACACGTTCAGCATAATCCAAGCTGCGTTCACGAGCGCCACTGTCTGTGTTCTTGTTTGTTACTCAAAGTGGCGCTCACAGCCATCACAGCACGATGTTTGTACTACTCTGTCGACGGTTTCTAAAGCCAGTTTCACCTCCAGCTGCACGCTCCTCACCAGCTCTGTGTTTTGCTCAATACACTAAGATTGTGCAGAAGAAGCCGAAGTCCTCGGCGGTGGAGCCAGAGCCGTCCAGCCCTCCTCCTGCTCCTCTGTCCCCGGAGCAGCTAGACAGGATCGCCCGCAACAAGAGAGCAGCGTTGGAGAAACTCGCTTCCGCTCAAACACCTCCAGGGTTTGGAGACAGCTGGAGAAACGGACTGTCGGCAGAGTTTGGAAAGCCTTATTTTAAACAAGTGAGAGGACAAGTCATCACACTGCACATGTTGTCTCTGTTGTTTTGAACACTTTAAATAACTGCATATCTTTGCCACAGTTGATGCATTTTGTTTCTGAAGAGAGGAAACGCCACACTGTGTACCCACCTGCTGAACATGTCTTCACCTGGACGCAGATGTGTGACGTCCGGGATGTAAGTTTAACTGCACTAGCACTTTCCCTGACCTGCGACAATGTCTGACACCAAACTATAAAGCATTTAATATCGATCAGCTATGGCATAAGCAAGCTAATTTTATTCACGTTGAACTATTCGAAGTTATATATATATATATATGCAAAGTGCTTTACGGGAAAAGAACACAAGAAACAGAAGACACTACATAAAATCAAGGAGCAATAGGGTGTACAAACCACAAAATAAAAAGGTATAAAATCAAGAAGTGCATTTTAAGATTTGCACTGATTTGGCTTTTCGGAGACTTTGCAGGAGGCTGTTCCTGAGTCAAACAGTAACAATTACAAAAGTCTTCCTGCTCTGAATTAGCATGCAGATTTTTCATTAAACTTCATTAAAATGGCGAAACCTGTTACAGTTTCAATATTCATTCTTTCTTTGAGTAAAGCCCTGTGCAAATAATTATTTGCTGTGTGGTTACTTTTCTTTAAAAAATGGAAGTTAAGTGTATTATCTGAAGAGTCCCTTAGTCTGGCATTAAATATTGCCTCACTTTAAGATCCGTCTCTAATTCCAGGTCAAAGTGGTGATTCTTGGCCAGGATCCATATCATGGTCCTAACCAAGCCCATGGATTGTGTTTCAGTGTCAAAAGACCAGTGCATCCTCCACCCAGGTTAAACCCTTCTCAGTGTCTTTCACTACTTTTTTTAAACTCTTGGCTGCAAACTCCTTACTTCAAATCTATTTTATATATACATATATCTCACACCTTTTGATCCTTTTCATTTCCAGTTTGGAGAACATGTACAAAGAACTGGTCTCCGACATCAAAGGCTTTCAGCACCCTGGACACGGAGATCTGACCGGATGGGCCAAACAAGGTTTTTAAAAAAAAACAAAAAAAACAAAACAAAACCCACACACATTTATTTATTTTAATGCTCACGCACAGTTACACAACAAGGGAGCTGTTGGTCATTAACAGACCTGCCATCTTCTCCATCTGTGACCTCGCTCACCAGGTGTGTTGTTGCTCAACGCTGTGTTGACCGTCCGAGCGCACCAGGCCAACTCCCACAAAGACAGAGGCTGGGAGGCCTTCACTGACGCTGTGGTGCAGTGGCTCAGCAACGACCTGGAAGGCCTCGTCTTCATGCTGTGGGGATCTTATGCTCAGAAGAAAGGAGCCGCTATTAACAGGGTGGGTCTACACTGTTGTTTTAATACAGGCACTTTAAACCAAAGCTTTTAATTACGTTAATGCATCAAAGTTTGTGTTCTCTCGGTTTGTAGAAACGCCACCACGTCCTACAGGCTGTGCATCCTTCTCCCTTGTCTGCTCATCGAGGATTTTTTGGGTGCAGGCATTTCTCTAAGGCCAACGAGCTGTTACAGAAATCTGGAAAGTCTCCCATAAACTGGAAGGCACTTTAAGTTGTTATGCATGCAGCTTTTCTAACATGTATGTTGGTTAACTACAGACCAAAACACCCATAAGCTTTCTCAGTTTCCTGTTTTAGCAATAGCATGTGCAAAGGTGTCTGTATGAAAGATTTCATGTTGGCAGTTTACACTTTACAGTTTTGTGCTAAACACTGAATTTTCACAAAAGCCTTTTTCTTAAACTGTTGCGATACATATTGTATCATCTGCACTTGTTAGTTTCAACATTGTAAATATGTTTGTTTTCTCTTTTTATTGAAATATTGGTTCTATTAAAGTGGTTCCAAAAAGTGGATGTTGTATATTAATGTCTCTAAATTTTCTAAGTGCAGTCTAATCTAAAATATGCTCACTTCCTATGGAGGCAGGACAGTGACTTAAGCTATCACTTAAAGGGTGAGTTTAAGATCTTGTGTAACATGACATATCCTGCCTTTTCACCAGCAGAGCCTGGTGTCTTTTAGTACGTTTCTATACACAAGTTACTTTCTGCCTGATTTCTCATCCTCTCTTACTGTAACTGATCTTTATTTCAGACTTTAAGAGCCTAACCTTAGAAATCCTTTGTTACTGTATGTTTTATTTGGTGTAAAACATCACTCCCATTGAACTGTAAGCTTTGATGTGCAGGATTACTTATTATTTAAAATATTTTGGCTTCTGACCAAGATGCATGCACTTTTTCCAAAACGTGTCTCTGATACAATTATTGTTGGTTTGTTTGATGACCTCTTTAGTGTTTATATGAATTACTGTATCCAATAAACCTTTCTCATGATGGACATTTTTACTTGTGTGATTAGTAACATTAATAATGGCTGCATTCCATTTAGGTTCAGTGGCACACCTAAAGGAAGTGAAGTGATTATTAATGTTGTTAGTTTCACCTGTTCTTTTTCGGCTATAACAAGTCAAAATGTCCGCCATGAGAAAGGTTCGTAATTGTATTATAAGTCACTGTGTCACGCCACCAGGAGTGGCCTGAAGAACAGAAATACAAATATACTTTTGGTATGTGACCACACTTTCAGGTCTGCATCTAAAAGCTAGACTAAAAAAAAAAAGTTAACTTTGCTGCAAAACCTTAAAACAAGTAGATAAAGTTAAACGTAAATTCACATTCAAATTCACTTATTACAATAAAATCATCTTGTTGCAGGGAAGTTCGGTGCCTTATATAAAACTTTTAATTTTTATATATAACTAAAAACGATGTTTTCAGTGCCAATCTGGAAAGCAGCTATGTTACGTTTTGAAAGGTACTAATGAAATATAACACGTTTCACATACTGTGATTAAAACGGAACTCAAGTTGATAACCTCCCATGTTTATGCCCTCTGAATAAAAGCATTTAAACAAGCAGATTAAAATAAGATATTAAAGTTGTTTAGCAGCTGTCACTATTATGGTTTGTGTTTACCCAACAGTATTTTTGGCTATTGTACAATTTGAACTGCTGAAAGGACATTTCTTCATTTTGTTACTTTAATAGTCCTGTTAAGGTAGTAATGTTTAAAAAAATAAGCAGTGCGTTATTCAGTCTTGTGCATTTCACCACCTCTAATACTATTATTATTCTTTTTAGTGCTGTTCGACATGTAAGAACTGTAAACTGCTCGTGATACAGGCCTAGTAAAATTGGCTGTTTTGGACGTCAACGACGTGAAGGCGTGGCTCAACCAGTGACGAAATCACGTCGACAGGAAGAATCTGGCACAGTTGCTTTTCAACTTCGCCCCTGTCAGTTCTGTAGTGGTAATGTTTGCACTGTTAAACAATTGACAATGCCTGTGGAGAGCCTGCCAGTCCGGGATTTGTCTATTCATGTCCGTTTACTACAGCAGTATGTGGTTCTTCTGAAGAAATACCCCATCCTCACTAAATCTGTAACGAGGTCAGAAGCTTTGGTTATTCACTGACTGGTTTGTTCATGTTCTGCAGCCTGGTGCTTATTTTCTGCCGTGTTTCCTCAGTTTAACAGTCATTTACTAAAGCGCTGACAAAGTCAAACCATTACATTTAAGTTAAGTTACTGTTTGCATTGGTTAGCTGTTCTTGATTGTTGATGACTTCAAAGTGTCGCTATCTTTTAGACCACTTTGCACTGACTTCAGACTTCCCTTTCATGTCAGCACTAGCCAATCAGAATCTGCCAGGAAAACCTCCCCTTATGACACTAATTTTATTTTATCAGAGTATGTTATTATGAATGTACCTGTTGCTTTTGATAGAGTTGTGTTTGTGTCCTTCATATTTTCAGTGGCATCCTCTCAGCTTTAGGGAATCTTCTGTCTCAGATTGTGGAGGCAAGAAAAAAGGCCAAAAATGGAGTCCCGGTCAATGAGATTGACGCAGCTGGAGCTACACGCTATGCCATTTATGGGTGAGACTGTACACAGAAACAAAACTGAGGGTTGACATGCTTTTCGTGGCTTATTTACAACAAGAAAATGAATGTAATGGTGTGCTCCAGTTAGACTAGAGGGTAAAACACAGTGTAAAATACGTCAACTACAGTGTAACATAATTACTGTCACTGATAGCAAAGTATCCGCAGAGAGAACATAGTGTTCCCTGTTAAAATCTTTGTATCTTAAAATTGAACTCCCTTCTTACATCTGTGTGTTTATTTATTTTTCTGTTGGTAGTTATATTATGCTTTGTTGCCTATTTCAGGTTGTTTATTACAGGACCGGTGAGCCATTACTTTTACCAGCTGATGGAAGTGTGGATGCCCAGCACAGACCCGTACTGTATAGTCAAACGTCTGCTGCTGGATCGGCTTGTTTTTGCCCCTGGCTTTCTGCTCCTCTTCTACTTTGTTATGAACATCCTGGAGGTGGGTCATCTCAGAAACTCTCCCTCCTAATAATCTCATTAAGGGGGCGCTCCAGTGATTTAGATATATTGCACTGGCACAAAGTTGGGGGACAGATTTAAAAAAAACAAAACATGGTCAAAAGTTCTGCAACAGAGGCCGAGATATATTCTGAATTTTAGCCCAAAGTATGGGTGAAGCTAAAGGAATGCAGGATCCTACACTTCCCATAATGCAACTCGATAGTATATTTCATTAGACCCTCCCTGCCTGATAAATGCCCATGTCTTTCAAACTCCATGCCCCCAGTTTTTAACACTGGTTTGTATTTTACAGGTTTAGCAGTACTCTCTATGACTAGTTTTGATGTGTAAAATTGGCGGGCTGCCCCTTTAATTCTGATTTACTGCCACTCATGTAATGTTTCAACCTGGATATTTACCATAGTATTTAGTCAACTGTCTTCACGTATTATATGTAATATTAAACACATGCTATAAAGTTGTTTCTTATATAGACATGAAGGATAAAGTGCAAAATTAAGACGGTGTAGTCCCTCATTCGTCCAGGAATGTTCCATCGTAGAAAAGGTTTCCAGCATCCATTACAGCACAAACTGGGTGTAATCCGGACATTACAACATAGAGCCCAAGAAGTGCCCACCGGCTCAGAGGGTAAGAAGAAAGAGGAAAGGCATGTTCAGAATGCACTTTCAGCTTGTAGGTATCCTACTTGGGCTCTCAACAAAGAGGAAACGGAACCAAGAAGGAACGGTGTCTCCATCCCTTATGTATCTGGACTGTCTGAAAAACTACAAAGGATCTTTAGACAGCACAATGTTCCTGTTTTCTTTAAACCAGGCAACACTTTAAGACAGAAACTCATTCACCCTAAGGACAAGATGCCCACACAAAAACAGAGCAATGTAGTCTACTCCATTCAATGCAGTGAGGAAAACAGCAAAGAACGGTACATAGGCGAGACCAAACAGCCACTTCACAAAAGACTTTATCAGCACAGACGACACACTAACTCGGGATTACAGAGCGCCGTGCATTTGCACCTAAAAGCTACAAACCACACATTTGAAGACAGCGAGGTGAAGATTCTAAGTAGAGAGAAGAGTTGGTTTGAACGGGGCGTCAAGGAAGCTATTTTGGTTTTGTTTGAACAGAAATGGTGGTCTGAGATTAAACTTGCCAACCGTTTACCAGAGTGTATTAACACTTTGGTCAAGCCAATCATATGCTAATCAGGTACTTAACAGTGATGAGGGAGGTGCAGCCAGAAAACAATAGGCCTGATTACTGATTACTGGGCCATCATGGAAACAAAAGAAGGGCAGTTTCAGGTGAAACTAGGCAGGGTAAATAGCAGACACTCAGGTAGACTCCTTCCAGAGGGCAGGGCTTAAGCAACACCGAGTAGCTTAAATTTCTGAGTTCTCAGACCATTTTTCACAATTGAGAATGACTTCCGGATGGGAGCCGAAACGTCTTGATTCTGAAAACAGTGTCCAGATGACTATGATTGAAACCTTTTCTACGAAAGTGCAAAATTGCAAAATAAATGTAAATATATAGTCATTCAAATCAATTTTCAGGCCAAAGGGTGGGGAGACTTTGAGAAGAAGATGAAAGGAAGTTACTGGACTGCTTTAAAGATGAATTGGAAAGTTTGGACCCCCTTCCAGTTCATCAATATCATCTTTGTGCCTGTTCAGGTATGTATTTCACTGGCATCCTGTCAACGAACAAATGATGAGTCACATACTGACACCACTAATGTTTTTCTCTTGTACGTGCTCCTGTGTCTGTTTTTTCACTTTCAGTTCCGAGTGCTGTTTGCCAACATGATCGCCTTATTTTGGTACGCCTACCTTGCATCTGTGAGGAAATGAAGCTTCCCTAAATGTACTCACAGAAAACGGCTTCTTCACAGTGGCTTTAACATTAGGGTGTTTACTGTACTACTACTATATACCTGTTCCTAATCTGGGCAATAATTCTCACATACAGTAGCTCTTCTAATTAACTCCTAACAAACCTGTAAAATGAGTTCAAGCCATTATAACATGCTGCTATGATATTTTGGATACATTACTGTATTTGTAATAAGCGAACATAATAAATGCATTATCTACAGAGCACTGCCATAATCTGGTAAGATGTAATAGAAAACCTCAAATTACATGACAGAGACAGTCTCTTTTAAATACTGGAATAAATGTCAATTTTAATGTGTGTCTTTTTAATTACTTGTGGTTGTGGTCTGCACAGGGTGCAGCTCCACGCCTGAGCTGAAGAAATAGTGCAGGAAATGTAAAGACATGCAACTTCACATTTGGGGCTTAATTTTTTTTTATTACTTTTTATTTTTAAAGCAGTGCCCAGTCAACAGAATAAAAATAAAATGACAACATGCTGGGTTGTGTGTATGACATATTTTTATTGTCAAAACAAATTAATATATTAAGCCAAAACAAGTTTTAAGACATGACAGAATTACACAGAGGAATGCACTGATTTTTTTTTAGAAATGGAAATACAAATAAATAAGAAATACTTCATTTATATTGAAAAAAACTATGTACAAATTATTCACTTTCTGATATATGAAGTGTCCTCAGCCTCCTCTCAGACGGAACGTCAGGTCGATGGTGCTCAGCGCTTCGACGTTGTAGTCCGCAAGTTTACCATTCATCATCTCCCTGCCTTGGTAAATGAGCCTCTGCTGGGTCACCGGGACCCCCTCTCTGCATTGGACCTTGCTCTTGAAGTCGCTCACAGTCTCGTCGGGTTTGATATCATAGGTGCTCACCTGCCCCTTCTCGTTTCTGAGGAGCACCTGGATGGTGGCCGGCTGTGTCACCAGCAGAGACACCTGGGAACCAGGCCGCAAGCCGTAGCCGCTGACAGGCTTCAGGTCGTCGCTGAGAGGTGTCCTCTGGCCGTTGACAAACACCAGCTTCTGCCTCTGTGCGGGGACTCCGAGTTTCTCCTGGATGCGTGTTTTCAGAGAGCCCACTGTGTCCTGTGGGTGCACCGTCAGGGTGTGGGACGTCCCATCCAGCATAACAATGGTAATATCCATGATGAAAGTGGCCTGAAAGATCATTCAATACATTTAGTGTGGAAACACTCTTTTAAAGAAAGCATCGATGGATTTCAGCGTTGATAAAGAGAGCGACCTACCTTTTGATCACGTTAGCAAACTCCTCCGGAAAACTTGGAGTCTTCAGACGGCGACAGGTGAACACGCGATGCTCAGCAGCAGCTGTCAGAGGCTTCAGCTCCCGCAGCTTATAAACAGGCTGCCTCGCTGGTCGACGCCGCCCCCTTTACTTCACATTCGTTTTCCGTTCCTGCCTTCATAACTTTCAATTTCTATTCTCCGAACATATGACTCGGTCATAGAGAGGGCTTGTGATGTTTTGGTCTTTACTAACACTGCCCCAAGGCACGCTTACGAGTTTACCACCTAATAGTCCAGTTGTATCAAACAGGTGGGGCAGTGGAGGAACAGCTTGTTACTAACTCGTACCTTGATATGCACATGACACCACACTTTTGACGGACAAATGTCATATGAATCAGAGCAATTAGAATAGGCAAATAGTAGTAGGCTAAATAAATAATAGTGACAAAGATTAGTAACAGTGATCTGAATTTCATGAAAAATAGTGGTGAAAATACAGTAGGCTAATTGTAAAATAAAAAAAAAAAATCTAATATTCATCACAAAACAATCTGTAAACACAACAGCATTTTGGGGGCCAACTGGCACCACTGTTCATTGCAACTACACTCAAGAAAAGTCTGAATTAGTTTATATTGTCCCTCCACAGGTAGTGGCTTGTTGCCTTAAAGGGACAGTTCACCCCAAAATCAAAAGTACATACAGTGGTGTGAAAAAGTGTTCCTGATTTCTTATTTTTTGCATGTTTGTCACACTTAAATGTTTCAGATCATCGTCTTGGAACTCAGCCATGCAGGCCATTTTTGTTATCGCAAACGCTTGATTGCAGTTGTTGCTGCTAAGGGTGGCCCAACCAGTTATTAGGTTTAGGGGACAATCACTATTTCATACAGGGCCAAGTAGGTTTGGATTTTGTTTTCCCTTAATAATAACAACCTTCATTTAAAAACTGCATTTTGTGTTTACTTGTGTTTTCTTTGACTAATATTTAAATTAGTTTGATCTGAAATATTTAAGTGTGACAAACATGCAAAAAATAAGAAATCAGAAAGAGGGCACACATTTGTCCTCTTACCTGTAGTGCTCTTTATCCATCTCGATTGTTTTAGTGTGTTGCCGAGTTTTGGAGATATTGGCAGTAGAAATGTCTGCCTTTCTTGAATAGAATGGAACTAAATGGCACTATTTTCTTTCTACCCATAATCCAACATGAAACTGCTCCCAACAAGGATGGATAAATAGCACTATGGGTAAGAGGACAAATATGTACAGTGGCTTGCAAAAGTATTCATACCCCTTGAACTTTTCCAAATTTTTTCATGTTACAACCACAAACGTAGATGTATTTTATTGGGATTTCCTGTGATAGACCGACACCAAGTGGCGCATAATTGTGAAGTGGAAGGAAAATTATACATGGTTTTCAAAGTTTTTTCACAAATAAAGCTCTGAAAAGTGTGGCGTGCAAAAGTATTCAGCCCCCTGAGTCAATACTTTGTAGAACCACCTTGCGCTGCAATTACAGCTGCAAGTCTTTTGGGGTATGTCTCTACCAGCGTTGCACATCTAGAGACTGAAATTTTGCCCATTCTTCTTTGCAAAATAACTCAAGCTCAGTCAGATTGGACGGAGAGCATCTGCGAACAGCAATTTTCAAGTCTTGCCACAGATTCTCAGTGGGATTTAGGTGTGGACTTTGACTGGGCCAGTCTAACACATGAATATGCTTTGATCTAAACCATTCCATGTTAGCTCTGGCTGTATGTTTAGGGTCATTGTCCAGCTGGAAGGTGAACCTCCGCCCCAGTCTCAAGTCTTTTGCTGACTCTAACAGGTTTTCTTCCAAGATTGCCCTGTATTTGGCTCCATCCATCTTCCCATCAACTCTGACCAGCTTCCCTGTCCCTGCTGAAGAAAAGCATCCCCACAGCATGATGCTGCCACGCCCATGTTTTACAGTGGGGATGATGTGTTCAGGGCGATGTGCAGTGTTATTTTTCCACCACAAATAGCGTCTTGCTTTTAGGCCAAAAACTTCAATTTTCGTCTCATCTGACCACAGCACCTTCTTCCACATGTTTGCTGTGTCCCCCACATGGCTTTTTTTCCCCCCAACTATGGCTTTCTTCTTGCCACTCGGGCAAAGGTCGGATTTGTGGAGTGCACGCCTAATAGTTGTCCTGTGGACAGATTCTCCCACCTGAGCTGTGGATCTCTGCAGCTCCTCCAGAGTGACCATGGGCCTCTTGGCTGCTTCTCTGATCAATGCTCTCCTGGCCCGGCCTGTAAGTTTAGGTGGACGGCCATTTCTTGGTAGGTTTGCAGTTGTGCCATGCTCTTTACGTTTTCGTACAATGGATTGAACAGTTCTCCGTGAGTTGTTCAAAGCTTGGGATATTTTTTTATAACCTAACCCTGCTTTAAACTTCTCCACAACTTCATCCCTGACCTGTCTGGTGTGTTCCTTGAGCTTCATGGTGCTGTTCGTTCACTAATGTTCTCTAACAAACCTCTGAGGCCTTCACACAACAGCTGTATGTAGACTGAGATTAGATTACACACAAGTGGACTCTATTTACTAATTTGGTGACTTCTGAAGGCAGTTGGTTGCACTGGATTTTATTTAGGGGTATCAGAGTAAAGGGGGCTGAATACTCTTGCACGCCACACTTTTCAGAGTTTTATTTGTAAAAAACTTTGAAAACCATGTATAATTTTCCTTCCACTTCACAATTATGCATCACTTTGTGTTGGTCTATCACATGAAATCCCAATAAAATACATTTGTTTGTGGTTGTAACATGAAAAATGTGGAAAAGTTCAAGGGGTATGAATACTTTTGCAAGCCACTGCATTTTTGATTTTGGGGTGAACTGTCCCTTTAACATTAGGGTGTTTACTGTACTACTACTATATACCTGTTCCTAATCTGGGCAATAATTCTCACATACAGTAGCTCTTCTAATTAACTCCTAACAAACCTGTAAAATGAGTTCAAGCCATTATAACATGCTGCTATGATATTTTGGATACATTACTGTATTTGTAATAAGCGAACATAATAAATGCATTATCTACAGAGCACTGCCATAATCTGGTAAGATGTAATAGTAAACCTCAAATTACATGACAGAGACAGTCTCTTTTAAATACTGGAATAAATGTCAATTTTAATGTGTGTCTTTTTAATTACTTGTGGTTGTGGTCTGCACAGGGTGCAGCTCCACGCCTGAGCTGAAGAAATAGTGCAGGAAATGTAAAGACATGCAACTTCACATTTGGGGCTTAATTTTTTTTTATTACTTTTTATTTTTAAAGCAGTGCCCAGTCAACAGAATAAAAATAAAATGACAACATGCTGGGTTGTGTGTATGACATATTTTTATTGTCAAAACAAATTAATATATTAAGCCAAAACAAGTTTTAAGACATGACAGAATTACACAGAGGAATGCACTGATTTTTTTTTAGAAATGGAAATACAAATAAATAAGAAATACTTCATTTATATTGAAAAAAACTATGTACAAATTATTCACTTTCTGATATATGAAGTGTCCTCAGCCTCCTCTCAGACGGAACGTCAGGTCGATGGTGCTCAGCGCTTCGACGTTGTAGTCCGCAAGTTTACCATTCATCATCTCCCTGCCTTGGTAAATGAGCCTCTGCTGGGTCACCGGGACCCCCTCTCTGCATTGGACCTTGCTCTTGAAGTCGCTCACAGTCTCGTCGGGTTTGATATCATAGGTGCTCACCTGCCCCTTCTCGTTTCTGAGGAGCACCTGGATGGTGGCCGGCTGTGTCACCAGCAGAGACACCTGGGAACCAGGCCGCAAGCCGTAGCCGCTGACAGGCTTCAGGTCGTCGCTGAGAGGTGTCCTCTGGCCGTTGACAAACACCAGCTTCTGCCTCTGTGCGGGGACTCCGAGTTTCTCCTGGATGCGTGTTTTCAGAGAGCCCACTGTGTCCTGTGGGTGCACCGTCAGGGTGTGGGACGTCCCATCCAGCATAACAATGGTAATATCCATGATGAAAGTGGCCTGAAAGATCATTCAATACATTTAGTGTGGAAACACTCTTTTAAAGAAAGCATCGATGGATTTCAGCGTTGATAAAGAGAGCGTCCTACCTTTTGATCACGTTAGCAAACTCCTCCGGAAAACTTGGAGTCTTCAGACGGCGACAGGTGAACACGCGATGCTCAGCAGCAGCTGTCAGAGG
Organism: Siniperca chuatsi; assembly: GCF_020085105.1. Classification (NCBI taxonomy): domain Eukaryota; kingdom Metazoa; phylum Chordata; class Actinopteri; order Centrarchiformes; family Sinipercidae; genus Siniperca; species Siniperca chuatsi. The sequence continues at coordinate 18,438,698 of NC_058046.1, read as the reverse complement.
CTTCAGCTCCCCGCAGCTTATAAACAGGCTGCCTCGCTGGTCGACGCCGCCCCCTTTACTTCACATTCGTTTTCCGTTCCTGCCTTCATAACTTTCAATTTCTATTCTCCGAACATATGACTCGGTCATAGAGAGGGCTTGTGATGTTTTGGTCTTTACTAACACTGCCCCAAGGCACGCTTACGAGTTTACCACCTAATAGTCCAGTTGTATCAAACAGGTGGGGCAGTGGAGGAACAGCTTGTTACTAACTCGTACCTTGATATGCACATGACACCACACTTTTGACGGACAAATGTCATATGAATCAGAGCAATTAGAATAGGCAAATAGTAGTAGGCTAAATAAATAATAGTGACAAAGATTAGTAACAGTGATCTGAATTTCATGAAAAATAGTGGTGAAAATACAGTAGGCTAATTGTAAAATAAAAAAACAAAACATCTAATATTCATCACAAAACAATCTGTAAACACAACAGCATTTTGGGGGCCAACTGGCACCACTGTTCATTGCAACTACACTCAAGAAAAGTCTGAATTAGTTTATATTGTCCCTCCACAGGTAGTGGCTTGTTGCCTTAAAGGGACAGTTCACCCCAAAATCAAAAGTACATACAGTGGTGTGAAAAAGTGTTCCTGATTTCTTATTTTTTGCATGTTTGTCACACTTAAATGTTTCAGATCATCGTCTTGGAACTCAGCCATGCAGGCCATTTTTGTTATCGCAAACGCTTGATTGCAGTTGTTGCTGCTAAGGGTGGCCCAACCAGTTATTAGGTTTAGGGGACAATCACTATTTCATACAGGGCCAAGTAGGTTTGGATTTTGTTTTCCCTTAATAATAACAACCTTCATTTAAAAACTGCATTTTGTGTTTACTTGTGTTTTCTTTGACTAATATTTAAATTAGTTTGATCTGAAATATTTAAGTGTGACAAACATGCAAAAAATAAGAAATCAGAAAGAGGGCACACATTTGTCCTCTTACCTGTAGTGCTCTTTATCCATCTCGATTGTTTTAGTGTGTTGCCGAGTTTTGGAGATATTGGCAGTAGAAATGTCTGCCTTTCTTGAATAGAATGGAACTAAATGGCACTATTTTCTTTCTACCCATAATCCAACATGAAACTGCTCCCAACAAGGATGGATAAATAGCACTATGGGTAAGAGGACAAATATGTACAGTGGCTTGCAAAAGTATTCATACCCCTTGAACTTTTCCAAATTTTTTCATGTTACAACCACAAACGTAGATGTATTTTATTGGGATTTCCTGTGATAGACCGACACCAAGTGGCGCATAATTGTGAAGTGGAAGGAAAATTATACATGGTTTTCAAAGTTTTTTCACAAATAAAGCTCTGAAAAGTGTGGCGTGCAAAAGTATTCAGCCCCCTGAGTCAATACTTTGTAGAACCACCTTGCGCTGCAATTACAGCTGCAAGTCTTTTGGGGTATGTCTCTACCAGCGTTGCACATCTAGAGACTGAAATTTTGCCCATTCTTCTTTGCAAAATAACTCAAGCTCAGTCAGATTGGACGGAGAGCATCTGCGAACAGCAATTTTCAAGTCTTGCCACAGATTCTCAGTGGGATTTAGGTGTGGACTTTGACTGGGCCAGTCTAACACATGAATATGCTTTGATCTAAACCATTCCATGTTAGCTCTGGCTGTATGTTTAGGGTCATTGTCCAGCTGGAAGGTGAACCTCCGCCCCAGTCTCAAGTCTTTTGCTGACTCTAACAGGTTTTCTTCCAAGATTGCCCTGTATTTGGCTCCATCCATCTTCCCATCAACTCTGACCAGCTTCCCTGTCCCTGCTGAAGAAAAGCATCCCCACAGCATGATGCTGCCACGCCCATGTTTTACAGTGGGGATGATGTGTTCAGGCGATGTGCAGTGTTATTTTTCCACCACAAATAGCGTCTTGCTTTTAGGCCAAAAACTTCAATTTTCGTCTCATCTGACCACAGCACCTTCTTCCACATGTTTGCTGTGTCCCCACATGGCTTTTTTTCCCCCAACTATGGCTTTCTTCTTGCCACTCGGGCAAAGGTCGGATTTGTGGAGTGCACGCCTAATAGTTGTCCTGTGGACAGATTCTCCCACCTGAGCTGTGGATCTCTGCAGCTCCTCCAGAGTGACCATGGGCCTCTTGGCTGCTTCTCTGATCAATGCTCTCCTGGCCCGGCCTGTAAGTTTAGGTGGACGGCCATTTCTTGGTAGGTTTGCAGTTGTGCCATGCTCTTTACGTTTTCGTACAATGGATTGAACAGTTCTCCGTGAGTTGTTCAAAGCTTGGGATATTTTTTATAACCTAACCCTGCTTTAAACTTCTCCACAACTTCATCCCTGACCTGTCTGGTGTGTTCCTTGAGCTTCATGGTGCTGTTCGTTCACTAATGTTCTCTAACAAACCTCTGAGGCCTTCACACAACAGCTGTATGTAGACTGAGATTAGATTACACACAAGTGGACTCTATTTACTAATTTGGTGACTTCTGAAGGCAGTTGGTTGCACTGGATTTTATTTAGGGGTATCAGAGTAAAGGGGGCTGAATACTCTTGCACGCCACACTTTTCAGAGTTTTATTTGTAAAAAACTTTGAAAACCATGTATAATTTTCCTTCCACTTCACAATTATGCATCACTTTGTGTTGGTCTATCACATGAAATCCCAATAAAATACATTTGTTTGTGGTTGTAACATGAAAAATGTGGAAAAGTTCAAGGGGTATGAATACTTTTGCAAGCCACTGCATTTTTGATTTTGGGGTGAACTGTCCCTTTAACATTAGGGTGTTTACTGTACTACTACTATATACCTGTTCCTAATCTGGGCAATAATTCTCACATACAGTAGCTCTTCTAATTAACTCCTAACAAACCTGTAAAATGAGTTCAAGCCATTATAACATGCTGCTATGATATTTTGGATACATTACTGTATTTGTAATAAGCGAACATAATAAATGCATTATCTACAGAGCACTGCCATAATCTGGTAAGATGTAATAGAAAACCTCAAATTACATGACAGAGACAGTCTCTTTTAAATACTGGAATAAATGTCAATTTTAATGTGTGTCTTTTTAATTACTTGTGGTTGTGGTCTGCACAGGGTGCAGCTCCACGCCTGAGCTGAAGAAATAGTGCAGGAAATGTAAAGACATGCAACTTCACATTTGGGGCTTAATTTTTTTTTTTATTACTTTTTATTTTTAAAGCAGTGCCCAGTCAACAGAATAAAAATAAAATGACAACATGCTGGGTTGTGTGTATGACATATTTTTATTGTCAAAACAAATTAATATATTAAGCCAAAACAAGTTTTAAGACATGACAGAATTACACAGAGGAATGCACTGATTTTTTTTTAGAAATGGAAATACAAATAAATAAGAAATACTTCATTTATATTGAAAAAAACTATGTACAAATTATTCACTTTCTGATATATGAAGTGTCCTCAGCCTCCTCTCAGACGGAACGTCAGGTCGATGGTGCTCAGCGCTTCGACGTTGTAGTCCGCAAGTTTACCATTCATCATCTCCCTGCCTTGGTAAATGAGCCTCTGCTGGGTCACCGGGACCCCCTCTCTGCATTGGACCTTGCTCTTGAAGTCGCTCACAGTCTCGTCGGGTTTGATATCATAGGTGCTCACCTGCCCCTTCTCGTTTCTGAGGAGCACCTGGATGGTGGCCGGCTGTGTCACCAGCAGAGACACCTGGGAACCAGGCCGCAAGCCGTAGCCGCTGACAGGCTTCAGGTCGTCGCTGAGAGGTGTCCTCTGGCCGTTGACAAACACCAGCTTCTGCCTCTGTGCGGGGACTCCGAGTTTCTCCTGGATGCGTGTTTTCAGAGAGCCCACTGTGTCCTGTGGGTGCACCGTCAGGGTGTGGGACGTCCCATCCAGCATAACAATGGTAATATCCATGATGAAAGTGGCCTGAAAGATCATTCAATACATTTAGTGTGGAAACACTCTTTTAAAGAAAGCATCGATGGATTTCAGCGTTGATAAAGAGAGCGTCCTACCTTTTGATCACGTTAGCAAACTCCTCCGGAAAACTTGGAGTCTTCAGACGGCGACAGGTGAACACGCGATGCTCAGCAGCAGCTGTCAGAGGCTTCAGCTCCCCGCAGCTTATAAACAGGCTGCCTCGCTGGTCGACGCCGCCCCCTTTACTTCACATTCGTTTTCCGTTCCTGCCTTCATAACTTTCAATTTCTATTCTCCGAACATATGACTCGGGTATATGGAGGCTTACAGCTGATCACTATCACGTCAGTGCACACAGGAGTAGAAATAGAAATAATAATAAAATAATTCCGCAGAGACATTTATTTCTAGTAAGAAATAAGAGATGTGCAAATCAAAATATGATACACTATAATACAGCAAATTTAAATTAAGTACAAAAGTGGATATAAATTATAAAGCTAAGTGTAAAGTGGATTTACCAGTTGATAAGTATAGTACAGTATAATACAATGTAATAAAATAAGTAATAAGTAATAATGCAATAAAGAGTACTGTGGGGCAGTGGAGGAACAGCTCTTAGTGTAAATTAATTACAGGTAACTTTAGATTAACAGGGGACTTTTGGATGGCATGAGGTCAAATCAGGACATTGTAGTTCTAACAAGGAAAGGCCAAATCATTTCATCAGAAGAAATGAGGCTAACACGTCACAGGGTATTTTAGCCAAACAAAAACATGTCTTCTAGGGAAACAAAACAGAAAGAGAGATTAAGGTTGTTTAAAGTTAAACAACACTAGACACATGAAGATCATAAATAACACATGAAAACTGTGTACTGCCATTGCGCTGAATGTCCTCATAACACATCACAATTCAATAAAATGATACTGAAACAAGATTTAACCACAGGTGTCAAATGAAACTGAAAAATAAGCAGGTTTTTATTTTACACAACTTCCCAAATGGAAAATTAGTAATAAATAGAGGACAAAGTCATAAACATCAGAACTCTGAGTGTTTCAGCATGGCGGCCCTCTCCTCCCTCTTCGGTAGAGGAATATTTCCTGTGGTAAGAAAATAAATATTAGTTAGGGATCCTCACAATGAAAAAGGTACCCCACCATCTTAAATTGTATTCACTTAACATCTCAATAATGTACAACCAATCATAAAATAAACACAAAAATAAATTTAGTTTTTTTTGTTACCTGGTGGAGCCACGAAGTATTCTTCCACTGTGTTTCTGGAGAGCTGAAGCAGTTCTTCAGCACAGTCCCCCTCCACCACGGCATCGTCCCTCAGGTTTAATGCCCTGAATGTGCATAGATGACACATAAACACATTCATACAATAAGAGTTTAAAATTGAGCTACAGTTGTTGCCCATTTGTTATATAATACCTGTCTGAACCGTACCTGTCCTCTAGAACTGAATCCATCGGTTCAACCCCCGACGTGTCAACAACATGAAGCTGATCTACAAATCGTACAGCTTTCTCCAAACAGGCCACTCCCTGTTTGGTGCGGAAATCAACCAAGGCCAGTCGCTCTAGTTTGTCCACCAGGTCAGCAGGGATTTGGGCAGGCTGTAAAATCAATGGTGTGTTGCTTAGAAATGTATGTGTGGCATGTGTGTCACTTAAAGATGCTATTGATAACATCCAGCCACTAGATGACGCACTCCCCCTCCCCCTCCCATTTCATTCCTGTGGTTTCCAGTTTGTTGCACAACCTGCATATTTCATGGTCGAGTGGAGTGAGACTCATTCATTCATTTTGTAATATATATTTTATCTATAGATTTTGGTTACTTTGTGAGGTGTTGTTTCATGTAACGGTATCTATGGTAATCTTAGGATCTGGCTAGCTAGCTTTAGGTAACCCTTTTCTCCCCATCATTTAATAATTACAGGGGCCCTATAGTGCAACACTTACAGTAAAATTACATTTCGATCATCCTTACACTATAAGACATTAGGTAAATATTTACATTTTAATCCAAATCAAAGAGTACAGTACAGTACATTGTAGGGATGCTATTAAAACCCACAGCGTTCCACATTAGACAGACAGCTAACGTTACAGTAAAAGTTGATGTTAGCTAGCATTAGTGTTAGCGTGGTGTTGACCTTACATTAATCAAAGAGTTTCCTTGTTGAAAACAAATCTCATATTGGATTATAAAAAAACAAACAGCTGAGCGCCACACAGCAACAATGGCTACAGGGAGAAAGGATGACTGTATGATTCTGTCAGTATTTTCAGATTTTTATATTAACGTGAGTAACACAGCTGGCTATGAGGGATAACATTAGACTGCTATATGAGATGACACCCTCAATAAAAGTCCCATTTTCGGTCTAAACACTATAATGAGCAGATTTACAATAGTTCTGAACTTTAATTTACCTTCGACATGACACATTGGTAATATATTGGGATCCCACGTCCCCTCCATTCCTAAAGAAGAGCGACCGTCTTTTCATAAGCGGACCAGTCCGCCACAATCAACTTGCCCTGCATAAACTTGTACTGGCCCCGGGCCATTGGTTATGTCGGACCCTGGCCCACTTCTAAATCCCCTCTGATACGCATCTTCGTTATAACGTTACATTGTTTGAGGGAACAATAACGTTAGGTAACTGGATGCAACCGTCACTAATGCTAACGTGGCTTCTCAGGGGTTAAAGCTGTTGTTTTTCTAATTTTTCTAATCTAACCGGTGACAACACATTAGTTAAGGTTTTGAGGACTGTGACTGTTGTTGTTTATTTTGTTTAAATATGCAGAACTGTAAATTTATGGGTTATTGTTGTTCGGACATATTCTAACGTCAGTGTCCGTTTTTTCCCCACACTAACTGACAAACTATACCACGTGATACCAACGTGGTTATACTATTGGCTCACAAGCCTCGTTAGAAGCAGGAACCAAACGTCAGACATCTCACACAGAGATAAACAAAACATTCATTTTGGACCCGTCAAAATGTTTAAAATGATTAAGTCACAATCATAATTTTTTTTAAAGGAAAAATTATACTTTTATTCTGCACCTTTCTAAAAGCTCTGTGGATGTTTTTTTTTTTTAAATATTCGTCTACATAAAAATGTTATCAATATAACCTTTAAGAATGTTTGTAACTGTAATAAGTATCCATTGAATAAAGTCATTACATCCATTAATAACTTCTAATCACCGAACACTGTCATGACTCGTGGCCCTTCATGTTTTGACCTTTGCTCTTTGGTAATCTCTGTTGTTTTGTATTGTTGACCTTTATTATGTGGTGTTGTCTAGATGTCCTTCGAAACAAAAAACAAAGTCTTTTTAGTAAGAAATTCCCCCTTTGTGTTATTAATCCTCTGTTGCAGTTCAACAAGGAAACACTGTGGAAACACAAAGAGGGAATTTGGTACTAAAAACACTGTAACTTTGGCAGATATTCTTTCTCCCTCCACCCCGGACCCCCACACCTTCCTCCAGACTGAAAATTTGCACTGATTGTCTCTACCTCACTGGCTGCTGACTCCTCCTCACTGCACATACACTTACATGCACCATTTATGCTTTCACATACTAATACAGGGCTTTCAAATTAATATCTTTTGTTACAATCTAACATGAATTTCAAGGCATTGGGTCACCAAGCATTACTTAACACCATGCAAGTATTGTGGTCACACCCAGTCATGAAGATATTACCGGGGGAAGTTGGTCCTCTGATACTGGTTCCCATGTTGCAACCTCTGGTACCTATCAGAAGAGAAACCCAGGTAACAAGACTGACAAGTTAAACCGACTGCAACTCAAATAATAACCATTGTCCTTGAATTTACCTTGGGGTTATGAGGTTGAGAGCTCAACAGACGCGTTACATTTGTGATGTGGCTCCGCGAGCAGCTGTTTCTTCTTCTGCGGAAGTTCTCCATGTTTGTTGCTGAGTAACCATCGTTTGTTAACAGATTAAATGAAGGCCGAATGATTTTCTGTGATACGCCGCGGCATGTCCGTTTAACAGCGAGGCTAAACACTGACATTTTCAGCACAATTAGCGAGCCAGCTGTGTCCGAGTTGTATAAAAATAGTATCACTTTTTCTTAGAGCAGGGCTCTAAACTAGCTTCACATGGATGTAGCTAGCCCAAAGGAGGCAGGACGAGGGGAAGCGAGAGGTTTAACTTCCACTTCCTTCCTTCTTCGCTTATGTCCCAGGCAGACACCTGACTGAAACGTTTTATTTCAAATGCGTCGAGGGCGTCTTGAATGTGGAGGAATATTATTCTATTAAATAGTCAACCTTTCCTTAGTAAAATTTTTTGAAAGACACTGATAGTATTGTGAGACTGGCGTTTTCTGTGTTGAATGCTGCCGTTGGCGCAGGCGTACTTTTGTAATACGTGATAGTGGTTATTGTACAAATTAGTAGGGGGCGAAGTGTAGCGTTACATTCACCGTCCCAAACATATGCTTCATATAGCATATATCTAATTTATAATTGATAATGGTGTTCCAGGACCTCAGAGCGCCCGGATAGCTCAGTCGGTAGAGCATCAGACTTTTAATCTGAGGGTCCAGGGTTCAAGTCCCTGTTCGGGCGATAGATGTTTTGCGTTTAATAGAGGTCCCTCCATACTGTGTTCAAGACGGTGGTGAGACCAGCGATGTTGTACAGCTTAGAGACAGTGGCACTGAAGAAAAGACAAGAGGCAGAGCTGGATGTAGCAGAGCTTAAGATGCTGAGGTTCTCTTTGGGAGTGACCATCAGAGGGACAGCTCATGTTAGACTTTTCGGAGATAAAGTCAGAGAGGCCAGATTGAGGTGGTTTGGACATGTTCAGAGGAGAGACTGTGAATATATTGGTAGAAGGATGCTGAGGCTGGAGCTGCCAGGAGGTCTAGAGGAAGACCAAAGAGGAGATTTGTGGATGTAGTGAGAGAGGACATGAAGTTAATTGGTGTGAGTGAAGAGGATGCAGAGGACAGGGTTAGATGGAGGCACATGATTCGCTGTGGCGACCCCTGAAAGGGAACAGCTGAAAGGAAAAGAAGAAGATGTCCCTCCATACTGTGCTGTGAGAACCTAGCACGTTAATTTGAACGTCCTTGTGATAATATGATAGGGCTACTGCTTTTTCCTGCTAGCCACTATATTAATGGCAGATGGCTGTCAAACAAAAGAAGCACTGAGCTATAGGTGATGAGGAGTGGATGTCCAGCCTGAGTAGGTCAGCTGCCTGAGGGTCTGGCCCTCTGAGGCAGGAAACAGACCGGCACCACGCCTGAAAAAGTGGCATGATCTGTATTTGAAAGTTAATCTGGACAATGTGGACAGTCATTAAACATAAAGCTAAGTCAAATTAAAAGGGGGCACATTCTTTTGATTCACTGTCAAACAATATTACAGAAGGAGAAATGTTCGATGCAGCTGACGGGAAAATGTTTGAGGGACACAGACATTTAACTGTGGGGTCCCTGTGTCATCTGCAGTGACACCACAACCAGGACTCTTATCAGCATCCTCTCCACATCACCCGCAGCAACACCTGGCCAGGTAAAATGCACAAGGCACCACTTAAGGTTACTTTTTGTTGTTGTGGTCAGTTTACAAAGCCACGGTCCGGCGGCTGACTCAAAAGTGAGTATGCTGAGATTATTTACCCTGTGTCTCAAATGTTTGTCTCGGACTTTGCTGGCCGGCCAAGCCTGCTCCCTGTCATGTTCCAGGCGCCGCCTGAGCCAGTCGCTCTCCCTACTCACAGGTGGATGTGGGCTGTTTGTAGCCGTGACATTCTGAGCGGGCTGGGCCGCATCAAAGCCAGCATAATAATGCCCACCTTTGGCAGTTTCCTAAAAATGGACTCCACAAAAAAGGTAAATATTTTTAACTGTAAAATCCTAGATTACATGCAAAAGTAGTCTACAATACAACTATTACTCCTGTACCTCTCCACCTGTACAGGAACGACCCACTGCTGCACCCCCCACAGCCCGGCCCCCAACATCAGTACTCAAAGTACAGCGGGGCAGGCAGCGGTCAAGAGGAAGTGTGCAGCTCTGCTGTCTGTTCCCTAAGCAGGCTCCTCCACCTACCTCTGCCCCTTTGCCTGTTGTACTCAACAGACAGTATTATGGCTACTTATACTGTCCCCGGAAAGGTGGTATGCCATTTGACCAGTGGATGGAGGATATGTGGAGGAAGAGGGCAGATAAGATAGATTCGTGTCTCTGCCATCGTTTGTCTCTTAGTGTGTAGATAGTGTAAATAATTTTAAAAGACCAAAAACTGCTTGTTATATCTCAGTCTGGTTCTATTGGTTCATTGTTGTGATTATTATTAATTTGCATGCCATATAACGGGTGTAGTATATTGACACATGTGTGAGCCTGGCAAAATGTGTTGATTTTTGTTGTTGTGTTTTTTTACAACCCCCCTTATGACTTGTTTTACTAGTAGAGCTGTGTTTCCTAGCTTTATTTATTTTAACATTTTAACATTTTTATTTTATATCATTCCTTTATTAATTTCCTTGTGTGTGTGTTCTGGTTACGAGTGTATGTGAGAAAATTAAGGTACGGTGGAGTTGGTGAAGTGAGGGAGTCTTATACTATATTTCTACAGCAGTAATTTTGAATGATTTCTACCATAAATATCCGTAAAAACAGGAGTCAAGCCAAGCTGAACTTTTTGTAAACCTATGCAGATAACAATAAAATGATCAGATTTTATTTATTTTAAATCAACAGAACAATATTGCAAACTGCATTCAGAGAACACAGTTACATTGTTGCTTTCAATACTTAGGCTATTCCATTCAGTGTGAATTATATTTTATTCAGGGATTTGGTCTGTTTCTAAAGGAAAAAAAAAATCAAAATGTACAATAATAATCAGAAATAATTTATTTCTTTGATACATTCTAGTTGAAAATACACGTTAGAATTACAAGCCACTCTCATATTTCTATCACTTATTAAGTAACATTTGACATATTCTCAACACTTGATGAGAGCTTGGGTAAAGAGAGACCTTTGGATCTAGTAAAGTGTCCTTTACCCTCCCTTCACCCCCTCCTTCCTCGAGGTTAAAAGTCGGAACTAGCTTCACATGGATGTAGCTAACGACATGCCGTAGCTAGCCCAAAGGAGGCAGGACGAGGGGAAGCGAGAGGTTTAACTTCCACTTCCTTCCTTCTTCGCTTATGTCCCAGGCAGACACCTGACTGAAACGTTTTATTTCAAATGCGTCGAGGGCGTCTTGAATGTGGAGGAATATTATTCTATTAAATAGTCAACCTTTCCTTAGTAAAATTTTTTGAAAGACACTGATAGTATTGTGAGACTGGCGTTTTCTGTGTTGAATGCTGCCGTTGGCGCAGGCGTACTTTTGTAATACGTGATAGTGGTTATTGTACAAATTAGTAGGGGGCGAAGTGTAGCGTTACATTCACCGTCCCAAACATATGCTTCATATAGCATATATCTAATTTATAATTGATAATGGTGTTCCAGGACCTCAGAGCGCCCGGATAGCTCAGTCGGTAGAGCATCAGACTTTTAATCTGAGGGTCCAGGGTTCAAGTCCCTGTTCGGGCGATAGATGTTTTGCGTTTAATAGAGGTCCCTCCATACTGTGTTCAAGACGGTGGTGAGACCATTGGTTCTTGCAACCAATCACCGTTGAGCTTTTCCATTTTTACTGAGCTGGCAAAGACATGTTGACCTGGCTGATAGGTTGTTTATACAGCCTATGGTTGATCCCTAGCTCCCCCACCCCTAGCTAGCTAGCTAGCTAGTTAAAACTTATTTATTGTAGAGAAGAAATGACTATAACTCAGGGGTTACATTTAGGTTTTTTTTTAATAGTTTGTAGTACTCTGTATTAGCTAGCTCACTGTTTCTTAACAGGCCATCTCTTCACTGACTTGTAGAGTTTTGCATTGTTTTTACCTGTTTATATTAATATTAGTTATCTATCAATGTATAACAATGTACATGTCACAATGTATGTTGATAACCTTACACATACAGTCAATATTTATTACAGCGTTATGGGTGCCAATAGCTAGATATTTGGCTGTCCTCATAGAAAAATGCATAACCATAATATTACTGTAACACCCTCATGTTGCCATCCCATACATTTATGTGTTTCTTAATGAGATAAAGCTACTTTGCACTATTCTAAACTAGTTTTCAGTGAGCAGCCTTTGTCAAACTAATGTATCTACTGATCTCTTGATGATTATCAACCTTCTGCCTTTATGATATATTTCTGACTCTCACCTCAGTTTGATTAAATTGAGTAAAATGCACATTACAACATGTTTTGGAAAAATAATGATGATTCCATTTTTATTTTTATTATAAGAACATATACCATTTAATATATATATATATATATATATATATATATATATATATATATATATATATATATATATATATATATATATATATATATATATATATATGAGCTCTTAGTATAGAATTGTATTGTTTTACAATACACATTTAGAACTGGCCACAAAATAAAAATATCAGCTTTACAAACAAAGCAGCATCTGAATGAGAAAATGAATGAATGAATAAATAAATAAATAAATACTTTGGCAAATAAATGTTACAATAAATTAAAATAGGTTTTCTGACAGCAGTTAGCATTCACAAAGAAACACCAATATTAAAAGCAATTCATATTACCACGTTCATGAAACAACACTTGAAGACCAACTGAGTGAAGTTTTTGGCAATGAATGACAAGCATGAATGCTATTAACTGAGCCCAACATTAGTATTGATTGAAGGGATTTAAAGCATATATATTGTGTGTCCTCACAAGCCTCAAATCTGCCAAAACATCAAAACAGTTTCCCCATTAAAATCAGGTCATTCGAAATCCATTTTAAAATGTTGCCATACTGTCCCTTTCATTTTCCCATCTCTGTTTAAGTCACTCTCACACTAAAGAATCTGAATAACATGTGGAACCACAAAACTTTTCCTTTGGTCACTGTATCTAAATATTATCTGTCTCATCTGATCTTCCCTATTCGTAATCATATTCAAGCTAAAATTAACATTTGATTCAACAAACAGGCGCCAGACAATACAAGACCAAAATCAAGGTGAGCAAACTGCACAATTTACAAAATATGCAGTGGTTCACAGGATAATGAAAAATAACTTAAAAACACTATCAAATCAGGCTTGTTGCTTTTTATAAATCTCTGCCCAGACATCCATGAGTCACTTAAATATTAGGTTATGATTTTACAAGTGTTAACATAATATAATCCTCAAAAGTTGAGCACATTTTTCTCTCAGTACAGTACAATTCACACAAAACAAGTAAAGACATAATATTTGGCAGACAAGGCAGTTCAAGGACATTAAAAACACTGTTGGATGCTAAATCACGGACATGGTGCTAAAAGCTAAATTATTCTTAATATTAAACATAACTGGAGATACATTTTGGACGACAAGCCAGTGTTTTGAGTCAGTCATCAGTGAATTTGATTTTGGGGTGTATTTAAAGAAAATGAAAAGTCTGCTGACATTCTTTCCTTCATTAAGGGATAGGAATACGGGGATAACTTGCTGATATATTTCAAGTTTAATCTTGAAGACTTTGACTATTAAAATAATTATTATAAACTATTATCACAATGTATTTTTCTCATAAATATAGTCTCTGGTTGAATTCAGCTCTGCATTTTGGTTTGAAATGTGCAACTAAAACCCATCCTTATCTCAAAATATTAAGTGCACTCGGATTAAGATTGACACTTAAAGGATTTCTGACAAAAATATTTAGAAATTAAAGAAATAGTTTTTCAGATACATTTGTTTTCACTTAAACTTACTGACAAATATGAAGCGTAATATTCTCATATACCTGTTGACAACACAAACAACATCATGGATACAGTCAATAAGGCTCATAGCAGCAAACTGATTGTAAAGGCTTTGTGTAGTGTGTGTGAGAGCGTGTGTGCTCATGTATTTAACTCTCGTGCTGCTACAGCCGTTCACACTTTACTTGGAAGGAAAAGAAGACAAACAGCACAATCACTTGTTCTCTATCAGCATCTGCACCTTGCACACCAGATCTCTGGCCAGGGTCAAAATCTGCTTTATGTTGTGGTGCTCAGCCATTTCTGAAAGACAAAGAAACATGTACGTTAAATTTTCAATGGTAATAGTCTTTCAAATTCCCTGCTACAAGTTTGCATTGCAGGCTTTTCCGTTATAAATGTATAACTCAGACGTGACGAAACTCCTTCAGAGCCACAGACAACATTATGCAACTGTTTTGGCAGGCCTAATAGTACTCCCCACGACGAGTAAACTGATCTTTAATGTGTAAAATCAGTGGAGTGCCCCTTTAACAGGGATGAGAGGATATGTATGTGAACGTCAGCTGTAAAGCGGCATGTTTTACCATTGAAGAACTTAATGATGTCAGTGAAGTCCATGTTGTTCTCCAGGATGATGTCCCTGTAGATCTCCACCAGCGCCAGGGCAATGAAGAGGACAAAGTGACTAGAAGAGACATACTTGGCCGCCCAGATGGCTTCCCAGACTGCAAACACGTCATCATACACCAGCTCTGGAAGACAAAGCACATAAAGGAACGGGAGTTGAACCACGTCAGTGTTTGAGGGCTCGGATGGGAGGTGAGTTTGTAGGAAGCGGCGTTAACAGTGGAGAGAGATAAGAGTGGAAGCAGGTGTTTGCTGGGCTGAGAGAGAGGATCTACTGAGATACCCTAGTGAGAAAGTTTATAGAAAACAAGATGGCCTATAGTTGAATCTTCAGTAATTAAATATAAAACCTATCCAGGCAGCGGCAGTTCATGATAATTATTTTATAAGCAACTTCCAGGAATGGTTTCCCAAAATATAACTGACTTCTAAATCCTTTCCAAGCCTTAATAACTTCATGTCTCGTTAGCAAGCTGCCAAGTGGTTTGGCATTTTATCCACAAACAAGGCTTAAAGACGAGTGAATCTCCTACTCCTCTAATTGGCACAAACTCTTTTGCACCACTTTACCTCGCTTGAAGTCTAGGAGAAACCAGCGGTAGCAGAAGTAGAAGTGGGTGTAGTCTCCATTCTGGTGCATTAGCTCAAACAGCTCAGAATCCAGGATCTATACAGAGAGGGAATCAGAGGAGATTCAGGAAAACATATAATGAGACTGGTTGTGGAGGAAAAGTGTGAAAATGTGGACCGTTTGTGGGTAATGAATGGTTTTAGTGCTACTGACTGCTACAGTATGTGTAAAGACTTTACTGGTGCTGTGTCACCTGGATTAGAGAGCGCATGTTGGCAAAGTGAGTGTCCATAGTTCCTCCATGTGGAAAGTTTTGATTCATTCTCTTCATGAGCTCAGTGAAACAGCTGAAGGCCAGGGCCTCTGAAAGGAGGAAACAAGAGAGAGAAAGCCGGAGTGAGAAAGTGAGTGGGCAAACTCTCCTCTGTTGTTCCATCAATAACTGTAAAAATACACCAAATGTAAGAGAAGAGGGAAAATAAGAAGTGTTGTGAAGTGTTGACTCACCATCATCCAGAATGACTAGAAGTGGAGCCAGCAGATCACACATGCCCTGTACGTAACCGATGTCGAGGTGCCTCCAGATATAGCTGAAAATATGCAACCAAGAGAAGTGAACTTGACCGAACTCAGCTGTTTTCATCTGCCAATCTGAGTCACACGCTGCTGTCCAGATTTAGAGGTAATTCCACTTTTTCTTTAATGCTGAAGATACATTTTTCAAAACAATATTTACCACTTATCAAGGCAACTACTTTTGAAGTGCAAAGATCTATAATTATGATTCATTTTTACATAATCAGGCTTCTGTAAGGTGTAAATATAATACTTTTGAAAACCTTGAAAAGGTAGGTAAGCCATTTTCCGTATGTATAAAGATGGGTAAAATAAACACGTTTACACTCTTTATCACAGCCCTGATGCTGTCAGTGTTTACCTGCACATGATGTTGCGCAGTTTCTCCAGATTGGCAGGAGTGAAGTACCAATAGTTTCTGTCACAGCGCTGGACATCCTTTTCAATGCGGTGCAGATTTAATGTGTACAAGTCCAAAAGCTCTTGCTGAAACAAAAAAAACAATGAATAAATAAATAAAACAAATAAATAAAACAAGCTCATTATAGGGTTGATTTGCCTAAGGATGAATTAATTTGAAAAAAAAGTGTGCATACAGAGAAGGTACTCCCAGCTGATTCTTGAGAGGTCACTTCATTCTTGGTGTTCTCAGACCTGGCCAGAGAGTCAAAGTTAGGGTAAAGGCTCTCCATCTCCGGCTCCTCAGACAGGATGGACTCGGTGCCCTCTGGACTGGGCTTTCCCTGCTCCTCCTCCTGCCTGAGCTCCACGTGAGGGGCTGAGTCCTCAGAGAAAGACGATGCTTCACAACGTCCCTTCCTGCTCCAAGGCACCATGGAAACTTTGGCTTTGGGGATCTCCTCCATTTCTATGGCTGAGGGAGACTCATCAGATTCTGTCTGAGCCTCGTCTTTCTGAGAGGTTTCTGAGTAGGCTTCTCTTGCTCTCTGAACCTCGGTGTCCGCTGAGAAAACAAGGTTCTTTTCAACTGCAGGAGCCACGGGATCTACGGATACATTTTCTTTCCTTTCCGCCAATGAAATCTCTTGCGGTTTACTTGTCTTTGATTTGTCCATTTCCTTCGTCTTTTCCACATTTGTTTCTGCAGTTTTCTTGAGCTTTGATGTTCCCTCAATACTCACTTCTACTTCTTTTTTAAGACTTTGCTCAGCGAGTTTGGATTCTGTAGCAGCTGCTGATGTCATCATAGTATCCTCATCGGACACTTCCTTTTCTGTTTCCCCTGACTCTAAAGATTTCATTCCTTTAATGTCTGCCAGTGCATCCAGGTCTTTATCTTCACACTTGGGCCCCTCTGTTTTAATTGCTCCAGACTCAACAGTTTCTTGTGTTTTGGGTTGCAGACTTGTCTCTATTTTGGCCTTCACCAGCCCCTCCTCCATTGGTTGGATCATGTTGTCACCTGTCACCTCAGTCTTGGTATTTTCTGCAGTTTTGGTCACATCGGTTGCTTTCTCCTCGTCCTCCTCTTTGTCTCTCACTTCACCTTTCACCTGGCTGTCCATTTCCTCTGTCAGACCTTCGCTCTCTACCCCTGCAGGTTTGACGAGGCTCTGAGGAACAGCTACAGATCTCGGGGCTGTATCAGGTGCAGCGCTGTCCTCTGTGCTTAGAGAGCCGTCCGACAGGCCGGAGGTGACAGAGAAGTTGCGGGAGGAGGGGTGTCCAGAGTCAGGGGAGCTCGTCCCATCCTGCAGAGCTCCATTGGGCATTTTTGGCACCTGTTTGGCCTCTTCATTCTTGGGCTCCGTCTCGATCTGGTCCACCTCCTCTACGGATTCAAACACCTGAAAGAACAAGCCAAAGGGAAGCAGGCTACTCCAGGGGAAGGGATGGGAGGATGTGAAGAACTAGCAGGAGAGAGAATGCAGGGATGAGGAATACTGGTTCAAAAAGTAGAGATCACATGCACATGCCATTACTTTAGTCATATATTGAGACATAAAATCAGGATCAGGATCAGGATGTTAGCGTTTTAAAAACTACAACAGAAGTGCTGTTTAGTTTGTCTGAAAGACCATTTTTAAAAGACCATCTACACAGGCTACAGAATATTGAGTTTTTGATACCTGTGTGCTGCTGCTGGAATCACTCTGTAGGCGAGCCAGACTCTGCCTGTCTGAGCTCTGGGAGGACTGGGACTGGAAGATATTATTAGTATATTTATATTATTACATTATAAGTATATTTTTTATTGATATACAGTCTTATTGTACACAGGCTCATGTGCTGTGCTCACAATAAAGGGTGATTTAAAAAAAGAAAGGTCAAAATTGAAGTTCCTAGCACGAGTCAAGCCCTAAAAATATTGGATTCTACATTTCCCATAATGCAACCAGTAGCTTTTCTTCAGACCTTCTAAGCCTAGAAAATACCCATGGTCTTTAGATGTGTCTTTTATAATATAGATTATAAAATAGAACGATCCCTCCAGAGCTACATAAGTTATACAACTGTTTTAACAAGCTGAGAAATGCTGCTCACAACTAATACAATTTGCCACATTTATCTTAATATACTTAATATAACTTTATATTAAGTTATAACATATATACATATAACAAATATAACATATTGTTTGAGGACACAACATAACAACATAAACAGCTGATTCTCTTTGAGAGTGTCAGGCTACATGTGTGCACAGTGTCTAACTCTAAATACGTGTGTATTACTACTTCACCTCATTGCTGACGGTGGAGTCATGGTGGATCATCTTCTGACTGGGACTGTCCATGCTCGCTCCAGAGGAGCACTTTGCTAATGCTGCAGCATGCTGCTCCTTCTCCCGCTGGCGGACAATCTCCTCGCAGCCGAGCCACTCGCGCATGGTCTGTTGGTAGCACACTCGGACCTGTTCATCCACCTGGGGTGAGGGGTAAGGGATCAAGGGTTAGTGGTTCAGGTGGACGATGCTTTGGAAGTAAAGCCATAATCGTGGGAACAGCAAACCTCCTTCCTGTCGGCTTCTGACATTCCAAACTGATAATGACCCAGCAGGAAAGGCCACACCTCTTTACGCAGCGAAGCATCCACACCGCCGAAGTACACCAGACGAAGCAGCTCCTTCTCCTCGTATGCCTGAAAACAGACATACCTTCAGTCAACTCAGTAATTGCTTTTTGGTCAATCTTTGGATTTTCCCCTTCATTTAAAATGACAATTATCTCTCACTGTGTGTTTTCAGTAGTGCTTCATAACAGCAGCATTAACAACACGGCAGCCTGTAGACAAAGACATCATAGTAGCTTTCATTCTGTCAATGCAGGTAATGATTAATGCATCCAAGAGGGTGGCAGATGGGGAGGACTACAGGCACTGGTGCATCTCCTGTCACTGTACAGTATGTATGTGCTCATAATTTTGAATTTACTTCACAGGAAGATAAATAAAAATCACCTTCATCTATAAGTTAAGCACAGATCAAAAACATCTGTCCACAGCTGTTACTCAACCAGTAATCTATTGCTTCATTAAACACAACACAACACAAGTGTTAATTTGTGTCTCTCCATATATATTCCATTTTAATAAAGGTTTCTATGGGTTTTATAAGGTAACTCAAAAAGTAAATAAATTAATAGAGTAATTTGTTTAAACAAAGTAAAAAAAGTAATTCTTTTAAATTCAACCACTTATATTTTAGGCCCTAGGTCTCAAACTCTATCCGCTAATCATGGGATGCAGTTCTAAGTTCAGGAAAAAGCTAGTAAGTAGACCTTTTATTTTGGTCAAACTGCTGTTTCCACAGTCAAGAATGAACTGTTTTCTCAGTAATTGCGGCTACCCCAATAATAATAATCAAGTATTATATTGATACTATTCACAAAAAACAAACCAGTTTCAAGAAAAACTATTTGCATCTAAAATTTTTTTTTTAAATGTTCAGGTCTCAACTCTCCATGGCTCCAGGTAAATGTAACAAATGTCCAAATAAACTGTCGATGTGGACTTTGAGACTGACTGGTCCATTAGTCATGCTTCATGGAGTCTCATGTTGTGAGACTAATGGTGTGAGCCACATGATTAGCAGAAGATGAATATGGATGAGACAGAAGAGTGACAGACTGAAAGAGAGAGCCTGGGAGTGGACATGCATGCGTGTGTGTATGCAGCATATCAAGTTTATGTTGCAGTGCCATGACACAAGCGGTGCTTACTGTGCAGTCCTGGAGGAATGTCTGCCACACGTCTGTGGTGAGCCCTTTGTAGGCATCTTGCGGCACGTCGGGCGCCACAATGGTGTGATTGACGAGAGCAGAGAGGTGTGTACGCACAGTGGACAGGTGACGGCAGTATGCCAACCCTGGTTGACAATACAGTTAATTACTTAATGCCTCTGCAGACGTTAGTGATAATTAAAATTAGGAAATTATGTACTATTTCCTGACATTTTCATAGTGAATGTGACTAGATACTAATATTTAAGGCTTTTCAGTGTACACAATAAGCAATCACATACAGCCATAAAACGCCCGAGAGATGATCTGATTCTTCATGTTGTCGCACAG
Source organism: Siniperca chuatsi (assembly GCF_020085105.1). Classification (NCBI taxonomy): domain Eukaryota; kingdom Metazoa; phylum Chordata; class Actinopteri; order Centrarchiformes; family Sinipercidae; genus Siniperca; species Siniperca chuatsi. The sequence goes on along the minus strand of NC_058046.1, from coordinate 18,418,541 downwards.
CAGCTTCAGAGGAGCCCTGCAGGAAGATACAGCACAGAGCATTTCACTTATGTGGAGGAAACACTTAGACATTATATAACTATTCTGTTCTCTATAAGACTATCATTAAACTAATCATTTAGTACATGAGAAGTTATTCGTATTGTCCTGAGTGTATGAGATACTGTATCTAATGTAGTGATTATTACAGTGTTGGCGCTAACCTTTTATCATTTAAATGATAACCTATATGGAATAAATTAGCCAACGGCTTGCCTTTTTTCATAGCCTTCAACCATTTTATCTGCCTTGCTTATCACCTCATTTTCCCAACACTTTCTCATGCCAATGTCACATAATTGTCTGGGTAATTGTTATGTTCTTGTATTTTTGTTCCTTTCCCAGTTTCGTCTGTACTGTTGAGGATTTCTGGTTGACACTAAGGGATGTCAGGTGAGTTTGTGTGTCTGTTTGTGCAGCCTTCAGCAGTCTCCCTGTCATGATCTAACACAACTCAGTCTAGCTTAAAGTGTGTTTATCTCTCACCTCTCATGGTTACAGCCCTTGGGTGTCGCCCCATCAGAGAAGCTCCCCTGAGAACAAGAGGAACACGAGGACTTCCTGAGAGTGGGATGCCACATTGTAGCTCCCTGATCCATCAAGTCTGGAGTCACTGCAACATGCACACACACATCATCAGTGTCACTTAAGAGGCATTATGCTGCTCAGGCTTTCCAGAACAATTACATTTGCACTTTGATGATTTAAACACAGCTGGAAACCTTTCGCATAAGCAGAATTATGCTGATCAATTGTGATCTGCTGAAAGCACTTCAGAGCTCAATATGTTTATATTTGATTCCTGTTAGAGCAAAGATAAAGCATATTAACAACAAACATTTATGCAATCTGGAAATGATGTACAATTTGAAAGCATGAAGCCACCGTATTTAATTAAATTATTATAGAGAGAAAGATGAATTGAGCAAGAGCCTTTCTCAGTTCAGGAGCCATATTTGATAAATCAGTTGTCCACCCATCAGCTGTTAAAAGGTTACTGCGCTGGAATGCAGTGAAAAAAGGTGTGACAAGGTGGCGGGGAGTGGGAGGGGCTTTAATAATGGGACACATCAATAAACTTTGCTAGAGGCTCGGGACAGGCCAGGAGGATATTAGATGCTGGGAATTAAAGCAAGGCAAGCTGACAGACGGACAGACGAGCCGAGGTGTGACAGTGTTACAGCTTCTTCCTGTGAGTGAGGGGGATTCCTCAGGACAGCTGCGGGACCTCTTGGGTACAACCAGAGTCCCTGTTTTGGAGGGGGACTGTCCACTCAGTTGAAGGGAGAGGGAGGAGGTCAGATGGGGAGGATGGGTTACAGTCACTGTAACAAACAACAAGTAACATTCTCACAAAAGTGCAACAATCTCGAGAGGCCTGAGGGCGCTACTCATATTAATTTGCTTCTCTGGAGGGCATCTCACCAAACTCTGACTGGCTGTTTGGAAAGAGGATGCGGAAGACATAGTCTGTGGCCTCGTCCTCCTCCTTATCTGAGACCAAGTCTGAGAATCCAGATCCCTGAGGAACCCTGTTCCGCAGCTTAGGAAACACCTTTCCCTGCGATTAGAACATAAGTGTTTTTAAACTAATACCAACAACAAAAAAATCTCAGCCATTAGATCCCTGCTAAACCATTCATGTGAATTAAAGATAATGAGTGTCTGTGTGCTTAAGCCTATTAATAGTGGCTGTGTGTTTTTCATTATTCAGTTTAGCTGCAAATACAATGCTACTCACAGTCCAACAAAAACATCCATTCATTAGACACTTCCTGTGTGGTGGTGCAGAGAAAACATTAAGCCACACATTCATTAGTATTACTCCAACCAATATTACAACCAGGCAGTTAATCTAGTTCCAAATCCAAATGGCTATGTTATTGATTTATTGATTAGATAAAGCTGATTTAGCATTTTGGTGCTCTTTGTCTAGAAGAATGGCTATGTGTAATTTGTGTTCTGGATCTGAAGCCAGGGAGCAACCCCAAAGAAAGACCTCCTGTGCTGACCTTTCCCCTCTGGGACCAGAGTGGAGGGTCCAGCTGGCCATGGGGAAGCAGGCCATTCTCCAGGCAGGAGAGGAACTGGAGCAAGTGGCCTCCTCTGGGGAAGCGAAGTGGAGGTCTTTGGATCCCATCCTGACTGACTAGCACCACCGTCCCCCCACTGTCAACTACAGGGGACATAGGGGCATGATTTCTTTGTTAAATAATTCATTTTGACATTTTATTTGACAGTTGTGTTTAATTGCAGACATTGATGAACGCAAACACTGAGGTAAAAGTGTGGTTTAACAGTAAAGAAGGTTTGTGTGGACCCACCTTGTTGATGACAGTGCAAGTACACTATCTCCTCTAAAGGGATCGTCATGGCATAGTCCCAGTATACACTGAAAAGCATTAAATCAAATACATAGTATGTAAAATAACAACCCAGACTAGTCTTAGCACACCGGGTGGCTCACCAGCTAACAGTGAAAAACAAATCCATAGGTAATGTTTACATATTATCTGACAAAATGTCAAGGTAGTAGTCAGGAGTGTGCACACAGAAGAGCAGGAGCAGAGTTGGCTAATGCAATAATCAATTATTTTGGTGAGGGAAACCATGCACAGGAACATAACACTGTTTGCTAGTTTGAGAGATGTCTGACAGTGTCTCAGTCAATACATCATCAGCTGGCTGCTGGTGTGCTGAAAATAAGCCTCATCAGCTTCATCCTGAGACCCTGAGCCACACACAAACACACTGCATTATTCAAATTCAACAGCCGAGTACTACACAAACAGCAGAGAGAACAAGTAAAGAAATAATGCAGAGTGTCTACATGTCTTTAAGGAAGCACATTACACATTCTTAATAGGAGAAGGATTACTAATATTATCAAATACAGCCTTTGTAGACAAATATAATCACTGTAATAGCAATTTTGCACCTGCGTTCATAGTCCAGGTCTCCAACAGACCCGTTCATGAGCTGATTGGGTGTCCACTTCAGGGTCATGATGTCAGCATTCTGGTGCAGAGAGAGGTAACCCGGGATAGCCTCCATGTCATCCCTCTGAAACAACCATCAGGATGGGTGTTTTCATTTGATGCAATAACGAAGGATATGTCTGTATGTATAAGCCTGAAGAAGACTATTGTTGGTGGAAGAGGCAGTCTTGTCAGTGCATTTATATAAATGATAACACACATAAACAAAGAAATAACTTGTTGTGTGAAAAAGAGAAGAAGAAAGAAAAAGAAGATTTTCAGGATATATGCATTCACCACACATCCTTGTACTGCTATTTTATAGCTGGCAGGTGAAGTTTGGGTTATTTAAGGCTGAAAGTATCTCTTACAGGCTTTTGGACATACATTACAGTTACTGAAGCGTACTTGTGAATTTTCTAGATCAGAAAATATTCTGTCTGGACCAATTGTTGCTGGTAGGATTTTGGTCTTATTAACCAGAGGGCATATTAGGCTGTTATACAGTGTCACAATATGCAGACTACCATTTTGTTCAGGGCTTTAGTTTGCCATGAAATCTTCCTCTAATAATTCCTCTTATTTAGCTGTGACATTACTGTAAAATGTTGTCAGTGTGTTAATTAAATGTTTCTGCTGCAGACTTTGAATAGTGCAGAACAATCTTTTTTATCTTCTTTTTAAACTTTAAATGTCTAAAATTGAGATAGTATTTCATAGCTATATATCTATGAGTGATGAAGAGGAATCAGACAGTTACCGGTTGTACAAGCACATTGTTTTTTCCAAACAGTAGGGTCACCCTGCTGTTTTGATGCAGGGACTCCACATAGTCACGAGCTGATGGTGAGGGGGAGGGGCGTTCATCCATGCTGCTGCTGGAGTGCCGCTTCTGGAACTGCACAAAACAGACACAAAGAATATCAAATCAAATAACAAACATCGTAACCCAGCGCTAAAGTGATGTCTATCTATGCAGAATGAATTACAGCTGGCCAGTCACAGTATAGCCATTTGCCATGAATAAAAATGAAAAATAGAACATTCATTCATGTGCACCAATGCATCCTCCCTTGTTCGTGATGCCAAAGACCAGCCTACTTTTGCTTGGAATATACACATACAAATACACAGCACCACGCAACAGTAAAGAGTATTGTGGTGTTGTAATAGGCTGAATTGACCTGGTTCACTGATAACTTGAAGACTGAATAAGTGTGAAGGTCTCAGATACACTCTATTCTTTCTCTTGGGATGTGCTGTGCTTCACTTCATGCAGTAATTTTAGCAGTTCCTCTTTAATCAGACAGACAGCATGTCAAAGGGGAATGTAACTGATCAGATACACTATTAAAACACTGACTGCCTGCTAACATACCAGAATAAATACATACGATAGACATATGTGATAAAATAAACGGAGCCTGGCACTAATTCTGCATGATAATCTACTTTATTACCAGTTTTAATACTTACACACAGTGCAGGCCTCTTAGTGGGGGAATCCTGTCTGCAGTGGCCACCATGGATGCGATGTCTTTGCACCAACTCGTCAGCAGACGGGTCTGTCCAGAAGTGGTCGGCTGTCTTCATCTTTGTGTACTCCAAAGCACAAGGTCCAACTGTCACAATGAAGGTGAACAGTTACATAGTGCAGACACTTGCTATATGATTCTGTTAACCAATGATCCGCATCGGATTATCTTAAACAACAATATTATCTTAATACACCAAATATGTTTTTTCTGCTTTCCTGTCTTGTTAATCAACTCGCGACCCCTCAGATTTATGTTGTGACTCTCTTGGTTGGGAACCACAGCTTTAGGGTACAAAATTATACCAAGACAGCCTTATCTAAAAGGTACAGATACTAGCACAGTGCCTGTTGAGACCCAAATCCAGTCCCCAGCAGCAGTGCTTCTGGCTCAGCCCGATTGAAAAAAGTCAGTGTTCATTGGTGAGAAGCCAGTGAGGGATCATGTCCCTGTTGCTGCAGAACAAGGTTCTACTGGTTAGCTTGTCAGCTCTATTTGCTTCAATCTACAACCTCCTCTGGTCAAGAGTTGAAGGTAGCAGCAACACAGACTGCACCACAGGGGGAACTTGCTATTTGTACAAATTGGGAGAAAATTTGAAAAAACAAAAGGTACCATAATGTCCTTGTATAGGGTATTAATTTCGGCCACGAGAGGCTAAGGTGTACCACTTCCCCATGTTCTAAATAGGACTAAAAGCATTCATGTTTTCTTTCAGGTGAGTTTTAACTTCTCCATGCACTCTAAACACAAGGTACATATATTGTGTGTTAGCAAGTTATGTAACATTACTGTCATGTTTTTCTTTTGGCTAGAAATGTATTTTAATTGGTGCTAATCTAAAGTGGTGCACTTCAGCCTCTTGTGGTCGAAATGAGTATAACAAAAACAAACACTTGTTTTCATAGATAAAAAAAGTAACTTAGAAAAATGACATTGGCACAGCTTTGTTTTTCACCTGGCAAAACTTTTTTTTTCAGATCAGACTCACTTGTCTCTCAGGGCTTCCGTACAAACTAGATGATTACATTAAAAGACACAAATGCTTACAAAGTCACATATAATTACCTAACAAAGAGGCAAGGATAGGTCCGTCCACAAGGTCCATTAGAACAGCCTCTCTCTCATAGTACTTACTGGAAAAACGTGAAAAGGGGAAGTTTGAGGTGACATAGAGTTACAGTAACAAACAGTTGAACAGACATTGGCCCATCTCAGCTTACCAGCTGTTCTCCACTAGGTAGAGGACAATCTTATCCAGCACCTTCTCAAATAGAGCCGTCCGGATCCACAGGTTCTTGACTCCCTGTGGGGTGAGGCTGGGCAGTCGGGGCATCTTGCGAAGGCTGTCTTGACTTTGCAAGCTTTGACTTCGTCTGCAGATGGAGAGAGTCACAAGTTTTAATTTTAACAAAACACGTTTTAAAAATTCCATTAAGTAAAACTGCATCTGCATGAAGCTAATGGCATCAGTGATTCATGATTCATAAAAGCTTATACACATGAATTATTTAGAAGCTTTTCATAATAAAAAATAGCCCTTCAAGTAAGCAGACAGCCGTTTGTTTTCAGTGCTTTCGCTTGCACAAGGCTTTGATGTACGCTTTGAAGTCTGCTATGATGTGTGAGAACGAGTCGTGACGTGTGCGTCTCTCACTTTGTCTCGATGACCTGCTCGAGCTCCTGGGCCTTCCTACACAGCTCCTCAGCTGGAGCGAAGCTCTTCCCCACCTTCATGAAGAGTGCTGCTATCTTGTTGCTACGCAGAAAGCCTGCTGCTCGCCGTTTCAGCCCATGCAGAACACATGCCTCCACAGCAGCTGTGTGGATACAAACACATGGTTGGAAAAAAGAAAATATACTCTCTACTAAAGTGCCAGAACAGAATAACAATACCCATCAAAATGAGAACCCATCAAAATAACAAATAATAATGAATTGCCTAAGCATAAAGAAAAAACAACAGCCGCATTTTGTTGCAAAAAAAGCCTTCTGTGGCACAAAATACAAGTTTAATTTTTTTGTATTATGTGAGCAAAAAACACAAAAAGTGTCATAAAATGTTGTTGAGATATTTTGCTCAGGATTTTGCTGCTAACAGGAAAACAAAAAAAAGTTTCATCACTACTGTATTTATGTGTTTAATATTGTTTTATGAAGTGTATATATGTGTACATGCATATCATTTCACACTGTACATTTCAATATGAAATGAAGCGTGTGGCAACTGGTGCCATATACACTTCTTTACATATTTTGAAAATGTGTCTTGTATCACTCGACTGTGCAAAAAAACAGACAGCCCTCGACTCTCTCAGGCCTACGTGGCAGCGCCTGGAGCTGTGTTGACATTTGGTTTCTCTTTCAGGATTAATCCTGTGGCTCTGTTCACATGGGGTCAGGGGGAAGGTTGGGGTTACCATGGCAACCCCTGTTGATGGAACGATCGAGCTCTGGGAGAGACGAACAGAGGGAGGGGCAGCAACAACTTATCAGCATCGCAATCTCTGATTTCATTATCCCCACTCCTTCAAACACAGCTTCTCTCCTGCCTCCATCCTGTCACTCTGTAAATCTGTCACTTTCTCTGTTACTGCTGTTACTACACACTACAAACAACAAACCTAAACCTAGGCAATAAAAATGTCATCAACTTCCTGTTTTTTCATATTATATTAAAATATGTCCCCATCGTCAGCTCTTCTCCCTCTCTTCCTGCATTTTGCTCTTTATCTCTCTGTGCTGCTTTTTTCCCCTCCACATCATTATAAGGGCAGGAAGCTAAATGTCAGAACAAAGCATATCATTAAAAGGTCTCCAAATATTGTTCATCCTCCTTACTCTCTCATCATTTCTGCTAACTAGTAGATGGCAAAAGTGCAAAGAAAGTAACTCCCAAACCTTTACACTTTTTGAGAGCTACTGTCTATCCACTAAGCTACAGAGAAAATCCCCAGTGTGCCACTGTCTCTGCAGCGACAAACTTTTCTGAAATGAACAACGGCATCAGTGGCAGTGTTACAAACAACACTTTGTTTATCCCACACTTCGGAAATTTGTTTATCACTGTAGAGCACATATAAATAAAACCATAAAGGGTTCAGTATGAGACACAAGGCAGAGAGATCGACATGTGTCTTTTTCACATTCAAGAATGTCAACTTATTTAGTAAAATTAAATAACTTAAATGTGCTATGAAGAAAATGAGCACCATGTCAGTAGGATCAGTCCTTTGTGCAGTCCCTCCTGCTAAAAACAGTTAACACAGTAAATTGCACTAATCATCCTGTATCTGTGGCAACTGAGTGCATTAAAAGGCTCTTGGACAGGGACACACAGCTGACCAACACTTCACTCAGAGCAGCCAAAGGCACCAACACAAGGTCATAATATGGACAGTGCTGAAATGATTAATCAATAAGTCAGTACTTGGATCCACAGAACATAATCTTATGATGTTTTTGATCAACTTATCATTTTGGAGCTTAGTTTAATTTCATTGTGTACTGAATGGCTTTGGGGAGTTTTGACTGTAGTTCTGACAAAAGAAGGCATTTTTGGACATCACTTTAGGCTCTAGTGCCTGTGGAGTTCATTATTGTTATTTGACATTTCATATACAGAATGTCAGTTTATTGCTAAAATTATAGCTCGATTAATCAACAATAAAAACAGCCATAGCTGCAGACCAAAATATGTATGATGCCTCACCACCAGCTTAATTCACATTCACATACAATAATCTTACTTTCTATTATTTAATATTTTTGTAGATAGATTTTATTATATTCAAATAGAGCAAAATGTTGATTTTCATCATGTCGTACAAGACAACATGTTATTTCCACTCTTTGGTTGAAGGAACAGTGTTGTACTTTGTGACAAGCAGAATGAAAGTCTTTGATTATTCTGGAAATGTCAAAAACAGCTGTACATACTGTAGAAAATCTAAAAGCTACTGCATGTTGGACGTATAGATCGCGTGAGCGTTGGCACCTTGTTGTGATCACACTCATAGTATGTGTTCATATAATAGGAATATACAAAAAATTATTTAACTGGTATTAAATTGGAGATAAATTGGTTTTAATAGATATTATGAACACGTAACAAGATTATCTTGCCTGTCTTACTACCATTAGTCTAAATTACAACTATAGTCAGGTTAATTTCAACTGATTTGGCTGCCGATCTAACTTTAGTCATGTTTTTGCTTTCTTTGTCTACAAAGTTGATAAAATCTTCATCACATTTAAATATTAGCATCTTTGGAAAACCATAGTTTAAAGTTTTTGGCACAGTGGTTAATTGATTCTTCAAGCCATTTAGCTGCGACAGAAAAAGACACATACTTTCCTGACCATCATCAAAACTGCAAAATTGATACACAAGTTTGCAATTTTACATCAATACTTCTAGCGCCACCATCAGGCAAAAGTGGAGGTGACTTTTTGATAAGGTTGCTGTGACTTCAGGGTGCATTTGTAAAGGCGGAATCAAACGAAGTGATTCACATCTGTTCACTGCTATCGAATTAGTCAGAGTGACTGCGCCATTTATAAGAATAGTTTTGACCAGTCATGATTGATATACTGTAAGAAGCGAGGACTTTAACACACAGTATTGGAGGGAGAAAAAATTAAAGTGTGATTTGTAAATGAAAAGTAAACTATGGATTAACAATAAAAAAAGGAAATAAACAGAGCTTCTAATCTAGCAATAAAACTGTGGTTGTTTTTAGCTTTGTTGTGTTACATTTGATCGCGTCCTAACTCAGTCAACAGTGGTATTTTGACACACATTCCCTCCGCAGCATCTACATTTCAGACTCTGCCTGGACAGCTCATCAAAGTAGCCATGATGATGGAAGCTGATTGCTCCCTGGTGAGCTGGCCGAGCTCCGCTCCCATCCTCTGCTCACTCTCATCTCTAAAGAGACCACAGCTGAAAGAGGACGTGCGGTAATAGGAGCCACTATAAGGATCACAGGAGGAGTCAGGAGGAGGAGGAATCTGGCTGACAACAAAACAGGGGGGTGAGAGGGTCATCCTGAGCTGCTACGTGTCCACTGGGACGTATGATAGTAATAGAACAAAGACTGACCAGACTGACCAGCAGCTATTAAAACAGGCTATGAGATGATCCAATGGATAAGGTCCACACCGCAGGTCAAGAAAACTGATGACATGCGGACATGAAAGCACTAATGAAAACACATAAAGCACATACAATGCCCACAACAGTGACATGTATATAAAAAAAGCCTTTTCATTACATTGTAATAAAAATCTATGTTCTGTGACAAATTAGTTTCATAACCCTCCAAGAGAAAAATAAAACTATAAAAAAAGAGATTTGGACTAAGCTGATTACTGGGTGGGAAGGATGTCCAACATAATTTGCTTATGCTGGTTTACAAGTTTTCAAGCTGTGCTGCAAATTCCTTTCACACTATGAAATCCAAGTTAGCTATACTTGGACATCATGAGGTAGTGATCGTACCACTAAGGACCCAAGAAGCACACAAAATTGATTGTGTATTCTACATAACCTTGATTGCAGCAAGAAATTTGACACTCACTTTGAACTTCTTCTGCCTCTTCACAATATTTAGTTTCACCTTCTCATTTTTTTGTTTGTTTTTGTTTTACTTTATTGAGCTCATATGTGTGTGAAATGATGATATTAAGTTACGGGTCACTGTGACTGTAGTGTATATTTGTATGTGTGTGTGTGGTAACTATCTTGAAACGTAGTTCTGACCACAGCTGTGTCTCATACTAACGCAGATTTTAACTTTCCTTTCTCACTATTTGTTACTTAATATAGTGGTGTTGCCCATCGGCACACAGCCACCACATGTGTGCAGTTACGTTTTCACACCAATATAGAGCAGACGTAGCAATGTTGGGACCCAACAGTTTCTCCATATTTTCGTTGGCGCATCTCCTCACACATATTTACCCTGCGATGCAATGAAGATCACATGATATTTATTCACACTCTTTTTCTACATGGTAGTCAGAGTCTGTCAAGGGAAGGTTTCGTCACTTTTCACTTGTTTATACTATAAATACATTTTCCTACATTTCAATGGCTTTCCGAGAGTCTCATCATGTGAGTAAAGAACAGTCTTTGTCTGCACACATGGCTTCCAAATAGTAAAAATATCACATTTTCTGCAAGCTGAGAGTCATTTTATTCCCACTGAAATCTCCAAATATATCTTGTTACTGATTACAGCTCTGGACTGAGCCAGACATTTGACGAGTGTGAGCGCCTGCATGTGGGCAGTGTGTTTCTCACTCTATTAGTGCCATGTGGAGGCAAAAACAATAACATTTGGTGAAATATTGAACTTTAAATGTCCTTTACTTCTATTTAACACTAATTATACACTTACAAAAGTTATGTCGATGACGTGGCCCTTCACGTGGCAGTTAACTTCCCTTCCTATTAAAGTTTTATAAAGCAAATATATTCTTGTTGTTGGACAAATATCCTTATTATAGGAAAAATAATATAATATTATATATATATAAAATTATAAGGACCACCAATTTTCTTCTCTGATGAAGTAAGATTGGTGTTGCCTCGTAACGTAGATAACTGCATGTAAATAACTGTCGGCTGGCTTTGTAATGGACAAATGGTTGTTTGAATATACTTTGATTGTTGGTAATTGTGAATAATTCTTGTTCTATGAGAGATAGTTATAACCAGTTAAGTAAAACCTCTAACTTTATATTGGACGCTAAGAATATCTAAGGACACTAAGTGAATTTGTGAGTAACCTTCTATTTTTAAGATGGCTGCATAGTGGAATTGTAAGAAAGACAAGTGTGTCAAAACTAACTAATGTGTGCTAACCAAGTAACTTAAAGAACTTAAATGTGCCATTACAGTTTTGTTATGCTAAATTGCATTTGTATGTATTACTTTGTTTCATCATGTATTTAATTTTGTCCTGTGACCAATAAATGACTAGTTGGATATAGGTAGGTGTGTTTTGTGTAAAGTCATTTCGGACCAAGGCTAAATAGATAGAAATTAATGAAAGAGATCAACAGAAAGTAAAGTAATTCATGTAAAGTTAAAGAAAGTAATTCATGTCAAGAAAATCATCAGGTTAAAATGAATCAGAAAATATTTCACCTCAGATAAAACCTACAAATAGTGGCATATTTTATGGTAACAGTTCCAAGACTACAACATAAAGGTGACACAAGTAACTAAAGATAAAGCTTGCAAAATGTCACAGTAACTTAAATAAAATAAAACAGACATCAGGAATGATTGCAATAAAAAAAACAACCCACTCAGGCTCTTTTCAGTGTTGCAGAATTGTTCAACTGTGTGATTAATTTGTATGTTTGGTTACTCACCACAAAAGGACACAATATGGCTGCTGTCTTCGTGAACAAATTTCCTGGTAACGGCTTCCTCCATAATCTGCTTCACCTGTCAATGACATAGCAGATGCTGGATGACTCATTCATTAACATGCCACAACTGGAACACGTCTATGAGGAGCTTGTTGGTGTGAGTTTGACTGATATATAAAAATATATCAGAGAATAATTATGAGAATTTATAGAACTAATGCAAGAGGGTAAAATGATGGGAGGAGAGTGTAGGGCTCAGGGGTGAACTGGGGTTGAACAGTTAAGAGGAAGAAAAACACTGTGGGAACGGTGCATGTTAAGTTGGTGGATGAGTCACCAGCTCTCATCCCAAGGACCTCTACTGGGAAATGGAAGCGGTACATTTGGGAGTGGGGGGAGAATAAAAGGAGGGGAGGGGCGTTCATCCAGCACAGACCCCCTTTTCTGAACACTTTCTAATTCTCAGTGCGAACAATTGATTCTGTTGCGTCAAAGGCTAATGACATCCTATTCATGCAAACCCAACTTCTTTTCAGAAAGATGCAGAAGGTCAACTGCACATGCTCACAAGGTAACGCTCATTAGTTCGATTTTGTTGTCACGACGATATGCCCTTCTCCCCGCTGACCTGACAACAGCTAGAGACCAATAGTTGAGACGACTGATAAATCAATCCCTCCGGTGGCTATGGAGACGTCACCCTGTGTGTGCACCGCTCTGCAATCTGCATGGGGAATATCAGCCTCCGGACACAGCCACACTGATAGCTGGTAATTTCCTGTTGAAATGAGTCTGTCCACAAAGACCACATTACACTGCCAAATTCACCTTCTACACGAACAGACATACACTCGCTGACACACACACACACACACACGCACGCACACACACACACACACACACAGACACAGCTATTCGCTCCTGTGGTTGAGGTTTCCTCTGCTCTATAACCTTTTTTTTCAATCTACACATTGATTCAATCCATTGGTGGCGTAAGCAAATCTTTTCTCTGAGAGGCAGTTCAGTGGTCGTGAAGCAGCCAGCTGTCTTACAATATTAGTTTTCATGGTTTGATATTTACTGCTTGATCATAAAATTTCCCGGGAGATAAAGTTCTATCCTCAGGTTAGATTTTCCACTACGGCACAATTTCGTGGACCAATAATTTTAATCTAGTGTAATTGCTGTACACAGACGGATTATAATACCTGTAACTTTCAGTGGTGGAAGATGTATTATGATCTTTTATGTAAGTAAAGTAGTAATAATTAAATGTAAAAAATCTCCACTTTCATTGTCTCCATTGTCATTCATTAAGCATTCATAATTTTACTTAAGCAGAAGAAAGCATTAGCAGTAAAATGTACTAAAATGTAAAAGTCATTAGTTAGATAAATGGCCCCTGTCAGACTATTATGTTACAATTAGAGGATTATTACTGATGAATTGCTATGCTGCATTTCAATGTTGTAGTTGGAGGTAATTTAACCTTTTTTTTTTTACTGTATATACTGTCGGCTAATTTAATTGCAAGACATTGCATCATCTTTCACAAGCTAATCACGTGTTTTGTATGTAAAATCTTGATCTCAAAGTAATTAGTAGCAATAGCTGTCAAAAGTAAAAAGTACAAAGTTTCTCTTAGAAATGTAGAGAAGTGGAAGTATAAAGTTACTTTCCACCACTGGTAACTTTATATCATGATATCGATATATCATGATGTAGTACGTTTTCAGAAAATTGAATTATTACATTAATTACCAAATGTGAATGTCCAAATAATCCAGTTAAAAAACCTCAAAAACAAAAAACAAGCAACTTCATGAAAGTGATACTAAAACCCTGTAAAAGATTTTGAAATGGTAGATACTGTACCTCAGTATAAATAGTATAGAACAATCTCTGACAGTTAACAAATGTCTATCATCTCACAGTATATACTGTACCGTCATATTGCCCAACCCTACTTGTAAATCTAAAATTAATAGACTAAACACCCATATGTAAATGCATACACATCGATCAGTCCATATGGAGTTAATTTCAAAAGAGTTTAAAAAAGCAACACCTGAATAAAGGGAGAGCCATCAAAAACCATCAAGACCAAGATTTCAGATTTAAGTGTGAGACACAAAACAACTTGTTTTTCCGTGATGGTGCTGAGAAAAATCTGCCCACTGAGCACTGATTGCACCCTGACTGTTAATGCAAGATGAGGACCTGAAACTGACTAATCTCTCACTTGTGAAAAAACTAGAGAAATTTATAAAACACTTGGACAACAAACGCGCCCAGAACTCTGTCCCCTGAAAACATTTATATATATATATATATATATATATATATATATATATATATATATATATATTTATAAAAACCCTTCACTAATTAGACAGCAGTCATTACGCAAATTTGGGCCGTTTGCATCAGTAGCATTGTTATCTTCAGCATCAACAGAAATGATTCATGCTGCCAACACAACAGAGACAGTGCCAGTCTGATGTGATGCACACCCGCTCCACTCATGATCACTCTTATATAAAAGCCTACATGCACACACACAAACACACACATAAAACACATGGGACTTATATGCACCAGTTTTCTTTCTGAGTGCACCTCACATACAGAAAGCTGATTGATTTGCCAACTTGACGCAGACTCCTCCTCGTGTTTTCTCATCTCTCTCATCTGGGCTACAGATCAGGCCTCTGAGGAATTTAATATGGTGAAGTGTCTAAGCACAAACAACTTGCAGGTTTCTATGGAGACGGCACGTGTCGCACAGTTGATCATTTCCGCCTAAGAAGATGCGTCAACAGCATTCATTCATCTCTAAAGTAAACAAAAATGACTGCAGCTCCCCAACTACAGTAACTAATAATATCTAAATGTACTGTGCTGCCGTCATTTCACATAATATCCAGCCACCTATATTCCTAGTGTGTTCATTGGGCATCAATAAAGCACAAATCTACCCAAGATTTACCATTTAGAGTAGTGCCACCTAATGCCACCTAAAAATATATTTTCACTAGAATTTACAGATATAACAATGTGCGTGACGTGACAACACTGATTAAACGGCTCTGTTATAGCAACAAAGCCTGATGAATCTGCTCTAACTAATCACTGTAGCTTGAAGGCATCCGCCAGAGTGATAAAAGATCTTCAGAGTATTCCAATTAACTCCTGCGACAGCAGAGCCAAGAAATAAGAGCCAGAGAGAAAGCCCCATCCATTAACATCCATCCTTCATTATTCATCGTCTCTGTGGCCACTGATGAATGAGGGGAGCACACAACGGGAAAAAAACAAGGAAAATCATCATTGGCTATGCATGTTAATCCATGTATAGAGAGCTGCACTTCTGAGTAGTGTAATAATCTCTATCAGTATCTATGACAACAATAATATTTGATGATTTCCCTGCAGTTTGTTCCTGCAGTATGAATCAATCCTGAATGTGTTCTATCAACATGCTACCAGGAATCATAAAAATCTCTATTAAGCAGAAAACACAGAACAAGACTGGTGGATTATCTTACACTCCGCTGCCTGAAACCTCATCCTGAGTAAGTACTCAGCCTTAAAAAAAGCGAAACAGGAAAGTAAATGGTGCATATCTCTATGGCCAGTTTTCTAATAGTCTCTCTCCCCCCCTCTCTCTCCTTTAGTAAACACAGGTGTGTATTTGTGTTTCTGTGCACGTGTGATACACAAAAAGACAGAGGGAGAAGCACAATTCAGAGGCACGATCAGTGCAAGATAGAGACAAGGACAGACTGAGAGGGATTCTGTATCAAAGCTAATAAGATATGTCATTCAAACCAATTTTGTTCCAGAAGGTAATTCTGCTGCCACAGACGTCTTGCACTCTCTGGATAATGGCCCACATCCAGGTATATTTGAGCAGTCTGGTGGCACATAACCAGCTGGACGAGGAGAGCGTGAGAACACACAGCATAGAGACACCATATGGTATAGCCCACACAGAGTAATAATAATCATAAACTAATGGGGAATGGTACAAACAACAACATCCATCTTTCCTTTAAGGGGACAGATATATCTGAAAAGCACCTACAAATAAATTTAAGTTCTTTGTTAACTCATCTAGATGAATGCTTATTTTCATGAAGTGCTATCTGTGATTAAAGTAAGCTATCATACTGTGTTGTTGGTCAATCCACAGACTCCATTAGGCTGCATTTGTAGTAAACAGTGAAAGAGCCACTGTGAATGAATCTCAGTGAGGACGTATCAGCACACAGGAGGCAGGTTTAATCATGGGAAGGGTCTGGTCTCCACTGATAAGCCTGCAAACAGGACTCTGTGGAAAACAAAGACCAAAGTCTCTGCATTCTTCCTTTCACAAGATCCAGGATGTGATTTTTTGTTTGGCAGAAATAAAGTCTTGTAATTTATGAGGCAATCTGAGATGAAACTAATTAAGTAAAACCATCAATTGTTAAGAGAAGGAGGCTAAAAAGGTGGTGTGGACTTGGGTAAATCTACTCTAATAAAACTAATGTTAATGTTCCTCTGCTTCAGTTGAGTTTTTTTAGCGAACAAAACCAACAATAGTAAAAGAGTAAAGGTTATGTTGGGAAGTTCTCAGTGTTAAAGGTGTTTACTGTAAATGTGTAAATGTTAAGTGAGGTGTTGGTGATTTTGAGAAAACCTTCCCTGAACAAACAGGGAAACAAAAACCTCAACAGGAGCAACCGCAAAGTACACATCACTGTAGGACAATGGAGACACAGTGGAGTGACGCACACAGTTTTCCAAAATTATATTCAGCTTTCATTAAAAAAATAAATAAATCATCTATCTCCCATACAGTGGCTGTATTCTAGATAGTTTGTTTGAGGCTGAATTGGTTCAGCTATAAATATTTAATCACATTGCTCTGAATATTTGAATATGTTTCTATTATTATAATTGTGGGTTTCAGTGGAGAGTTTGAGTTTCCTGCCATTTACAGCAGCTGTTCCTAAATTCAAGGTTAATCTAGGTATGACAAAATTCTTTACTAAGTGGAGATTTAACGATAAGCATCCGAAATTAAAACAGGTTTCACCACAAACTAACGCTAGTTCTTACATAGAAGTGATTACTAAATATTTACATGCAGTAAGGGCCAGGTGTAACTGTTGGGTAGCGTTAACGTTACCAACTGACAAAGCTAACGTTAGCTTGCTAATATACAGTAAAATAGTTAGCCAGTTCAGGTAACGTTAGAAGAATAAAATAAGTATGGTCGACATATCTGACCTGACAAAATGCCGTTAAATAATGATGTAAACTTTAATCAAATTTCACTTCGCAAAAACAACACAATGTAGTAACCCTAACGTTACCTCAAATTACAATTTAGGCTAACATTATGCTAATAACGTTAGCCTAAAATCACCAAATAACGTCGGTTAGGTTAGCTGATAGTTCCTTATCAGTCTATACTAATTAACACATACAGTATATGTTTACATGTATGCTTATGTAAGCAAAACACATTCATTCCTACATTTACAAAAGGATTGTCTGGTAAGTTTAATATATCTCACGGCCTCCTAAACGTTTATCTTACAGCTAGTGATGCTACAGTGACTTCCCGTTTGCCTAATTGATTGCTTTTTTCCGACGGCGCTAGAGACGTCTCTTAGCAACCGATTTACATTTACACATTACTGTAAAGCCATTGCTAAGGCATTTCTTAGGTTTTAATGGTGCAATCTGATTTAGTAAACCACTAGTTTGCAGACAGTTGTAATAATTTATGAAGGACTTGACCCACAAACTAAGTAATGGATTTACTATTAGCTGGTGCAACCCATTCCTGTGGTCTAAATGCAGTAAATAAACCAAGAATAAAAACTCATGAATAGCCTACTTGGCTATGTTTGTAATTTTGACAGCTACAATCCAAAAGTATCTACTGGACTTCAAGCCTTCAAATCAGATGAACGCTGTAGGTCAGTTTCACCAGAATAAGATTAAGCACAGCAGGCCCTAACATGTGATAATATTAAGACAAAATAAGCAGGTCCAGAAAAGAGTTATTTATCTGGTGTGTCTCTGCTTTTAACTTTAATGATCTTGAGCAAAAAACCCCAATAAAAACAGACATTAGAAGAAGTTAACAAATCCTCATTTTTCTTCCTCCAAATGGATGCTTGTGCAGCTTGAGCTTTGCATCTCAGCCTCAGCGATATTTGCTTCCATAAGAAATGATGACAGGCTTTATGTGACATTTCTAAACAGTCAATAACATGCCATTCATTAATTCCATGTCCTTTTCCCAACGTGTGGGACCTCTGAGAAGAAACCTCGATCAAGTGTTGAATGTCAGACAGTCTAAATGGTAGTGACATTTCATTTCATCTCTGCTGAACTCTGGTCTTCTGTGTTACTGCAGTAACCTCAAATGATGATGAGTGACTAAAGGGTTGAAAACCAGCTGAACAAACCACCAGAGCTGCTTCCATATCTGTTTCCACTCATCCCCATATAACTCATTAGATGCATTACACACACACACACACACACACACACACACACACACACACACACACACACACACACACACACAGTTGTGTCTAACTGAAACCACCAAATGGCTTGACAGAAGGCTGATGGTGTGCTCTGCCATAAACACCACAAACACTGACTACAGACAATCTGTTTCCTTCGTGCTGCTTCTCCACCCGAATAATTACTGAACTGCGGCACGAACACTGAATAAGAAATATAGACTTGAAAGAAAACACTTTAAAGACCACTATTGGTATTTTAATATTTCATAAAGGCTTGTTTACTAATTTTTTCAAAGAGGTTGCGATTCAGATGAGCATCCAAGCCATCTATCCCCGGTGTCATCATGAGGAGAAGACAGGACATTAAGTACAGACACAGAAGTGTCTGTCCAGGCTTTGTTAGAGATCACCTGAGAAGCCAGGGTGAACTACACAGCTTCATACAAACCAAGTGTTTGTTTTTCCGACTCGATAACTGCTGAGCTGAAAACACCCACCTCCTTCTTGACGGTGCGCAGCAGTCTCTGTCGGGTCTCTGCCTCTAAAAACACAGCAAAAACAGTCCCACACAGGACATTAGTACAGTTTGCCACAACTGAACTTCTTCTATATTCTCATAAGAACACAAATACAATTTAGAAATATTTAGGCCTATCTTTTTTTTGCTCCCACCTGCCATGATTGTTGCCATGGATCCTGTCTCCTGTCTGCAAGCGGCACCCCTCCCATCAGCTGAGTGCTGCTTGTACACTGCGATGTGGCTCACGACTCCACCTCCTCTCACACACGCCTCTTAAAGACACACGCAGTGCTTCTATTGGGCGGCCAAGCATCAATAGAACAGGCTTATAATAAACGTAAAGACGGCTTTCTAGCATAGAACTAAACTTCGATATAAGTTTCACTGAATGAGACATAGTGCTGTGCTCTCCTTATTGTAATGTTATCTTTCCACAGAAATAATTTTATCAAGGCATTCAATGCAAATAGATAAGAAATACAACCCCGAACTAAAAACAAACAGGGACACATAATAAATGGAGCTCGGAGTTATGTTCTTGTTGTAAATTTCCCTGACATGGAAACATTTTGTCATCACGCCATCTTGTGGCCACGTTATGGAAAGACTGGGAGACAAAATCTTACAATGAGCCAGATAATGTATCTGCAAATCACACAGATCTTTTAAAAACGCATTCAACACTTACTGGGCTCAGTGTGCGTGAAATCTAGCTATCTATGATGTGCCAGATATTGGATACACGGCATTTTAAAGCAAAAGTGCTCCCCTGCTCCACCTGCAGAGCACCTGTTGCTGGATACATTAAAAAACCTGGAGTTCAACAATGAGGATAAACAAAACATTGTTAATCTTTGTTTGAAGTCATAGAAAGTTTATTTAGCCTATTGCTTTAGTTATTATGCTTCCTATACATTAAAATAGAATAAATGTTGATGTTGAGACACTTGGTAACTTTAAGTCAACACCTTTGTTAAAGAAACACCTTTGAATGTACCAAGAAATTCCACAAAGGCATTATTATTCCTTTAATGATATGCTTAATTCCACTTATTCCTAAATCATGGTTATAAAAAAAGCTATATCGCATATTGTCCAGAAGATGGCGACTGTGTCATTTTTCACAGATTTTTCAGCTCTGATTTAAATAAGAATTAGCAGCAGCACTATCTAGCAGCAATTTCCACATTTAAGTGTGTATGTGTATGGGTGAGAATATGTTCAGGAAAACCACCATCTGAGTCAGAATACGAGCAGAGGGGGTTGGTGGGCTTCAGTGCACTGGAGTGTGGCTTCCTTTGGGCCATAAGTCCAGTTCTGCCTGCAGGACTGAGCTGTCAGGTAGATCGGGTGGTGAAAGGATGGAGGGATAACACAGGATGACAGACTGAGAGGAGCAGGGTTGGACAAGCTCCCTTCATAGTTTCAGAACCAACAAAACCATGGGTTCCTTCTGTGGATGAACATGTCAAGATTATGTGGGTCCCTTGTCCTGGTCCAAAACGCTGATCACATGTTGAGACCTGTAATCTTACAATTTTACATGATAATACCAGATCAAACAACAATAATTACACTATTCAGAGATTCAAGAGTGATTTACTATAATTTTAAAAATATTAATTTAAAATACAGAGTAGCAGTTTATGTGTCCTTGGCTGAGAGGAAGGAGCCTTCTTCCTGCAGTGGCTTCACTGATACGACTGTGCTTTAGTCCCATTTGTTTTTTTTATCTCATAAAAATGCTCTTCAACCCAGGATTCCCTCAGTGGGATGACTCACACCTTGCAGTGGCTTTAGATAATATGAGGTAATAGCACGTCTTGTTAAATGCCATACCAGGACTTCTGCCTGAGTAAACAGTACACCAGAGCTCCTCTCCAGCCTGCCTTTGCTTACTTGTCAATGGGAAAACAACTGTATTTAATAGTATGCATTTGTCAGTTCAACACTCACAAACCACAAACACACAACAACATTTATTCACAGTAAAGAGTCAAATCGATATTCTCCAGAAACTTGGACATGACTATGTGACGTAAAGTTGTCACATTTCAGCAGATGATCAGAAAATCCAAACTCCAATGAAAAGGAAAGTTACTCACTTTTATGATGATCAGGAGACAATAGAGATGAGAAGAATTTACAATGAGTCAACATCAAAACAAAATCAAAACCAACATTTTTGAAATAACAATGCTGTGTCATAACCATGTCTGTTTGCCTGTCAGCAGAGTCTCTGGGCAGGGCCAACATGCACATGTCCATGTGTGATTAGAGTCGACGTGCTCTAACAGGCACCAGGGCATGAGATAGAGGCTCCTGTCAGTCTGATGTTCTTCTGCCCATGTGTGCCAATGCAGATTGACAGGATTGTATGTTAGAGAAGGCCACTGCTATATGTTTTGTTGTTATGTTGTTAGGCTTTTGGCCCTCAGGGACCGCCCCACCTCGGCTGAGCAACCACAGCCTTTTTCCACCGGCTGATTGTTTACTCTTCTCCATCCTGACTCTGGCAATGAGAAGACATGTTGAATCTGAAGGAATCTGAACAGTGAAAACATCAACAACAACAATCAACTATCTATCTATCTATCTATCTATCTATCTATCTATCTATCTATCTATCTATCTATCTATCTATCTATCTATCTATCTATCTATCTATCTATCTATCTATCTATC
Source organism: Siniperca chuatsi (assembly GCF_020085105.1). Taxonomy (NCBI): domain Eukaryota; kingdom Metazoa; phylum Chordata; class Actinopteri; order Centrarchiformes; family Sinipercidae; genus Siniperca; species Siniperca chuatsi. Next base: position 18,396,862 of record NC_058046.1, on the reverse strand, counting down.
TATCTATCTATCTATCTATCTATCTATCTATCTATCTAGAGGTTTGTGTGGAGACAGAAAGAAAAATTAAAAGGTATTTGCATCTCTTTTGATGCACATTTCACCATTTCCCAGCTTCAGGTGACGCAGCCAGACAACAAGTCATGTGACACCAGGCCAGACAGTTTGGCTGCCACTTGGTTTTTAAGTGACAATTTTATGATGGCGCTGGATGTCTCTTATCCTATCTGTGTGTCATATCCATTTCCCAAAGTAACTCCATTTGATGCACTCTCTCCGCTCGCAGACCTGCGTTACCGTTGCTCTCTGAAGATCCAGTTAGCAGCCTTTTCAAAGTGCTCAATGCTAAAAGCGGTGGATTTGATTACAAAGTCTTTTTATTAGGTTTTTCCTAATGAGTGCAGTTAAGCTGCTGTGATTCTATTCTGCTGTCTTCACCAAACTATATTAACATAGGATCAGGAAGTCAAGATGGCTCAAGGTGCTATTTATAGCTTTCTGTATCAAACTTTTGGAGGTTCAAATGGACTGCCTGCTCATTGGTTTGAACAGGGTCTTGAATATTTAAAAAAACCCAAACTATTTTACTTTTTGGCAGCGTGTAGAAGCAGCAAAAGATCATGCTCAAAAGCTCCAGAACAGCCACTAAATGGACCTTGTGGTGAGATTGTTTTCTCAACTGCTGTTTTCAACGTCAAGAATGAGCTTCAATGAACCTAAGCTTTTAAACCAACATGGATGAGAGAAATAAAAATGCTCAGACATTTACAATTCCATGACTGGGCAACTCCATCTGCTGATGAAAATCATGTGATATGATTGAAAGCTCCAGAACAGCTAATAAATGGACCTTGTGGTGAGATTGCTTTCTCGACTGTAATCATTGTTGTGATTTTGTGAGCTCTACACCTCATGTCATTGTTATTGAAGGATGATGAACAGCAGAGATAAAAGCTTTGAATCTAAGCTACTGTTTAACTCACTGGTTTGTAGTGAAAATGTCAAACTATTCAATATGCTACTGAGAGCTACATCAAAGTGATCAATGTTATTGATCAACAATAACACCTGGGACCTCTAAATCAGCTTGAGCTTTTTAAGTTGAAAGTGTGTTCAAAGCTGCTGTCAGTAAAAATCAAACGACCTCTGTGTTATCTTTCTGCACTAACAGGTATCCCGAGGTGTGGTGCAGCTCCACCAACTCCTCCCACTCGGCCCTGTCATCATTACAGGAGAAACATCCTCGTTTCTGTGGAGCTGGTCCTCTGACTGACTTTTCACAGTCCGATGCCTCGACAGGACTCAGCAGTCATGGCTGGCAGTCTGACCCACCACGGCTCCCCGAACCCCGGCTACAGCTCCAACAACGCTGTCCCGGTGCCGGTCATCACACAGACGGACTCCAGGGACAAATGGAGCAAAAAGATGGATTTTCTCTTGTCTGTCATTGGCTTTGCGGTGGACCTGGGAAATGTTTGGAGATTCCCGTACATATGTTATCAAAACGGTGGCGGTAAGTGGTTTAGATATTTTAAACCAGGCCATTCAGCTTGATTTCATAAGTTTGGATTTGTGTAACTTGAACTCTCATGTGTGGAGCCACTGGATACACTTAGTATATTTTAAGAGACTTCAAATCGACTAAATCTCCGAATTTGTGCTCGAATTGGCTTTAAATTATTCAGAAACCAGGCTGAAGCTACGCATCTGGCAGCAGAAACTGTCCATGGTGCTGAAGTGCGCATTTTTAGCCTTCACGTTACTAAAAAGTCAATTAAAAAGTTTTTACACGTTTCCTATGACATCTATCTATTTTCCTTTGGTCACTTTTTTACTAATAATTTTCACAATGCAGGAGCTTGACAAATCCCTATCAGGACAAGCGTTTTTATGACAGGATTTTTATTTTATTTTAAGTGAATATCTATACCTTTCTTTTTCTGCATAGATTGGTTAAGTCATTATTTATTTTGATGGGAATAGGTTGTGCTTTACGCAATACTTTTACATCAACAAATAAGGGTCGGTTATATTACAGCTGCCAATGGGGTTACAAGGCAAGACAAGTTCATTTGTAGAACACAAGGCAATTCAAAGTGCTGCACATAAAACATAAAAAGGTATTAAGACGAGATTTAAAAGAAACAAAAGACAATTATAAAAACATGATTGAAAAAAGTATTGAAAAAGCATAAATAGAAGATTAAAAAACTGAAAAAACAGAGGACATTTCATTTTATAATTTTGTGTTTCAGAAGTGAGTGCATGTCGGTTTTTTAGCCCTAATGGTATGTTTTTGTCAAGGTTTTATCAAATAAAGATTTTGATTCTTCTAAATCCCCCCTTGAGCTGAAAAATAATGTAAACCACAATTTACACAGTAGCTTAACTAACAATGAGGCAGATGAGATGTCTCATTTTCATATTTTCACTCAGATTCAAACCCTCTTCAGTCCTCATTCTTGAGTTTGTGAATGTCCTCACTTTGTCATTGCACATGAAACAGCACTAGCAGTCATCATGAGCTCCATGTAAAAGCCATACATAACATGATGTACCCTCATGCATCTCTGTGTAGGTGCTTTCCTTATTCCCTACATTCTGATGGCCATCTTTGGTGGTGTGCCGCTCTTTTACATGGAGCTGGCCCTGGGACAGTTTCACAGGACCGGAGCCATATCCATTTGGAAACACATCTGTCCCATTTTCAAAGGTAAGGCTGCCCAGTACCAGATATTCACATGAAATCTAGTTACTGTGGGAAATCTGTGACTCAAAATCATCTCAATACAGTGAGAGGATTTTACTCATTTTGATCTTCTACATATCTTCCTCTTCTGTTTCAGGCATAGGATATGCCATTTGTATCATTGCTCTGTATGTGTCCTTCTACTACAACACCATCATCGCCTGGGCACTCTTCTACTTCTACTCCTCTTTCTCCAGCATCTTGCCTTGGACAAACTGCGACAATGTGTGGAATACCCCCGACTGCACCAACTATTTTGGCATTGACAATGTTACCTGGACGAATTCCTCCAGGTCTCCGGCAGAGGAATTTTATACGTAAGTGCATGTAAGTGTGAGTAACAGAAACCACATATATAAATAGCTTTACAGTAAAACTCTACACCAATAGATTTTGTACGGGAAATGTTGTCTTTTGTGCTGAAAATGGGATGATTTATCGTTACAGGAGGAATGTTCTTGAGATCCACAAGTCGTCTGGGCTGAAAAACGTCGGGGGTGTTCGCTGGCAGTTGATGCTCTGCCTTTTTCTCATTTTCACCATTGTTTACTTCAGCCTCTGGAAGGGCGTGAAGACTTCAGGGAAGGTAACACATTACAATATAGAAGATTATTGTGACTCCTCTTTACTTCACTCACACGTCTATGAGCTCTAGTTCCCCAATCTCCCTGTTTCTCTTCCTGATTTCTTTCTTTCTTCCACACCAGGTTGTGTGGGTGACCGCCACCTTACCCTACATAGTGCTTTTCATCCTGCTAATTCGAGGCGCCACTCTGCCAGGAGCCTGGAGAGGTGTGGTGTTTTACCTAAAACCCCAGTGGGGGAAGCTGCTGGAGACCAGTGTGAGTTGTACAAAGTTGGTTGGTCAGCTGGTTTGTCAGAAAAGGATACAGTTCACTGATTTCTAACAAGAAAAACATGGTCGAACCTCATATGTTTGGTATTACCTCATACTCTTAATTTAAATGATCCATATCGTCACTTTAAAAGCAATTGTCTACTTACAGAATCGTTTTTCAGTGAGTGAAAGGTGCTCCACCTGATGTGTAGAAAAAAACGAATATAAAGAATAAGAAGAAAGACAATAAATAATAATAATAATAAAAAAGCTTATCCAAATACATATACACATACAGATATGAATAAACAGGTAATGAGAAATAATTCATCACTGCATGTTGATCTAACAACAAAGAAATGATATTTCTTAGTTTGGATGTTTTTTTTCCATATGTTGAATTTGACCCATTATTCTTATCTATTTTGACATGTGGAGATTGTTTTTTGCAGTCTTGTCCTAGTAATTAATGTCAGAACAGTTCATTTTAATATTCTTAACAGATACTCAACTTTTTTGGTTACAAATGTAATGCGAAATGAAAATCGAATGATATGGTCTATTTCATTGTGTATAACTTAATTTCCCAAAAGGACTTTAACTCTGGGCAAGACCAGAGGATGTGACTAAGATGGGCATATGTTTCTCCACATGTTGAGTTCCTGATTTGTATTTAACTTGCTGCACTGCTGTAATGAAATAACACATCTGGACCTTCCAAGTATGAGAGGCATTAGTTTATATTTACCTTCATTTATTTATACCCACTAGTCCCTTGAGAATCTGCCTATATTTCTTTTAGATCTATGAAATGTCCCTGTCTTCCTCTCTGGCTCACTGTGCTTGTTTGCTAAACATGTGTGAGTGCTTTGGTTGGAAGGGAATATGGATGAGATGAAATGAGATGCATAAATAAGCCACAGAGCAGGATAATAAGATGCATAATTGGTTTAGATTTTCTGCCCATTAACAAAGGCCTCCCTTTCTGTCTCACTCACCAATATCCAACGCTACCCTCTTCTTTTTAATGTCGAATGCATGCTCCTCTTCAGATCTCCCTGCGTACAGCTGTGCGGCAGCTAGATTTCTATACGAGTGACAAAACACCTCTCTGCTCAGTAAATTAAATACTGAGGAATCAGAACACAAATAAGAAAATCCTGTTCATCTAAATTGGGGGGGGATATTAAATCACTGAAAGGAAATTGGTTCTAATCTGTATAAGAAGTAGTGTATTTTTATGTTGTTAAATGCTCATAGCAACCTATAGCATACCAGAACTTGTACAGTTAAGTCCCAGATAGTGTAATGTCTCTTTCTGTCTCTCTTCCTGTCTTTTCTAGGTGTGGGTGGATGCTGCAGCTCAGATATTCTTCTCTCTGGGGCCCGGATTCGGGGTGCTCCTGGCTCTCTCCAGCTACAACCCTTTCACAAATAACTGCTATCGGTAAGAACTGAAACTGAACTACATCTGTGGCTTGAACACAGCTTTACAAGTAGAGGCAGAGGGTCCAAATAAAAGGCTAAAACCCTTGTACACTCTTTGCATTCTGCAAATCACACCTCCTGTTGAATTTAAGGATTGAGTTTAATGAATTTAGTGCACAGTATGTGGTCAAAACTCTAGGAGCAGCTGTGTGATTTATTGCTTATGCATTAAATAAGATGGTGTGGTCGAGACAATGATATGAGAGGCAGGAGTGGTGAATACTACATGGTGGGTATAAATGCCAAGCTGTACACAGGACAAATTAAATTGTACACTCCCAGTATGACTAATAGTGTGTGCGGCTGATGTTATTAGTAGAGCAGAGTGACATGTGAGGAAACAGTAGTAAACACACACATCATGAATGAAACTGGATGCTGCCTTTTTCTGTTGCTGACTGTGAGACCCATCAAACATATTCCAAAAACACATACTCCTCAATGTGATAATGATGGTTTTCAATACAGTCATGGGACTCCAGATACGTGCCTTATTGGTTTTTAAGTTATTATTGAGCGATTTTTTTTGATAGAACAAATATATAGTACATGTATTTTTTACAATTACATTTTCTTCTTTATTACATTAGAAAACTACAACATTTCAAGTGTAACGTATCTGACAAACTGCCAGTTCTGGCTCAAAACATTATATTTCTTAATGTAAAAAAGAAGAAATAGGAACAAATGATGGTGTTGGACGTCCTTTGGGAGAATGTGCTTGAGTTTTAACACAGATGTTTATGTATTTAAAACCATTAATGGGGCCTTCCTGGAAATAGAAGATTTTCTGTTACTAAAAGCATTCTGCTGACTGACAGTTAACACGTAATTACTCCAAGACTGTTTACATTTGATAGAAGTTTGGTTTTATATCTCTACAGAACACACAACATACATCCTTCAGTAGAGTATTCTTCATTAGTATTGTTGCAAGGAGTATCCTCATGTGTCAGACACAAAGCTGACGTGAAAATATAAAGGAACCCATTAAACTAAGGACAGAAGGATCTGCTTTCACCTCAGACAGCAATACTTCAGAACCGTAATGAAAAATTACAAGAAATATGAATGACATTTATTATGCAGCATGTACTTGAACAGGGTTTCATATCTTCCTCACAAGTGACGCCATTGTGACCAGTTTGGTGAACTGTCTGACCAGCTTTGTGTCGGGGTTCGTCATCTTCACGGTGCTGGGCTACATGGCAGAGATGAGGAAGGTGGAGGTTGAGGATGTAGCCCGGGATAAAGGTCAGCAAGTTTTACATTTAAAATCATGAAAAGATTCACCCTGATCTCTTCATATTCAATATTTTCATGCTTTCAGGACCGAGTTTACTCTTCATCACGTACCCAGAAGCCATTGCAAACATGATGGGCTCAACCTTTTTTGCTATCATCTTTTTTGTGATGATGATCACGCTGGGACTGGACAGCACGGTATGAACTGTGAACTCTGGACACTTTGAGTACATGAAGGCCACAGGGTCACTTTATATATCACTTTATTTATCATTATGAAGGCAATTAAACAACATATCTGTTTAAATACCTGTACTTTTGATACTTTAATTGTCAGATTTATAAGTTAAATATCAGTTTACTTTAGACACTATTACGTAAATAGGCTACTATAAAGTCTGTCATGACCAAATGTAATGCTCTTAACAGCTTCAGCAGTAAAAGAAACCTGTTTGCTTGTTTTCCAGCATTTATTGCATTTCAGTTTAATTTGTACAAAACAAACATTTTATTCTCATTTCTTCATTAACTTCAAATAAGCAAATGTAAACCTGGATGCAGTGCTTTAGTGATGAAAAAATATTTTCCCCTCGGGGATCAATAAAGCATTTCTGATTCTGATGTTAATATCAATGAAATGTACATTTTTACCTAACATAAAGCATCCAAATTAATTAAATGGCTTATGCAGATTGAAATATGTACAGGCTACAACATAATACTGTATATTTTCAACTTTCTCTGTGTGTTTCAGTTTGGTGGACTGGAGGCGATCATCACTGCTGTGTTGGATGAATACCCAGATTATTTCTCTCACAGACGTGAACTCTTTGTTCTGGGCTTGGTAGTCGTCTGCTTTTTGGGCTCTCTAAGCACCCTTACAAATGTAAGTTTTTCACATTTTAAATTGGTTAACCAAAGAGAAGAAAAATTCAACCCCTCGTTAGTTCAGTTATCTTTGATCACATTTACTGTAAGGTTTAGGTAGTTCTGGATACATTGTAGCGAATTAAAAACTGAAGTCTGTTGCTCACATGGAGGAAAGTGCGTGATGATGGATGATGTTATTAGTCAGTGTAAAATGTTATTGACAGGGTGGTGCCTATGTGGTGAAGCTGCTGGAGGAATTCGGAGTAGGATGCTCCATTATTGCTGTGGGTTTCCTTGAAGCCATTGCGGTTTCCTGGTTCTACGGTAAACAAGAGATTATTTTCGACTGACTGGTATTCAGTTTCTTTTATCTGCAATGTAAATTAAGTGACGGTATCTCGTGTTTATTTTGTTGCTTTTAGGTATCAAAAGATTTAGCAGTGATGTTCAGGCCATGCTGGGCAAAGCTCCAGGATTATTCTGGAGGGTGTGCTGGGTTGCCATCAGTCCAGCATTTCTAGCGGTAAGATATGAAATATTCTGACCTACATTTACAACAAGTGAATCTAAATGTCTTTAATGCTAAGAGTTATTTAGATTATACAAAAAACACAATATCTTTTTTGTCAATTTTACAACATTTTAACATGTACACCTTTAAAAAGATCAAATAAGCATCATCAATTTCAAGTAATCCAGACATCAGTAGGCAGTAACAGACTAAGACATGAGTGAAAGCTCAGTGTAAGATCAAAAGACAACTGGACCATTGGCCTTTGAAGGCCGCAGTCACCTAACAGCTGACCCCGTCTCTGTAGAGTAAACCCTCATCTACATGAAATATCTTCCTCAAAACCTTTTCTACATAATGTATAACACTTGGGCAAATGTCAGTTTCCCTACATACAGTTTAATATCCTTGTCTCTTATTTGTATCCATCTCTCTGGTTCTCTTCCTGTTGACATTTTGCATTATTACACTGTGGCTTCCTTTATTTATTTATTTATTTATTTAAGTGTGACAGATATATTAACCTTCCCCAATGTTATGTCTTATGCAAGAATATAAAAGTTACATTAACATATATGGAAATGTTAAATATGGAAATGTTATGTATCCCAACTCTTCTCAGTACATTATAGTGAGCTCCTTCCTGAAAGCGCCGCCCCTCACGCTGTTTGACTATAAGTACCCTGACTGGAGCATCACAGTGGGATACATCATTGGCTTCTCATCCTTCATGTGGATCCCCATCTACATGGTCTACAAGCTGGTGTGGACTCCTGGATCTCTCAAACAGGTCAGTGGATGAAGAGAGGGAGACAAAAGGTGTGCAAAATGCTGAAAAAATGAACTTTCTTACATATTTTCCTTTAAATTGACCTCTGACTGTCCCATTTTTCTGCAGAGGTTGGCGGTGTGTCTTAGACCAGAGAGGACCATACCAAACATCCACACTGACAGCCTCAACATGGCTACCGTGCCATAGAAAAAAAAAGCACCTTAACACATGGAAAATACACTTGTCCCCTGCTTGTAGTTTTTTATTCAAACCACAGTTTTAAGTTATTTGTGACCGAACCTGAACATTATCTGACATCATGACTGTTACCTGCTTATGATGTTGAACATGTCAACTTTTACTGCACATGTACACTCTGTAAAATGGTAAATGCTGCTAAATTTGTAATTCCAAGAGTAGCTGAGATAGCAATACTCAAACCTCACTGTATGGTCTGTGTGTATTCAGATCTACCTGCATCACCAGGACAGTATGTAGCTTTCACATGCTGCCATTTTCAAGTGTTGCATTTCTGTGGTTGTAGGAGTCATATTTATATAATGGTCTGCCTTTTCCCTTAATCAGCTGTCTTTATCTCACAGGAACAATATGCCAAGGAAAATAAAAACATGTATTTCTATATGTAACACTCAGCAAATCATTTCTATTGCATGGGGCCGTTTTCTCTCGTTCACGTTCTATATTTTCTGTAGTTTGTGAAAGTTAGATGAAATCAGTTCTGCATGCTCAGCAGTGGAAACACCAGTGCTTGGAGCAACATAGAGGTTAACATAGTTTTTCACCACTAGGTTAGTGGGCTGTTTATTAAATCAGTGGACAACATACTCTACAGTTTGTCAGATAATGTTTTTCACACCAAGTGTTAACAGCTCTGCTGTATTTTTTGTGGCAATTGTAACAGATACTGCATGTGGTTTGTGTTGGACTTAAGTTTAAACACTTTTTTTTAACCTCTCAGCCCACGAGGAGAGAGATGAAATGGGACCAAACCTAACTTAGTTTGACAGTAAATTACAGTCCCTTCTTTATTTTTGCTAGTGCTGTATTTAATATTTATCAGTAGATCTGTAATACAGTGCTTGTATAGGATTTCATGCCAGCTGCTGGATATATCTGCTAAAAATGTTTAGTTTTTCCCTACAAGTATTTGTAATGGAGATAAGTGAGGCACTCAGACAAAGACATCAGTGTTTATGTTTTCTGAAAACATATCTTTTTAAATTGTTTTTAAATCTTAGAATTTGATGTATTGTTTTAGTATTGGCATTATAGAAAGTGGAGCCTGTGTACTTTCTGGAGATACAGTACAGTATGTACAAATCTTTGGATCTTCAATTTCAAAATGAACGCTTTGGTCTTCATCTGATGGCTTCATTTAACTCCAGATAGCCTGTTTTGCCTTAATCTGCCTAAATATTACACTGTATGTACAAAAATTGTAAAGGTTGTATTGATATTGTGCCTCTCCAATGTTTTCACTCTCTGATTTAAGACTGTTCAAATGTTTTTGCAGACACACAGCATAATATGACTTGTGTCTTTGCCACATGTGTTAAACTTATCTAAAAGCTCTTTATACTTAATTTCTATTCAGAGAAAAATGTGATGAGCAAGGTGTTGATTGTTGTGTGATTTTCAGTCCTTTTCATCCTGGTTTATGTAGTAGTCAGATGTGTATGAATTAATTATAGTATACATTACATATTTAATATCTGTGCTTCTTTTCATTCCTGGAGGTTAAACATGAATATGAACAAATATTTTAGGCAGTTAAATTCCACTCTCTATATTAAAACAGGTATGGTGTTTGTTTTTTTTCTGAATTGTAAATATGTAGGAGACCACATAAGAGATTTGCTCATGTAAATCTTCATGTCTCTGTAATGGCTGTTGGCTGTTGCTGCTCACCTCTATTAGATATTTTAATTAACAAGCTAATTTGCAATATCCAGAATCCATCAACATACAAGGGAATAGAGCAGAATCTACCTTCAAATGCTCCCCAAATCCCCCTCTCTCTCACACACACACACACACAGTAGAAAGTGGTTTGGAACATATGATTCCCCATTGAGCTGCTGGTTGATGGACGTGCAGATCAAAGCCCTTTTGTGTCACTTGCTATTGAAGTAGAGAACAGGCAAGCACAGGAGACACATAAAAGAGACACTGCTAAATAGATGGTTTCTTCTCTACCTGACAAAAGCAGCTTGACGAACAGTACATTAAGGAAAGAATTACTGCTACTGCTACTACTGTATATGTTATGACTGAATCTGCTGCAGTGCATTCACTAATCCAACAATACATAGTGCAGAAGCTATAAGTAAGTACAACAGAGTATACTCTGCATATGAATGATTATTTACTCCTGTGAAATCCACTCACACCAGAGATAAAAAATCTAAATGCACAGGAAGACCTGTTTATTATAGTTTTTTCTTGAACCCTCTTATTCACATTCAGGCTTCAGTTTGCACACAGGTTGCCAGTTGTGGTTTTTGGTTGCTAGTCTGTTACACACATATGATGATATACCTTACACCATGAGACAAAATAACTTGTACCATGACATCTCTCCCTTAGACCATTATTATATCGTAAAATTAAACCATCCTAACTGTTTATAGATAATGTCTAATGGCTAAAACAGCAAATTAAATAACCTGACAAACTGTCAAAATCATGCAAAAATTATATAAAGATCAAATGTTGCTCAGTCCTGCTGACTGATTTGTATTGTGATATAAAATTTCATCTACCATGATAGAGGATTTTGTCTATATCACCTACCCCTAGTGCAAACTAGAGTTAGATTGATAAATCGGCCAACATAAGCTTATTGGAGATACATCAGTATGGGGGTGTATGTCGGCCAGTAAGAAATGAGAAATTGCAAATGCAAAACTAGGTTTGAGGTCATTTAGAAACAGTGTTTCCATTACATAGTTTGTCCACCAGAGAGCAATGACAACTTGATTTTTCAACTGTAAAATATCCCGCTCATTGCATCTCGGTCACAATTCTTTGGATTTGAATCAAGATTGCTTGTTCATGTTCATGGCCAATATATCATTATTAGATTTTTTAAAACTCTAAAATATTGATATCAACCTCCCAAAATATAGTACAAACTCAGTGTAGAATATGCTCATATTCACACCTTGGAGCACCAAATGTGCATGATGGAAGGAAACAAAATTATCAGAGGACTCTCCACCTCTGAGAGGACAACCTCTGACTTCATCTGTTCCAGGAGGGTGACTTAAGACATGCACAGTTTTCTTTGGACAAAAACCTGTTTCCCTTCATGTCATAAAACTGCAAACGCATCACAACCACAGAACTCAAATTATTTACATGCAATTTGGAAAACTGATTTGTCTCAGTTGACTGAACATCCCAGTTACTGTTGTGTTAATAAACACCTTGGAGTTCAGTGTGCTGTAGATGAAACAATGTGCAACAATTATTTGTGTGACATGATGTAATGACTGTGATTATGTAATGCTCCCTTATATCTGCTGTCATGACAATGTTCAAATCCATTGATGAATCAACAGGAACAGATAATATAATGAAATGTTGCTGTGGTGAATTTATCCAGGAAGCCTCCAGTTTTAATTTCAGGCCACCTTGACTGACATTTCCTAATGCTCATTAAGCTTCTCTGGCATATAATTAAAAGCAATAAGTGTTTGTGTTTTAAGTTCTATATAGGATGAAGGTAAAGTAAAAAATAATCTGCAACAATTTTGATTATCGAATAATTGTATACATTTTTTCTTAAGCAAAAATGTCAAAAATATTAATTGGTTCTGACTTCTCAAATATGACTATTTGCTGAATAAATATTCACATTTTAGAAGTAGGAATTTTGTGGGGCTTTTGCTTAAAAAATATTGACGACGCAAAAAATCAGCTCTAAGAATCCGTACAACAACTCAACGGCCTTAGGACCCAGATCCTACAGCGGAAGAAGAAACTGTTCACTCTCATCATCATCACCACCATTCTCCTCCTCCTCCAGCCTCCACCGCTATGATGCTGCATCTCATCCCACCCGCTCTAATAATGTGTTTTAGTATGTTAGTTAACGGGCAACTCGAGGACTCCAGACTGACCGAGAGAGCTTATGTGGTTTTACAGAAGCAGAATTTAGGTAAGTTTTGATGTTAGACTGTGGAGACTAATATAAGGCCTCTCAGTCTCATTGGCCTACAGGCTCTTGTAAGGTGTTTATAGTAGGTTATATTGTCTTTTTGTCTTTATTCTACAGTGTCAACTACTTGCTAATGAAATCGGAGAATAGAAAACCAATAACAGCAGTTAATCCATCACTTCAGACAGCCTGTTTATGTGTTGCTATCGGCTCGTGTTTTTGTCCTCAGTCACGCTCGGGAGTGTCCTCGCAGTGCTGCTGGTGCTGATGATTATCATGGCTGTATGTGTCTACAAACCGCTGTCTCGTCGATGAAACTGTCTCTTGGAGGAAATAAAGAGCGAACCTGCTGCCCGCCCGGTGCAAAGTGACACCTGCACCGAGGAGCTCAGCCCCGGTACCACAACCAGCTCCCGACGGGACCAGGCCCGAGTCTGCCCTTATATATCAATAACGAAAAACACCCAGAATGCACAATTATATAGCCTATTAACTGGGGTCTCATTTGTCATGAAATCAGGTCAATTAAGACTGTTACACCTACCTATTTTGATATGCTGTAATTTCTTTACTTGATTTGCTATGAGGGACATTGATATAATATAGGCCTATATACAAATTAAAGGAAAAACCTGAATAAATGAGTGGAGAAACATAACGACTGCAGATGCTTCCACACAGGTGCACTGCATGGTACAGTTAAGCAATTAACATCCAATCATGCTCTGTGGCATGTATAAAATACTGAGCATGCCCAGTTCATTCTGATGTTGTATCAAGATGGCAAGAGGAAAAGATCTAAGTGACTTTGAAAGAGGGTTCATTATTGGGGCACGGATGGCAGGAGATTCAGTCACAGACTGCTCAACTGGCTAATGTTTTAATAGGAACAGGGACTAAATTGACATCTGCATTTAGATCTATGGGAAAGACATCAGTAAATAGGCTCGGAAATTGTGGTCGACAGAGCACATTTGATGACAGTGATGCTCGTGCATTAGTGCGATATGTAAGGATAAACAGAAGAACAACTCTTCCTCAGGTGACTGAGAATGTCAATGCAGGACGTGATCAGACTGTCAGCGAGAACAGTCCGTCGACATTTACATCGAGAGGGATATTATAGTAGGGTTGCAGGGCATAAACCCCTCATTAAAAAGATGAATGCACATTTGAGAGTTAAGTAGCGCAAAAACCATAGGCACTGGTCTACAGAGATGTGGAAAAAAAGTGATACCTTATTATCCATACCATATTATCGACAAGTGGGCGAGTACATGTGTGGCGTACACTAAGAGAATGGTACAGGCCTGAATGCTTGACCCCTACAGTGAGGGGATCCGGTGGCGCTGCCATGCTGTGGGGGGCATTTTGCTGGCATGGTTTGGGTCCCATTAGAGGGAAGTGTCACTGCAAATCAATACAAAGTTGTTCTGAGTGATCACCTTTTAGGAAACATTTCTATCCTGATGGGAGTGGTCTCTTCCAGGATGACGATGCCCCAATCCGTAAGGCATGAGCGGTCTGGTGTTTGATGAGTATGAAAATGATGTGAATCATATCGCCTTCGCAGTTACTAAATCTCAACCCAATGGAATACCTATGGGAGATTTTGGACCAAAGTATTACCATCATCAAAACACCAAATGAGGGAATATCTTTTGGAAGAATGGGGTTCATCCCTCCAGTAGAGATCCAGAGACTTGTAGAATCAATGTCAAGGTGCACTGAAGCTGTTCTGATGGCACACCTTACTAAGACACTTTAGGTTGGTTTTTCCTTTAATTTGTCACCCATCTGTATATTATTTTCCTAATTTTACTCCCAATAATCTCAGCTATTACATATGCGTCACATTGTATTTGATTGTTTTTATTTAGTTTTTATTTATTTGGACTTCACATCTTAAGGAAATGCTGTTAGTGGGTGTATTTAGTTTGCTTTTAAGGCCATGTGTTTGTCTTATTAGCCCTTTTTAGTCAATAAGCCTGGAGGCCTGCAACCAAATAAATAACCAATAAATAAACTAATAGGATTACACAGTGAGAGCTGTCATTGCCTAAATCTACATCAGTTAAACCAGAGTTTTCTCAGATTGTCTTCTCTAAATCTTAAAGGAGGAAATCTGCGCATCAATTTTCTGAAATTAACTGTTTATTTGATTGTGTGACACATACAAACTTAAAATCCAAAGGAAACGTTGTAAGTATGTGTATTTTGTTCTTATCTTATTGACCTTTTTAAAAAGGAAATGTGTTAACAAGCATGGAGTCCTGCAAGCATTAAACAAATGACAGTGGGATTGATGAGTCAGATGAAGGTGGCCAATTTCCTGCTTTGTACTTGATTTTGTGATAAAAAGGAGCTCTACAAATCAACTGCCAGCAGAGAGCTGGGTTGATTGAACAAACAAGAACAATAATAATACACAATTAAATTAGATGGAGGCAGTTGGACTAAACTTGAAATTGACTCACATTCTAAATTACAACAATAACATCTTTTATATTTTAAGAACTGACTCTTTCTACATGGTAGCTTTGTATGCAGCACAATCCAATTATCCACCAGTATACTTTGGTTAATTGCTATATCCAGAATACAGATGTTAGGACTGGAATAACTATGACCATATTTAGCAGCTAGCCAAACAAACTCTATTCACTGCAGATACTGTAAAGCATGTAAACCTTATGTTGTCTTTAAGAGGTTAACACTTGACCTGACAGTGTAAAGAAACCCACTGGTGTTAAATATGGACATATCAAACTCATTACATGATAGAAAAGTACATAAGGTTGTCTCCTTTGTTATCAGCTGGGTTTTTGTAAATAAAGCACATGAACAATGTCACGTTTAATCCTCATAGAAATAAAGTGCTTTTATTTTAGAAACAACATTTTGAAACAGACACATTTTCTTAAAATTTTAACATAAAAAAAACAACAACTTTGCAGCTGGAACGGCACATTACAAAAATTCTGCATTAAATAAACCAAAGCTAGCCTTTTTAAAGTTGACTGTTCAGTCAGTTTGGAAATTTGATCTTTATAATTAGTCGTTTTTCAGCTGAAGCCCCTGAAAGTCAGACACAGCAACGCAGAGAGACCTTTGAAAAGTGGTTGGTTGTCAGTGAAATCAACTATAGTGGTTAATGCATGTTACTCAGCATCACCCTGCTACAACTGAAACCTCTTCATCTTGTTATTAAGTTACAAATATTTGTACAAAATTGTTCAAAAGTTTAGTCTGAGTGGCACCACATAAAATCATCACCACCTCTTGACCAGACAAAGCGCTGTCAGAGCAATGCAATCCGTTGGCACATGCTGAAGAAACTAATCCTATGTATGGCGGCATGCTTGATCTTTGAGTCTGTGCTGTCTTTTCTTCTGCTCAGAGGTCTAGAGTTGTTCGTGGCTACAAAAGGCTAACAGACTGCCTTTAGGAATCTGAATAATCTCTGCAGCACTGGTTGTGTGACTGCTTCTTAACTGCATGACAGCTATGCATCCACAGACAGACTGGTCTCTGCTATTGCATTTTTGAACTGAGGTGATAATGCTTGAAGTTGCTCAGTGACAGTTAACAAAAATATGTTGTCATTTGTCACCATGAAATCTGAGACAATGTTCAAAAATAATAATAATAAAAAAAACGGGCCAGGAAAGTTTAACCCCCAACCTTGTTGCAGCAAGATATGACTTTGCCATGCATCTGATTTAAAGTTTCTCTCACAGCAACATGCTTTTGTTTACCCATCTGTAGAGTGTACATTCACAAAGTACAAGAAAATGCATTTACTTATGAATTTTTGACTCAATTAACCCAACTTTATGAATTAATATTGACATGGCAAATATGCAAAAGTAATATAATTTCACACCAAAGAAACATTTACCAGGCTACAATTTCCAATAGTTTTACAACTGATTAACAAACTAATTCCAAAGTGAAGGGAAAATGTGTAAAATTGGAACCCTGAGATTTTTGTTATTCAGTAAGCCCATGGTCCCCAACAAAGTGACTCTGTAGGAAGACTTCACAGTGAAAACACTCAAATCTATCTATCCTTTAGCTCTGCAGTACTAGAAACTTTCTACTGTGCTAAGCTGTTTTCAATCTGGCTTTCTAAAATTCAGACACTGAAAATAGTGAAAAACAACAGTGCTCTGGACCTTAAGTACCACATTTGAGTGCCAGCACTACATGAAGTCACCTTGAGTATTTTTGTTCACAGAACCTTAATTACACTGATTTGACCTCACTCCGGACAACAATACGATCAACACACGTGGGTTGCTGCTGTGAGTTTGATTTGGAAAAGAAAAGAAAGAAATAAAAAGCAGAATCGACCCGATATTTTCTCAAAGAGTCCATGTATTAAGCTTGAGGATGGAGATAGAAATATATAAAGGTTCTTACCAAAAATACCTTTCGGAAAATATTGGATACTGAGAGATTGATATTGCCTGTGCAAGAATGATCTGTTACAGAAAGAAATCTGCGGTTGCATAGATGACTACAGTGTTTAGGAAGGAAAATTGAGGTGTGGTGGTTGCTTCTGGATCTGGAAAAGTTGTATTAATATTCCCTCTTATTCCTTTTACTTCTCAGTGAGCGACAGCTGCAGTATCCTCTCCAGCTCCTCTTCCTCCTGCTTCCTCATCCTCTCCTCTTCCGCTTGAGCTCGTGCAGAGAGCTCCATGGCCAGTCGAAGCTCTGAGTCGGGGCTAGAGGCGGAGGGGGAGCTGGCATGGCTGGGGGTGTCTTCATATTCCACTAGCACCCCCTCTGGGATACTCCTAGATTGACATTGACAGGGTAAAGTGAGATCCAGCTCCGTTCTGTGGCTTTTACTGACACATACAAGAGGTGAACAGATATATAGCGTCATCTAAATCCCCGTAGGACAAGCAAGCAGCAAGGACTGTTCCTTTTACCACTTGTAATTATGTAATTGCTATGCCAGCAACCTTAACCTGTGTTCCTACCTGTCACTCTGGCTGCTGGGCATTACATCAGTGAATTCATCAGCATCATCCCAAATCCCCTCCTACAGTGACACATCAGGAGCATTTAAAGGATGTAGTGAATTGCAAAATCAAGGAGAGCATTGGGAAAATGATAGGAACAGATTTGTGTGGTGAGCTGATGAAGTGATGATTGTTCTGACCTGGCCCGGGACTCTGCGAGACTCCAGGAGACTCTGGTGGATGGCGTACTGCAAAAGCTCCTCGTCGTTGTTGGATACGGGTGTGTGTCGGCTGCCTCCTCGACGGTGGTAACTGACAGGCACCTCAAACACTGAAGGACACACTTGAAACGGAGGCAGTGCTGGATAGAGGAAGACCAAAAGAAAAGCGGTTTAGGAATTGCAGATGTGCAACTATTTTAATATAGTGTCACATTTAATGGTTAAACTGGCTGCATTCCAACCTGCAGCTTCTTCCTCTTCTCCCGAGGATGTTGGTGTGGCTGCTGGCGTTGTGTTCGCCTCCTCTTCAGTACTGCATTTATTGACATTACCAAATGTAATCCTGGCATTCAGCACATGAAACAGGGGGATCTCTGCAAGAGAGGAAAACAGACTTCAGAGGGGGGAATGAGACTAAAGCTTTATGTGCTTGTTTCTAAAATTTGATAGGAATGTCACATACCTATTTTAACAGGAAATCCAGGAGGAAACTTCAGGGTTACAAAGTCTCGTAGCCGCGCAAAATGGGAACTGGTCCGAGCCATGAGATCAATAATGGGGGTCACCTGCTCCACCAGTGACAGAGGATGTTCCTCGCTCATCCACAATGTACCTTTGAACCTGCGCGAGAGAAGATGTGCACACAACTTAATTTCTTGACATAGATAACCCGCAGCTTTGAGGAATAAAGTTGGATGTTTCTATAGCCGTAAAGCTGCGTTTCTTACTTCTGTGTTCGAATGCTCAGTTCAATGGGACGTCCAATGTCTCTGTCCCCCAGTTCAAAGTCAGGATCAAAATATTCCTCTGGAGTGATGGCAGTGGGATTGGTGGCAGTTGCATACTCAAGAGTCAGGTCCTAAAAAGCCGAGCACTCTTATCAAATCAGCTGCCAGGTGGGAATAAAATATATCATTTTAATGTAATTTATTTAATGAACGTCTTACCCCTTGTGCACTTATGTGCTGCTCCACAGTCCCCAGCAGAGACTCCAAGATGTTCCTTTCACCTTTGAACAAAAAAGTCTAACTTCAGTACTCTCACTCAGTTTCAGTCAAATCCTCTTCTTCTTTTACTTTCGGCTGTTCCCTTTCAGGGCTCGCCACAGCGAATCATGTGCCTCCATCTAACCCCTCTGCATCCTCTTCACTCACACCAATTAACTTCATGTCCTCTCTCACTACATCCATAAATCTCCTCTTTGGTCTTCCTCTAGACCTCCTGGCAGCTCCAGCCTCAGCATCCTTCTACCAATATATTCACAGTCTCTCCTCTGAACATGTCCAAACCACCTCAATCTGGCCTCTCTGACTTTATCTCCGAAACGTCTAACATGAGCTGTCCCTCTGATGGTCACTCCCAAAGAGAACCTCAGCATCTTAAGCTCTGCTAGCTCCAGCTCTGCCTCTTGTCTTTTCTTTAGTGCCACTGTCTCTAAGCTGTACAACATCGCTGGTCTCGCCACCGTCTTGAACACCTTTCCTTTCATTCTTGCTGATACTCTCACTGATCACACAGTTTCAGTCAAATGTAGGTTTGTTATTCATTTGGATCAAAATCTACCATTTACATAATTTAAAAAAAAGTTATATTATATATATATAAAAAACAAAAAAGTAATACATGAAGAATACTTTCCGCCTACTTTTTATCCGGGCTTTCTCCTCGTCTGTAAGATGCTCTGTCCTCGTCCTGATTACCACATTTACATTGTTCACACTGAAAACCTGTAAGAACAACCAGAATCTAATGTCATATACGATCATAATGGGCTCCACAGATTTCAGTAGCATTACACTTTAGTTATTATATAAAGAAAATGTATAACTTCTGCGTACCTTTGCTTCAAATCCATTGACCACTTCAGTTTTGTCAGCTCTCCAGCCCCAAATCCCAGACTTGCTCCTGTGAAAAGAAAAGCACCATTTACAGGCAAAATCCACCATCATATCCTTCAGTTTGGAATAACTTCCACAACACAGAGAATACGACAATGCAATACAAGATATAGATATGGGATATTTTAAGTAGACTGTTAATGCATTCAAATTATTTGCACTAATCTGTGATTGTTCTCTCATTTTAGAGGCTTTAGCAATGTTGCATTCAATAGTTAAGTTTTGTTTTTAGATATGTTCCTCATAACCTCAATTAGCTATTTCTCATCTTCAGTAAGAAAGATATTCTCTCATCAGCCATGGTGACAGGTCCACATCTTGTGAGACATTTTGACCTGAGCAAGAAAAGCACAGCTGTAATTAGTAACATTAATGATGGCTCAGTTCCATTCAGGTGTGCCACTATACAGAATATCAAGGCTGCGGCACCGAGTACCTGTATGGAGTGCAGCCATTATTAATGTTATTAGTTACACCTGTGTTTGACAAGTCGTAATGTCCACTGTAAGAGAGGCCCATTATCCAAGACAACTATAGGACAACAGTTGTCTGTCAAGTGTGAATCGTCACCTGTGTTTGAGGAAGTTATCCGGACGAAGATTAGCAAGATAATATGATGACAATATATTACCTCATGCCATTGACTAAAACGCTTAGTTAAATTTGCTCACATTATTAATATCTATTGTAACTTGAGGTTGTTGGTTTGTAGGGTTACACACTTAAAAGTGAGCATTGATGGTAAGACAACCTTTGAATGAATAAGTCAGTGTAAATATTGCATTTTAGAGAATTAGATGCTAGATTGATACTGGAAATATCATCCAGAGGTCAGTGCAAAATGATGATTAATCAGCATAATGGAATCACTGTTTAGAGAGTAACCTCACTCAGGGAGTAATGACATTAAAACAAGTGTGAAAATGCCATGAAATGTCTGTTCTTGGCTGATCAAAGGCAGTTAAATCTATGCATGTTGTGAGAAAAAGGACAACAGAAAAAGATGTGACTCTTGCCTCTCAAAAGCAATATCCTTGGTGTCCAGGTAGGTGTTGACAATAGGAGTAGTCAACCTTTTGGCAACTTCCTGTTCAGCTGGCTGCATTGACTCTAGTGTGACATCCTCCATTTCTTGGGATATGTTAAAGCGTTCAGTGTCCACTACTTCATCATCATGGTTCACCTCCATCAACTCTGCATGTGAATCTGTAAAAAAAAAAGTCAGGGATAGACTTAAAATCATTTTACAGAAACAGTACAAATCATAGAGAACTCAGAATTTTTTTTGTGTGCAAGAGAGTTAAAACACACACACACACACACACACACCATCTCCTCTGAAGATGTAGCTTCTACGCCCTCTGATCCAGGTCATGTTTTCAAAGCCTAGAAGAGTGGCATCCACTCGCAGGCTGGCGCCACTTTTCCAAATGCGACAAACATCACTTGGACAAACCCGGGACAGAAGAGGGACTGTGAAGCAACAGCACATGATTGTCCCACAATGGAAATAAATGAATCTGCACATGAAAAACAATGTGACTCATTACTAAGCCAAAACAAATGCTGCAACTAGCATGAGGCAGGTATGTAGTTTTTCCTGTATAACCTGAGGAAAATTCTTAGCTGGCAAAGATGATGTATTTTGTGTAGATATTTAAATGCAGGACACAGTACTAGAAAGCACTTGTAGATATCCTCTTCTTTTGCATACTGAATTGCTGATAACCATCCTGTACTACATGATCAGGTTACCATGCACACACAGTCTACTTTACTTTTATGATATATATCCATACACACACGCACACACACACACCACAATAACTTACTCCAACTGGTGAATTCCCATTTCATTTCCATATAGAAGTCTGGAGACTGTGGATGAAATGATAGACAGAGCAATTATTTCCTTTGCCAGTAAATATTTCCAGGCACATGAGCAGATGGATGACATGACAATGGGAAAATTAATAAAGTAGAACCTCTCGAATCTTTGACAGCAGCTCAGGCACTCCTCCAAGAGCAGTGGAGGCTTTGAGGTAGTCTCTGCGTTGAAGCACTAACTGGACCATCTCTGGATCTCCGGTGCTGACTGCCTCCTGCAGTACTACACAGAGAAAGACACGTATCAACAAACCACTAAACCTTTTAAGGTAACAGCATCTGTTCCCCAGGAGTAGCAACTGTCCATTAAAAAACCTCAACAATGACGGTAATAACCAAGGAAAGTGAAAGTGTTTTACTGCAGTCGGAGGAGTGGATATGCATTGTTACCAGAAACCCCGTCAACAGCATGTGATGTGTAGGTTAATGTGAGAAGGGCTCTAAGAGATCAAACAACCCACAAATCCTCAAAAAGCATATCTGCAAGACAAGTGAAGGAAACATTCATGGTATCATAGCATCCAGTTTTATAACTAACCTGTCCAATTCATGCTGTTTTCTTTAGTCACTTCAGCACCGTGTCTCAGAAGGACTCTCACTGACTCCAGGTGCCCGAGCGAGACAGCGAGGTGCAGTGGTGTCCGACCTCTGGGATCTACAGCCTCGATGTCATTCTGAGAAAATCAAGGAGAAACCCACACATGCGTTTCCCCTGCACCTTTATTTGTGTAATAAAATCTAGGCACCCGGTTAGACTAAATACTGCAGTACTGACATGACACACTGTTATATGAACAAAAGAGTTGGCCTTGTAATATTGCTTCACTTGTACCTGAGGGCCTTCGTATTATAACTCATAGAGTCATAGTTTTACACCGAATAATTTAGGTCATCACTGATAATGATATAGGACTGCGGTAGTCAGTACACTGACAGGACTGAGCATCATGTCTGGTGCTCCTATGAGTCATGCTACTGAGGTAAATGTGTTATTGATCAGCATTGCTGGGTAGAAACAATCATAGTGACTGGATCATAGTAATTACATTGCAACAATACACAGTATTAACTGCGATGAGTTACTGTGAGGAAAAACACAAGGAGATTAGAGATGCTTTTGAAACATTTGTAATACTTAGTTGTTACTTGTTAGATTAGTCATCTGCATGTTTGACAGGAATGACACTATAAAGATGATATAATCACCACTATAAAGTAACTCTTTAGAATAATAATAGCACAATATGGTAGCCTGTTAATTGCCAGGTGCGCAATTCACCACACACAATTACAAATGTATATTACATATACATTTACTGTATTTGGCAAAGCAGTTCTTATGTTATCATATCTAGTCAGCTTATACTCTGTGTTTGAGTATTCAAATGAATCGGGTTAGCAGCCTAAACTAGCAACTGGAAACAGGAAATCGATCCGGAATACATTTTTCTAAAGTAAACTTCCAAACCTGTTGATCGGTGAATAGCCTAAATGTCTATGTCCTCAAACGTTATCTGTGTGTGACAGTACGGAGCGTCTGTCAACACGACTGGCCTACTTTAACGGGGTGGCTACGGATAATATAATGAACAGCTCACTCCTGGCTTCATCTAGCTAACAAGCTTTATTGTGAAGGTTTGCAACATATTCCGTGTTTTTTACCAACCTGTAGTAACGTTATTTGTTCTTCCAGTTTCCTGTAATCATTCTCCCACACTGCGGAATGCAGGGGAAACTTCCCTCTGATGTCTTCGCTAACGTTAGCCGTGGACATCTTCCTCTTTGTGGAGCCGCTCAGTGCAACGTTAGCCAGCCTCTAATAAGTACAGCCATGGGGAAAATGCGATACCTACACGCTAGTTATGCCAAAATGTACCATAAATATGATCCATGCCCTTAGTATTCGACAACATACAACGTCGAAATATCCAAACCGGTGTCCAACTTTCCCCGAAGCCTTCCCCTAAATAAAACTTTTGATCAAGGAAGTGCCAGGAGTAGTACCCAATAATGACAGGGGTGTCCTATATAGAAATAGACTCACACTCTAATTAATACCATCTAATCAAGACAGATTTCCAAACCTCTTTTAAAATATAACTATTTTTTGTGTAATAGCATTTTTTATTTGGTCAATACACGACAGAAACATAATTGGTAAATAAAACCATCGCTTTCGAAAAAAAAGATAGTCACTTCCAGTTGGACGGAACCATTCAACACAGCGGCATGGGGGGTGCGAAACATGCAAACAAAATATATTTCCTATATAAACCTGATTCCGTGTCACACTTGTATGCATTCTATATGTTAAAAAATTAAAAATAATAATGAATAACTGTAAATGTTGTATCCTGACAATAAACTGACTGTTATGCCTACAACGTCGAAATGAGATCGGCGCTTTTACGTTTCGTGGAGAGACTGGGAGGGTGAAAATCTGAAACTTTACCGCCAGCATACTACTGTGTAAGAGATGTACAAAACGACACTTTTTAGTCTTAAACTATGTTAATCACAGGTGATATTATATAACCTGTGGCTCTATTAACTCTACTAATGTATGCGGGCGTGATGCCTGTTGCTGTTCTGCGGATACATAGTTTTTAACACAAACATGGATCTGTTGATCATCCTGTTTCAAGGCTGACCTCAGTTGTGTAATAATATTGATTTATTGTTTTCTCGTTATTTAAAGTAAAACTGCAGTAGTGATATTAATGTGCGAAGAGTCCTGTAATATGTTTCAAAGGATGGAAATCCAGTAAGCGTCGTCCCATAATTAGTTTTAAAAAACGTACTCTTTGTGTACCGTGTCACGAAGGTGATTAGATCAAACTAACCTCCTGTGTATAGTGTTAGCCCTGTGTATTTAAATGCCCTCAGTTGGGTCTCTCAGGTTATGTACCTCCAAACCCACAGCAAACTCAACCAAACATCGTGTTGTATTTAGGTGTTAACTGAACTGTAGCTATTAAAATCACGGCCACGATTGGGATTTGCTCATTCAAGAGAAAAAGGCAAGGAGGCATTATTTCTATGCAGGAAGTGAATTTCCTGAGAGTCTAACCCCTGGGCGCACTGCCCCAGACACATTAGGTCACAGGCGCAGCTGCCACTGGGAGCTCTCGCTCCGTGTAGTCTACCGCACACTGAAGAGTGAACTACCAAACAGGCTAGTTAGCTAATCAGGTGCTAGGTCAGCTAACTTCCAGGCAAGCAGCATTGTACATTACTCCTGTGGGGTAACGTTATAATGGTTGTAACGCAAACGCTAGCCAAAACGAAAAGGCTAGCAACAGTTAAATGAAGTAGCAGGTCGTTGTTTGGATTGTTTTTAATTAGCTAGGTGGCTAACGCGGAAGGCATCCACACACAGTAATCAATGGTTAGCACAACGTAACGGACATAACTGCTCATTTTAAAAAGGCATTTCTTCCTGAGTTAAGAATGTCTAAACGCCTGCGAAACTCTGAGCTCTGCGCTGATTGCAGTGGTCCAGGTAAGCACACTCAGACCATCTCTGCAGTGTTTAGCTGTTAGCCTTTATTTATTCACTGACGTTTGGTCCTTCAAGCTCTGTAACGATAAACCAAAGCCTTGCACTTCACGCTTCTGTCTTAAATCGGATTATCAGTGCTGGCCCACGCTGCTTTCTTCTTTACAGTAAGTAAAGTTAGATATGCAGTGTACTGTTGAGACAGGGCGAGTTGTTAGTGTGCTTGACGGGTATCTAACATTATATGCTGAGGATGCATTAGACCTGAAGCAGCTGTCTTTTTAACTGTTTCCATCCGGTGTTACTTGCTTTAAATAATCAGGCAGGCATTTTTGATGTGTGTCATAATTGCACAGTTTTACGCAGGTTTGTCACAGGCAACAAACAATATGTATATTTTAAATAATGTCTGTAACATGCAGACGTTTCCAGCAAATTTGAAATGTAATCATCCATTATGAAATCTCATTCTACATGAGCAGGAAACTGCTCTGTGAGCTCTCTGTCATGTCTGAAGTACAACTAGGATGACTGCATCATTCATAAAAAGTCAGTGGGCACAGTGGTCTCCTGTCATGATGCTTCTTGTACACCACACAGGGATATTGGTAGTAAAAGAGAAGCCTAACCCATGTTGACAATGTGTGATTTAATTCAACCAATTGTGTTGATGAGGAATGACTGACTGAAAGGACTCTTAATGGTATGGTTCTTTCCTCCACTGATCCAAACTGTGATATGGAAAAAGAATAAGTATGTTTTTTAAAATATTGATGGGTGAAAAGTAAATAAGTCAATAAAGTAGTAGTAAATACATTTTTACATCCTAAAGATGGTTCAGTCTGTCATAGTACAGTGACAGATTGAACCAGTCACTGTACTATGGTATCTGCAGTGATTGGAAGCAGATTTATTAGTGCTGATGAAATACTGAAGATGAATACTTGTGTCCATTATATGACATCTGATCAATACCAACATCTTCTAACAGAGATTTGTTTGTTCTAAATAGTATTAGGCATGAGAGAATAATGGTATTAAGCTTTTACAGTCAAACATTTCTGTGAAAGCTGAACAAGTAATAGTTGCATTGTGTCTGAGGTACTTTCAGAAGTCCCATTTATATAGAAATGACGTGATGTTTTTCAGCAGGCACAGGAAGCAAAACAGGATGCTGAGTGAATTGACTGCATGCTTTTAATGCAGAAGATTTTTTTTTCTATTGTGGCACCACAATGTATTTTAAATGTGATGTACTGTAAGAGTAGAACATTGTTTTTAGAAATGCATTTTATTTAGAAATAGTTAACCAATATAAAAAGTCTGTGCACTGCTTACTTGTCTGTTGCATAATAAAGATCAAGAAAAACAATGACAAGAATGCTAAATATTCAGTGTTATTCAAGTTTTAGTACCTTGTCTCTCATCATGTCATTCAAACTAGTTAAACCCCTCAGGTCTCCACAGTTGCTGGCCTGGATTGCCCTCCCAAACAACTGTTACCAGTTGTTGGGTGTGCATATTTTTAGAGTTTCAAGATGTGGTATTAAATTTACACTTGTTGAGGCCTTAAAAGAGGCATGTCAGCACCAACTCGCAGGTCTTGGTGGAGAGTAAAGTTAGGCGGAGACTCTGAAAACTGGGGACCAGGTGCCAGAATCTGACCAGCAACCCCTGCAGCTGTTCACCTCAGCTGCTGCTAAGACCCTTACAGTCTTCACTGTCTGTCCTGTCACAGAACCAGACACTCAATCTGCTTAACAGTTTATTGGCTATCGGAGTGTCATTTGAATTTACAGTATTTTTGGTCTCGAGATGTTTGCTGTCAGAAGAGTCTCTGTATAAACAGCAGACGGCATAACTCTGACATTTGTATTAGATGAAGTGTGGTAAATAAGTCTAGGTTAAATAAACACATTTATTTTGGTCACAACGTCTACTGTATCTTGTAAGTGCACTCTGCCTCGAGTTCTAACATTATGCATTTCCAGAATATGCAACACTTGTCTGGCATTTCTGTGTGTGTGTGTGTGTGTGTGTGTGTGTGTGTGTGTGTGTGTGTGTTTTAACAATGTTTTGAAAGAGGAAGCTGCTCTATTGCTCAACAATATGGTTGAGGTGCTTCAACCTACAATCGCTAGTCTTCACTTCCTTTTTACACAATGCATGGCTTCTCCTAAATCTAGGGTCAAAAAGGCCTTAAATGCTTATTACTTATTACTGCCCACTGGGGTTTGGCTTTTTCCTTGTCTTTCTTTCATCTAGTTGGATTGTGTTTGTTGGCATTTGGTCTGAAAGTGGAGCAGGAGTAAATAGTGTATTTGTTAGGGACTACTTTCAGCCATGCATTAATACACATTTGGTGCTCTTCTGAGTATTTCCGTCAGCAGGATGGTGTATGTGGGATTGACTCAAAATTAACAACCACTACCCAAGTTCATCTAATGATAGTACACCTAGTACAACAATGTAGCTCACTGATGTGTTTTTAAGAGTCTATGGCTGGCACAGAACAATAAGTTGTATTAAGCTTTGGCTACACTGACAAAACTTGTTAGTAGAATCTATTAATTGTTAGTTTTGGTCTTTTTCTGGGATTTGTTAAGAACAATGTAGAGTTTCACCAGCCATATCCTTTAAGTACCTGTCTGTAATAGTTTTGACACCATAAGTAAGAGTTTGTCTGGGGCGTGCTACAACCTACAGTAGCATCAGTCAGTGATTTGAATATCGTGCTGAATGTGAAGAGAGGAGATGACTTGTGATACGTTTGTTACTGACTCAGCTTAAACTATCTCTAGCGCAATCACTGCAAACCCATAAGAGCTGGAGGATACAGTATTGCACTTTTAGATACTCCTTTAAATGACATCTGTAATCTTTAAGTCGTGATTCATCGATTAGATCACTGCGAGTGTCATGATTTTCACTTTGTGGTTTTCTCTTCCCTCTCAGAACCTCGCTGGGCCTCGGTGAACAGGGGCGTGCTGATTTGTGACGAGTGCTGCAGCGTTCATCGAAGCCTGGGCAGACACAGCTCCCAAGTCCGCCACCTGACGCACACACCATGGCCTCCTACGCAGTTACAGGTAATAACCCCACTCAGGAAAATGTTATATTTATATTCACCTGTGTAAAGCTACATATATTTATACTTTCAGCTGTGAAGTTGTTTTCTTTTTTGTAGTTTGAGTGCTCAGACGCTGAATTGTCTCTCCTGAAATGCCTTGAGATCACATTATCCTTTGCACACAATCTGTATTACTGCAGTTTTAAATTCAGCAGGCCTGTATCTTTGCTCAAGATAACTGTGGACAACAGTTGTGCATCAGATCCCACTGAGGTGTATTGATTTTGTCCAAATATAGAAAATGTTTGTTCAGGAGGGGAACTGTTAACAGCCAGTCAGCAACCTACAGTCTAAATCAATGGGGCACATTTTACAGGTTTTCATTTTCATTTCACCCTAGATGGTTCATACATTATACAGCAATGGTGCAAATTCAATATGGGAGCACTCTCTTCTGGACCCTGCATCTGTGATGAGTGGAAAACGCAAGGCCAACCCTCAGGACAAACTGCAGTGAGTCATTATTGTTTGAAAATAATTACAGTGTATTTTTTGCTCACAAGATGTTAATTTAATAAACAAAAAATGTGATTGTTAAACTTCCAAGTTTAACATGTGCCACTGACTCAATGATTGCCTCTTTCTTTCTGTTTGAACCTCCATGTTGCCCCAAAAGCCCAAACAAATCAGAGTTTATAAAAGCCAAATATCAAATGCTGGCATTTGTCCATCGCATGCCTTGCCGGGAGGATGACAGCTTGACAGCCAAGGATTTAAGCAAGGTGAGGAGAAATATCTGCTCACAGTGGTTAGAAGAAAACTAAAACATGTTTTTGTTTATTGCTAGGATTTATCAATCAATTCCTAGTAATGGTTGTTGTTTTGTTTTTTTCCAGCAACTTCACTCAAGTGTACGCACCGGGAACCTCGAGACTTGTTTGAGGTTGCTATCCCTGGGAGCACAAGCAAATTTTTTTCACCCCGTAAGATTCACCCGCTGTATTTAAAATCAGAATTTTCATCTTTGCATTTACTTTTCTGTTGATTTTTAGATCATAATGGTTTGTCATGGTAATCAACCTCCTCTAGGAAAAAGGAAACACTCCCTTGCATGTAGCTGCAAAGGCAGGACAAGTATCTCAGGCTGAACTATTAACTGTTTATGGGGCAGATCCTGGAGCCCCTGACAGCAATGGTAAAACTCCCATTGACTATGCAAGGTTAGTTATTTTCAATAATCTTTTTGTAATTCAAACACAATACGTTATGGCCCTGTAATTTCACCCTTTGAAGTATGATGTAGTGTTTTTTAACATGTGCCTTTGTAGGGAAGCTGGCTACCATGACCTGGCAGATAGATTGGTGGAGGTTCAGTATGAACTAACGGATCGACTGGCGTTCTACCTGTGTGGGAGAAAGCCAGGTATGCAGTGAGAGAGTTCCACTATTGAAAAGACTATGTGTTTGAAAAGAAATGGGTCAAAGAATATGTGCATGTGTGGTTGGAGTGAAAGATGTTTTGACTTGGCACACAGGACACTAGTTGGTATTGATTTCACCCATGTGGCACTTCAAGCAGATAAAAACAAATGCTCATGTTATTTAATTAGCTTTGTGAATACCGATTATGTACTATATCTAAATCATGCTTAATAGAAAGTGTTTACATTTCCCATAAGTATCGATGATGTTGTTGGCAGTCATCCAAAACATTCTTGTTGTTTCTTGTCAGATCATAAAAACGGCCAGCACTTCATTGTTCCACAAATGGCCGACAGGTAAGAATACATAAGCTGTAAGTCAACATAATGTAAGTCGATATTAAGTGATTTGTCTTTAAATTAACATGTGTCTTAAGCAAATGGGTTTAACTTCAATCCAGCCAACAAAGTGAGTACAGCGAGGCAGTTGTTTATGGTTTTTCTCTGAGGCCTGTTCGGACACGTCATTGAGATCACTGCAGCATCTGTTATCTGTGTTAGAGGAAACAGACCCAGCGAAATAGTTGACATACCCAAAAACTCTGTAATTGCTGCAAATAATTAAAATGTTATTCCAAACTCTAACTCTTAATTCCAAACAAGCAGAGCAGCCACTGTAGACAATCAATGTGCCCATTATAAATCATACATTTGATCTTTTTCATTGCTCTCTTTTGATGGATAAGGAACATGTAAGTATTACTCAGAATGAAGTGTGCACTGTGTCGACCTAACAATTCATCAGCATATGTTTATGAAAGTTATTTTCTGTTTTCAGCAGTTTAGATTTATCAGAACTGGCCAAGACAGCAAAGAAGAAACTGCAGTCTGTAAGTATGTTTGCAGTGATTGAGTTTCACTGTACTGAGCTCTCTTTTCTCCCTTTACTTAACTCTGACTAAGTGTAATTTCCTAATTTTCATGCAGCTCAGTAATCATTTATTCGAGGAGCTGGCCATGGATGTGTATGATGAGGTGGACAGACGAGAGACTGATGCAGGTAAAGTGAAATTATCCAGTAAAAGCTGTGTTGTCTTGTGTCCAGAGAAGACATTTGTAGTGGCATCTCTCCTCACACTGAGCAGCTATACTCACACCTCTTAAACGGACACCATTGATCTCATTCTCATCCTATTATTTATAGTGTGGTTGGCTACACAGAATCACAGCACCCTTGTGACAGAGACAACTGTGGTGCCTTTCCTTCCTGTGAATCCAGAGTATTCATCAACACGAAACCAGGCGAGTCAGCTTTACAGAACTCCCACGCAAATGCTTTCTTGTTTCCATCGGCACGTATTTCCTCTGAAGTTAGATTTTATACTGCTAATGCGACTTTGTTTTTCTTATTTAGGGACGACAGAAGCTCGCAAGATTTAATGCACATGAATTTGCAACTCTTGTGATTGACATATTAAGTGATGCAAAGCGCAGACAACAGGGGAATTCAATAGCCAGTCCCAAAGGTCAGCATCTTATTGTTACTTTATTCCAAGATCTTAATGACACTCAAGTGTAGCGCAGATATACAGTAATTATTTGTGTCCATTCCAGACAATGTTGAGTTTATACTGAAGAGTGTGGCTGTCAGGCACTGTAGCCAGGACAATGACCAGCCTGACTACGACAGTGTGGCGTCTGATGAGGATACAGATCAAGAGCTCCTCTCGAGCAAAGGATATAGGACCAAGGTATTGTGGCATCACATTCACAAATTAAAACCCTGACAGACACTCTCTAGTTACCTTTACCGTTTTGTTTTAACCCCTCTCTCCAACAGAGTGTGGATTCTGACGTCTCAGATGGCCCCATTACTATGCAAGAATACTTGGAGGTGAAAAATGCGCTCTCTGCCTCTGAAGCCAAGATCCAGCACCTCATGAAAGCCAACAACAACCTGAGTGATGAGCTGAGGCTGATGCAGAAAAAGGTATCCACCGTGACCCACCAATAAGCTCACTAACACCGGGGGCCGGACTGAGGGGGGGCCACAGTGGTCAGCAGAGCTCTTCTCCTGCCCAGTGCGACCGCTCTCTGGTGTGGAAGGGCCAGCCTGTGGGTTGCAATGAGGGCTGGGCTATCTGAATAGGAATGCTCTGTTGCAAGATAAGGCTGCTGTGACACCCTGCTGGTCCACCCTCTGTTTTGGCCAGCATGTTCAATTTCAGTGCTTGAATGTAAACTGTGACTTTTTTTTGGTGTGTGTTTGTTTTGTGGATTTCAAACACACACCCTTACTCCAGTTAATAACAAAAACAGTTTAGTTCCCCTTTTTGTAATAAATAAAGTAGAGTTAAAGCTGTTTAATGTTACTAACCAGCATGTTTCAAGAAAAAGCATGTAGTAATTGACAGTTGTTTTTAATCCCTTCATAGTACATAGTGACTAACTGAAATTGTATGTGTGTGCCTTGCTTCATCACATATACTGTGTTAACTGCATAGACTGTTTTTGGATGATTTTCTTTAGTACATGTGGATTTATTGTTTGACAAGTTTACTAAGTGGTCACATTTCATAGAAAGCATACAAACCTGGAATATTGTTACCCTCTTAAATCAAACTGCTGTTTATAGACGTGACACTGTTAAGTTTGAGAGTCTGCACAAATGTATGCAATGTGCTTCAACTTAGCAATGTATATCTTGCTAAATCCAAACTCTTTTGAAAATTATCATTTTTGGCCACAGATGTTCAAAGCATGTTACAGCTTCTTATTTTGTTAAAATGAACCCCTGTTAGTGAGGTTGAATTTTTTTTTTTTTTTCTTACATTAAAATTGCTTTAATTTGGCTGTTTGGATGGAGCATGCAGATCATTTGTCTCCCTTAATTCTGTTTGTGTGACTCTCGGTTGCACACAAGGTCATTGTGACACTCCCCTGCAGTAGACATACTGCACTGTAGCGTACTGTACTGTTTTTGATGATGTGATTTGGTGTTGGGTAAGGTTATAGTTGAACAGATTCTCAAAAAGACCATATTCAGATAGAGATGTTAAGCAGAAAACAGGACATGTGGCTTGTGATGACATGTTGTAGTAGTCTTTCAAAGGACGTGCACACCATATTGTGAATGTAGTTTTCTTTCAGCTTTAATTGGAATCACAGCCTTTACCAAACATTATCAGTCAGTCATTATGGCAGAGGTTAGTAACTGAACTATACTCCTTTTTCTGACCAGTACACAAGATCTGCCATTTTCTTTAACTAAATGCAAGTAGTTGCATTACTTAAGGCCGTTTTTTTTTCACCCAAACTGTTATATCCTTGACAAAATCTTCTTGATTTTGTTCGTTCTTGGATGCCTCTTATTCTCTCATAATTCTTGAGTCAATCCATCTGAACTGTGGCTATATCTTTGATGCTTGATGCTGTGTTGCTTATCTATGCAACAATCTTTTGCTTGCTTATCACTTGCTTTGCATTTTTTTAGACCAAGAGAAAATCCCTCCCAAAGCAAAAAATCATGTTATTCCTATGATTTTAGGATGTTCAGTAACAATCACATTGATGGTCAACTTG
Organism: Siniperca chuatsi; assembly: GCF_020085105.1. Lineage (NCBI taxonomy): Eukaryota > Metazoa > Chordata > Actinopteri > Centrarchiformes > Sinipercidae > Siniperca > Siniperca chuatsi. The sequence continues at coordinate 18,363,652 of NC_058046.1, read as the reverse complement.
ATGGATATTGAAGAAGAACATAAGATGATTTTTATGGGAAAATGTTTGCAGCCATGCTAATACTTGATCTCTAGTAAACGTTCTGTAAGCTCATAACCATGAGACAAGAGTTTCTCTGCAAGTCACTGTCATTGAAGCAGCATCGGGTTTTGTATATTGGTGACATCATCAGAAACTTCTATTTTTGTGTGAGCAGTATCCAAAATATTGACTGAACTTTCTATATCATGGGAATAACAAAGATTCAAAGGGTAGAATTTTTTTAATATGATACCCACAAAGATATGTTTTATTCTGCCAAATGAAAACCTTGGCAGAGTTAAATGACTTTAAGCATGCAGTAGCAGACTGTCAAAGTATAATACAAATATTTTGAGGAACAATGGCATGAAAACTGAAATGTTATGCTGTAAAGATAAGAGGATCAGAACAGGGAACAAAGCTTGCTTTGCTGAGAGCACCTCTTAGTATGTTGCTGACCGTCTCTTCCAGCTGCACTCTCTGCAAAGCGAGAACACCTCTCTCAGGCGGCAGGTCACAACCAATATCTATCAGATCCCCAGCGGCTCAGACTACCCCGACCCCTCCAGCCCCTCAGCCCTGAAACGCCGGCAGTCTGCACGGGCCAGTCGGCCCATGTCTATGTATGAGACCGGCTCAGGCCTGAAGCCCTATCTCCCTAAAGGAGAAACTCCCTACCCAGAGGAAGGTATCCCCACCCTGCAACCCTTCCCACCTCATGTAAGTAAGACCTGTTCCCTGCTCTCCCTTGCCATTTCCTCTCCACTGCCCTGTTTCTACCACTTTCCCTCATGTCTTCACCCTGTCCTGCAAACCTTTCTCTCTGCCTTTAAAAAAAAAAAAAAAAAAAAAAGTTTTTCCTTCCTCATTTGCCACTGGGTGGTTTTTTTTCAGCATCAAAAACAGTCATCAAAAAGCACAATGGCGTGCGTTTAGACACAGAAAATCACACCTCATCATGTCCATATACATATTCATTATGACCATTATCCTGCATATATCTGTTGTTTACTGAAGTGCTGCTTGTTTGTCAGACAAAACTTATTTGTACATGCAAGGAGATGGTGTTATTACGATATACTTTGAAGGTTTGTACTGTGTTTTATGTTGATGAAGCATTAAAACTACCATACAAATACTCTGTGTTTTTGTAATGCATGATAATTTCACAAACTCACTTTATCTTCTCATCTGTTTGGATTCTCTCTTTGATTCAAATACAGTATTTATGCAGTTATATTTGAGCTTATGAATAATAGTTTTCTGGTACTTTTCTCTTGATGGATGAAATGTTTATGAGCTCAGGGAATAAATGATGATCTGTAAAAACAGCTAAGCTCTTTTAAGTTGTCTACATAGCATTGATTTATCTTGCGCTCAGCTGATAGAATTTTCTAATCCTGAGCTTAATGGTCATGGTTATTGCACAGATACAGTTTTCCATCAACTCCATTCTCAATATACATTATCCTATTAACCCACCACTGGTTTAAAGAGCCTTTTGGGATAATAATCTCATTCATCTCACTTTTAGTTTGTAATAACATTTATCTTTTAATTTAAGGAATCTCTGTCCTTAAAATGTGATTTGAACCCTGTCTTTAGACGGAAAGGGGCGCTTTTGTGACCACCTCTTCATCCCTCCCCTCATTTCCATCCACCTTGTCTTGGTCGAAGGACGAAAGTGTTCAAAAGGTTAAGTACATCCTCACTTGGCCCACATCTTGTGGGATGCAGCAAATCCACTTGGAGCCTTTTACCATTTCTACCTCTTCCCCCTCCCTCATCTTTCTCTGTCTTCCATATGCTGCTTTCTATCTTCCCTGCTGCATGAGCCACCCCGCCACCAGCTGCCATCACCGTCAGATACCAGCCTTCATCAATATCATACTCATTGCGCGGCTAAACAACTGAATTGTGTGGTTTTGTAAAGGCAAAAACTCTTCCTGACTGCTGAACATTGAGCAGAAAGTTGCCCTTGCGATGCAGCACCTGCTTTAATTTTAATTATTCTAATTTATTTATTTTAATGCTTGCTTTCTTCGCTCCAGAAACCTGTGTAGCAGATGATGTTGAAAAAGTTTGATAGTACAAAGTTTGTTAGTAGTATGTATATTTTATACCTTTTTTGAGTTGTTAAACTCATAATGTTTTTCATTTCAAACACTCTTGCTTGGCCATTTTGCACAGTGAGCTTCCAACAGCATGTTCTCACTTCCTCCAGTAACACACAGAACACTGTGGTGATCAAGGAGTTGTTTACTGTATAAAATCCTCTGTTAAGGCAGAACAGAGATTTATCTAAACATGTATGGGCTAATCGTATTTCCCAAGGCTAGCTTATGTGTGCTGTGTTGCATTTTGTCCCGCATACAAGAGGAGGATTTTGTTTAGATTCTTGGACATAGATTGAAAGGGCGTGAACGTGTTGTGCGGTAGGTCCTGTGTTTGCTTGAGTGCACTTGTTTGTCTCTGCTTCCTGTTTATAAATGTAGCTCTTAAGATCACAGTGAACCCTGTCTGGTGTGAAGATAAGGCATTCCTATTTTGTGTGATACATTTAGTTGTGTTGCGTGTGATTTAGTTTTATTTATGAACTCATCTGAACCTTGACTTCCCATCCTCAAACAATGACCCTCTGGGGTCTACCTCCCTTTGGATTTGGAGAAAGAGTAAAGCCTGTGTGTCGTGGTTTTGATGTAATGTTTCTAGCCACCTGATTATTAGTATTGGCTTTTTGTTTGACTGTTTTGTTAATTGTCAGCCATGACTCAATCCTTACTCCAGGAGTTCTAAAGGTTTCATACACAAATGAACATATTGTCACATTTGATGATGATCATAGTCGCTGGAATGATCCAATTTGATCCAAGAAGATCAGGTCAATTTCAAGCATGTCAGCATCAGTGATTATGTCATACTGATGTGAATAAACTAGCTGAACTCTTCATAATCTGTTTTACTAATCCTATAATGAATGCTTTAAATTGATTATGTGCTCTTGCTTCACAGCTTTATTGGCTTGTTTCATTCAGTCATCAGCATCGCTTTCACTTGTTTATATTTCAATTTGACATACAACAAACAAGAAAGGGTATATTTACTGTATATCGATGAATTTGACATGTAGCATTGAAACTGGGACTTCACCACAGCTGTTTCTAGTTTATATTGTCAGAGACGTGGGATGTCTTGCACAAGACACATTATCATTTTTTGCCCTCTCTCTTTCTTCTAGGCCACGAAGTTAGAGAAGCAAAGCAGCATGCCGGAAAGTGACTATGACAACACATTCAATGACTCTGATATGGATGATTCAGGGTAAGAGCATCATCCAGACTGGTGGTTTGTACTAAGTGATGTGGGAAAGACAATAAGACAGTTTTCTGACTCCTAAAGACAGTTTAAAAAGGGTTTTCAAGTAAAATAAAGTGCTGTTTTTCTTTAGCGTAAAAGCAATAATCAGGGATTTTCTTCTGAATTTCCCTCTGCAGTTTGTGCAGGAGATTGAGGCTGAGGAGCAGTGGCTGGCTGGGGGAGGGCAGCTCTATCCCTGAGCTGGATGATCTGGAGATGGAGTCAGACCCTGCACTTCCCAGCACAGAGGACGTCATCCGCAAAACCGAGCAGATCACCAAGAATATCCAAGAGCTGTTGCGAGCTGCTCAGGAGAATAAACATGACAGGTCAGAATTTGAAGAGAAAAGGATCTTTATCAATGTAGCATCTGTTTTATAGCTTTCATTTCCTTGCTTCCATTTTAAACCCTAAGTTCCTCTTACATTCATTATTCTGTTTTATGTGTAGTTGCGTTTATCTCCTGTCATTTCCCCTTTTTGTCTGTTATCTTCATTCTTCCCCCTCATTGTATTTCCACTCTGCTCCGCTGTTATGATGTTGTTTTGGTGTTGCGGTGTCCCCGTCCCTCACCCCTGTGAGCAGACCATGTGAGCGCGAAGGTGTGCGTCGGCTCAGGCACAGCCTGGGATGTTTCAGCACTCTGGTGCCCTGGGCCGAGAAGGCCCCCACTCCCCTTCAGCCGCTAAGCCTCCGGTCCCCTGACCCCACCTCCTGGTACTCTGGCCTCTGTCCCTGCCTCCCAGGCACAATTTTATTTTCCTCTCCCTCACACAGTATCTGCCTCACCCTTTTTCTTCTGTCTCACGTGCTAACAAGCTATCTCTTTTTCTTTGATGTGCTGCTGAATGCTTGAAACTTGACTTCATTTATCTTTTTCTCTTCAAGCACATAGTTACATCTATGTAGTGATTTGCTTTTGATATTTAGGTGACAGCAAAACATTTTTCAGGTTGATGTTGTTTCTGCTTTGTAGCCATAATTTTTGTTTAATTAAAAGTGTTATAGAATAAAAATGCCTTGTACTTAACAATGCTAAAAGTGTCTGTTAAATAGCATGTTCTGATGTTAACCTGAAGTCGAAGATGATAGTGCACGGTGTGTTGTGAATACTATATAGTATCATACTCTGTAAGTTGACTTGCATGTAAGAGCTTTTGGTTAATTGATATTTTATCAATATTTGTTCTATAATTTTGAGATATGTATGAATGTGACATCAATATGTTGAACTCATCATCAAATTTCTTCTCCTCACAGCTTCATACCCTGCTCAGAAAGAATACATGTGGCTGTAACAGAAATGGCTGCCCTCTTTCCAAAGGTATGGAAGCGAGTTTGTATATATTCAGCCAGGTAGTTTTTTTTTAATTTGTTATTTTGGAGATATTACAAGCATAAAAACCTGAGTTTCAAGGTCCAAATGCAGCAATATTTTCAGTTGTGCCAATTCCTGATGTATTATTTTACTTTTTTCTGTACTCAAATTAAAAAGCAATGAATTTCTCCTAAATGTACAGTATATATTCTTGTGTTGAATATACATGTTCTTAAGTGTGTTAAAAGAAAAGAGAGTATTAGTATTAAGATATTTTAACCTTCCTTTGCAGAAGCCACGCTCAGAGACTGTGAGAGGCTCTCTGCGCTTGTTGACCTCCAGTGCGTACCGGCTTCAGAGTGAGTGCAGGAAGGCGGTGCCTTCAGAGGGCTGCCCAGGACCGGACATGCAGCTGGTCACCCAGCAGGTCATCCAATGTGCTTATGACATTGCCAAGGCAGCCAAGCAGCTTGTCACCATCACCACAAAGGAGAATACCAACTAACAGCACTTACATGGCTGGAAAGCCATCGGCATCTCAGATTTGTTCTTATATATATTTTTAATGATTTTGTTGTTTTTTGTATTTGTGGTATATGCATGCGTTGTTTTTTTTAATTTATGAATAAATATTGACAATATTTAAAGCCAACTCTGAACAAAATCTGAGTGTTAAGGGAAAAGGTCAGCAGCTTTACTTAGGGATACCCAGCTGTTGTAATAGCACAATTTCTCTTGAGGTAAAATAATAACCACAAATCATGTTTAGCTAGCAGGCCTTGGAACGGTAATGGTTTCTAGATAACTCTTTAACAATTAGAGTAAAACTCACTCTTACTTACAAATAATCTTGAATCAGTCCATAATGTAAATACCTTTTATTGAGAGAAAGAATTAAGCACAGTACAATAAATCCACATGATGATATTGGTTAATGTTATCAGTCCAAAGCCAGACATGGATGCTGAAAAGCCATAAATGAGTCATTGAATGCTATTGCTAACACGCTTATAGCTAAAGTAACTTCCTCTCATTAATTGCACTGTGCAAGCATCATCATACTGTAAAGTTTAATCTTCAAAAACAAATTGACCATTTAGTTAACTTAAATTTAATGTTGGGAACTTCATTTATGCACACTTTGTAGCTCTGCAATGCTAATGTTTCTCCATCGAAAAAGCTATTTATATGGTTTGTCCCCTGTCCAAGTGTAATCCAGTCTGCAGTGCACTTATTGCAGCTATTTACGAATGCCTATTTGTGAAGTCGGTGAATGCAAATAACACTTGTTCAGGGGCAAAGTTATATTCTTCACCAGCACCAAGATGATGATGTATTAAGTTAAAATGATTTGGTGTGTTTCTAACAGGCTCCACACTGCATTGTATTCTGCGGTCTTGTGTGCCATTGCAGCTAATAGCCATACTGTGTGTATGTCCATGTGTTTTGTGCTCTGTTCTGTTGCTGCTAGTTTTGTATTTAATGTGCAACATATGGGATAGAACTCTAGAAGTCTCCTGTATAATTGTGCAACCCAGCGTTCATCCTCACCAAATGTTTCAGAGTTCGTATTTTGAAATCTGATCAAGATAATGTCCCTCTCTGTATCTGAATGGAGTGCAGGGATGTACTGTATGTGATGCAGCTGTTCAGTTGCACTTTGCAAAATAATTATTTTCTAAATAAACTTAATTTATAATTATAGCCTTTTGTGGTTTGCCAGATTTTGTATTTATCATGTTTCACTTTTCATTGCCTTAACACAAAATACTGAATCGATTTTTATTGGGATAGTTTTATTAAAAACAGTCTACAAGTTCAAGATAGAAAATATACAGCTCTACAAGTGCAAAAATCAATTATTTTCTACATATGCAAACAACCAGCATTAAATTATTAACAAAGATGGCACAATATAATCTACATGAATGCTTCAGTCTTTAAAGACATTAAAGGATAGTTTCAGAGGTGGCTTCAGGAGTCTGAGTTATTCAAATCGAGTGGGTATCTACTTTTCTCTTTTTAGTAAGAAATTCTCTTTTTGTTACTGTCCCTCCATTGCAAGAAAACACTATCAGAGAAAACAAAATAGACAATTTTGCGCACAAAAAAAAAAAAAAGACAGCTGATGCCACATATTAGCTTTGGCTGAACTTTAGAATACATTGTTACATGGAACAAGGACGGTGCATTTTAATTCCCATCTATTACATTGCAATCATGTCAGGAAGGGATCAACTGCAGTGACCACTAAATGTTACACTTTACATATAGACGTGCGTGTTGTTTTAAGACACACTTGAAACAATGTGAAACTATCCTTTAAAGCTAATTGCATGTAGAAAATATACATCTCACAATTCTGTTTTGATTTCAGTCCTGCAGATTGCTCATGTCCAGGCTGTTCGAGGTCTGCTGTGAATCTGAAAGAGACCGTTTCAAGCATATTTTAACATTAAAGAGCTGTTGGAACTTGGAATATGAACATTTAGGTACAGTTTCCTGCAGCTTGACTTTAATCTTTTACCTTTTCCTGGTGCCCTTTCTTGGCCATCCTCTGCATTTCCAGCCTCAGCTCTTCCTCCTGGATTCGAAGAGCCTCCCTGTCCTCCTCCTCCTCCTGCTCTGTCCTGCATTGCTCCTCCCACCGCTCTTGGCGCTGCTGCTCCACCTGCAGTATACACACACAAACAACTTTAGGTCTCAAATGTACAGAAGTAAGCTGCTATTGTGGCATCATTGTTAGAGACTCGAACTGGGTTTCTTTAAATTCTCAATGAGTAACTTTGGCATGTGGCAAAAAAGGGCTATTAAAACACACACCACTGCAATATGTGCTAACCTGAGCATTTATCTCTTGCATCCGTGCTGTCCTACGGCCCTCTTCTTGCACCATCTCCCGTCGTCTGATCTCCCTCTCCATCTCCAGCTCCTGGATCAGCTCTTCTCGTCTCCTCAGGGACTCCTCCTGAGCCTCGCGGTTCTTCTGCACCTTCAGCTCCAGTTGCTGTTGTCTCCCAGCAAGCACCTTTCCAAGAAGAAAGGAGCGCTGTTGTTTAGTAGTCATATCTTTTGAATTACACTCAAATAAAGTTTAATTTTGATTTGGAACCAATTCACCTCTTGCATGAGTCGTTCTCTGGCTTTCCTCTCCTTCTCCCACTGCGCTTCGCGTTTCTCCCACACGTGTTGAGCTTCCTCTCTAAAATGAATGAGATACAATGGTTTGTATTTGAGGAGTAGCAGGAGTCCCTTCCTGCAGGGTCAGAGTTTACTGAATCTTGGTGCTCACCTGTGTAGGATGTCAAACTCAGCCTCCCTCTCCCGCTCCAACTGAAGCTGCTCTTCAATCACACGTTTCATCCAGGCAGCGTCAGCGATGGCCCTTTCCCTTCGTGCAGTCTCCATCCTCCTGTCCTCCTGCTGTCCTTCCAGCAAGGCTGCCAGGATCTTACGGTCGGCCTCCTGGTGGGCACACAGGAATTCAAGTAAGGTGTTACCAACAGGCAAGTTGGATCACATGCAGAAAACTATACTGTATCAAAAAAAGGTGAAGTAGACTAACCAGTTCCTCCTGCACTTGCTGGGCTCTCCTCTTCAGCTGAGCACGATATTGACGGATCAAGAAATGCCTGGTGGAACATATGTATCCAGTGAACCCAATGCCTCACCAGAGTGAATTATCTTCTCTCATGTAATCAGTTATCTGCAGAAAGAGCTTCCCTTACCCCATCTCAGACTTTTTTCGCCTTTCCTCCACCTCTCTCCTTTCCTCCTCTATCTTCTCCAGCTCCCATTGCTTGACCAGCAGAGCCTCTTGCTCCTTCTTTAGACGAGTTGCCTGAGAGAAAAAATGCTTTAAAAAACACATCCGCAATATCATTTTTCAAAGTAGAAATACTTTGTCGGGAGTTCTAAATACCTCCTCTTCCCTCAGCTTCAGTTCTTCCATCTGTTTGCGAAGTTCTTCCACTCTCTTCCGCTCCTCTGTGTTCTTTTTCTCCTCCGCTTGCTTCATTCTCTCCAGAGCCTCTTTTCGGGTCCTCTCATACTCATTTTCAAAGCGTCTCTTCTCCTCCTGTTCAGCCACTTCTTGCTACATGTTTAGAGAGATGGGTCACTTACAGTAGGTGTCTAAACTTTCTCAATTATGTACTATGCTGAAGGGATTGACCTGAGTAGATTTCAGACTCGATACTGTGCTCACAGATGACATGAACACCGTTTAATTAAAAATTAATTTGTTACATAAATAATTAGTCACGTAAAAGGATAATGACAAAGTTTAACAACTTGTGGGTCCAATGTGTCATCCCTGGCTTAACGGAGGTGATACTTTAAAGTACTGGAGGGCAATTTCCCCACAATTTGGTTTGAATAAAATTGAGTATTGTACACAAACTCACAACAAGGACCAGGACTACAGGTCAAAAACACTTATTATCCTTAGATGGTTATTAAAACACTTGAATGATCAGAAAACTGAACTGTTTTGTCTGACAGCTGTGATGAATACCTGTTTCCTCTTAGATATCTGCTCCTGCCATTGGCTGACAACATGATCTTTATGTAATGCCGACTCGACCTGCGGACAGATTAAAAGAGCGAGTAGTGACATAGACGAGACAGAGATACTTGACCCTTAGCGGAAGGGATACCAGAATATTTTATTCTCTTAAGTCAACACTGGACTCAGGTTAACAGAAAGTCATGGAATATCCACATCACAAGCCCTATTAGTTTCCAGATCAAGTGGATGTCTGGACAAAAAGTGTCAGTTTTCTCTACTTGCATAGCTCTTCAGACGCACAGGATGGTCACAAGATTCCGGAGGCCATTTATCACTTCATCAGCAGTCACTTTGAGGTAACAGGTTTGGCAACTTGTCACTTTTGCATTAACAGTTTAAACTTAGTTACCTCTCGCAACTCTGGGTTGTTTTTCTTCCAGTGTTCCCTCAGCAGCTCTTGTGCAAGCTAGGGATAAAAAAAGAGAAACAATAAATGTTATACACTGACCACTGACAGTAGAGCACCATGATGCCGTACTGGAAGGGAAATATCCGACTAATTACAAGGTTGATTTATTTAACATTGTACAACACAGGGGTGCAAAACGAGATTTAGCTGCAGTTCCCTTTCCTGCTACTCACAGAAACAAACATTATATACAAAAATGATATACAGTAGATCGATACAATACAACAACCTTTTTTCTTCTTTCCTCCTTCGCTGTACGAAGCTCGTCAGTTTTTTGCACCAGCTGACTTGCCAATGTGCTCCTGTCAGGGACCACTTCCCTGAGCTCTGCCTCCAGCCGGTCTTGCTCCTCTTGAAGCATGGCCCTGAGTCGATTCTTGCGCTGCTCTAGGCTGGCCTTCTTTTCCTCTTCCAGTCTCTGTTTATGATATGCTGACATACTGACAAAACAGTGGGGAAAAAAATCATGGGTTGTCTTTCTGTGGCATCTTTGTCTGCTATTTGTCTTCTGATGAAACTGAAAAAAACTGAAAAACAGAAAACGCACTAGAGACAAAGTACTACAAGCTTATGCTTTCATGGTGTCTTTTCGTTTTTCACACACATTATATCACCGCACATTTATGGACAATACATAGATTTAAGAGAAGATACACTGATATTCTGCACACCTACAGTATAATCAACAAGCAACTAAATGCTGAAAAAGAGGCAGTGACTTGCACACTATTTTGTTTTGTAAAGCACTTTGTAACTGTGTTTTGAAAAATGCTAATAAAGTTTATTAGTATTATTATTACTTTCAGTATATAATTAACTGTATTATGATTATTATTATTACTGCATTTAAGATATGAATTAGTGGGAAGATAATCAATGAATGTAGTGTACATTTTGTCGATACTTATGAATGTTTTCTCTTTCTTGTTAGTAGACGTAACAGCAAGAGACTGGCTGTATTGGGCAGCCCTATTGATATACCTAAAAGGCTGAGAAACCATACCTTATGAACTGAGCATGAACTGTATTTCTAAAAATATATAATTTTTTGCTGATTATATGTATTTAGTGTCTCTCACCACATACTGTATACTGTATAAGTATTTGTGTATGGCAAAAAACCTGAAAGTCGCCCTTTTTGTGATTTGTTTGGCATGAGGGAAAAATTTAACAGACTGATTTTTTTTGCTCTAAACAAAGACCCCTTGAGAGCCTGAAGTGTTGGCTGAATATGTTATAATTTATTGGGAGCATTACTTTGTGAATCACTGCCTCTTTTAAAATTGTAATACAGAGACCTTGTATATAAAGGATGATTACTTACTGAGCCATCTAAGGAAGGGCAGTGAAAGAGAAACGGTACAAAAATAGTGTAGAAGCCCCCTACCAATTATATTAATTATGAACATGAAGATGGAAGTTCCTCAAGTTGTTGGTGAAGTCATGTGGTAACCGAGTCAGTCCAGCTATGGTGGATGAAGTTACCTCTGCTGGTAGGAGTGACGGGAGCTCCAAACCGCCTGTCTCTGGCTGCAGACATTCTGCTCTCTAAAGTACTGAGCATGCCGCTCCCACTGCTGCCGCCACCGGGCCTCCTGCTCCCGCTGCCGGGCCAGCTGTCCGGCCAGCACCCGGGACCGACTGGGCACATGGGCCGAGAAGGTCGGTAGAGCCATAGACCTGAATTATAATTAACAGACATCATCTGCAGTAATTACCTCAACCTAATCCTAACTAACGTTGCTTGTTTTATAATTGATTAGTTACCTGGCCAACTTAACTGTCTATACCAAACACTATTTGTGTGTGTTAAGTCGACGCTAAAGGCCACTCATTCACACAAAAACAGAAATAATCCAGTTACCTTTATGTCTTTGGTAATATTATATGTGTTGCTGGCCATGTAGCGTTTATTATTTAAGGGCAATAAAGAGAGGGAAATCAAAACAATATGAACAAAGCGTTAATGTTAGCTACACTTCATACTACCGCAGTTAAGGACCTTTATTGCTCGATAAATAATACGTACTTACCCTTTCGGTGGTAAAATGGATTGCCTTCTCTTGATATTTGTTAAAATTAGTCGACGTTTTGTATTTCTACACTGTATTCAACCCTCCAGTCCTCCTTAGTTACCGAAACACTTCCTAGTTACTCCCACGCTACGGGATGAAGTAAAAGGTCAAAATTACTTACTGGGTGAAAACGCGAAGCGTATTTCTTTCAAAAATCGGTGTACAAAAAAGTTTTGTTTCATTTTACGGAGCATCATAAATCCTATTCTCTATTATGATAAATAACGTGTTCAATGGCTTATATAGCTTTTATTTCCGTGACATTAAAGCAAAAGGTACTCGTCTAGAGGAAAATATAGCAGTAATGATATCCATATACACAATGGTGGAATGTAGGCTAATTAAGTAGGCTACTATACAATTTTGAGGTACTTGTACTTTACTTGAGTATGCCACTTTATACTTCTACTCCACCACATTTTGGAATCCAATACTGTACTTTTTACTTCACTACATTTATTTGATAACTTTCGTTACTAGTTACTTTCCAGATTCAGAATATCGATACAAACTCAACTAATAAATTACAAGTTATAAACCTTTACCAGCTGCAACATTAAAGTGATGAACACATTAATGCATCAATAATCTAGTGATATCATATATATTATTCTGAAATGGGCTCTTCCGCATAATGAGTAGGCTACTTTTACTTTTGGTTACTTTAAGTATAGTTTGATGCTAATACTTATGTACGTTTACTTAAATAAGATTTTCAATGCATGACTTTTACTTGTAGCAGAGTATTTTTACACTACTACTTTACTTAAATAAAAGATCTGAGTACTTCTTCCACCACTCCATATACAGTACCAATAATGAGTATTTATAATGTATCTGGTCTTTTATTTGTGATCCACTGATTTCTCTCTCAGCTCTTTAAATGCAGAAAATATAAACGGTGGTAATATTACTTATTAATATTATTATTAACCAAAATATTATACTAATAATTATATTATTATTATTATTATTATTATGAGGAGTAGTAGTAGTATTTCTTTGTGTGTTGTTGTTAAGAATTACACAACATGAGACCACTAATAGACCTATATAATCTGGTTCCAGACCTTTTAATCATCGCCTACATTTGGTCAGGGATAAAATAAATTAAATTATTAATATTTGATAAATCAATTAAATAATGAAGCGGAACGAAATGGCAATTCAGTCTGATTATAGGCTACCACCAATCTAACTGTACATATTGAGATGTTCCACAAAACTCCATTAGTTGGCAGTAAAGCAGCATAATGTGATTAAAGCAGAGGAGGACTAGTGTCAGCTGATTTGTGCACATCAGCTGCCGTTCTTGTGTCTGTTCTGCACTTCTGTCCAAGCGCTGTTTATCGGCCCTTTTACCCGACAGGTGGCGATGACCCGGATATATCAGTAACAAGTCGATCACAGGAGCCGCCGGCTGGATATATTCTACCACCTGGGTTCAACGTAGGTGACTTGTGTGTGTTGGTTCTCTCGGGGTGGGGTATGGTACACACACATACACACACACACACACACACAGAGAGAGAGAGCTTCTTCAGGTGTCACAGTAAATCTGCAGTAGAGGGTTGACAGCCTGTTGCCATTATTTCAGAGGTAAGAGTGTGTCCGGACTACAAGAGATGGCTCTGTTAATGGAGCACCAGTTCAGACAGCTGCCAGCTGACAGACAGGTGGAAACAAGACCGTTTCTGGAGGCTGTGTCATACCTTCCACCGTTCTTTGGTAAGTGGACTTCACAGTGTGACAAAGTATGTAGGTACCACTGACATTCCTGGATATCAAATTATGTGGAAATAAATGTGAAAAACGAATTCTCAGATGTTAGTGGCTGCAGAGAAAAGAGACAGCTCTATACAGCTTATTATAATGGTTGAATTATCAGAGATGTACAGTTACAGTATAGGCCAGATTGAAGGCACTGACTAAGTGATATTGATTAGCTTTAAGCATGTAGATTGATAGTGCTGTATAATTTAAGCCTACTGAGTGTTAAATTGAACATGCACATAAATGCAGGGTTTTATCTGACAGAAGTCCCCTGCAATGGACCTTTTTCCTCCATCATACATTTTTCATGTGGGATTTGTCCAACTTTGATTAATAAACACAAAACATGTTGCGAGGGAAATCTGTCACAACTCTTCTATCAAGCCTAATGAAACAATCTCACTCTTTTCAAATGATAATCTTTTTTGGATCGTGTTTCTCTCCATCAAGCTGTCCACAATCCTTTAACATGCATAATTTAATCCACTGGCCTGGATTTTAAGTTGTGAAAATTGATTAGTACGGTGTTGAGTTCCCCTTGCCCATTCACCAGCGGCATGGTGCACCAGGGCATCTTTGTGCTGACTTCATTCTGTATTAATATGCCAAAGGTTCTCTTATTGAATTTGCCATGTGAAACCCTTGAGAGGAACCAAGTCTGATGTCAATATTAAGCTCTTTCCTCCTTGTCACCATTGTTTTTCCTGACCTAGAAATTTCTTGGCCAAATTTCCTACAAGCTATTAAAGTCCTGCACACTCTCATAGTAAATTCACACAAGTGTTTTAAATTATTTTACCTAATTAGACCTCTTCTTCAGGACTGTGTGAACGGTACTTCCTGACTCTCCTGTTAGGTTTGCACCTGTTTTAGCAGGTATTTTTATGAATCTTTTGAAGTAGTTAAGTGAACTCAGTAAACTCCCAATGTGACCCTGTCCAACTTCAACCTGAGAAGAGGTCTAATTAGCCAGAATAATTAACACCTGTGTATGCTTAACGAGCCAAGAACTAAACAAATGACGCTGTTTGTTAATACAAAATATTCAAGGACTTAGTTTTATTTCAGTGTTTTTGTTAGATAGATTCTACATTCACTTTTCAGAGAGTTGTTTAATTGCCTATTGTTTTCAGAGGCACTGTGTATTTGTCACAGCAATCTTGTAAAGAGAATTGTAAAATATAGAGAGAGCTATACAAGAGGATGAGGATTTCTCCAAAACAAGATATGTTGCCATCAGTGTTGTGGCGATGCATCATATCAGCACAATGGAGCGGACTTTGTCATGAGTAGCTTCCTCTAACAGCTCAGGAGCTGAAAGCTGTCTGTTGTGTCAGTGGGTCAACCAGCAGCTGCGTGTGGATGTCTCATTGTTCACTATCCCATCACCAAATAGTCCTCTAGTAGTCTAATTAATGGACATGTAATGATAATACTGCAATGATGTCTGTGAAAACAGCAGATGCTGGAGGCCTAATCCAGGTGGATTTGTTTTACCTTCCAGCATTGTGTTATTGTAGGCCACAATAGTGTTTGTTCCCAGTATTCCACATAACACCCCCTGAAAGTCTTGTTTTTGCTGAACTCCAGGAGTTTAACTTCTCACCTCGCTGCAGTGATGTACAGGTGTACGCCAGGATCCTGTGACATCACTGTTGGGTGTGGTTACAAGTACAACAGAGCACATTTCTGACCAACACTAACCACAGCCATCAGTGATGAAACAGGCCTGAAATTTTCAACCAGAGAGGCCAGCAAAACACAGCTTTTCATCCTGGTGTCAAGTTACTCTTTAAAGTTTGCCTTGTGTTGGTTAAAATGTAGGTGAAATGTTGTTTACACAATGTATGGCAATATTACATATACAGTATTTTCCTATCTGATTGGTCCAGCACTTAACTAAAGCTATATCATGCATAATGCAGGATCCAGGACGCCATTTAATAACTGCAGAATTTCATCAATTTGAAAAACTTTGAATGCATCATTTTATACATATTGTCCCTTTAATTAACCCTGACATTTTAGATGTCTGGGATTTTGACTTGCGTGTGGTGCAACAAGATTTTTTACTAGACCAAACTACCAAAGAGTTTGTGAGGCTGGAAATGTCAAGGTAGTAATTTAATAGTGATTATTTTTGAAATGAAGTTTTCTGCATATAATAGTTCATTTATACATGACAATTACATTGACAAGCTATAGTCAGTCAGTGGCGCTTTAAAAAAAAGTTTGTCAAGATTGTAAATTTATAAAAGCAATTGAAACAATTTCTGATAATATCCAACAAAAAGCCATGTATACAGACCTGCAATCAAGTCTGGTTTCCACAGTTACCTTTTGAACTTCTGTGTTAGTTGATAGAAGTTGGTGGTCCCCACGAGAAGCTCTAAAGAATGATATTCTCATGTAGGCTAAATAGTTTCTGTTTACATGTCATATGTGTAAATTCTCAGTCATACTCTGTGTGAATATTCCTCCTCAGACTGCCTTGGATCTACTATTTTTGCACCCATAAAGGCTGACATATCTGGTAACATCACAGTAAGTATGAGTTAAATATGTCACTCTACTCTCACTTTTCTCATTAACGTTATAATACAGTAAGATGTACTGTTATACCTAATAGAAAATCAAGGCAGTTTATGATACCAACCCAGGACGGTTCAAGACACTCCAGCAGATTGTGGAGGCAGAGAAGGAAATGCATGGGGCACAATGGCCCAAAGTCGGAGCAACGTTGGCTCTCATGTGGCTAAAAAGGTTTGAGAAATTAAACATTTCAGGTTTTATAGATTTGTTGGGTTGTGTGTGTTCGTTAGATTTGAGCAAGGTCTGCACCCATAATCACTGTGCATGTCTTCTTTATTAACCAGGGGTCTACGGTTTATTCAAGTCTTCCTTCAGAGCCTGGTGGACGGTGAAAAGGATGACAGCAACCCGAATCTCATTCGAGTCAATATCACCAAAGCCTATGAAATAGCCCTGAAAAGGTATCATGGCTGGTTGGTGCAACAGCTCTTCAAGGTGAGTGCAGAGTCTTTTATGAGAGATACGTACGTAAGAGAGCAGATGTATGACTTTGTCTGTGTTATTTGTGAAGAAATGTCCCACTGATCATATAAAATGAATAGTCGTGTATAAATTTGGCATTTGTATTTGTTCTTTTAGGCAGCTCTTTTCGCTGCTCCGTATAAATCAGATTTCCTGAAGTCCCTCTCCAAGGGTCGGGATGTCAAGGAAGAGGAATGCTTGGAAAAAATCAGAAAATTCCTCATCAACTTCTCTGCCACTGTTGATGCCGTTTATGAAATGTATAATAAGATGAATGCTGATCTTGATTACACAGTGTGACTGCAGGACCTTCCCCTTTCCTCCGGTGATTCACTTAGTTTACATATTCATTTACAATAAACAGTCTACAGTTCTGCAGTCTACATCTTGACACGGCTCCCTTCAGATCATCTGTGGGAGTGTGTTTATAATACTCTCTGCTGTTACACATCAAATGTTTGTGCACCTTTAGTCATCTGTGTGCCTGTTCTGGCTTTCTCAGTATGCCTTTTCCTCACTGTTGTTTGAGTCTGGGGCAAAGCAGCAGCAGATTTAAACTGTAAACTGTTCTCTATGAAGAGTCATGTTTCTTCACAGGAAAAAATGTTATGTTTAAATGCAATAGCATTGCCAGATATTTATGTGCATGGTCACAAGGACCATGTGCTACTTACTCAACAAATGTTTTTGAGTGGTGTCTGATGTTGACAGATTCAGTGAGCCAGATCACTATCAAAACTGAATGTAATACAAACATGTAGTCTTTGTTATAATCATTTGTACCTTTTTATAGTGATTTTTTAAAGTTTTGAACAAAATAAGGGCTGCATTTATTTGTAATCATACAAAAATGTTTAAAATTACAAAGCAACAATTAAAACTGTGGTATGGCTGTGGCTTAAATTTTGAAGTGAAATAATCAGAATCCAAAACACATAATTAACGCGATTTACAAATACTTTGGAAAAGTATGTTTTTAAATAATCTATAGTTGTCCATGTTTTCTGGGGATTGGAGTGTAGTTTTTACTTTTTAATGAACAATTTTACTTCTAAGTTATTACATTGCCCCAAGTTATTTATTACAAGTTATACAAAACATAACCAGTTTATCCATTACCGTCACGTCTTTGACTTGTTCCACTGCATCATGTCTAGAATATTCTGCTGGCATCATTTTTGAAAAGCTCACGAAATACAAGAAGATGTATGTACACTGTTGTAAACAGCTTCTACTATTGCACACACCTGTTTGTGCCTTAAGATGGAGGCACGGAGCATTAAGTAACCATGTCAGCTTTTCTGCCTTTAGTCCTTTATATTTTTATACTTGTCACTTTGTGTAAACCAGGCAGGTTAATTAAGCTAAATGTTAATTATTACTGAAGGTGTGGTCTGCTTCTTTAATACTTCTAAGCTATGCAGGACTTGAATACGTATCTTTACTATTCTTCCAAAGCAAGTGCTTTTCTATCCACTCTGCTCTAAGGTGCTTACGTAAAACTGAATGTGTATTTTCTTTAGACCTCATTGCTGAGGGGATATAAAGTGTTGCATAAAGACCTTTTTCCTTCTACGCAGTTGATAGATAGATGGGACATTTCAGATGCTTGGCAAAGCTAGGTTAGATGTCAAATGTGATATTTTGGCAACATACTGACCTTGAATAGAGGTCATGTTGGTGGCCCTTAGTTAATCAATACTCTTTTGAGTTTGTGTTCTAAAATGCTCGTCTGATGTCTTTTGTGCCTGAAACTATGTTGCAGTGTGTGTATAGTGAAAAATAACAAAATCTTGTATTTTCAGCATATGTAAACCATAATTGGCATTAAAAATATGTGCAATAATTCAAGTGATTTTCTTTTTTTTCCTTCTTCACTTTCTGTCTTGAAATACTTCTTGTGCATCATAAATATGTAATCGGCAGTGGTGGAAAGTAAATAAGTACATTTACTCCAGTTCTATACTTAAGTACAATTTTGAGTACATTCATTTGTTTGCCACATTACATGTATATTTTTACTCCATTACATTAATTGGGAAATATTGTACCTTTTACTACACTACAATTCTTTGACAGCTATAGTTACTTATTACTTTGAAGATCAGCATTTTCTATATATAAATCATATGGTCATCTCATAAAATATGATGCATTGTAATAAATTAAACTACCCAAAAGTATATAAAATTGTTAAAATTAGCTTTACTTCCACCAGCTGCAACATTAAAATGCTCTTTTCATGTTAATAATAATCCAGTAATATAATGTAACACCCTGAGGGGCCATTCTGCTGTCTAATGAGCACTTTTACTTTGGATACCTGCTGCTAATACTTCTGTACTTCTGCTTGAATAATGAAAGCTCGACTTTTAACAAAGAGGTATTTATACTTTTACTTAAGTGAGTGATCTCCATACTTGGTCTTGTGTGTTTATGCTTTCTTAGGGGTCAACTGCAACACAGGTTAAAAAAAAAGTTTATATTTTACTATGAAAAAGCTTTAAAAGTTATAAATAAACACAAGGAAATAAATTGCTCCCTGGAGTTGGTCACTGTTAGAACAGAGGTTCATATTTTTCTTTTGTGTGCAGCTCACCACACCGTCCTTCCCGAGATTTATTAAACTGTACTCCACTTCATTGTGTGATTGAATACTTAAGAAATGGGTCAGTATTTGTGAAATATTGCTCCCAGCAGTCATGTTTATTCAGCAGTGAAGCCACCTATAAAGGGCACACTGGGATAACTTTCACTCTCGGCTGAACAGAGAAGTCTTCAAAGTGCTCAGAAAAAATGGATATTTGAACAGTTTCATGTCAACTATTCAATGGAGCAACAGTTTTTAAAATTACTTTACCAACACACTCATAAAAGAAAGAGAAACTTCCTGCTTAGACGATAATGTCTTGTGATGACATATAAACTGTACAAACTTGTCTTTGTATTTCCAGGAATAAGCGAGAGGCTTCAAAAAAGCCGATGCAGCCTGAGGCGTTTATGAAGCCAACACCTGGCGGCCATCGCTGGTACTGCATGTCACACTTCCGCGTCGGCTCTACCTTCCACTTTGTCCCACCCAAAATCTATGTGAAAGCATCCGTTGTTCTAGTGGACTTTACCGGCGGTCGGACGCATGAATCAGAGGGATACTGTAATTTAGTTAAAGTATTTTGTGTCATCTGGCAGAAGTCACAGCAAGAGGCAGCAGAGGAGCGCTCAACACTCGAGAAAAATTAAGTTTGGGAGCTTTAAAACTATGGGAAAAAGCTGCGGAGTAGTTTAGACACACACAATAAGATCAACAGATTAAATCAAGGTAAGCAACAACTCTGATCCTTATTCTTCATTAGATGCCTTCGAAGGCATAGTCACATAAATTGATTAGATGTAACCAATTTGTGTGAGGGACAAATATTTAACTGACCTTATTAGTTTAATAAGTTGTGAGACATTGGTTGATAGAAAGTTAACTTTTAATGATTCCTCACGTTCCACATGTTGCTATAATTTAACATTTTAACAGATTTTGTGTTGAATGTCATTATTTATTACTTATTACTTATTTGTATGTGTATTTTTTTTGCTTCTTTTTATTTATGCCCAGTTATATGTTTGTGGCTTGTTTAAAAAAAAACTATGATATGGCCTTTAAAACCTTAAAATCTATTAGTTTTACAACATTAGACCCCAGCAGCCATTTGGCTCCAGGCAGAGCCTCCAGCCTCTCTTGCTCTGGATAAGAGACAGAGCAGGAAGCATCTTTGAGGATACATTAGAGTCACTCACATTTAGAAACTTTCCCAAGTGGATTTCCACTTTCTGACCCAATAAGTGGATAATGTGTGAGCTTTGGGTCTTGATATTTTATGATCATGTTCTATCACTCTGACAGGTTTAATACACAATGGGGTCCTCTCTGCCTCCACACACCTCCACTAAACAACGTAATCCTTTACTCTTAGTCATGTTATAATAGTTTATCAAGGGCAGCCTCTCTTTGTTCCTCCGTCTTTTTACCATCCACTGAAGTGTAAAGGCATGATAATCCAGAGTGTCAGACAGGGCTGTGAGTCATGCCTCCCCCTTAGTGGGACCCCAGCTGTTTGTGTTGCTCCTTTGCAGCACAGTCTGGCTTAGATAGGTTGTCAATGTCATGAACAAACTCAGGAAAGCGTACTATTGGAAAGGAAGCTGTGGAGGGACATGTGAGATGTCATGTTGTACAAATTCCCACACTGCGCAGTGAAGTGTGTGTTTGTGTGTGCAGAGAAGCTGTGAGATGTAAGATATACACAAATTGTAATGAGTAAATCTGTAGGGCATTGATTTAGTGTTTACGTGTGTCCTGTGTTAAACAGACAGGTGGTGTGATTATGCTTGCTAGAGAAAACATATCTTTCTGACCAATGAGAGGCCGGACTTACAGCCATGTTATTGGTGTTGGCATTGGTCCTTTCCTCCTTTTTCCATATATCCCAACCCCAAACAGACAGAGCTCTTTTGATGTCAATCAGGACCTACAGATTTTTTTTGCCTGTACTTCTGTGTCCGTTATTCATATGATGATTGCTCTTTTTTGTTTCTACAGGACGCCCACATGCTTCAGCATCATTTCCAGTTTCCACTGAAGAGGAATTTGGCACATCATTGTGATAAAAGGGATGAATGAGGTACAGAGGGGTTAAATGTCAAATGTATACTTTAAAATCTACTTCAAACTTCAAGTGGGCATTTCCAGGGTCCCTTTGGTAATTGTACTCTTTTCTTTCTCATTAGTTTAATTGTTTCATTATTTTGTCCAATTTGATCTTATCATAATGGCTGGCGTACAAAAACCTATGTCACGGTTGCTATTTCAGGGTTTCCTGCAGTAGTGGAGGTGGACCTCGTCTGTAGCAAAGACCACCCCTTCTAACAGCCTAAAAATGAATACATTTGCACTATTTTATACAGCAAAAGCCATATATTTGATGTTTTTAAGGCTGGCATCCAACTACAGTGATCATGAGACGATGTGCATCAGGATCTGGGTGGTTTACCACCTCAGCTGAACAATTTGCTTTGGCTTGTACTTCTTTTTGAAAATCTCATCTAAAATCAGAGTAAAAAAGGTACCATAGTTTTTCATACTTTCCTGAGGGCCTACCCTTCAGTATGCAATTTGGCCTATTGCCGATTACTGCCGGTTGCATCTCAGTTATCTTATTTGTACATCCTCCTTCCTCATGTGACCTGGAACTTGATCATGTCCACCATCATTAAGGACATCTGAATCCTCTTAATGCTGCTTGAATAAGCAAGAAAAACATACAACTGAGGAAAGAAAGTATACAAATTATATAAACGAGATGAGTCTGATTGAATTTGAACACATTAAAGGTTTCCCTGGGGAGTTTTGACCTCTAGTAACGCTATGGAGCTGTTTTTCTATGAGTAGGTCCCCGTTTTCTTTATTACACAGCCTTACCAATGGTGTCACACACTATTTCACTTATCAGCAGGTGGCGATATCACGCGATGCGCCAGCAAAGACAGGGAAGAAGAAGACTGTTCGCTAGTAAACATGAATGTAAACAATTCTGGATTTAAAATGCTTAAAAAATATCTTTGTAAATGTTGGAAGGAAATACATTCCACACATTTGTTAGACCTCAGACCTCAGACTGGATGTGTTTTGGTGAGTAACACTGAATGTAAACATAACTTTTGTTTGTTTACAAGAAAACTCCACAGGGCACCTGTGAGACTTCTTTTGCTGACCACCTAAAGGCCATGCAGCTCACTCAGAACATTTTGTCATGGTGTTTATTCCAGGGCCGCTCTGCTCTCCTCAGAAGGTGCCACCTTGTCTTGTCCAAGGCCGACACCCTCGGCTCTGTTCCAGCTGGAGCTTCTCTCTCTGTGGACTCGGGCGATGGCGGGGCCACTCAGCCTGAGAGTGATGCTGCATTCCCCCTATCCGAGCTGTCAGATCTGTTTGAGAAGGAGGATGGCTCCCCGTCAACTCAGGACACGAGTCAGGATTCAGCCCTGGAGCCGGTTCAACCCGCGGACAGCAGACAGAACCTGCGGATGAAGTTCCAGGGTGCTTTCAAGAAGGGCATTTCTAACCCTATGGACCTACTGGAATCTACCATATATGAGTCAAATGTGGTTCCAGGCCCCAAGAAAGCACCCATGGACTCGCTTTTTGACTATGGTACCTACAGGAACACTAGCAACCAGAAGAGACGCAGGAAGAAGCTCCCAAGAGGGTGAGAAGGGGCCTCACTGTCTCTAAACTACAATTCACTTGTGTTTTTAGGATTTAATAGTTGTGTGTTCCTTTAGACTTCTTAGTTTAGAGATTTACATGAATCTAGACTGGATTTTTCTCCATGGACAAAAGGGCTGGTTTGGAAAAATGTCATAAAAACGAAAACCTCCTATAACTGCCACTCTGTAGACAGAGGTGTGCCACATGAGGGAGTATGTACACACACACACACACACACACACACACACAAACACACATGCATACACACTACAGGCCAAGCAGTCCCTCATTCAGCCCATTCACTGATCTAACAGAGAACATGTTGTTGGTCCCTTTGCAGCAGTTGAGGTAATATTTAGGCTGCTGCCTGTTCCTGGCTGCACTACCTGTCCCGTACACACAGAGGTCTATTTATTGGAGCACTCGAGGGTGTGGATGATTGCTTAAAAGATGGTTTGTGCATCAAACACTCATTCAATTCTTGATTTTCTGTCAATGAAACGTATAAAGAAACCATGGATTCAAAAGGAATTCCAGATTTTGCTGTAATCAGTTTGCATCTTACAGTGAATGTGTGACATCACGTCATGTTTTTGTGTCTCCTTAGTAAAACTGAGATGTCCTGTGATGACAGTCAAAGTTCAGACCCACCAAAAGTGATGAAAATATTCAACCGCTCTCTCCTCTTTGACTGTGTGTCACGTGCAGACTCCGAGGCCCTCGAGGGCCTGTTGGAGTACCTGCAAAGTCACGAAAAGAGGTTAACTGATGAGGAGTTCAGAGGTGAGACTAAAGGCTGTCACTTACATCAGATATCTGCATTTTGCTTTTTTGCCTGTCTAAACCCAACCACTGAAAAGTCAGACTAAGGAAGGCTCATCTTTATCTAGTGCTGGTTTTACCTTTGACCTTTTGTATTCCCCTGCTCCTCTCTCTTTGCTGTTTTTGGCTGAGAGGATGTGAGAGGGCAATGGTGGAGTGAAGTTGCTCTCTTTGTTTTTTCAGGCTTATAACAAGAAGCAGAGATAAATCACAGCAAACTGTCAACTCCTTCAGAGAGTTAAACAGGGACACACCAGGAAGTTACATTTTATATGACAGTAGATTCCCAACCAGGGGTTCCTCTGCCCCAGGGGGTATGTGGAAAGATTGCGGAGTACCTCAACTAATTAAAACAAACAGAAATTATGATTTGATTAAAAAATATATATATATCCTCATACTGAGTCATCTGAAACACCAGAACACACAGTTGAAATAGATAGCTAAACGTAAATGTTACATAGCTAAACGTATACATATACATAAATGGATAAAACAGTGAGCATTAGCTAGAGTTAAATGTAACGGATAAGCACTTGAAATAGTAGCTAAAAGTTATGTCAGCTTCTGCAATTAGTAACCAACCTCCTTTTTATATAGTTAAACCGTTACATAACATCCAATTTAAAAGTAATTCAAATGAACACATTTGGAACATGACTGGTAGTGTTGATGAAGGTGTACTTAAATAAATAGGTGTACTTATATTAAAAACATTCTTCGTTTAAATTTCATTTTTCTACCAGAGCCATCCACGGGTAAGACATGTCTGCCTAAAGCCCTGTTGAACCTTTACGGTGGGCAGAACGTCACCATCCCACTGCTGGTGGACATAGCAGAGAAGACCGGAAACCTCAGAGAGTTCATAAATACGCCTTTCAGGGATGTCTACTACAGAGGTATGGAAATAACCCAATAATAATAACATGCAGTTACATAAAGCTGATTTGTGATTTAAAAGTTGTTTAAAGAAATAAGCGTCTAATTAGAATTTTGCAGTTTTATAAAAGATGTTGATCTCTTCATATTCACTGAGTTAAAGAGTTTTTTCTTGAGAGTTACTGTAACTTGCCTGACTGGTGGTTGAGGCCCAGTTATAGGTAACAGGACTGTATTTACAGTATGTATGGGTACAGAGACTATGTACAGCTCAGTAAATGAGAAGATCCAGGCCTCATTGTTTGGTTTTCTTCCCTTATATTGTTGCGACGAAACAGTGAAGGAAGCCTTTTCACCTTTGCAAAAACAAGATTTCAAGAACACCTTGTAACACAAAATGCAGTGCTGCTCTTCATTGTTTTCTTCATGATTGTTTGATTTGCCTATTTACCTGCTCTGTGTACCTTTCACATGTATGGTAGTCAAAACATCAACTTTTGCTCATGCAGGAAACACTTTAAGTGGCAACATAAAAATGTTTAAGGACTCGGTTTCTATGGGGTTTGAACCCATAGAAACAACCTACACATAAATGTAACCCCGACCCCTCATGACTTTCAGTCCGTTTTTTTATGACCTCTACCCTCAAGCTCATAATTGGGCGCCAGTTTCTCAAAAGAAAAAATCCTGTAGAGTCAACACTCTTGTGTAACTGTGCTTTCTTGCTTACAGAATGCCTGTCAACATAATTAACTCCATAGACCTCATTTTAGTAATTACCTCTTGGAAAACATATCCTTTCAGCTGAGGTTTTGTAATTGAACACAGCACACAAAGCAACAGTTTGGAATACTTATTATAGTTAAAATATTTGTGTATCGTTGTGTTTTTTTGCATTGTCAGGCCAGACGGCGCTCCACATTGCTATAGAACGACGCTGCAAGCAGTATGTGGAGCTGCTGGTGGAGCAGGGAGCTGATGTTCACGCCCAGGCGAGGGGACGCTTCTTCCAGCCCAGAGACGAGGGGGGCTACTTCTACTTTGGTAATGACCCTTGACAGCATATAAATCTAGTCTGGAAACAATATAGTTCAATGTGCTTATGTGTTTCTGCTTTTAACAAACCTTATACTCTATCCTTAGGTGATAGTACACTGTAGGCAGACGAGTTCTGGAAAACTCTGTCTGTACTTACTGTATTTTCTGCCTCATACAGTGGTAATGATGTGGTGTGTCTGTGGTTTCTATGATTTCACTGGTCACTCCTTCAATGTCCACACTGCCTCTGAGTTTCAGTTTTACTCACAAGTAGTTATTCTGTCTTTTACAACGCAGAGTTGACATCAAAGTTTTGCGATGTGTACTACAGCAGCTGCCAAGATAAAATAGTTAATGTATGGTACATGGTCCTGGCAAAGAAACCTCCGTTGCCATGGAGAAATTAAGTGATATTAGACCCCACCCTTTCACTTTTTAACGTTGCAAGTTTTGGGTGAGCAAACGCAGACAGGATACTGCCAGAGGTGAAGTCCACCTTAAACCCAGATGTTTTTTGAAGTATCATACGAGAAACCGTCATTAGTGGTGCTCCAAAAACACATAAAAAGACAAGCATTATGTCATATGTTCAAGAGGTTGTCTAGTGAAAAGGTATCTGTGTTCTGCAGTCAAGAAAAGTAAACATCCTCTGCTGACGGACTGACCTGTAAGAGAGGACAAAATAAATCAGAGCCTGCAAACTAAACTCAACACTGCCCTCTGCTGGCATCTGCTAAGGCCCATCCTCCTACATCATAGTATGGCACCCAGAAAATAATTATGTTTTTATTTATAAGGTGTGTCCTTCTGATGATAATTATAGCATATATAATTGATTTTAATGTTATCATCCAAAAACACTGAACGAAAGGTAAAAATGGCTTGTTATGGACTCTGTTTTATTTTTTACTCAACCCAATTTTAAGAACTGTTTATTTGATTACATTCATGTGTTATATTCCTCACTCATCACAGAGGAGATGATTTCTATTTGCACTTAGCACGGTTGTCATTCCCAAATCCCAGCGTGTCCAGGCACAGTGTGAGTAATTTGTTGCGGAGCTTTGCAGTGAGGTGAACAGGAACCTGGCAGGGCTGATGGGTAATGGGATTTAGACTCACGCTAACACTCTGCATGCACCCGTGCAAATCCATGAAGAGGAGCGTTTCTATGTGAGGTGACAAAGTAATCTGTCACCCATGGCAACGGCTCATTTTCAGCAGCTGCTTTTGGCACTCTGGCCCCTTTGCGCCCCTCCCTAAAACAACTGCTAATTGTGCTGTTTTCATAGCAGGGATTTAAGTCAAATCTTTGATCCATGTTTAGTGTGCTTTGCAAAAACATACAGACGCCAGCTACAGTTCTTAATTAACCCTCCTGTTGATTTGCTTATTTTTAATCTGAAACACAGTTCCTTTAATCTCCTGGGAATTCATTTTGAAGTGAGTGCTCTCTCTCTCTCTCTCTCTCTCTCTCTCTCTCTCTCTATGTTTGCCCAGGTGAGCTGCCTCT
This sequence comes from Siniperca chuatsi, assembly GCF_020085105.1. Classification (NCBI taxonomy): domain Eukaryota; kingdom Metazoa; phylum Chordata; class Actinopteri; order Centrarchiformes; family Sinipercidae; genus Siniperca; species Siniperca chuatsi. The sequence goes on along the minus strand of NC_058046.1, from coordinate 18,336,564 downwards.
CTCACTGGCTGCATGCACTAACCAGCCTGACATAGTGCACTACCTGACTGAGAATCCACACAAGAAGGCTGACCTGCGGCGCCAGGATTCACGTGGCAACACGGTGCTGCATGCCCTAGTGCACATCGCGGACAACACCAAGGACAACACACGTTTCCTCACAAAGATGTATGACAAGCTGCTAATCAAGAGTGCCAAGCTGTACCCAGACTGCAGCCTGGAGACAGTGCTCAACAACGATGGCATGTCCCCTCTCATGATGGCTGCCAAGCTGGGCAAGATAGGGGTAGGGATAATGATATATCAGTGTGTCAAGCAGCATCAGTATAATAAAAGAAATCACATCATCACATTTCTACAGGCTGTAATATTATAAGTCCAAGTCAAAGCTTCTCCATATTCCTCCAGGTTTTTCAGCACATTATCCGACGTGAGATCAAAGATGAGGAAGTTCGTCATCTGTCACGTAAATTTAAGGACTGGGCTTATGGGCCAGTGTACTCCTCCCTCTATGATCTGTCTTCACTGGATACATGTGGAGAGGAACCGTCTGTGCTGGAGATCCTTGTCTACAACAATCGCAATGAGGTGAATATGAAAATGTTGTTTACAAAGTTTATTTGTCATTCCCACTATAAGAAATACAGCTGAAATTAAATATTGTTTCTCTCAAGATCAGAGCAGTAAGAGCAACAAAACACCAGGCATAGCATAAAACGTGTATGGCTGCATCAAAAAACTGAGTGCAATAAAAGATTTTGTGTGTGTACAAACATGTCTTTATTTTATTACATTATATATTAATGTCATGTTTCTGGTCCTATTGTTAGAACCGCCATGAGATGCTGGCAGTGGAGCCCATCAATGAGCTGTTGAGAGCCAAATGGCAGAAGTTTGCTGCTGTCACCTTTTACATCAGCGTGGTTTCCTACCTCATCACCATGATCATCTTCACCCTAGTGGCTTATTACCACCCAACACAGGGAACGGTGGGTGTGAAACTACTGAAAATGTAGACGTTTTCACAGCGTGGCCAGATTGCATTGGAATTGATCAATGATTCATGATGGAAGATTGTTGACTCTGCCCATGCAGCACTGAATTTTCAGGTCACCACATGAACATATGTTTACCATAGCAGGTATTTAACTTTTTGCTTATTTTGTATATATATTCTGTGTTTTTATGTAAGCCACATGTACATTAGATAGCTTAATTATGCACATGAAATGTTAATGCATCATGTACCAGAGCAGCAAATTTGTAGTCTGAATTTGTACCAATTCTGCACCAAGTGACCATTAGGTGTGCATTGTATTTAAGGAATATTACATTTTTTTTTGGAAATATACGTATCTGCTTTCTTGCCAAGAGGTAGATGAGAAGATTGATACCACTCTCAAATCTGTACCCTAAATATGAAGCTACAGCCAGCAGCTGGTTAGCTTAGCACCTCTATTTTTTTCTAATTAACACATTATACATTATTGGTTTAATGTGCACACAAACCGAAATGTAAAAACGACAAATTGTGGTTTTACGGGGGGTTACATGCTTAAGCTAAGCTAACCAGCTGCTGGCTCTAGCTTTATTGTTAATGGACAGATATTTGATTGATAACAATCTTCTCATCTAAATCTTGGCAAGACAGCGAATAGGCTTAGTTCCCAAAATTTGGTCTTATCATATTTCTCCATTTGGTGTATTTTGTGTAGGCTTTATATTATTTTTTATTGCCAAGAAGTTCAGATTGAGTTGAATCTAGATGTCATCGTCTTCCTTTATTCCAGCCTCCGTACCCCTACACAACATCCACTGACTACCTGCGTATGGCAGGAGAGATTGTCACCTTGGCATCAGGAATCTTCTTCTTCCTCACCAATGTGAGTCAAAACACTCTAACGTCTCTTTATGGTTTGATCAATGGCTGCCCACTGCTGTCTCCCGGTCTGTTGCATCAAAGTCAAACATGTAACCTGTAATGTTGTTGTCATTATGGAACTGTTTCTCCTGCTCTTTGCAGATTAAGGACCTCTTCTTGAAGAAGTGCCCCGGGGTGAAGTCTTTATTTATTGATGGATCCTTTCAACTGCTGTAGTAAGTCTCCATCCTCCGCTCTTCCTCACCTCTGCCGTAGCTCTTGCTGACTTACCCGAGGCAAAATTTGCATCCTCTTAATTGAGTCATCTAATTAATTCCTCAACCTCCTCCCTGGCATGTTTTTATAGTTTGCATCTTTAATTAGACCCATGATACAAACAAAGAGCAGAGAATGTCGAGCACCTTTCTGAACTGTGTTGATTTAAATTATTAGCAACATGGATGTGATGTCTACATTCTGTTAAAAATGCTAAATACCAGCAATCATGTCTTCCTGCCTTCGTGTATCACTTCAGTATCACAGACTTTAGCATTGGAACTAGTTCCTTGACAAACTTTCTCTCTGTCCTCTCTAGCTTCATCTACTCTGTACTGATTATAGTCACCGCTGCTCTCTACCTGTCTGGCACTGAGGCCTATGTGTCTGTGATGGTGTTTGCACTTGTCCTGGGCTGGATGAACACTCTTTACTTCACCAGAGGCCTGAAGCTCACTGGCACATACAGCATCATGATACAGAAGGTTAGATAATGGAGAAAATTCATGAACCTTAAACATCACCATATATGTGTCGTAACACTTTTATTTTTGGTTCTCAGATTCTTTTCAAAGACCTTTTCAGATTTCTGCTGGTATATGTGCTCTTCATGATTGGATATGCATCAGGTAGGCTTATGGTCACCTAACTTTACAGGTGTATGTCAGCATTACTTAAAGGGATAATTCAACATTTTGGGAAATACTTTCATTTGCTCATTTGCCAAGAGTTAGATTAGGAGATATATCGATAGCATATTTGTCCATTAACGTAAATATAAAGCTACAGCCAGGAGATGGTTAGCTTAGCTTAGCTAAAAGCAATTTCCAGTTTTAATGCTAAATTTCCAGTAAAGCAATTTCCAGTTTTAATGCTAAGATAAATGTCTGTTAACTTAAAGCTAACAGGGTGTTTTCCCCTGTTTCCAGTCGTTATGCTATGCTAAGCTAACTGTACCATGGCTCCTAGTCTTGCTCTGTCCAAAGGTAAAAAACATCTTCCTACCAATACCTCTAAAGTTTACTACTTAACATGTTATTTATGTTGATCCATACAAAAAACGTAGTGTAAAACTGTCAAGTTGTGGTTTTACGGGTGTTTATGTGCCTGACAATTTCAACCTGCTTCCAGTATTTATGCTAAGCTAACAGTCTCTTGGTTGTGGCTTCATATTTAACGAACAGACATGAGAGTGGTATTGATCTCCTCATCTAACTTTCGGCAAAAAAGCAAATAAGCGTATTTCCCAAAATGTTGAACTATTACCTTTAAGTGCTCAGAGACAAATAACCTTAACCTCCTCTGTTTCCACCTCATAGCCCTGGTGTCCCTCCTGACAGTATGTCCTCCACCGGACACAGAGTGTGACGGGGTCTGCCCTACCTACCCCAATTGCAGGGACCCAGATACCTTCAGTACTTTCCTACTGGACCTCTTTAAGCTGACAATTGGGATGGGAGAACTGGACATGATCCACAGTGCACAGTATCCTGCAGTCTTCCTCATCCTGTTGGTTACCTACATCATCCTTACCTTTGTGCTGCTGCTGAACATGTTGATTGCTTTGATGGGGGAGACGGTGGGACAGGTGTCGAAGGAGAGCAAGAAGATCTGGAAGCTTCAGGTGAACTGGAAGTAACTGTTTGTGGTGGGCAGTGTCAGTGAAATATGATCTAAAGGATCGGTTCTCCCAAATTATGAAAACTCATATTGTCTCATTACCTCTATCTAGCCGTGCAGATAGTTTTGGTTACATTTTATCCAGTTTTGAGATATCCATCTCAGAGATGACTGTGTCCACCCCAACACATAGGAGGTAAAACAAATTTTGTTTATGACGCTTACAATTTTGAAAAATTAGGCCTACATTTTCCTGCAGCTAGCTAGCGGCTCTGTGAGGCTGTACTGAAGCTTCCTTCGAGCTAAATGCTAACAATCAGCATGCTAACTTGCTCACAAGAACAATGCTAACATACTGATGTTAGCAGATCTAATATTTACCATGTTAACCACCTCAGTTTAGCGTGAAAGCACAGATGTCAACCTCAAGGTGGTGCTAAAGGAAAAGTTAGGTGATCACCAAAGTCATCAGGATTCATCCTCTAGGCACTGTGGATATCTGTAGCCAATTTCATGGCAATCCATCCAGAAGTTGTTGAAAGTCGTTTTTTATTTCAGAGGTTTAATCAGTGCTAAGGAAATGTGTTTTTGTTATTTGAGTGGCTTAAATACTCTAATTAAACATGTTTACGTAATGAATACTCACAGTGGGCAACGACCATCTTGGACATCGAGCGCTCTTTCCCAGTCTGCCTTCGCAAGTCTTTTCGAGCCGGGGAGATGGTGACTGTGGGGAAGAACTGTGATGGCACACCTGATCGACGCTGGTGCTTCAGGTATTTTGCATGAGTCATAATCACTTACCAGCGCCAATGCCACTTAAAAAAAAACGGCCCCAACGGTGTCTTGTTTTATCAGGGTGGATGAGGTGAACTGGTGCCACTGGAATCAGAACCTGGCGATAATCAACGAGGATCCAGGCAAGAATGAGACCTGCCAAGCCACTGGGTTGCAGCAGAGCATAAGAGGCTTGAGGAGAGGTGAGATTCTCACTATACTCTCATGAATAAATGCATTGACACAAAAGTATATATTCATGTGGACCACGCTCTTATTCATACAGATAAAAGAAAATGCTTCTTCTTTTTATCCCCCTCCAGACCGCTGGTCCACAGTGGTGCCGCGGGTGGTGGAGTTAAGTAAGGGTCCGCGGCCTCGTGATCTGGTGATAGAGATGGAGTCGCTGACGCACAGGCACTGACGCCTGCAGATGACTTCTTATAAAGAGACAGCAGAGAGCCATCAGCATCAGTGAGATCAGTCTGCAGGGGACGATTTGGCTAATAAGTGTACTAATTTGCACAGATCTCATGTGCTTTTTGTTCAGAGAAAATATAGTAAATATTACAATAAGACAGAGGACTGAGCACACAGAGACGCTGGATGTACAATGTCTTTAAGAATCACCGATCTAAAAAACACTAAATAGAGTTAAAAACACTAACCATGGGGATAAAAATGAATGACACAGTAGCTTTGTTGATTTGTTTATTTACTTGTCACATTAGTAGACTTATTATAAAAATGTAATGTACCTCTGCATTTCAGTTATCAGTGGCTGATCACTCAGGGATTTAAGAGTCAAAATATTTTAGCATTTCCAGTCTCATTATAGTGTTACAGAATCATTGGTTCTCTAATAGCTAGCAGAAGCATAATTACTGTATTATTGCATTAGCAGTGTAAACAAAAGCTTTGATGGAAATGCCATCAGATATAATCACAATTAGAGATATTTCCTTAAGAAAACATTGTAATAAATATTGATAGACTTATAGAATAGAAAGAATAGAGACGCTTTTTGGCTTGTTTTATATTTAAGAGGTCCCTATATGATGTATCATAAAGATTATATTGTATATGCTAATTGTTGTTCAGTGTGTAGAAACAGGATATATGTATTTTATAAAGTATATGTTCTCACCATTTTCTATCCTGTATTAATCAAATAGTTTTAAAACTATGAAAGTCTCAGGCCTGGACTGCCAGCTCAGGCAGCACAGCTTTCATTTGAACTGAAACAATGCGCTATGCCAATTTCTGATGTGTGCATTATTATATGAACACAAAGACATTGTTCTGAACAAGATGGGCATGTTGAGCAGGTTATAGTTGTCAAGCAAATATGCAAATGCGAGACAATAGCCTTCCGTGTTATGGTTTGTCTTTGAATTTCCAGAGTTATTGTTCCTTTGCAGCTGGGGTATTTGCATAATCAACTCTCAGGCCTTGCCATTATGTGCTTCCCGCTATTTGCTACTGTGTTTTCATTACAATTGGCTCCTTGGCCTATATAGCATCTTGTTTATGTGCAACCTCTGTATGTATGCATGTATTTGTGTTATTATACTTCATGACAAGGTCTGATTAAGAGCAGATAGACCATACAATTCATTTTAACTAATTCATTACTGTTGAAGGTCACAGGTCATTGTTCACTATATATACATTGCCTTTATAAAGAGACAATGTCTATGCATTTTTGTATTGCTTGTACATTACTGCAGAACAATGAACACTGAATTTATTTTGTAAACCATATATTAGTCTGTCTTCCACTTCTTGCATAGATATGAGATCATTTTTTTCTGAATATGTTTTTCAATCAGTTCCTGAATGATTTTTTTATCATAGGATATTTGCTACTAATCAGCATCAGCCAGAAATCATCTAATTTTGTATTAATGTAATTGTATTATTTAATCAAAAAGATATTGAAGCTCTGTGAATAGACACCAATGTCCCTTTTGAATTTGTGAAGGAAGGTAAAATGATAAACACATTTGGAGAAGTACTGAAAACATTACCCATTAAAAGAAAGAAAGAAAGAATAGTTAAATATGGAACATTTTGTGGTTTTTAATCTGGTTTAGTATTTTGTTTCCATTTATGTTTTAACAAGAGATATTAGTATAGTTGGACAAATCTTTAAATATCTACATTTATGTTCATAGAATCTCACTATTATCACAATACTGGCATACTTTGCATGGAAAACCCAAATTTTATATTACCATACTAAAAGTCAAGAATTAAATGTTTGGTGGCTATCCATCTATATGAGCTTTTCCCAGAGGGTTTTGATGACACTACAGGTGTAAAAAAGATGTTCTTGACATGCAGTGCATTTCTTACAAAATGTGCATTACACTCCACATTAAACCTAATTCTCCAAAACTCATTACAAGGATTTTGAGTTCTGTTTGGTCTTCATGTGTTAATTAGAATTTGCAGTTCCTTCTCTGGCCTGCTGATGGCTGCAGAGGTCTAAATTCCTCTGCTGTGTTGCATGTAGCGATCCCAGCTGAGGCAGACAAGTGTTAGCCTGTCTACTCATGCAGTTACTGTCGGCACAAATATTTTTTTAAATTATAGCTGTAAATATTGCAATATTGTCAGTGCTAACTGTTATTACTATAATAGGTTGTAGTTTGTAGAATGCAGTCCACTTATGAAGTATTTTTTCCTGTGGATCTCAGGTCTCGTTGACCTTGCTGTAACATCCGGCCTGTAATTATGGGCTTTTGCCTTCCTAATGAAACCACAAGCTGGCAACAATTTATGAACTGCTTCATTTCCTTTCACCTTTTATCATTACACCTCACCTTTCCTTTTCCTCTTTATGTTACAGTGGTGATTTCCACTCATGATAACTAGGGCCTCACCCCTCACCTCCCATCCTCATCCTCCTCCTCTCTCCCCTCTTTGAGGCCGGCAGCGCTGAAGGACACAGGGAATCTCTCACCACCTCAGAGAAGAGGCTAATCCTCTTTGCCCCAACTTTAACTGGGCCACTAATCCTCCAGGTTTATCTAAGCAGTGAGCACCTAGCGCTGCTGACAACTTGGCCTGCCCTCCTTCCTGCAGCCTGTTAAGTAGGGCAGGGCTCGGTCCTGCAAGTGTCACTGTCAGCAACTCTGGAACCGCACACTTGCACAGGAAGTGTGAGCTGTTAACAAAATGGCTCACTTGCTTGCAGCATGTGTGTGCTCCCTGCCACAAATGTGTCTCAACAAACCAAGTGACGGCCAAGCAGGATCGTGTTGTAACAGCCCTCATTTAGTAACTGCACATAAGGGAAAGTTGACAGAGTCAACCAAAGGTCTTAAGTAAACTAACTAGCTTAGATATTGGCAGTACAAACTGTTCGGCTATTGTCCAGCCAGTTAAGCTTTAAGGTGTTTAGGCTGATGAGTCTCAAGCGGATACTGCACTGGACTTCGGCCAACTCATTCTTTATTCACTAAACAACACTCCAGACTGTCTGATGGCTTCAAGTGCAGCATTCATTGTCTGCTTGAGGTCCAGCAGCCTGATAAAGAGGGGGAAACATCCCTATATATTGGTCACACTCTCACTAATAATTTCACCAACTAATATTGCACAAGAGGAGGACGGATTATCACTGATCCATTCTCTAGGCTAAAAGATAAAGTCAGGTTAGGACCAAAAAGACAACTCCAGGAGCAGGTTTCTCACAGTTTTAAGTCAGTGCTAATTTTCTGCCTTGAAATAATTCCTTGAAATTCCTTCCATAATCCACAGTGAAATATTTCACCAAGGTGTGGTAATGGAACGAGCAATCACTGGATGCACTGGGAGATGAGGAGCCAGAGACATATTGGTTAGGTGGCATGTGAGATGACCTTTCAGTTCATCTAAGATGAAATGAGGCTGCTGAACCCGAAATGATTCAGAGTGTCTAAACTGACAGGCGAGGGCACGGCCGCGACAGAGCGTCAGCCTGCTGCCCGGCCTCTATAGGCATCTCTCATGATTTATTGTGAAATTGCCATGGACTCAATGTGGCATGCAGGTGAATGAGTTTTGCTAATAAGAGAAGCATATCTGCTCCACAGAGCTCTTTTTCTGTTTGAGCGAGCGTGTATGAAATCAGTGTGCAGTCTCCCAGTACCACACGCTCTGGTGGAGGCGGCTGGCTCATCAGTCTGCGGCTTCTGATGTTTTAGGTGGGTGGAGAGATTGGGAGTGTGGAGAGAAAGGAGGGAAAAAAGCATCAATATTGAGTTCTTGAAGGTACCTGTGGTGTTAAACATTTAGATTGAGTGCATGTTGTCTTCTTTATCTTCATGTTGTACTGGCAAAGTCCTGCTAATAAAATAATTATAATAATTAATTTTTAACATAAATACAATTTCTTTTGACAGCTTGACATTAGAATATAGACTATCAATGATGAAATTAAAATATAATGCAGAACTAAAGCACTAATGTAGTTTGTTTGTCATGTTGGTGTGTTTTTGGAGGAGGCGTAGGAAGCAAAGGTGTGTGAGCTGCCACAAGAGACAAAAATCAGTGGCTGTGCTTTGATTTGTAACAAATTTATGAATCAATTCATAAAAACGGTTGTTTGAGACAGCTGATATTCCCTTATTATATGGCTTGAATGTGCAGGCTTCAGAGGAGGACACCATGTCCTGGCCACTTAGAGACTTAGGATGCCTTTGCCTCTGCTGAAGAGCAGTTTCTCCAAGTCCTTATCTAGGAAAAATGTCATCATTCCCACAGTATAAAAGGCTACTGTCCCCTTTTTTCTTTCTTTTTTGATTGATTGATTACCCAAGGTGAGGTTGTTCTCCAATGATAGCAGAAAGGACACGTTTTTCATAAACTGCGAGGCCTTAGTGATGCCACAATATACTGCTGCAAAGGTGAAAAAGGTCAAGTGAACAACAGGATTGTAAGAGGCCAACATATGGCGGTGATGTGCAAAGTGAATCCTAAGACTAATATGCTTACCTTCCTTACAGTGAGGTCTCTCGTCCAGAGTCTTATTTAAGAAGATGTTTACAGCAAGAGAGGAAGACAGAAAAACTACGGATGAGTATAGCAACAAGACAGGCATAGAAGTCATCTGCTTTATTTACTTATGTCAAACAATAATACATAAGAGAGGAGAGGTCAAATGAAAAACAACCATCTACATCAAAATAAAGAAATTTCAGTCCTGAGATTGACAAAAAGCAGGGAACAGACAAAATATCTACTGTGGTCGTTGGGATGGAAGGGGGGACAGTGGCAGTTTCAGCAAATTGAAGATGATGGTTGTGGGAAGATTAGGGGGAGATTGCAGAACTGGAGAGGGGGTAGAAGGTAAGCAATCACTGGGATGCTTGGCTGTAGGCACATTCAAAAGTTGAAAACCCCACGACTAAAGGATTTTACAGCTTTTTTTATATTCAGACTTCTTACTTCGAAATCTAAGACTCATATATTATTTTTTTCAAAAAAAGCAAGGTATTCTTTACATTTTTTCATCCTGAGGAGACAAAATCATTTTTTAAACATAAATACAACACTGCAGGGAGAACAATAAGAGAGATGCTTTATAGATTTCCCATTTCCATATATATGATTTTCTCAAGGTTGCGGCACCCTCAGACTTTGGCAGCTTTGGTGCATTTTGAGATCATTCGGGAAAAACAGCCCTGTTTGTCCACAGGAACATTCTGAGAGCCACACAAACAGTAAAAGGAAACAGGAAGAAAAAAAGCAAAATCCCCAGACTTTTGTGTTTGGATTGGATACAGCAATATACCCACCACATAAACTAGATGAATATTTGGAGGCCATAAGCTTTTTCAGCTGAACATACATAGTTGTGAAGCTGAAGAAATAAAACGCTGTAAGCTCCTGGAATTACAACCTGCTGCGGTGCCTTTTAGAAAAGGGCTCTGGGGCTGTGCCTTTGGAAAAAGATCCTGATTTACTTCATGATCTGTGCTGATTTTTACCTTTGTGTTGTATTTAATAAATGCTTAAAACAACATTTAAATTGTATGGTGCTCACGTGCGACCCATCCAGTTTCATTCAGCAGCACTAAAGAGATGACAATGTGCTCTAACTCTGTGGAAAACACAGCAAATCCTTTTTATGATATTGTGCAATACAGCTATAAGGCTGGTGGGTCAACTATACAAGCCTCCTCAGGACCATCTGTATTATTGATTGAAGTATTTTCTTGCTAGGTAGCAGCCAAATGGAGAGGACTGGCCTCATGACTTTATCTTTTGCTGATGTTAAGGAAGGATGCTGGGAAGGACTCTGAGATGAGAGCCCCAGGGGCCCAAGGGCAGCCAGGGGACATGACTGAGGTTGACCAAAGCGGTGTGGAGGGGACGTCAGCCCCCCACCTACCCCCCTCTGTCATCTGTAGGTTAGAGAAGCAGCGCCAAGACTCTACAGAGCGAGCAGCTGCCTTTATTTTCTCTATCCCTCCCTACTCTCCAATCCCCTCTGTTGTGAGAGTGAAAGAGCTGACCCTGCTTTGAACGGGTCCGTCTGCTCTCCTTCCTTCTCAGCACTATTTAAGGTGCAAAAAATACTTCTAGACCTTTGCGCTGGGTAAAGGTCTTCATGGACTTATTGGGATTTACTAAGGGATTTTTACAACCAGCATAAGTCAATTCTCCTCCACTTTGTCCTCAGGCCACCCTCGTGAGCGTTTCATTGCCCTTGAAAACGTGTTAACAGTCAATAGTCTATAGCCACAGAGATAAGTTATAGATCTAAATGTCCTCATTCAGATGGTGTTTTGATGGTATAATTCATAATTTCCTGGGCAACATAACTTGATATTTTTTCCAAGCATTAAAAACTCAATTACAAATGAAGATTTTACTACTAGAATTTAGTAAATTGAGGCACAATAAGTCTTTCAGTGAGGTATGTGATTTCCTTAGAGCTTGAATTTGAATATGAGGCCGCAGAGCCAAAGAGGGGAGCCTGAAACCAGTACCAGGAACATGGCAATTATCCTGATTACTGATGCTTCGAGGCTTCTCTGACCCCAAAATCCCTCCCTGTATCTCTCTCCCTCTTTCTGTCTTTTTTGCTGAGATCTGTCACATTGCACAGGGCCCCTCAGCCAGGCAGGGAGCAACCATGTATAATCCAACAGAAAACAAATCCCCTCGATCAAACACAGACCAGCTTTTAAAGCAGGCCTCTGAGCCCAGGCGCCATGGTGTGGTGCTGAGGCCCTCTGAGACGCTGTGAGGCTGTGATTTAGCTACCCCCCCCCCCCCCAAACCCTGCTGTCCTCCCCTTCAACGCCAGCCAGCCAGTCCTAACCTTCAGTTTGTTTAAGCACTGCTGAACCCTGTTGGCCCCGGACAGGGGGAGGGTGGGCTTAGATAATGACATGCCATATGCCACTCTACCTCTGCAGCTGAGTGAGCCATGCATGGATCAGCTCAGGCACAAATTTATTTGAAATTTAATTCTATTATCCTAATATGGGCTAAGCGTCAATTGTCCAAATCAGGAATTGTGGAATGGACCAGACTTGCAAGGGTAAGATGCATCCCATCAATAGGTGCTCATTTATATGTGTAAAGGTCCCATGGACAGACAGTTTGGAGCCTGTACAGTAAAAAAAGATGGTAAAAGTAGCTAAATACCACCTTATATTTAATATAGCATGGGAACTGACTTAAACATTTCTGCAAAAAAAATGAAAATTGCTTTATTTTGAGACATTTTCCCTGTTTTACTCAGTTGAACTTGGCTCAAAATGGCCAGATTCCTCTCAGTACCTAATAGGAAATCCCTTGTTATTTGAAAAGGGTTTGATTTCAACCCTTTGAGCGAATGAATACTCTCCACTAGCAGTGTCCAGCAGCCAGGCGTCACCCAATATTCCCATTAGCAGCGAGGTCTGGTGCCTCCGACCTCCACTGGTGGGAAAGGCCAGACACGAGAAACTCCACTGCCTCAAGTGTCTCCTCTTCACTTCAACATCATGTGACAGGGTTTAATGCTTGGATGCAGAAGCCAAACGGAGGGGATTTAGGGACGAGATGTATCTGTAAATCTGTCAAAATATTTCTACAAGACAGAAAATATGCTGGAATCACACTGTGGCTGGGGTATTAAGCTGTTGAAACAACATGAAAAAATTTCACTGGAATGTTAAGGAGGCTTACTGTGCAAATTTAAGCCAAGGGGCTTGGTATTCTTTTGACTGAAATCTTTGTCAGCCTTCAAAGACAGTAGCGTGTCTACAAACACCATTAGCTCAAAATTTAAGGCTCATAGTTACAATTAAGCAAGGGTTATCTTAAGGGAAAAACAGGTCTATTTATGGAGTGCAAATGATCAAAGAAACATTATTTCCTGTTGTCAGTATTCATGAATAAATCATTTATTTTTTCAACAATACTTTCTGTCCTTTATCTTTGGATGGCCAAAGTGTAAACATTTAAAAGATCATCAATTAAATATGATAGGTTTTCTCAATGGAGAGGTTATCGCTACAGTACCATAAAGGATCTACATCACACTCCACTCTGGATCTCACAGAGCTGCTGAAACAAGGGCCCAATTTCCCACTGACTTCTAGAGGACATACGTTAAAAAATAATGACAGACTTCAAAGCCAAAATGTGGCTTCTGAATATATTCTTAAAGAAATTTATTTTACACCTCAAAACAAAAAAGGATAGGGATCAGGGATGTGGTACATTGGGAATGTATTGACAACTGTAGTTTACATTTTTTGGTGTAAGCTCAGAGAAAAATGTTAATACAGTCATAATAATTGCACTTCATAAATCTAGACTGATGCCAGTATTTCACCACAACAAAGCTCCGGCTCTCTCTCTCCAGTTGCTAAATTCAATTTACTATTGAAATTTGACGGACAAAAGAAATGCTAATTTAAAACCAGAGGACTGCTGCACTCATCCAATTTTTCTTTCACTTGCCCACAAGCAATAAAACATTGCAGTAATTTAAGTGCACTACATTCAAGGGAATCTCACAGTCATAATAAATATTTCACTGCTCTGAATCATCAAGTTAAGACTGGCCCGTGCTAAATGCATCCCAACCAGGGGCTGAAATGGACAAGGAAAAGCAGTGAGCTTCGTCTCATTTCATCTGATGCCAGAGGACAGGGTATGATTGTTTTCATTTTGTTTTTGTTTGCAGGATTAGAGGTGAATAGTACCCCCAATATAGGAGTTCCATTTGTTTCCACCTCGTTCTGTCATTATGATAACATTGGACAGAAGTAAGGGGATGTAGCAGTGTAACTACAGGAGTCATGTGAGAACTTGATCTCTACTCTAGCTCCAGAGAATATCTAAAGCCTCCAATAAAAGGGAGAAAGATTTTCAAAATATCTCCTGTACATTACTCTGATGTTTATCGAACTGGTGAATCAGTTTTTCAGTCTTGGTGGTAGAAATCTTGTAATGACACAATTGAAAAAAAAAAAGTCTGAGGATTTTGAAGAACACAAACTAAAATGCACACACGCGCATGCACTCAGCCACATACACGCATAAACATACACGTAAGGTTATATAGATAACCTCCCAATCACATTCTTCATTGTAACATTTCTTTTTCTTGTATTTTTTTGCAACAATTTCTTTTTAAATAAGTATTTCAAGATTATTTGTAGATTCCAGTGTTGGTTAGGAAAAAGAGCTCTCTGACCAGGTTCTTACAGAACCAACGCAGTGACTGTGCCTCACACCAGGACATAAGAAACTGCACATCACCTTGAGGAGGAATTATTAAATCATAAAAACAAAAGTGGAAAAAAATAAAATAAAAAAAGCATTTGAGACACTTTTCCCCATAGCAGCCGATGCATATAATATACCTACAAATATATAAAACAACAAAAAATAGGTTCAAGTTTTTCAAGTTTCTTAAATATATCATATCCAAACTACCCAATTCCAAACTTCAAAGTCAACAAGATTCAAGCAGTGCAATTTATGTATCAATTATAACAGCAATAATAACTAATATTGTACTATCCTTTTAATTCAACCTTATGATCCTTGTACATACCCACCCGAGTACTACCTATCATTTTAGTCTCCTCATGTATCAGTACATTTGTGTATCTGTATGTGTTTGTCGATGTGTGTGTTTATGTGTGTCTGAGTTTTGGATTTTGAGAGCAGCCCTAAACTTTGGCCGTTTTAAGACCATTTCAGTGACAACCTACACAGTAGCTTCATCCTTAGTATTTGGAAGGGGGATACAAGTGGCGTATGCACTTCATGTCAACCTATGATTCTCATCAAAAAAGTTCAGGCAAATAAAACAACAAAAAACAGAAGAAAAAAATAAATCACTCCAAAATTCCTATTGGCAAACCACACAATGGAACATCTGGAGAATCTTGAAATCCCTTTTCTCTCCCACTGGCAATCACTACCACCTTTCATATTTGAGATTTCCACAGCCTGCCTTGAAACCATCAAACCTTGGGTCGCACAGCACAACAACTGCTCTTCTCTAAGCTCCCACACTAGTTAAAGCAGTGCCACTCTCAACAATATGTACCCAGGAAAACATCTATCTTCTTTAAATTTGATTTTTTTCACAAATTCACAAATCTTGATTCTCTTCCTCCTCTTCTTCCCCCTCTATCTGTAAACAGGGAGGCGGATGTGTGCATGCTGGTGGTCTAACAGACGTGGCACAGACACAGTCTCGTAGCCTTTGCCAAGCATCTGCTCCTTGATGCAGGGTGGGTGGATGTCGTTGATCAGGTACTCCAGAGACTGCAAGCTGCTGCTCAGCACCGACGTGTTGCACAAGCTCTTGGTCGGTAGGCTGCAGCACAAACCTCCCCCGCTGTCTATCGCAGGGTGGTGATGATGATGGTGGTGGTGGTGGTGGTAGAGGTGATGGTGGTGGGGATAGCCCATCTCTCTGTGCCCTGTGGCTGGCCCTCCTGTAGAGGTGCCCAAAAGCTCCTGGGGGTTGTAGCAGTCACTGTCAGGTGTCACCAGCACACTGTTCCATGGCGGGGCAAAGTATTGACCCACTGAGAAATTTCCATGCATACCCACACAGTTCAAAGGGGAAGAGCTGACTTTGTCCATCCCGCCTCCTCCACTGGCACTCGCTGTCAGGTGGTAAGGTCTGGAGGAAGAGGAGGACACTTGGGCTGCCATAATCCCTCCCACTGGAACACAAGTTTCGGGGGACTTGCTGATAGCGCCCCCTCCCCCGCTACCTCCGCTGTACATGCGGAGCACAGCCTGTTGTTGTTGTTGTTGTTGTTGTTGTTGTTGTTGCTGCTTCTGCCAAAGGATATAGTCCATACCATCTGCGTACACACCAGTCTTCATCGCCTCTGCATTTTGAGCCGGCAGGCCAGGCCCTGTGTACACCATATTAGCCTGGGGACCCATTCCTACCACGTAGCCTCCACCTGAGGAGCTAGAAGAGAGCCCCATTACAGTTGTGCCCTGCTTGGAGGGGCTGGAATTTGACGGTGCAGTGGCAGCCCCTTGGCACACCTGCTGCAGAGCCTGGGCCTGGCAATGCTGGTTGATCTGGTAGATGATGCTCTGGATGGAGGGGAGGTTGGACTGTGTGGGCAGGGCCAGGCCTCGGCCCCCTGTTACAGGGATCACTGAGCCAGCTACAGTGACATTTGGGGGAACTGACAGTCCAGGGCCTTCTGGAGGCTTTGAGGGCCCAGTGTGGTATACCATTTGGCCATGGCCACTGGCTAAAGTGCTACTACTAGGGGGTGGGTATGGGGCAACAGCTATGTGGGCTGGAGAGAGCTTAGTCCGTCTGCCTTCGTGGTTCTTGAGAACACCTTTTGAAGGGACAAAGGTGGATGTTGATGATGATGACGATGAGGAGGAAGCCTTGACAATGGCAAGCAGGCCATGGTATCCCCCTGTGTGGAGATGTGGGTAGGGACTATAGCGTTGCCCTGTTGTGTCATATCCATTCACAGTCCGGTTAAGGTGCTTGTGCTGGGGAACCCTGATGTTGGTGGGGAAGATCTTGATGGACAGAGGGCTGTTGGCCGTCTTCTGAGCATAGGCATCAAGTTCTGCCGCGGTGGGGTAGCGTGGGGAATGTGTGGGCACCACCAGCTCACCTGCAAAGCAAAGAGAGGAAGAAAAGTATGAGTGAAATGAGTGATTGAGAAAAAACACAGATGGCTGCATGTGTAGAAGAACAGAACAGCAGACCAAGGGTGATTACTAGAAATATTGAAGAAGCCAAGAGCAATGGCAGCCACAAAGTCAGATCAATCAATCAATTGCAATAACCACTACTCTGCGGCAACAGTAAAAACTGGCAGAATTACAGTTACTACATCTAAAGCAGACTGGAAAATGTCACTGTTCTACAAGAGCAGGTGAATAAAATCAGGTGCAAACAGCAGACACACAGCAGAACAACCCAAACAGAGCTTGCAAACTGTAAATCAGGGCTGACATTCATTTATGTTCCATCACTCCCCTCCTCCATTTGAGCTTTCTTTCCATCTCATTTTCACACCCTCCTGTGGAAGTTCATCCCTAGACAAATGGATCTTTTTAAAAACTCATTCTGTCAAAGCCTGGTACCTTAGGCGCTGTTAAATCAGTCCATTGTGAAATTAATTCGGACTCTCTTT
Source organism: Siniperca chuatsi (assembly GCF_020085105.1). Classification (NCBI taxonomy): domain Eukaryota; kingdom Metazoa; phylum Chordata; class Actinopteri; order Centrarchiformes; family Sinipercidae; genus Siniperca; species Siniperca chuatsi. The sequence continues at coordinate 18,319,386 of NC_058046.1, read as the reverse complement.
AGTATTGAATTGGGTTAGCTTTGGATACCAGGCAAGGAGGGACGAAGGGGAGGGGATAAAAGCTTGTTTAATTGCAGTGGCACATTTGAGATTTATAAGTGGTATCACTTACTGGGTCTTACCCTTGGCCAGAGAATTTCCACATTTATTCAGTCCAGGAGTACGTGAAGAGGCCCTCACAAAAACCAATTAAACATCTATGGGGAATTACTAGCCAGGTTAAGGTGAACTATATCAGACCAGTGCCAAGTCAAGAATGCTGGAGTGCTGCGATTTGCAAACTTGGTCAAGGATAAAACTGAAAAATTGGTTTGTAGATGAGCACATGCTGAAAAGCATTTAAAGACAGAAACACATCATTAATGAGATCAAATAAATCAAACCAATGGTTTGCCCTTCTGTGACTATGAAATATTTCTGATGAACATAGAGCTGCAAAAAGATGGCTTTTGTGTTCATGTAATATAGATTGTTATTACATGTCTTTATTTTATATTTACAGAATAATACATGACAGATGATTTTATATTTACAGAATAATACATGACAGAACAGACAAAAAGCAGGTACTTAGCTATAAATGTACATGTAAATGCTCTGTGCTGTTTGCCATATGAAACCAATCCAATCCCAAAATTCAATTCAGCAGTGAACGCGCCGAGTGAGACTCGCTCAATGAGCCAAGGCTTGGCCATTGTGAATTGAGGTGGCAAACAGGAAAATGGCAATTTCTAAAAACCCCACCATGTGTCATTGTTTGGGGGCTGGGCATGGAGGTGAGGGGCCGCGGTGAGATTGGATTTAAACGACATTATTCAGGCAATTTCATGGCTACTTAGCTCAGTGTAACAAAAAGGGTGGTGGTGGGAAAAGAACTCAATTTACAAGCAATGTATCAGCTGCCACAAATGACTTGCAACCCCTTCAAAAATGACATTTTTATGCAAAAGCTAACAAAACGCACAAAAAATTAACTGCCATAACTGTGCCGTCAGCAAATGTCCTGGCGACCTAAGGAGTCTGCAGGGTGCAGGCTGTGACTAGGATTCACTCCATTTCCTTTCCGATTGCAAAATCATTTTAAAGAGACTCCACAGCCAAGCAGTCACAATTCTCATTTCTTTGCTCCCATTACAGATAGCATGGGGAGTTCATTTCAACAACCCTATGGGTCTCCAACTGTGAAAATGATTAAATCTACAAGATCCATATCATAAAAGAAATAAACTGGGAATTTAACAGCAGAGGGGAGAGACTGTGAACATTCCAAGCCAAATCAAAAACACTATACTTCAAATTAGAATTAGAATTTGTAAAAAAAAAAAAAAAAAAAAAAAAAAAATTGCATGGTTTTAATGACTTTGTTTCAATCAGAGTTTGAGAATCTGGTGCCATCCTGATGGGCTAGGCTGAGTGTGCCAGGCCGGCCTATCTAAGATCTAACCAACCTTACTGAGGCAAAGCTCTGCTTCCCTGGTGACAGCAGTGTCATTTGCTTTGATGTTCTGACTTGCAGTGGAAAACTGACAGAAGACTTATTTCATTTGCTCAGAAGAGAAAAACATGCTCATTTCAAAGCACATTGCTGATCCACATGCAAATGGAATGGCAGCATTTTTTCTGATCTTTTTTACATGAGGGCAAAAAACCCCATCTTTGATCATCACATGGTCTAAATGAGGAAAGATACTTGGCTTTCAGGCATATCAAGGGCCTGTGCCCTGCCGCCCCCTACAAGCCCCCAGCTGCAATATGCCCATCATTCCACCTAATTACTGCCACATGAGGAAAAAAACTATAAAAACAGCCAGGAAATTCATTAAAGGGTGGCTAATTCTATTCCTTCTCACTGACTGAGTCCATATTTTCCATGCCTGAGCCTGCATTTCTTCTGAGAGAGACGAGAAAGCCTTCTCCCTCCGTCTTTTCCCAGCTTGGCCCTTGTTTGTCAATAGGCAGAGCCTTTGGCACACCAACCTGGCATCAAAGGGTTTCACACTTCACAGGCCACAGGGATTAGAGGCCTTTCAGGCCTACAAAACCCATCTCAGCTCCACAAAGGCTTCCAGTTATTAGAACCCACAGGCATAAAGGAAGAAGAGGAGAAGGAGGCAAATGAGCATCTGGATGCTTCTGATTCCAGCTTCCTCTTTAAAAAGTTCCATGGTATAAATTTTATAGCAAAGTTGATTACAGTAAGTACGGCCACAGACCAGGGGTGTAATTTCACTCTCATATACATGCTGTTATACACACTGTGTGTTTGATGTGCAGGGTCTCCACATCTCTCTCCTCCAGATCCAAGTCTATAAGTGAGGACATGGAGGTTAAAGGAGAGAGTCTTTTTTTAGGCTGGTACTCTGTGACTTATTGGTTTAGGCTGCAGTAGATCATAGCTATGAGCAGCAGCATACAGATGGTGCTGGTTGATAAACACCCTCTGAGGCAGCCAACACTGCCTCCTTTGTGTGAGCCCTCACCTCCTCATAAGGTAGCTGGTTTCCTGCACCTGCGCACACTCTCCAGTGTGGTCGTGCATGCAAACACAATGCATGATAACAGGGGGAAAAAAAGGCAAAAACATACAGTCACACATGCATACACACACAAACCTGCATCTGCAGTTGTGTGTCTCATTTGCCATCAGTGGAGCATGTTGTTATCCTCTGCTCAGCGCTCTCTCATGAAATGTAGGGCAGGGACAACAACAGGTGCCTGTGCGGGCGACAGCCTGCAATGCCTCCTGGGCTAAATGCTTCACACTCGCTTCATTTCGACATGCGACAGCCTTGTAAGGATTAATTATTTCCCCTGGGGATGGAAGAATATACTTTTTCCCTTCCTGAGAGCAGGAGGCTATGTGCACTCACAAGCACATGAAACAGCTTATAGTACATGAACAGGGAAACCTGAGCTAGCTACAGTAAGTAAGAAAAAAACTTTCACATGAAAGGAATGTAAACAAACCAAGCATATGATTGAACTGCATTGGAGATGAGATAAAAGCTCAGGCAAACATATGCATTAGTTCTGAGAGATCACGCGCCGGGGAGCAGAGATGGCAGGGAGGCAATTAATGGGCTGACCTTCGTCCTTAATCACCCAGTGCCTGGCACACAATGCCCATGTGTCAGAGCAGCACATCTCTAAATGCCACCCCTCATTAGCACGATGCACGCAGTGAGAGAGGCTATCTGTGCAGTGCTACACTCTCCAGCGGTCAGACAGAGATAGCAAGGCTGGGATAGGATAACATGGCAGCACAGAGCAGGACTGAGCTGCAGTAGGCCATGATATGATCTAAAAATCCCATTTCACTTGGAGGATGGACTCTCCTTTCTCTCCGTTTTTGATTGGCATGAAACTCCCCAAGCGCAACGTCCTTGGTGTACCCCGTGCTGTCACTGTGATTGCATGTGTGCTTGTGTGTATGCATGCATGTGTGTGTGTGTGTATGTGTATGTGTATCTATGTGCGTTTGGTGAAGGGGGTACCCAATTCTGAACACTCAATTAACACTCCTTTAATTAGCCAGCAGTACATTTTGAATTCTGATGAACTAATTTTCTTGTGCAAGGGTGGAGGGGAGGGGGGCCTGGTAAAGATGAGGTCCACTGGGTACAAAACAGCAATAAAGAGGGAACTGGTTAGATTAGACTGTAAAAAATCCATTAAATTCTGTGCACTTCTTCCAAGTGAGAGGTCAAATTGTGTTGATCACAAGAAGCAAAGGCAGACAGAGAGAGTATGAGAGCAGGGAGTTAGGTGAGGTGGAAAGAGAGGGGGGTAGGGGGGTGCAGCAGGGGAGTTGAGAAAAAGGCAGAGGAGATAGGGAGTCAGAGGCTGTGCAAGAGTGCAGCACCAAATCCAGAGGACCATGAGAATGCTTTGCATTTTAATTAGAGGTTTAAATGAATAAGCAGAGGAAAAAGTCTGAGAGAACTGCCTGAAATGCCCTTGCTCCCATTTATTAGTGTTCCAAGTGTTCTAAAATTATGAGCAGGTTGGAGAAGTCTCTTCTTATTAGTGGAGCAAACGCTCCAACAAATCAAAAAGCCCTTGGCGGTTTCTCACTCACTCCTGCAAGCCTGAATCCCTACTTACCACGCGCTTTGATCCCCTCTGACCATGTACATTGGTGAGCAGTGGGGGAAAAAAAGTGCTCGTTTAAATGAAGGGAAAGCAGCGTTTGGTTGAACTGCAATTAAGTTTTCACAGATCAACGAGTGCATAGTACACATTAACGTTGGCCAAACAAACAGAGCTGTCTGTGATGAGGTTAGGGCAAATAACAGGAGCAGAGATTAACCAGAAAGATGAAAGAGAACATGGGGTCAGCTTCGGTCCAACATCAACCAAGTTCACTGGGAGCCATTTCCATCCCCCCTGAGAGGAACAGTCCCTGTTAAATGTATGTGAGCCAAGAGAGGACATTAGCTGCTGTCCTTTCAACCAACATGCAGATATGTACAATTATGTGGTAAGCGCCCCTTTTTTTCCAGTCTTGTACCACATTCCACCACTATTAGACACTTTGACCTCATTGTAATGAAGTTATTCAAATTAATAATTCATGGCTAAAACAGTCTTCAAGTCCTTCACGTCAGAATCCTTCAGCTTGGAAAAAGTTGAATGTGTGGCAGCCTAGAAAGGGCAGATTCAACAGCATTGTTCCATGGAGAAACCCTTGACCTGCGGCTATTGTTTAGCTTTTAGCAGATAGGATCAGGGTCTATGACATCCTCTACCAACCTCTGTTAGTCTGCTGTAAAAGGATGGGCAGGCGGGGAGAAGCCAGAGGCAGCTTCGCGTCCTGAACAATACCTGCCTTGTGCTAATGGAGGTGTCATCTGGCACAGGGCTGATTAGTCAGCGATTACAGCCAGGCCTCAATTGCCGTGACAACTGCTGCAAACACAATGGGCCCTGATAGAGCCAGCTGTTTGGTCCTCTGCAATTAACCCTGCATCCCACTCGTCTCCGGCAATGCGCTGCCTCTAATTGACTATCGGGCACACAAAGCAGGGGCTGTCGGCCAGACCCCCTGGACATAGCCCCATAGTCCCTCTGCAGAGGTAGAGATGATAATAACAGAGGCGTCCTGTGGACTCAGCCGCCAGTCAATCAAAGCCTCAGTGCCCCACAGGAGCTTCCTGAGGAGCGAGAGAGCAGAGGAAGCACATGTATGAGCCAGTGATCAACAGGGTAGAGCAGCCTTGCAGGGGGCAGACATGTCGAATATGCCCTCAGCCAGAGTACTAATCAATTCAAGTGCACGTTAGGGGAAAGGGAACCCTGCTGCTTGCTTGATATCAGAAAAGCCATTTTTAGGAACACTCATCTTTCTCTGTTGATCTCGAGGTTGATTTTCTGTGCAACAACACAGAGAGAAAAAAATCAAGGCAATTACTTGTCAGGCCTTTGCTATCTATAATTGCAAAGATAAAAATCAAACTGCAATGATTTCTCAGAGGATAGAGCTGTCTGAATTCACAGCTGCTTGTGTCATCATAATCATCAAACAAATGCATATTGTAAGACAGTGGAAATGAAAATGTGGTCTTCATCAAACTCCTCTCTGTCTTCTCTTGTTTTTGAGGAAGTTGACTTATCGATTGTAATTTTTAACGTAACTTTTTATATCAAAACTGCATTTTACAAAGTAAACAAACCTTATATTTCACAGTCACATACTGCTACTTTTGAATCAAATGTCAGATACTAAATAACAAGAAAATAATTTAATCGAATGAATCACCATGTAAATAAAATCTGTAGTTGGACAACATTTTTCAACAGGGGGTGCCACACTGCAATCACAGATTGAGCTTTTAACCTGCCAACATGTTTCACAAATAGCAAAGAGGATAATGAGAATGTTAAAGCAATCTGCATACTGATCCTTCACAGACACACAGACATGGCACAATGTCAAAAATGGATTTAATCATTAAAAGAGATTTTAAAAAACTTGGACAAACCTCCCAAATCTAATCTTTCATTACAGCCAATCTCATCTAAGATTTAATCTATCTATTTCCTGCACAAGCAGATGGAAGAAATACCAAATTGAGAGCCTAATTTGGGTTTCCTCCTCACACAGACTGCAGCATGAGGTAATTTAGTTACAGGTACACGTGTGCGGTTAATACAGTGCACTGAGACACGGATATGATCCACAGGTACAGATAACACTAGGAAGGACTAGAAGAAAAACAAGATCCATTTTCACTTTCTGCACATTTGTCTATTAACATTATAATCCTTTTACAGTTTCACATATGTGTATAACGTGATGGTGGACAATGTGTCATATAAAAACAGCTAATTAGGTTTCATAAAGGTTTCCTCAAAAGAAATATTATACCACCAGGACACTGTCATGTTTACATTTTCTCGTTAGAATTTATCTCTAAAGCCAGATGTTACTGAATCAGCCATGAAAATTAATTAGCTGGTTTGATGTGGCAACCTCATGCTCCTTCCAGACAGACCTGGCTTTTATAGGCTGTAGGGGAAATTACTAAGAATTGATTGATCCTGAAGGACTCCTCTGTACACATGGCCTGCCAGACAGCCAGACAGACAGACAGACACACTCACAGATCCTGCTAACAACAGCTGATCCAAACATTTTAACCTCCAGTTGAACCTGACATCCTTTCTCTTTAGAAGCTACCACATCGATAACCATTAATCATCATAATCTATACATCAAAATAAGCTCCATACAGGTTTTTTATTTTTGTATTTATAAAATCAGGTGAATAACACTATTAGAACCAGGTGGAGTCAAAGGGACAAATCTCTGACCCATAAAGCACTGAAATTACAAATGTCTCTTGATCTTTTTGCTGCTTTCTCTCTTCTTCATCCTCTTTACCTCCTCTCTATATTTTCTTTGTCTCTTCTCTCTCTTCATCCCCCCCTCTCTGTCTCTTCCGTCTCCCTCTCTGAGTAAGTGAGTTTCATCTGGGGTGCTTGCCGGGCGAAATCACCTCAGGGCGAACACTTTATTATCTGTAGTCAAAGCGTCACCACAAATACCATTCTACACACACAAGTGTCACTTTCCATTTGTCTGCACTCCAGTTGCATTAGCAGAGCCTAGCCGGCCCAGAGCCTCGTCTCAAACGCGCCTGGCAGAAGAAAACTAACAGCGTGGGAAAGCACTCGTCCTGCATTCCTGCCCCATTAACACCACTGGCACCACCAGAGCAGACATACAGCCTCTCTCAGGAATTACAAACATAATTATCAGCACTAACCTTTGTGAAGATAGCATTTGAAAAGATAAAAAGACATTTAGGCAGACATCTTACAGTCTTGGCCTTGATGTTTAATGCAAGAAATCATAGCATGCATGAAAGAGAACTAAACACAGGATCCCCCTTTAATTAAAAGGAGATCACTGCACGTGTTAATTACTGATGATATAGCTGACTGTCCAGCAAAAAAAAAAAAAACACCAGTGGGTATTATGTCCTCTTTGAGCCACAAAGGAATGCAGGCCAGCAGCAGCCATGTCAGACCTTTTGTCGGACACCCGTGCACCAGACAAACACAGAAACTGGGGCAACATGTTTACTTCACACTACACACTGCACTGCATAAACAAAATGGCCAAACAAAAAGAACGCGCTCCATGTTTGGAGTTTCGCCAGGCTCTTTCCATTTGCAATCATTTATGGGCCTGGATGGGCAACATAATAGATTATAAATGGAAAAAATAACTATATTCATCACAAAACTGCTCTCTGTCTAATAATCAAGTCTGGCCAAAGGGCTTAGCGGAGTGCACGGTACTGTATAGATGGGGGGGACGTAGCCCCCGGTTTGGGGGCTGCCTGTGATGAGCCAGCCCTCAGGCCTGCCTGGGCCACCCTCATTGTGCATACAGCATGGTCTAGAAAGCAGAGCTTTATCAGCAAATACCCCGAGTCAGCACAAGCAGCAGGGTGGTTATGCGTTGCGACTGGCACACCAGCCGATATTGTCATGTGCGATTAGGCCTCTGCTCATGAGCCTGTGAACTCATTCCTATGGCATCAAAGTCAACCCTTCCCCCACTCTCCTCCAGTTATATCCCTGCCCCTCTGCTGCCCTCTCCTCCTCCTCTAGGTTTTCCATTTTCCATTCAGCCCTGCCTGTTCAACATATACCCTCACTGAACCTTGTGGAAAGCTGTGCTCCAGTGCAAACAGATACAGAGTCAAAACACAAGAACAGGTTAGACTGGTTTGACTTCCAAAACAAATCTCTGCAGCTTAATTAACTCAGTCCAGAAGGGTCATCCACAAGTTAGAGCTAGCCAGAGCACCAAGAAGCAGCCGGTGCCAGTTGTTTTGTCTTGGTACACCTCTCCAGATGACAAGGATGATAGAGAGGAACAAAGGAAGGCTCACAGAAGAAAAAAAGAGAAACTCTGAGGCCAGTTATGGGGAAACTTTAGGAAGAAGAAACAGAGATTAAACCATTCAGTGATGAGGCAGAGAGCAGCGCAGGACACAGAGCCATGAAAAAAATACAACAAGCTAAAATCCTGACCTGAAAGATTTATGTCGTGCCCTCCCTGTCCTGTCTTTAAGAGAATATGCCACGCTGTGACACTATTTCCTCAAAGGGCTACATGTACAGCCAAGAGCAAGCAGCATGCACAAACTCAAATGGACACAGTAACAACACACACACACACACACACAGGTTTGGAGTAAAGGACCCCAGAGGTAGAGACTGTAAGCACATAAAGAGATAAGAAAAGGAACCAGTGCAGAGAACACAGAAGGAGAAAAAACAGGAGAGAGTGGGAGAGAGAAGCAGAGATGAGGGGAGGCTAGAGGCGCCTGGGCAGGCCTGTCAGACTGGAGGAAGTGCTGGTGCGCAGGCCTGCAGGTAAATGGAAGAAGAAAGGCGCCTGCAGGCTGCCTGAGGCAAGCCTAGGCCCTTCTGTTCTATCATTTAGGAGACAAGTCCTCCACTGATTCCCAATTAATATTTAACACTGCACAGACAACAAGGCACTCGGCTGCAGTATACATGCCAACAAGAGGAGAGGAGAGATGAGGGGTATGAACAGATCAGGGAAAGGGATACATAAATGGCTAAATTTTCAGTAAGATGAAAAAAGATTTTGAAAGATTTAATGTCAATGGAGTTGTGCAGGCAGGGATTTAACAGAAGCAATATGTTTTATTTTAAGTATTGCTTAAAGCTGAAATCTGTAATGTTTCTTAATTAATATATTTACATTTTATCTATCTGTTGGACTGTGGTGAAAAATAAAAATTGAACATTTATTGTGTGAAGCTGCTCTCCAGATTCTGCCACTGAGAAAATTTGTGGGGTCACACCTGGCAGCTTTAATCGGTTCATTAAGTAATACTTTTGCTTTCATGTTACCTGGTAGGTCAACATTTTCACTACCTAGCAACAACACTAAAATAAAAGCAAGTTTGAAAATTAGACACTTGAGGCTCCATGATACAGATACAAGCCCGGCCAGAGTTAGGGTTAGTGAAAAGAGGTTGTTGGAAATTTGTTAAAAGGCCGAGAGGTCCAGTGGAAATGAACCCTGAACCTATAACAGAGCAAATTTGATTAATCATTTCTCAAACCTAAAATAATGATGCAATCAATGCATGTGAAGATGGCCTTCATGAGAATGAGCCTGACGAGCAAACCACAGAAACAGTGATAAAATGTCCCACAGGAGCGAAGATTTCAACATTGTGCTGTGGTCACTTTGCACTCACATGCTTTCTCTGCCAAACCATCTACACTATTAGAGTAGACTGAAAAACCACAGCCAGGGATGGTATTAAAATTTGGTTCAAGTTCATGACTGGTCGGACCAAAACACCAAACTCTACCACTGTCTGCTCTGTAGTTTTAATTTGTTCACACAACATTTCTTAGGATTCCATTACACTTCTCAGTGAAATGGCAGTCTTTACAGGTAAATCCTTAACAACAACATACTGATCAATATTTACCTGCTGTGAATTCAATCATGACCGAGAGGTTATAATGTATGGGCCAATTTACTAAATTGAAAATGAACAGATACAGCTATGGTAGATGTAATTTATGTAACAAAAAACTGCTTGCGAGTAAGTAACCCAGTGTGACCACACAGTAAAGACTTTTTTGTATACTTGTGAAACAACATAACATTATACAATATTTGTTTAGCAGATATATAAATATAATAAAATTTTGATTCATACTTTTAAATGTCCTGTAATTTCCTGATGATTTGGATAAAATGACTAGACAGAAATAGAGTAATTAAAGGCTGGAAATCTAGTTAAAAAGAAATGAAACTTTTCCTCCTACTTAGACTCTTTGTAAGTCCAAATGTTGGACCAAAACTACATTTTATTTTGGGTTTTGTAATGAAGAGACCACTCAAAAACACACGGAGCATGCCAGGAGCGTGCAACACCTCCTGAATGCCTCTCATGTTCAGTCAGTGGTGGGCTCAACTCTGAGATGGCACAGGCTGTGTGCCATTTCCTGTGGGACAGTAAGGGACTGCGGACACTCTCTGTACCCTTGTTCACATCCCCCAACCCACCCCCACTCTCTGGCAGGCGAAGACAGAGGGTGTCGATGCCTTGCACCTGGGACGCCCAAATGCCAGCTCGGAGGCTTTGGAACCAGGAACCTGTTTTTCAACCCAAGTCCCGCTGTGACAAAAACTAAAGCAGAGCCCCTCTTCCTCAAGCTCACCTCCCGAGGCAATAAGATTGCTTCGCCCCCCGTGTTCACAGCAGAAGGTAGAGGGCAGAGGGAAGGCATAGCTCTGTGGGACACCACCAGCCGGAAATGATCCTCTGTGTGCCAGCGCTGAGACACCAACATGACAGAAGAGTCTGTAGTATGCGTGAGGTAAGACTAGTACAACCAATAGCACATGGCTGTCCCTCTAAAATAAAGTGAAATTCTATTAATGCTCTGGATTTTGCAATATAGCAATGTGATGAAAGTGTGAACGACACATTTCATGCGGCTACGCTAAGCCAGTGATCCCCAAAATTATATTGCATAAGTAGGCAAGCCATAGATAGCTGTCAATCACCTTTCACTATAAAAAATACCTCATGACCTCTGCTTCCCTGCTGCAGACTGTGGAATAATGACAGTTTCTGTGGGCACTCTGTGGAATTCCAAATGGGAGTTAGAAACAAGGTAGTTCAATCAGTGGGAAAAGGTCAAGTGCATGCAGATTATCTCTCCTTCGCTCTTTCTCCATTCCTTTTCCCCCAGTTCCACTTTATGCCCCCCACCTCCAGGGTACTGAGGCAATCACGGAAAAGGTTGTTATTTCTGCTGCTGCTCGTGACCACTTTTAAATATTCAACTGAAAACTGCTCCCACTGTTTTTTCCCCACATAACAGCCGTTGGAGTAATGTGCTGCAATTTGATATGGCCAGGTAATTCCCCTGTTATGTCTCACACCGCCTCAGACAACAGTGGAGAAGAGGTGGCTGGAGGTCATTACCTGAGCATATTCCTTCTCACTGGAAATGTGGCTTAGTAAGAAGCTGCTAAAAGCAAAGCAAACTAATGGCTCTGACAGCGCTGCCTGCAGAGGCATAGGGCTATTAGGAAAACTACAATCCCCAGGTGAACCTCTATGTCATGTCCTAAGGCTGTGTGTGGCATGACCAGGTTGTCTCTGTCGATCAAGCTGGAAAAGGACTGAACCTGGCCTGACATGAACCTGGGATATCTGGCCTTCTGGGAACTTTTCATCTACACTTGGCTGATTGGCACCTCAGGCCTCCTGGGTGGTGTCACAGAGGGTTATGGCTGCAGGTGTGCTCATGTGTATGTGTATGTATATGTGTGCACGTCTCTGTTACAAGTCACATTTGGAGATTCACACCAGTTGATTGGAGACATTCAACTGGGTACAAAAAGTTTGGTTTTACTGCAGCTGCATTCACAAGGATGTGAAATAATTTATGTCTTAATTAAGGTTACATAAGTCATTGCAATGTGACCAAAAGTATGCTAGATCACTGTGTGTGTGTGTGTGTGTGTGTGTGCGTATGAGTTGCAGCCAGGCCCTGCTGAGGTTAGACACATGAGGGAACACCCAGGTTTAGCCCTAAGTCTGATCCAATCACAGGACAAATATAGGAGTGGCAGTGAGCTGTGTAGTTAACGAGGGCAGAACCTGCAGCAGACCTGGATAAAGATCACAAACGTGCACACCCAGTGTGACAATGGCATTCTTAGAAAATGTCATGCCTGGTACAAATGTAACTGCTAAGTAATGAATAAACAAATGAAAACCTGCTGAAATCTGAGACAATATTATGGAAAATAGCCAGGCAGAAATATCATCCCATCAGCCAGTCAACTGAGGGATTCTGGACCTGTTATTCTTTAGCTGACATGTGGCAGAGTAATTGCTGTCTGGGCCAGGGAGGAGGCAGGGTAGTGGTGGGGGCTGCTGGGCCTCCTGTCCAGCCATCTCTGTGTTACTCATCACTGGACAGGTGCACCTCCCTCTCCCCTCCAGGAGCAGGGCTGTTAGGCTTACCCCTGCTCTCTGGACTTTCAGACCCACAGTGAAGGACAACGATCAAGGAGAGGGATGGGTAGTGAGAGAGATCGCCCCTGGCCGAGGGTGGCTAGGGTCAGTGACATCCATTCACCCCTCTCCCCTTGCAGGGCCTTTCTCTCTCATCTGTCTAGATGGGTGCCCTCTCTCTGGGGCACAACACGATGAGAGGCCCTGGCTCCGCTGCCGTCTCTGCCTTTCATGTCTCCATCTAGGGCAGTGGTAGAGAGATGTGGAGGACGAAGGAGGGGGCAAGCTACAAATGTCACCCATAAGGGGGGATTTAATTAAAAATGACAGGCGCTGGCGCTGGAGAGTGCAGCCACATATGCGCGGAATTTGGGCGCAGTGAAAGCAAGTGCCTATGATTTATAATTCAAGTAATGCTCTGCACTCCTTTTAATTCTACGGCCAAAGAAAAAAATATCAAAAGGCCGTCTCTGTGAGGCTAATCCAATATGATATTTTTAAGGGCAGGCGGTCAATGGCTTTTTGAAAAGCCAGCTTCTCTGTCTCCCTTTCTGCTTCTCTGTCTCTCTTCTCCACTTGTCTGTCTTTCCCCACCTCCCTCTGCCGCTCCCTCCTTTCTCTCCTCTGCACTCCCGGCTCTATAGTACCTCAACCCCCACCTCCCCTCCCCAAACCCCCACCCCACCCCCCCGAGTCCAGACACAGAGCAGGCTGTGATAATGGAAACATCCCGCTCTCCGCCTCCCGTTTCTCCCGCTAAGCTCTGTGCGCTTGGGGGAAATTGATTGTCTGGCGAGCCGATCTGAACGCTTCCAGCTGATGGTAGAGCCAGTTAAGTCCTTTTTTATTGAGGGTATGAGGGATTTTTAATGGGAGTCGCATCAATGAACTGTGCAGCCACTCGGCATCTGCATGCAGGAGCTTTTTCTAAAACCCTCCTCGCCCTCTCATCCCAACTGCTCTGCCCAGTCCTCACACACACACATTACTTTTGTGTAAAGGACAGCAGATGCAAATGACACAGCTCACCTCTATCTCACTGCCAGGTAATCCCCTTCCTGTGCTCTCACTCACTCTGTCTCTTTGAGGGGTGTATTCTGGTATTCAGCCTCCTGTTGAGAGCCCAGGTCACCTTACCCACAACCCCCTTCCATGTTGCCACAAACTGGGCCACGAACAATCAATAATGGGGACCTGCTCAGCATGGTGACCTGAGTGTGCCCACTTCTTCAGCCAGACCCACTGTCTGCCTTTCTGCACCCCTTCTGGGCCTGGACGAACAATTGCCTTATTGAGGCCAAGAGCTGCACAGTGGTGGAAATCCAACACTTGCTCCCCCCTCCCCCTCCAAGGACAGAAAGGAGGCTATTATGTTCAAACATCCTCATTATGAACCTCAAGTCAGTCACTGTGATAGTCTTTCAATCAAAGGGTTTAACAGGTGGAGAAAGAGAGGGAGAGGGAGAGTCAGACAGAGAGGGTCAGTAAGAGGGAGGGCAAAGAGAAGACTGGAGACTGTTCTTTTTCTCTATTGATTTGAGTCCTGACTCCCACTGGCTGCTCTTCAATAAAGGACCCTGAGAGGAAGTGGGCTAATCCTGCGAAATTGGAAGGAGGGAATCGATTAAGACGACTGTTGAGGACTCCCTCCATTTCTCTCCCTTCCTCTCCATCTTTACTTTCTCTAATTCTATTTTGTGCAGTTTCTCTTTTGTTCTTCCCTTCACTTCACCTCTCTCTGAAACCTCATTAGTGAGCCCGGTTGAACCCCACTCAGCTGAAGAGCTGCCCCTTTCAAACGCACCCGGAGCTCTGTTTATTGCTCTCGTTCCCTATTTGTTTCACACACACCTATACAGTTCCATATGAAACATCCATACAGACCAGCGAAAAGAGGACAGAGGTAGCACCCAGTCACCTTGTTCTTTGTGACTCTCCTCTCCTCTGTAGGAGTGTTATGTTGAGCTGAGAAGTAGCTAATTGGCCAGTGAGGAGCTGAGAAAGAACACAGGCTGTGCTTCATGTCTTCGCCCAGAGCCAATCAAAGCCTCTTTAAAGCCTTTTCACTGGACTGGTTACAGGCCTGATACAATGTCCCACTGATGAAGAAGCACAGAACCTGCTATTCCCACTAAGCCTCTCTAAGCTGAGGTAAAAACTGGTAGGTTAGTGCTCCCCTGCTCTCCATCCGCCAGTCCTTTTAATCGGCTTGAGGTAGCTCGTAGGCCTGCCATGTAAACAAAGGCCACTAAAGACTCTAGGAGCATTCAATGAGGAGGAAAGACCTTTCCTTGCCCTCATCAGAAAACAGACTATCACTGTAAAAAGCTTATCCAAAAGCTTCAGCAAAATTAGGGAGAAATTCACCTTCCAGATGCCTGACTGTCGCAGCTCTCCCTAATCCCAAACTGGTTAGAACTAGTTTTGCCAGCTCTGTAACAGTTTTCAGCCCTGGCTCATCTCTGTCCCTTTACACCATTTTGTGAGTGGACAGAGGGTGGTGCTCGGGGAGCAAACAGAGCAGCTGTCATGCTTTACAGGCGGCCGGCACAGCCAGGGCCAGACACTGTAAATGTTTACAGACCCTCAGGGTCACCCGGGGCCAGTGAGGCACGTTAAACACTGTCTGTTCAGCCCTGTTGCCACGACTGCACAATCAGCACAGCTAAACAGCCCCCTTCACAATGAGTAGCCAAACAACATGGCAATCCAAGGTCTAAGTGCAGAGTGAATGAAACTGTTAGGAATTCCTCAGAGTAGTGAGGGAGCACAGTGACAAACAACAGAAACCGGAAAGCCTATTTTCCTTCACTTATTCGCAGTCAGGGTTAACTACCCGTTTCCATCATTCACCATGACCGATAGATTAATTACAAATGACAAACACAAGCCTCTTTCATTTCTTAGCTTTGGGCGAGCTGAACTGCTGACCTCCATTGCTCCCTGTCACTCTGTGAACTCACATTTCCGTCCAAGGGCTTGCGGGGGCTCCAGGGTCTTGCTGGCACACACCGGGTGTTGGGGTGGAGGGTTTTGCCTCCTCTGCAGACAGGCCAGCATGGCGAGGTGGGCACAGTACTACAGCCGGGGGAGTTCTGCGGCCAACCTGGAGCAGACAAAGAGCAAGAAAAAGAGAAAGAGAGCGAACATTGAGTGAGTTAAGGAAGATGATTCGAGGTCAAAGCTCTATGGCTGTGTCCAGTAAGCTGGCAGGAGCTGGCTCTGAGCTAGATTTCTCACCCAGGATTTAATTGGGAAAGCATGACTACAGCTGCCTGCCTTTCAGCTCTGTGTGCTGAATAATAAACACACACCTGCACTGGGGCAGCACGGTTGACACAGGTTCAGAGCACAGTCCAGGCCAGTCACTCTGCAGCTTCAAACAGCACATCCACACAGCCATTCAACCGCATCTCCTGTCTATGAAACCGTCCTCAAAACAAACACACAGGCACACACAGAAAGTAGCAACACTCAGGCACATTCCTTCCAGGGCAGTGTGTATGTGGTGATTGATGGCGTTATCTATGGACAGCAAAAAAATGGTAATTCTGAGAAAACAGCAGTCTGTCTGCTACAACTTAACATGCAACAGCTCTGGGGGACTGTCAGGAAAAGGCCTGGGGGACTGAGCGGTGTCTGGATGTATGTGTAGCTGTGTGTTGAACCGTATGGTTGCATGTTTGTGTGTGTGAGCAAATGCGATGGGTTGGGCGGGGGAGACTGCCAACCATACATCAGGGCTAGTGACGGCACTAATCAATCTCCCTCTAGGCCATAAATCTCCAGCTCTACACTCCCCCTTTTCCCCACAGCCACCTTCACTCAGGAACAGGGAGGCAGTTGCTGCTAGTTTCCTCTCAAAAAGCCCATCACAGCCCCAGTGGAAACACAGGACACAGTAAAATATATATATATATATAAAATTGTATACAGAAAACCCACAGCTCCCTCACTAAGAACCATCGAGTTCTATCAAGTAGCATGGAGGGTATCATTCATCAGCAACATACCAGTGTCACATAACACAATGATGACTGATTACAAAGTCTTGTACTTGGATTATGTGCCAGATGAGAATAGCCAAAAGCAAACCATTTAAGTTCGAAAGTGTTTTTATATGATAAGGATCGAGATTCACTCCTCTATAGGTCACTTAGCGGATATTCTTTGGCTTCCAGGAAAAATGTGCTCTTACTGTACTGAGTATAACACTGCAGAAGCCCAGAAGCCATTGTGGCCTTAATCTTAGCTCTAAATGTGTTTCTTGAGTCTCTTGTCCAAAATGCATCGATATAAAACACTATCATTTCTATCTGGGCCGGTCTCCTCACATATTAAAACAAAGAACAGAGGCAAATATTTCATCTACGCTGTCAGCGCCTGCGTCTCCTGCCATGATGCGTGGCAGATTATTGAAAAATGATTTCTCATGCGCCTGTCACAGGCTTGTCCCCTGTTATTTATTTTCTCAGTGAATCACTAAATGAACATTTAGCCACCTGCCATCAGTCCATTACTTAGTCATATAGATTATCATTTTAATATGAAAGAAAGCAATTACAATGATTGCGAGATAAATTAATGGCAGTACATAAAGTGCCAGCTCCTGTTCTTGCTCATTTAAGGAATAAAGCAAAATATAGATCACCAGTGAAAAACATCAAAGTATTAAACCACTAATAGAAGCATTCTGTCAAACCAACCTTTACAAATGACAAAATATTTCTGCAATATTTGATCAAGGTGAAACCATGAACCATAAAAATATAACATATACAGTATTTAAGTATTTAATAGTATGTTAGTGCTGAAAATGTTTAATAGAATCAAAGAATTCACATCTTTTTAAGTTGATTGTTATTTTGATTTTATAAAATTGAATTTACAGCCTACTTTTCAGACCATGCTAAAACATCTGACCTTGAACAACAAATCTTCTGGAAATTGAATACAATACAGTCTTTGCTTTGAAAAGAAGAGTTACATGGTTGACACACAATTTACTGCCTATAATTAAGGTTGAATGACTTTCCTGGTTTCAATAGTAGATTAGAAGCAGGGGTTACAGGAAAAAATGCATCATCCCTGCAAAGAATTCAGTGATCTTTCTCATAAAAAACATTTTTCAATAAAACATTTTACACAAGACATTAAATTTGACCTCAGACCCTGAGGCTTGTATAACGCACTTCACACTTTAAGTCAAATGTGTATTTTTTATAACTTGTCAGAAGCAGCACAAAACAACACTTTTAGCACAAACCTGACGGTATGAAAAATGCTTCTCGCTAACACATGCAAGTAAATTAAGTCTTTAGACTCAGAATTTCTTGTTAATTCCTCCCCCTCTCTCTCTCTCTCTCTCTCTCTCTCTCTCTCTCTCTCTCTCTCTCTCTCTCTCTCTCTCTCTCTCTCTCTCTCTCTCTCTCTCTCTCTCTCTCTCTCTCTCTCTCTCTCTCTCTCTCTCTCTCTCTCTCTCTCTCTCTCTCTCTCTCTCTCTCTCTCTCACACACACACACACACACACACAAACGCTTAAACACAAACACACACATTGCAGATGGGAGAGAGGGGCCACTCTATTTCTCGCCAGGTGCTTGAGCAAAAAGGTCGCTTGCAGTGCCATTTCCTCTCACACACAGGCAAGCCTGGCCCAAACACACTGGCACTTTGAGCTCATTACTGGCTATTCACATAATCCTTTCTCTGTCTCTTTTCTGTGAGGATACTAATTTCACAACGAGCCTATCCTCACAGCCCATTTGTTAAAAGATAGTGGTTGGGAGAGTGGAAAGGGACACATGGTGTAGATTGAGACTAAAAGCTAGTCTTAACGGGGGATACCTCCACAGTTTTCCCCCTCTCTGAAATGAAAGACAATCGTGTAACTACCCACCATTTTTCTCTATTTGCTGCTCACCAAATGTATTCTGAGGCATTATACTTCGCTGAAAGAGACCCACTTTTTTCCAATTCAATTTCAAGAACCAATTTTCTCCTATTATTGCCTTTAAGAGCGAGGCAGAAGGAGCAAGTCTTTGGCTTGTTTGTCATGTCCTCCTTTCCCCTCATCTCCTCCTATTAGGTTATTGTACTACTTAGCAGATGTCTATCAGTGGCAGGAAATTATCTCCAAACCAAAACCCTGTGACCCATCATCCAGCTACCCTAAAATAGCCTGTCATGCCCAGGTCAATCCCCGTGAAGTTGCTGGAGAATGTGTGTGAGCACACACACACTGCCCTATGCGCCACTCGAAAAACCACCTGCACTTCACTCACTCATCAAATCCACTCACAGGTCTCCTATTACACCAGTATGGGGATATCTCAAAAGGCTGGATGTCTATCGGCTTTTTGCCGTTCTGCTAACGCTGCTGCAGGGTTTGCAATGGGGGCGGAAGATCAGCCCCATGAGATGAGGGAATAAGCCGGAATCAAGAGGCAGTGGGCTTGGCAGAGGGCTATTTCTAAGTTAAAAGGTTCTTAAACTGCAGAGGAGATCAGAGGAGATGGCTCCCCACGACCAAAGCTGTCTGCCCAGATAAGCATCCTGCCAAGTGCGGGGTGTAACAGGGTGGTCATGGGTGAATAAATGGAGTGTATGTGTGTGTTTTGAGCTACACGTTTCAGGTGAAAGAAAGAGTGAGGCAGCTGATACTAGAGCTGGGTATTGAACCTCAATACTTTGTGGTATGGGCTGACATGTGTCTGAGTATAAAAACTGTTAAAGGGTAATTCTGGTATTTTTAAACCTGGGCCCTATTTTTACATATTTGGGGGTCTAAATGAATAATAGGTACAAAAACCAGGCTGCAATGGCTGCAACGTAATCCTTGCAGGCAAAATTACTTCCACTAAAAGTGTTTGTTTTTGCCACTGACAGGCTCAGATTGAGTAAGATTTTTGTTTAACCAGAAACAGAAGTCTCACTGAAGTAGAAGTCTCGCTCTGAAATCTCACGAGAGGTGAGTTGTTGAAGGAAGACAACGGTGGAAACATGAGTCAGTAAGTCATCTTACTCTTTAAGTACCAAAAGATGGCATTGAATGTTTGGTAAGATTCATAGTCTTGTTTGCTTATTCTTTGATGAGATGGTTCCTGATTTAAAACAATATTTTGCCAGTTTTACACTATTTTATTTAGGCAAAGTTCTTGTATGGCTGCTTGTGTTTAGACAGCATTTAACATTTGTGAACTTTGGCTTCTTTTGTCAAATGAAAATTGGGTTTTGTAGGGGGGGAAAAGCCTAGTATCCTAGGAATTATGTATCTGTATTAGACGTATCTGCACCTCATGATTTATGTCCAGTTCCAACATTCAGTGCTAATGCAGGAAGTAGCGTGCCCTCTTTGTAACAAGGCTGAAAGCTAAGGTGTGGAGGTTGGTGTGGTAGATGGACATGTAGCATGCCTGACTGAAATACAGGAAACTGGAGTTCACCTCCCATTACAACCTGCAGAATCTTGTCTGGCGGGGTCTTGCACTACTGTTCTGCCCAGTCCAGTTCATTATTGTACATATCCATCAGTATACTTCTGTTTATAGTAATGCCATCTATTTATAATGTCCATTGTACCACTCATAATATTGCTCTATCCTGCATTTATGCACATACTTTATATACTGCACTTGCTAATAGCACTTTTGGTTAGACCTAAACTGCATTTTGCTGCCTTGTACTTGTACATGTATAATGACAATAAAGTTGAATCTAATCTAATCTACAAACATACTAATATTTTTCAAAGTAAGGTATCAAAGATGGTATAATTCATTGTATCAGCATTAGTACCAAAATTTCCAGCCCTGGATAATATTATCCCTCAGTGATTTTTATAGAAAACCAATCATCACGCATCTATAGAGGTTTGACTGCCTTAGTTAAAGTGTCTCCAGTGAAACTCCCCCTCCCAATTTAGGACCAGTCTTGGTCCGGGAGCCTGGCAGACAGCCGCCACAATGAGCGGGGGCGGGGCTTCAGCCTAATTGAATGGTGACCCTGCCGTCTCACTGTGGGACGCCCCATGCAGTGCTTTTAACAAGCTGCTGTGTCTCCCCTCTTAATAAGCCCAAACAAGTTAATCCAATCGCCACACTCAAACCCTTTCTTTTTCTTTAACAAGGCACTGCCTCTACCAGCTTAATCCCCGGCTCCCCCTTCTCCGTCACCATACCGTCACATGAATGGAGGGAGAGTGAAAGGCTCCATTAGGAAGGACTGGCAGTAAACCCCTTCAGCTCGGCACTTTCCACACACCCGCACTAAATAATTTGCACTCATACTGTATATTCAAAACACACACACACATACTAATGCTCACATGTGCCTGATATAACTGGTCTGTTTGGACACGGCACACAATGAGGGTTATGTTCGCCGACCCTGATCCACAAACACACCAACACCAAAACAACACACAAACAAAAATTCTGAGGGGACGTTTGCCGACAGGCACGCACTCTGGGACATAAAAAAGGCATTGTTAACAAACCCTCCCAGCTCCACAAACAAGAGCCACTGATTCTCTAACAATACAAGCCCCTGGATGCACTCACCCACCAGCTCTGCACAACCTCACACCAGCACAATAAATAACCTGCACAACAAAAGGCCATTGTGTGTAAAAGCCTACAGTTTAGGCCTTATTGCCATGATATACAGTGTTGGAATAACATATTGGCAGCTGATTCTTATATATACGATCCAGCATGTCACTGTTATTGGGGATTATACAGCCTCGTATGCCACGCAGTCGTATTTATGAGAGGTTTCTCTGCAGATGAAGGGCATGTTAGCAAAAACACTCAGCTGTTAGCTTTCCATATTCTAGTCAGCTTCAATAGTTTTACCCATGGGACGAAGGGTGAGGAATGTCTGGCAATCCAATAGCAGCGAGTCGTCTGTCATCTCTAATCAAAACACGCCTGCCTAGACTAATGTCAACCCTGTAATAGCAATGAGGACTAATTGACTTCACAGCCAACTGCTGCATCTTTGTGCTGGGCTAGGTTTCATTAATGGTAAATAATGGGCTCAGACAGCAGTGAGCCATGATGATTATGTGGCAACCACATTCAAAATATAGAAAATGCAAAGAGCTGAACTAAATTAAGATGAATGAAATTTATATTCATACAGAGAAAGTTCTGAGGTAGAACCTGCAAACCAAACTCAGGTTGGGAGGATGTGTTACAAATACTGGGGTGAGGAGTGTTGAAGGTCCTATGAAAAATGTATGATATTATATTGAATTCAACTGTGTATTTTCAGCCACTACCTGAGCAGCATTCTGAGCGTAAAATTTAAGCCCGTCAGGTAATACTTACTTAGTGCAGCGAATCATTTAGTGCGGAGAGTCCACTAATCGAATAGTTTTGTTAGATACTAGCCTACAGGTGGTTATGGCGGATTGGGCTCTTTGTTTGGTTTAGTAGGGTCTGTCAATTCTAGTGAGCAAGACAGGATCCCCATTGTGGTCCAGCTCACATGGTTCTGTCCGCTCTTGGCACCTGCCCATGCACCAGGGATTCATGACATACTCTGCTTCCTTGTTTGATTTTATCTCCACATGATTGAAACATTGTAGCAGGCTTGTACCTCGACTACCATGGCTACCCAAGCTACAGAAGAAAACAAGACATCTTCCAATGTGATCCTAGGAAATGACCAGAGACGGCAATTCTCTGGAGTGTTACATGTGCAGCTTTATGTCAGATTTACGAAGAGATCAGTTATGTGAGCCGGTGCATGCTGCTCTTTTTACACCTACACTATAGGTGAGAAGTGAACCGGGGCATACAGTAAGCAAAGCCCTGATTAGCTTGACCTTGACCAGTTGATCACATGTGAAGTTTACAAACAAGTACCCTGAGCATATATGGATTATGTGGCAGTGCAAGGAAATGCAAGTCCACCATGTAGCAAACTGAGTATTTTATATATTCTTTTTTTGCTTTTTCTTGAAGAGCTAATTCAAGGCCATAGCAACAATGGACAAACATTTTATGTATTATAGTACATACTTGACGGAGGAGGAAAATGGCAGTGAGAATAGAGTCTAAATACATAGTGTGTGATAAAAAAATGTTTTTTCATTTGTAGGTTTAAAAAGCAGCAAACATTTTCTGGAGTTTATCAAAATTTAAATTCAGCAAAGAGCAATGAGATGTAAAACACAACTGCAACAAACAAAATCCACAAGTCTTAACTGACTCATACATTTTAAAAAGTAATCACCAGTCTGAAACCCAGCACATGCCTGCGATCCCATGC
This sequence comes from Siniperca chuatsi, assembly GCF_020085105.1. Lineage (NCBI taxonomy): Eukaryota > Metazoa > Chordata > Actinopteri > Centrarchiformes > Sinipercidae > Siniperca > Siniperca chuatsi. The sequence goes on along the minus strand of NC_058046.1, from coordinate 18,296,563 downwards.
TGGGAGAGTCCCCTCAGTAAAATCTGTTCGTTTCCAGCACAGTGCAACCAAGGTGCTCTTACAACATGACTGAGCCTCTGTACTCCTGCTGATGCCAGCAAGGGACTTTGAGCGATGAGAGCGTGGCTTAAGATTGTCAGACAAACCACAGGGGAAACACATCCTCTTTTCCTCTTATTGCCTCAGCCTTTGTTGTATTGTTTTGTAAGGCAGCAGCATCAGTTGTCATCTAATACCACTTTCACACAGAAACCCTATGAATGTTGTGACATTTTGAACAGATGTAGAGAGTAGCTGTGGAGATTGTACTGAACTGTTGATCACAGATACACCAGAGGACTGCTGTTAATTGAACATAAATCTGGCTGCATTAAAAACTAAATATGCCTCTAAAAAAACTGATTATTTTAAAGATTTTTGCTGCAGTTGCAACCTCACCAGGCAGAACTTTCAAACATAAATCACAAACCCTCCAAACTAACTTCCACCAAATGTGAAAAATGAGCAGTGCTTTCTTGGTTTCCATGCTAGGATTTAATTTTTCTCAGTAAACCTTATTACACACCATTTGTAAAGCATTGTTGATATTGCAACATTTCTTATCACAATGTGACACAATCCTTTATTGTCCCAGACAGGTCCATTCACAGCTTAACACAACAACAATAAAACAAGGGTTCTTTTTTTCCCTCTACCCATCCTACGGTGGCTCACTTGAATATTCAAACAGTGCTCATTGTCTTTTTGTGTTTTGTTCATTGTTTGTTGTGCTGTCATTCCTCAGCTTGGCTCCTGAACTTCAAAGAAAGGCTTATGTCAATTTATGATGAAATGGAGTGAGCAGGCAAGAGAAAAGAGGGAGAGAGAGAGAGGGAGAAAACCTTCACACAAAATGGCCCTCCCTCGAAATGTATGCTTATTAATGGCTGTTCAATAAATCAATGGAATATAATTAAATTCAAACAATGTGATTTCTTCTCTCACTTGCTGAAGCCTGACTCCAAACTTTGCTCTCTGCAGGGCCTAAGGTGACCCCAATTCCCATGGGTCAAACAACTCCACCGTCTTTCACTGGAGGGTGTCATAGATCCAATAGTCAGTCATGCATAACATTAGTGTGTTGTGAAGCCCATAAGGCAATCAAATAGTGCACCGTTGAAATGTTGACATTGATCTAATTTGATATATTTGAAGTGTGACAAAACCATTTTTGCTCTGCTGGATATTAAGGACTATAAAAGAGAGGATGACACAAGTGCTCACAGCTAAGCTAGATGGGAGAGGAAGCAGGCATTTTTCTCCACACATTTTCTCCTCATTGCAGTTTCCATCGCTGAGACTCAGCAGCCTTTCCCCTTTATTCCAAAATGTGTGCTATCCAGCTGTTGTCATCCTTCTACCTCTGAAAGCCGGCCCTGACCATGCCAGCAGAGAGAATCCAATTGGACAGAGTGGGAGGTGAGGCTGCGGTTGGTAATCACCTGCTGGCTAAAGGCACAGATGGCACAAACACCAGCAAGATGTTCATGCAGCAGCCATCCAAGAAGTCTTTCTGACAGGCTGACAGACAAACACAGAAACCTGAGAAACCTACAGTGAGCTGAGGAATTACTGCATGCAGATCTGATGCAGAAACCCAGCAGCTGGTGAGCTACCTGAAGTGCAAAGAGTTAAAGCATCGATCTCTTGTTTACACAGGCAAGGTCTTGGTGTCACTGCTCAATGATTGGGGAAAGTGAAAAAGTGGGCAGGTTGTAATGATTTAAAATGGTAGATGCTTTCCATGACAAAAGCAACCTGATAAGGGCTCCTGTTATCAGCGAGTTTGACCAGCCACGGAGAGAATTGAGAAGCGAGGTCATCACGAAGATAACAGCATATGTGCAGACTGATTATCTCTTCCCTCTCAAGGATTTTTGATACATTTCGTTGCTCCTGTGATTTATTTGGTAGACCAAAGACTTGCTTTCTGTTTCAGGCCTCAGAACTACACTTCAAGGAGAACACGGTTGGTGTACACCTGTTAAGATTTACTCTTGAGCTGCCATGAGTTTAAATATTCTGACACACTGGAGACAGTCAATTTAAGTTTCCACCAGGATTAACAGAAGATATATGCTGATACATTTAACTACAAAAGTTTGAGCGAACGTGCAACTGTCACTGAAATCAGGTGCAAAGCCCGCTTTTCTGTCTGTGCTCTACAGTAGATGAAGGAATTTGGACGAAGTCATTTAGTTTATTGATGTTGCTAGCAGAGATTTTTATGGTAGTCAAGGCTGCCAACACATCAAACATATCAGAGTAAAAATGCCCTGGAGACAGCCCTCTTCTTGAAGACTCCCCAGCAGATGAGCTCCTTCTGCTCTGTGTGTTACTGCTCGGTGCCTTGGTTTGTCCTTCACAAGAGACAGGTAACACTGCCAAGACCCAGTAATTAGTGCAGATGGAGACTGTAATACTCTCTTCCCCTCCCTGCAGAAATGCCAAGGGAGGCAATCTATAAATTCCTGCATATTAATGCAATTTAAAACCACTCCAGACACCTTGCTGGAGGCAGGTGATAAAAAGGTGAAAGGCAGACTACCTGGCTCACAGCTGCTGATATGTCGGTGACATCAGTCCTGTCTCAGCAACTTCCTGACACGACACCCCAACACACACACACACACACACACACACACACACACATACACACACACACACCAAAATAACCTGATAATCTATCTCCTTTCTCAGAAAATGCTCTCCAAATCCTGACCTTAGGCCTCACAACTGGGTCTCTATCAATAATTAAATGGTAATCTAAAAACCCATTTTAGTTAGGTCATCTTTCTGCGCCATTGTCCCTGCTTCTCTTCTTACTCTATCTATTTTTTCCTCTTTCTGTAAGATCTAGTTAGAGATTCCATTAGCATGAGAAAGCAGGCTGGTAATTGTCTTCACCCTACTGAGTGATCCCTGGATAGAGGATTAGGCAGAGAGAAAGCCCTATTTCAACTCGGAGCACAGATGCTGCCCACAGCCACCCACTCCAGATTAGATTAGACTGCGGAGGGATGAAACCAACCAGTAACTTCAAGCAACATTAAACAGAAAGCGTGGACAGGAGGTTAAAACCAATAAACTTTTGTTCACCTTTCACCACCAGCTGTGACCCTTTTTTTCTTTTTCCTCTTCTTTTTTTTGGAAAATTTCTTTTTAATCTACTAATATGCTTTTCTGTTGAAAATAGGGATTGTGGGAAGGCAGCTTATAATTTTTTCTCTCTCTCCAATATACACCGAGTATTTAGAGCTGAATCTCCCTAAATCATCCCCCTGGGCCACCCTGTCCGTCACTAATCTGCCCGCTGCCGCCCACTCATAAGGAGGTGTCACATTTCTGGCACTCCTCCATGGGATAAGCACTTCAAACACCAGAGCTTCTCCTCCTGACCTTTTCACGGAGATGATCGATTAAGCCCCTTGGATTTATTCCATAAACAGGCAACCATTACATCAAAAAGGCAAGGAATTTACCTCTGAGGCAGAACTTAAAATCCATATAAGCTTCATGAGGGTTCCAATTTTTATTGGCTTTTTCAATCCACTTCTTGCAGCACATTAATAAGCACCAAGTCTTTTCAGAGGCTGTTTTGGTATCTGAATCATTGCAGTTCTCTACCTGTAATTATTGAAGCAAGTCACAATGACAGTAGAGTGAAATTCAACTGCTATCTGCACTCCATAAAACCTGTGATGCAGAAAAACTGTTTAGCTCGCTCTCCTGCCAGAGTACGATAAAATGACTGAAAAGTTTAAAAGGAAAACAGTGCATACACTGTGGGAAGTCTTCACTCTGCTTTCCACCTGTCCAGGAAGCTCTGTGGGGTAAACCAGGGAGTACAGAGGCCAGTAAAAGGTCTGCTGTTCGCTTGCTGCATGAGCCATTAAGTTACAACACTGCAGGCTTCCTGTTTTCATGCTTGAACACCTTCTACAAGCTTTCAGCACGGACAAGACTAAACAATCTCGAGTATAACACCAGGGAGGAGAAACCCAAGAAGACTAAGAGCATTTCAACGACAGAAACCACAACAAATGACACGTCACTTCGAATCCCAAGTTAAAACAGGAAATCTAAAACCAGTTTCATTTCAACAGAAAAAGGGAGCGCTCCCTCTGAGAAGCCTAGCTACACTCCTCCTGTTTGTGACAGTGGCCAGCGAGCTCTGCTTCAGCTCTGAGGGAGTCCTGCTCTATGGTAATCATATTCTATTTGAATAATGAGGCAATACCACCACTCCTGCCGCCCATTCCCCCTGCATCCTTGACTGGACTCTTTGATAGACACTAATTCTAGCTCCATCTATAAAGCTCCTCTCATGCATTTTTAATAGAATCTATTACTTTAGGATTAAATTATAAAAGACTGTCCTCCTTAAATTTTTAATAGTTTGCATAATTGGTATCAGGGCCTGAATGCGAACCATAAAAACCCAGTTTGTACAGGACTGCGCTGCGGAACGAGCCAGACAAAACCACACAGCATCGTTGCACAAAAATGACACACATGGCATGACACTATCACAGACAAGCACATCTGCACACTCTCATGCACGCACATGCGAGCAATGCCATTATAGCTTTGGGTTCATTGCTGTGGAGAATAAGGTGGTGTGAGTTCAGCACTGTGAATGAAGGGGACAATAAGGTCAGGGACCATGAGAGCTGCTTTTGGCTGCTGAGCTCCTGCAGGAGCCTGAGGCAGGAGGAGTCACCTGATGGAAACAGAAGACATAAACCAGGTGTCCACAGACACCTGCTGCCACTGATGTCAACCATGACCACAATGCTCACTGGGGCAAACAGCAAAAACTACTTAGCAGGTTTACAGCCTCCCTTTGTCCCCACAGTCGCTGATAACTGTGTTCAGTCAGTTTAAATGGAAACATATTTCCCTTCTCTGTTCCCAGTTCCAGGAAGATCAGCCATGAGTTAAATGTCATCTGCACTCTCTCACTCTCATTCTCTGCATCTCAGCTCTTTCCAAAAACAGAGAGAGCATACAGGAGAGCAAATGTGTCTGAGGCATCTCCTCTAAACTAGAGCCCCCTTAGAAATCTATGCACGTCACCATCCCCCAAATTAGCACCGCAGGGACACCCCCTCACCGCCCCCGCCTGCTGGCGGCAGCTCTTTGGCATATCTGTACCGGGGAAAATATTTCACACTGTATGAATTATTAAGTGCGGGGCCAGTGCTAAGCAGTGTGGAGATAGACCAGTTATTCACAGCTCTATTGGGACGGATGCGTCGGAAACCCGGGCCGCTCGCCTATCAGATCGTTTGTCACGAGCGATAGACAATTTACAATGAGAGAGTTTTTCAATTTATTCATTCTGCTGTCACTGCAGTTTTCTACCTCCACTCATTCCACTCAACAACCCCCTCCTCCTTTAACTGTGTCTCGTCTGGTGAGGGGGCTCCACGCCTGAACCAACTGCCTGCTTCTCTGTCTGATATTGTTGCTCACTTTGTCTTTTCTCAGCCTGAGGAGAAAGGTGGAGGTGAATCACATGTGCAAAAGACATGAGGAGAGCAGATGCTGCTACTTTAATCATCTTGACTGAGGTAAAGGTATGTTTGGGACATCCTGTGATAGCTGAGGGGTCTGGGCCCGAGTGGTGAAGCTGTGGCCGATAGCGATAAAGAAAAAGAACAGGAAAAGAACAGGAAGGCAGATCAGGGTGCTTGGCTGTGCCTCTTTAGGATTAAGCTCCTGGCAAGAAGAGACAAACCAAGAGGACCACCCCATTAGACAGAAATAAAAAGAACTGTATTAAACAGCAAATGATTTATTTACACTGTCAAAGGCAAGTTAAGACATAGAAGAAAGAAAAAAGTTTATAAAAGCCTAGACACGATAAATATGTACAACTATTTGGATAAGTATTGTAATAAAAGAATGCATTTCCAAAGACAAAATCATCCCAAACAGGTTTTTCTTTTAGTTGATGGGAATTTTATTCAGGAGAAAGAAAGGGATCCCAGAGGGCAGGATCCTGCTTATTTTCACTTAAGAAGAATTGCCAAATAACAACTCCCACGCAGATAGATAGAGGACCTCAGCACAAATGTCTGGCAGACTGCAATTTCAACATTAATTACTGAAGGTGAACCAGCAGTCAAAATAGCCACAGATTTGGTTTTTGTTCACAAATGCTTTCTGTTAAAGTGGACGGACCACAGAACCGACCAGCCTCAAAAGCATAAGCAGCGCTCTTCCACTGTTTCAAGAGATAGGGTCACAAATTCATGAGAGACAAAACACAGCTAATGTTTTCAAAATGTTTTTTTTTCCTTTTAAGCTGAATATACAAGAGAAATAGAAAATAACATCAGCAGCTTTGTTGGTCTAAATGCTCAGGGAGCAGTTTGACCTGTAAAGCATCCCTCTCATAGAGTGTTTCTCTATCTGTGATGTCCTTTGAAAGCCTGACGCAGACGCTTTGCACTGAATAGGCCTTGATGTGAAAGGCAGAGATGTTAGATAAATGTCCTCCCAGCCAAGGCCTCTGCCCTCTTCCTGATGATGCATTCTTATACTCAAATACCCACTCCCCCTTTACACACGCACACACACACACACACACACACACACACACACACACACACACACACACAGAAACACAGTGCCAACGATCCCACTGAGGGCAGCATTTGTTTGGGGACAAGGTGACCCTGTTGCCTAGGGGCCTGTGAACAGGCACAATGAAGGCCTCTCATCCTGCACACACCCAGCCGGCTGTGTTGGGCTGATGACGGGTGGAGGGGAGAGGGGTGGGGTGGGGTGTGAGGGGCATCACAACACCCTGCTACTGCAGCTTTAAAATCCTATTCAGGAAGCCCCCTGAGATAACTCCTTTCGCACCCTGCACAGACGGAACAAAATCCCCACTTGTAACCCAGAGTCACGCAGTCAACAGATGGAGCGGCTATTGAGTGAAGGATCGCGCCGGCAGAGGCAGCTCCTCATCAATCCCCACTGGAAACAATGGGGCAGCAGGTCAAGAGTGCCGTCTCCAGGAGGTGGGGTCAGGGAGGAGGGGCATGCTTCAACACAGCCAAGCTATGCAAGCTCTTTGAAACTGGAGGAGCTGAGAGAATCTTTTTTGGATGACGGGCGGAGGGGAGGAGGTTTGAGGCTATGTGTGAGGCGCTCGGGCTGGTTGCCGGGGATCAAACTCAGGTGGAGGGGGCTTGTGTGTGAATCTGGGACAGCAGTGTTTGTGTTTAACCTGCAAACAAGAACAAAAAGACATCCCTGCGTGCATACATTGGCATGTTCAGAGGAAACGCAGACTTGTGGTTTAACGCACATTTCAAGGACCAACTGTTACAGATACTCGCTCATCTTTGTGTACAAAAAGCTGCACGTAAGCACAGAAAACTTCATTGTTGAAGCACTGCAGTGAGGCTACATACACAGAGTAGAGGAAACCTTTACCACTGCGAAACACTTGCAGTGCCCTGAGGACATTTTTTCATGCAATACTTGAAGTGGATACGCTTAAAACTGGTGTCAAATATTACACAACCAGGCCACAATTCTTTCTAGTTATAAAAGCACATAATTAAAAAACAAATGTTTCACTTCACCCATTCCTCATTGTTTCAATTCTCAAATATTCTCCCAGCAGCATCATGTGAGATTACAGGGAAGTGCCAGACTAAAGCCTATATAAATATGAAGTCATTATTAATGGATTCATTTGCTGCGTTTTCAAAGTGGAGGAGCAACTGAGCCACAGAGGATGAACAACTATGAAATGCTCAAATGCTCATGCATGTGTGCATGCATAGTGCGTCATCACACAGATGATCACAAAGCAGTCATAGCTCCCTGTAGGGGAAAGTATATCAGTTTCCATTGACCAGTAGTCTTGCTATCATGTGGCTCTGACCCGGGAGTCAATTAGTCATCTAAGTTGCCCTGCCTCACTGGGTTTCCATGGCCAGAGACAAAGACAGGAGGAAGGTATACAATGATCCCATAATTTCAGTATCTTTATATGGCGTAAACATCCCAACTACTGAGATGCTAAATTCTGCAGCCACATGTTCCTTATACTTGAAAGGTTTGGTTTATGGGGCTATTTTGCATAGGAATGCACTCATTATAAAGCAGGAGGTGTCAGGAGCATTGCAGCGATTCTCCATTAACAACCACTTGACAAGAAAGTACAGAGATGCAAAAAAAAAAGAATTCCTACCATTTGAGAATTGTTCACAGATCACACCTAACGCCTAGTCCATGAAACCAGAGTGCAGAAAGCCTTTTCATGATAGAGGCTTTTCTGGGTTGTAAGAAGCATAAGTTTGTGCAAGGACAACGTTATTTCGTTCATGTTTGTGTCTCCCTCAAGCAATTTGTCAGCTAAGCACAGAGAGACAAAGGGTTGAGCTGCTATTCTTCCATCCCTAGGTCACATCACAATACATCAATGGTTTGCCATTTCAGAATATGCCGCTGTTATGCGGTTTGAGCCCAGAATTGAAAAAATAGAGCCTATTCCAACCATGCTGAAAATAATCAATAAGTGCATAGAAAAAAGAAAACGGCCATAAACACAGAGGCTTTCATTCAGAGTCCCACAATGCAGATGAAAGCACAGAATGCACCTGGAGAGCAAAGCAGAGAGAGGCAGAAGACAAGAGAGCCCACAGAGTTATGAGGTGGGGCCAGAGAGCGCTGGCTATATTCAGACCTCGGCACCATCTATCTCCACAGCAGCTATTAGATTTCTAATATTGTTGGTTTTAAGGAGGCTCGGCTTTCCTGCCACAATGAGACGGCTTCAGCCCCAGTTGCCCCCTTTTCCTTTTCAGTGTGGTCTCACGAGGTCCTCTCGGTTTTCTGCAAACAATACTGCTGGGCTGCGGCCCTTATTTAAAAGATTAATAGGATGCTGTCTTGACAGAGAAGCAATCACTGAGGTTTCTGTGACAGCAGAAAAAGTGTGAAAACAAGGCAAAGAGGAGAGACCATTGTCACGGTTACCAACTGGTTGCTGCAGCTCAATTGAGATAGCTGTGGCTTTCAAGCCCAGCTGTCAATCACAGCAGCAAGCATCAATGGGGTAAATTTGAATGATAAAACGATAAGTCATGAGCAGGCGATTTCCCTGTCATCAGGACAGGGGCGGTTTGAGTGTAACTCACTATGGGTGGAGAGATTTCACTGCAGCCATATGGAATTTGGTTTTGCCTCGAGTTGCTGGCTTCACCCCTCAATCATGACAGAATGTGTAATCACCAAATGTCTTCCTCTCAATCCCTGTTACAATTGGCAGCACAGTGCTGTCACTAGAGATGGGGGAACAAAATGGAAAGCTGACTAAAAGACAAGCTTTAAGTGACACTTAATTTGAGATACCCAGGCATTCTCTCAGCTCCAGTAAACAGTATCCATCAAACTTCGCCCAGAGCCTGTATGAGTCTGCAACTGTCTGTGGGGAGAGGCACAGTATGCCTGAGAGGCCATCAGTTACCAAGAAAACTGATGAAGAAATCAAGTCCTTTAAAAGTTCCTTAAAACAACGAGAAACGGCACAGGAATGATTATGACACTTTTAAAGAGCAGACTTTCATCTCGTCCAGGTCTACAGCAGTACTCAAAATGTTTCCTTCTATAGACAAGCCCGCCAAAAAAGAGCATGACAGAAGCTAATGACAGCCTCAGAGAAGACGACAGAGAGGGTAAAAAAAACACAAGTGAGCTGGTGAAGAAGTAAGCGAAAAACACAGAACAGCTGCTTTGTCCCTACTTCCCTTTGCTCATCCTAGGAGAGAGTCCCATGCGATCTCCCTGATCCTAGTTTGTGGCTGACAGAAAGGACCGCAGCTCTGTTCATCTCCCCACTCACATGCCCCCCGTCACTCAGCTGCCGGAGGGGGGGGGGGCTACATCAAGGAGAGACTCTCCCAGTGGGTTCTCGTCAGTTCCAGGCCATTGCACCTTGCTCGCTGGGAGTTTGTTTACACACACACACACACGTGCAAACACACACACATATCCATACTGAGGCAGATGACTATTAATGGATACGATAATGTGATGGGGGTTTTTTTGGCTGTACAGTCACATGTTTTGTTTTTAACAGTTGTGATAATATGAATCACTTCAGTAACAGATCACTGTAAGCTGGTGACAAAAAATAGTTATAAAATAGTTTGATGCCTCACAGAGCTTATTTAAGTGGCACAGGAGCAGATAATGTTCACTCAAAACCCAGTGATACAGTTGATGTGGTCAGTGGTAATGTGCAGCCGAAAGGCTTGACACACTTCCATGGTCTTTGGGGACGAGCAGAGAACGGCAGGCTGCCCTTGTGCGTTCAGTCTCTACAGATGTTGCCTTAGAGAACGGCTGACTGGCTGGCTGCGGTGACAGCTGGACAGCTGTTCCTATAGACGCAGCCACAGAAGCATGCCACGGGGATGGGGGTGGGGGATAGTGCTGTATGTTTAGTTTATCTGTATCAAGTTCCCAGGACGTGCATAGCTGTCAGTTTTAGCAATGGTGCATGAGCCTGGATAAGGAAAGATGGCACTTAACAGGAGAGAAAGCACAGATGGGTAACTATCAGACACGGCTGACATTATTTGAAGAAGCTCCAATACCAAAAAAAGATTTTTTTTTGTAAATTGTAATTTGTCTAACCATAAATGAACAGTCTAATGCAATACCAACTGGCTACACTGGCATAAGTCAAAACACTTAATTTGATCTACGAGGTCTGTTTGCGCAGCCGTGACATTTTTTTATCATCATAAACAAGTAAAAGTTTAATATGAACTTCAGAGGGAATTTCAAATTAATTAATTTTTTTACTTCTTCATAAAAGAAGGGAGGAAAAAAATCTATTTTCAAGGATAATTGGCTGAGCATTAAATCAACTCTGGACTTTATGCCAACATTGGTGGCTGCTGGTGATGAAAGACAGTTTAAATTGGGGTCATGTTCAGATATTATACCTTTATCCTGCCACTTAAAAACACACTTACTTAAAATTATTGAGACCTGCTAGAGAACAGTGCACATTAACGACAGCCTATAGATTAACTCCTGACTGAGGAGTAAGATTTGAAAAAAGCAGTTGAAAAAGAATTAAAATGTTGGAAAACACTCAGCAGTATTAAATCTTGTCACCTGCTGAATAAACACACTGCAAATCATGAGTTAAACAGCTTGGATTGACGCCAGTCATTTCTGCCAAAACTCTCATTTTTCCTAAGCAGCCTGGGCTATTCATTATGCCGCAAAAGGTCAGCAATTTGTTCAACTCAATAAAAATGTTAATAAAACTAAGAGCTCACAAGAAGAAGCACTCATAGCCTCTGGTCGGCCATCAAATAACATGAATATGTGAATGTGTGTACTTGTGTGGATGCATCTATTTGAATGCAATGCTGTCACTGCAGCATTACATAGGTCAAAGGTTGTACAGCAGCAGCTATCTACCAGGAAATATAGCTTTGGCCTAGTCGTAATCCTGGTCAAACTCCACCAACTGCTCAACACAAAGCAGATATATAAACACATGCTGACAAACACACACACACAATTCTGTAACCTACAATAACCAGGAGTTGATAAGTAACCCCCCACACCAGCATCTCCAATTCCAATTCGCACCCTCAACCCACTCTACTAAATAAAGGAAAAGACCCATTAGGCAGATTTCAAAGGCTGGCAGTGGGCTTATAATTATATATAAAATCTTTTAGAGGAAAAAAGTGATTACTCTGGATGCAAGTCTGGAAGTGGGTGGGGGTGGGTTATTGCTAAGCAACCAGTCATTATCCTCCAGAGTGGAGCGAGGTGACCGGCCATCCGTCTAACTCCGGTGGCTTGCCTGGCTCCTGTGCAAACCCCCCTTCCCCCTCCTTTTCCTCCACCACTCTCTCTCCCTCTTCCTTGTTCTCTCTCCCTCTCTGCCGTCTCCCCGTCCGAATACAAACAGAGATAAAGAACGCTGCAATCGCTCTTGACACACAAATAGGTTAACACAATAAAGCCGGCTTTGCCTGGCTCACTCGAGGGAGGAAAGCAATTCCAGCAGCAGGCAGGAGGTAATAAAACAGGGCTAGGAGTGTGTGTGTGTGTGTGAGAGAGTGTGTGTGTGTGTCCATACATGTCCTCATGTCAATGTTCCTATGTTTTTGTATGTGAGTGGAGGCAGGCACACAGAAGCCCTTTGGCTTCAGGGCCTAATATCCCACAGATTTTCAACCCTTTCTTGACACAAATAATAACATAGGAGAAAATGACGGAAATTCCAGGCTACTCCTCCTTTTAGATTAAGGAAATTGTGGCTTTATGACAATACAGCTGACCTGCACCAGCCCTATACAAACACATGAACGTTTCCCTATGGGTCACATGCCGGCTCTCTTGTAAATGGTCTCTGGCTTGGTTAAAATTCAACAAGTAAATTGAATGAGTTTTATCTGTGCAAGCCTCGGCTGACTGTCCCTGATGCGGCTGCCAGGCCTGGCAATAAATGATAAAAATCTCCAGAGTTTTATTAAATCGTGTTGCATTCACGCTGAACTCAGGAAAATGGTTAGGTGGCTTCTGCAATTACAATCCGGACCAGACAACATTGTTTTCTCCAGTCAGTGGAAATTTCATTACCTTACAGCAACCGCGTTAGAATTGGGTAATAGCCTCTTTTTTGTCACAGACACAAACCGTCTGTGGGAGGTGTGACACCCCATAAGTGTTAACCATTTGCAACAATATGCATCTAGCCGGTAACAGTCCGGATGCTGGTCAGCATAATGTGCACCGTTATTCAGTGATATGGAGGAAATTAATGGAGAACATAGCAGTCAATAGGTAATTCCTGGATTGGCTGTAGTGTAATCAAACATATTGAACCTTAATACATCCATGCAGTTGTACGTATCTCTCCCCAGGCTATTATAGACAGATGACGTAACTCTCCCCATCACTTGCATGTCAATAAATAGAGAGAGGGGAAGCACGTTTCCTGTGGAAAGACTGAACTGTGAAGAAACCCCAATTAAAGCTTCTGGAAAAGTTTCACAAGTTTAGGTCATACAAGATAGCCATTTGTAAGTGTCAATCAATTCCCTTGCTTTTTACCCACTGTTCCTTCAGCCAGGTAATCAAAAAGCAGAGATGTAAAGTGGTGGCCATTGTCAACAGGGAATAAATTACCAAAGCATGAAGAGAAAACACCTTATCTGTCTGATGTATTTCCTGCTTCTGCAGAAAGCTACAAAGCCCGAGGGAGAGCAGTCAACCAAAATGCAGGGAGATGGAGATTAGGATGATGTGCAGTTCCTTGTTCCATTAAAGTTTGATCTTCCTCAATAGCCGAGGAGAATCAGATATCTACCATTCAAGTACACCAGCATAGAGGGAGAGATTAATCAGAGGCCTGCATGAGATAAAAACAGCCTTGCTTCTGGCATGGAAAACAATGGCAATAAAGAGTTCAGCTGATAATGTGAAACATGGCGAGGCACAATAGCAAATCAAACAGCATGTACGGGCCTCCAAAACAAATCAAAGCGCTGACTAGACTGCAATACAGTGGCTGAAGAAGTACAACCAGGGCTGATCTGATAGTAACCAAGGCCTTCATTTTACTACTAGTTAAGGTTGAAGAGGGCACACTGAGGATTTTCCCATGTTGCTCACTGTCGCCAGGCTCTCATTCCCTCTCCTCCTCCTCTCCCTGAGATCAATGGCGCTGGGGTGATTTCACAGCAGCCTGCACTGTCACCCAGAACAAATCAATGTGACCATGAGGAAGGCAAGAGCGGCATTGTTTTTAAGGAGAGCAAATTCGCTGTTGGAGAGCTTGTCAGATTTGCTTTATTCTCTTTCTTCCCCCAAGAACACTTTGGAAGGAGCATGCCTCCCCTCACATTTCTGGCTGGGTTATGAAGCAAACTATAAACTCCACAGCACTCAGCCTCTCTATACTAGCGTACTCATTAACCACATATAAACTGCACAGTTCCTGTTGACTGTAATTCACATGCCCAAGAGCATTTTCAAACAAAAAAAAAAAAAAGACTAACCGCCCTAACCTCTCCAAATTAAAGGCTATACATTAACCTCGGGGGCCTGGTGAGACGTGACTTCCATTCAGTCTGACAGGGGGTGAGAGGGGAAGGGAGGCAGAAGGTCGGAGGATCATCGCTGTCCGTCATGCGCTAAGTGGCTGCAGATAACCCCCGATGAAGAGCTGCCAACATCTACCATCACAGCAGATCAGATCACATGAGCAGAGCAGTGGTCAGATAAACCTTTTACTACAGCCAAAACAACGGAAATTATCGGTGGAGTAACGAGCAGAGAGCCACACAGCGTCTCGCTAACATGCACTACTCATCAGAAACACTGCAGGGGTGCATGTATGCAATCACATGCCAGTAGTCTATTTTTTGTGTAGCTACTTAGGAGCTTAAGCATTTCAAGTCAAGCATGTTTTTGTTTGATGCTGTTTATGAAAACAAGATGCCTGCACTGTATTTAAAGTTGTAGACAAATACTGACACATCAATTAACTGAAGATTTTTGTACTTTTTAGCCAGTTTTGTAGCCAGTTTTGTACGTTTTACTTTGTGTGATATGATCTTTAGGTATTTCACTCTATATGTAGAATCTCATGTCATGTCATTCATGAAATTAGATGTAAAGTGCCATGATATATATTACTCACTGGGACAAGGTCAATTACGTGGGGACAGCTGGTTTACAGATGTATCATATATAGCTGATTTGAAAACTGAGAACCGGTCCTTTGCCAGTAGTGACCCTGAACCGTGTAAAAGAGTCTGGGTTTGATTATCTGACCCTGACATTGTGGAAACAGACCGGGAAGAAAATGAAAGCTGCTCGTCTGACTTACTCAGTACAGCTAATAAGACTGAAGGTCAATCATCCAGCAGTAAAATAGATATAGTGTGCAGTTTGATGTATTATAGCAGCTAACTATATAATAAGCATAAGGAACTTGTAGTGCTACCCACAAACACTGATGGCAAATGCTCAAACAGAACCATCCCTGCTAATCCTGCCTGTACATTTAATGTCAAGTCCCATCAGCAGTATCATCTGTGCTGGAAACTGAACGTCACTCACATCATTTCACATTCATTCACTCTGACTTGCTGAAGCGTGTGTTTGTTTCTCCACAATCATTTGTGTGTAATGCTTTTGTTTTATGTTGCTTTTCCACATCCTGAGTACTGATGTGCGAGACAAATCTCGTTGCCAGGACAATTGAGTTTATATTAAATGTAATATTGTGAAGTACAAGAAAGGGCATGTCTCTTTTGTTTGCCTGCACATGAAAAGTGTTAAAACACAGACTGTTATAGACTTTTCCTGAAATGAAACACTTTGATCGGGTATCTAATGAGCTGCTGTTGACATGGCTTTGAGAGAAAACGTTCATGTTCCTTAAAGTGTCTGATGATATTTCCAAGTAAGAAGCTCTACGATATCAAGGAACGGTTGTCTTTTCTTTTCTTTGACAGGAGAGGAATATGTTTTTTCATGGTTATTTACATCTACAGTATAGATTTTTCTATAAATGGAGTTTGTGGACAGTAAGTCTGTTTTAAAAAAAGCTATTTCATTTGTGTTACTAAAAAGAAGCACTTTCATTAATGCAGTCCACACAAGAATGGACATGCTTAGCTTAGAGACTTCAGGGGTGGGTAGATCTTTAGTAACCCCCCCCCCCACACACACACACACACACACACACACCCACCCCCCTCTCTCTCACTCACACACACACATCTGTATCTACTATTTTAGTCATCTTAAGTGCCAAAATGAGTTTTGCTGCCTCTGGGTAGGTGTTGAGACAATCAAACCATGCAGGGATTAAAAAAGATTAATACACAGTGCAGGAAATTAAACTTCAGCGACTTTAACGATATTCATGAGTGGAGCTCACTTATTCACTTCAGGCAAGCACTTTAATAAGCAAAGAATACAGTAAGGAACCCAAAAGCTATCAATCAACCAAACTGATATGCAATTTGAGTTGCAAACTGATATAAAATGCCAGGCTTCTTAACCTTACTTTACTTACTTTTATTAATACGATGCCAAAATATGTTCTCCACCTTCCAACTGTTGCCAACATAAATGAGTATAGCAGATCAGATTTGACTTTAGTAATTCAGGTTTTCATAATATCATCAGCAAGTAAAGCAGAATAGAATAAATTGCTGGTTTTCAACCTACAAAGTGCTAATCATTTTTTAAGTTTAAACAGACAGTTGAAAGTAGAGAGCAACACGAAACATGGTAAAAGCCAGAGGAAGATGAAATGTGAGCAAAGTTTTGCAGCAGGGCACTTGAAGGTCCAGTGTTACAGATTTTTTAAAAAGAAATCTGACAGCAAGCCAGAAAATAAAGAGGCAAAACAAGAGCTACAAACTCCAAAAGGTAATTCAGTGACCTAGATATTAAAGCTTTTCTGCCATTTTGTTCTCCCCTGCCTTGTCCAACCATCAAGTTGAGTTAAGGCAAGCATTATGCTGGGAAGACTATTTGTTTAGGTGAGGAGCAGCCGCAGAGCTAATATGAGCACAATTTGCTCAGCAGGTCACAGGCGCAGAGTGGAGGAAGTAAATGAGGCAGTTCTGCCCCCTCGGGTGCAGCCCCTGCCTCATACATCACTGGATGTTTTATTCAATACAACCAGGAAGGCTCTATGGCAGGTGCCCTGACTGTGGGGGCGCCTGCCCTGCTGTAGGGGCCCATATTACATTCAGCGAACTGCCTGTCTGCAGGGCTGCTGGAGAGAGAATGACTGGAGCCAGTGAGGAAGATAAATTTTGAGGATGCTTGTAGTCTAATGATAAAACATACTGTGTGCAGCTTTTTCACTGCACAGTCAGCATAATGTGCAGGCTCATTTATGTGCAGTGTGAGCAGTGAAGCTAAATATTGCAAAGCAACCTCAGCAACCCATAAGGCTCAAAGAGTTGGAGCAGCCTAAACTTTTAGCAGCCAACATTCATATTAAAATGAAATGGACTTCAGTTACATTCAAGATAATCAGACTTTTCTATTTGCATTCAAGGCCTGGGCTGCACAGGAGTAATTTGCTGAAGAATTCACAGGACAATGACAAATTACCTCCAGACCTCAATGCAGCACAAGAGCATCATCCATGTCGCCGAGCACAAAGTGAAAAGTTTTACAGTGTTACGCACACATCTCCGTGAATTTTATGAGTTCTTAAGCCTGTCACAATATGAAGGCACGCTATAAAACAGATTGTATATCATTAACACTCCGGGGTGAAAAATCACTAATTGCAGCAGACACTAAAGTCACCCTCCCCGCACGCACTGACGCACGGGGGCGTACAGATGAAAAATTCGCACCTTTTGCTCTGAGCCGCAACTCCTCTAGTGCCACATATTCCTGCTTGTGGTGCCTGCGGTGCAATACCCCTCGACAATACACTTAATTGCTACCCGTACTTGAAAAGACCAATATTACACATCAAAGCAGTTCCTAAAGCCATTCGGGAGCGGCTCTCTAACAAGTCGATTTTTACAACACTTCCTTTATTGTGGGTCACGAATGGAAACAAAGGGTTTAAATGTGAGACAACGTTATGTGAGCAGCATCCTGGGAAAAGGGAGCATTTACAAACATTCGTTATTTTCTGCTGTTCAGCGAGGCTCTGACAGGAACTACGTTAATGATTACAAAGAACGACCAGACCCATTCTGAATCTGCCAGACTTGTAGAAAATAGATATTTTTTAATATATATTTACCATAAATTGCTCCGTAGTGCAGACTAGAACTCCATGCAGATTCACCGAGCAATCTGCCTCATACTTCTGTGGTCCAAATTAAAAAAGATTCATTCTGTTCTCCAAAATCCAGCAGCCGCTTTGTCGATGTCAAATGTTGATTAAGTTTATCCTCCTCTTCCGATTGTATGCAAATATACCGGTAACCCTGCGAATTAGATTCCACAATCGCCTCTAGCATGCAAAGTTAATAAGCTTTCCCTTTTTCTCGACTCGGCTGCCAATTTTTGTCGAGAGCAAAAGCGCAGGTCGACGAGCGTCCTCGGAAGGATTGCGCACCAAGTGCGCTTCGGGTTTTCAATGTTTAGCCTCCGGGAACAAAGTAAAGCGGTCCTGGTTGTTCTTCTTCTCGATTGTTGATATCTCCAAATAACAGAAGTGATGATCGAAAGACTGGATGGTTGAACTGCTACGCAGTATTCCAAAATCCACCGCTGTTACGCATGGGTTTAAAGTGGTCCGCCTGCTCACTATAGACGACCTTAGGTGAAATGTATCGTGCAAATGTTTATTGTAAGTAATATTATCTATTAGGCAATATTGTGTGAAGGTACCCTCAAAGAAATCAAGGCTGGGCCAAAGCAGCTGCCTGAAATATCCTAAACTGATGCGATGTAAAATCCCGGTGATCAGGCTCTGCTCTGTCCGTCACTTTCTCCGTGGTGTCGGCAGCCTCTCTGAGATGTCTTGCCTCCCGATTCACACTCAGATTTCCAGCTGAGACTGTGAAGTAATCTCAATAGCAATGCTCCGAGATGCTCTCTTTGGTGTATTAACCAAATAAGATATGGTTACGTCTGAATAAAGAGCTAGCTGCTTCAGGCAGCTCCGGGATGCGGTCCTACCCTTGAGCCGAGCTGCCGAGACTGACAATAACCCGGAACGCTGCAGACTGTCAGGCTGCACAGACCGCCCACCGACCAATCACTGTACTGAGGGAATAGAAACATTCCCACGGGTTGGCCAATCATGGGTAATTGAGGACTGTTACCATAGAGATGCTCGGCGTCCAAGCGTCTGAAACCACGTTGTTTATTCGCGGAAAAAGAAATAAAGCGTCTGATATAAATTGCTGTGGCAGGATGCAGACTGAGATCTTTAATCACTCTTTTATCCTTATCAGCAGCCTAGTTAAAGGTTAAAGCCACCATTCCTTAATGGGAAGACCTGGGCTCAAATCTGCAGGCATCTGCTCTGCAGACGTGCCCTTGAGCAAGACACTGAATCACTTCAAGCTGCAAGAATGTTGCTCTGTGGCTGGTCTACAGGGAGAAATAAAGTATTATTATGCAACCAGAACACAATTAAATGGGATTAGCATGCAAAATCAATCCACTGTTTATGAATTGGTGACTGTAAAATGCTATTTAACTTAATTGGTTTGAAACTCCTGCAGGACAAATATTTCATACAGATACTAATCCTTGCAATAATCAGTTTATAATGTCAAAAGTTTGAAGGTTTGGCCGCTGTGTGATCATCCAGGCTCAACCTCTGCCCTTTATGAGCTCAGATTTATTAAGTGATCTATACTGTAGGATGCATCGCATGCACTTATAATGTTCCTGAACACAAATCCTTTCTTGCAACAACTCTTATAAGAATACATAGGGTCACTCATGCATAAACAGTGTGTACTTTAAATCCACTGACTGTCGCAAAATGTTAAATTACCTCAATATACAGTATTTCAGCAAGACAATCTTTTAAAAAGTATGACAAACAGTATGTGGGACTGTCTACTTAACTTTGCAGAATTCCTTCACTGACACCTCCAACTTATATGAGTCACAGGAAACCTTGCAAAACACCTATTTTTTGCAAAATGTCATTACAACAGTAAGGCAGCGGAGGGTTTACTTTGACAGAGGTCCTTAGTATTCTTCTTCTTCTTCTTGCCAACTGTGTCCGGTGCACACAGACCCCGGGACACACAAAGGCAGCACAAGCAATCACACATCATGGACTCTCATAATAAGCTGACGCTGGGAAGTGGGTGATGCAGCACTCAGCTTATGCCAGTGCTGATAAGAGCCTGAAAGTATTACCTCGGTCTGGCAGCCCGCTCCAAGAAATCCATCCTGAGCCAGGTCATCAATTCTGCCCTATCTGATTGCTCACCAATCCCTGGCAGCTCCATGTCGCTGTCCTGGCTTCTGCCTTTGAAATTCTCTCTATGACTTGCACTTTCATGCTAGTTCTTTCACAGAAAAATAGATATATACTGCATGTACATATGGGGTCTTTTATGTGGTCTTACAGCTACATGACACAAAGTAAACATCTCACATCTCCCCCTCATTTCTGCAGTGGACCTATAGAGCATACATTAAAGCCTGTGGAGTTCAATCATATCACCTACACCGTGCGGCTGCATAGTCAATCAAACAGATGAACAATTAATTGAAAAATATTCAACCAGGGCTGTGTTGTGCTCCACTGAGGCAGGCAGGCAGGCAAATAAGCCATTTGATAAGCAGATGACTCAACAAACATTCAAGGCATGTTTACTGTGGTTTGATTAGAGTGCGCCCAATACGCAGAAGATTGGACACAAATACGTTGTGAAAACACTCAGCTGTTCCAATCCCCAAGGCAGCATGAGGGCACATAAAAACAATGAATTATTTATGGGGGAGACTAGTGAAATATCACAGTAGATAATTTTCTGTGGGCTATATTAAATGCAGTTTTCAAAATAATATGTCTGAGTCTGTGCATTTCCCAGAAATCATTCCCAATGACAGGATCTAGAGCCTGGAGATTGGATATGAAATCACATTAGATATCTCCCTGTCAAGAGATCTATGATCGTCTCACTAAAACACGAAAGCAAGGGTTATTCACATGCTAATTGCACCTCCTTCTCGTCTTAGTAAATATGATCAAAGGATATTTGCTTTGTCTCTGTTTTAGGTATTAGCTATGGTTCAAAATGAAAGACCTCACTATCAAGAGAAGCCTTTAGCATGCCTAATCTGAAAGATGGTTCACAATACCAATAAATCCAGGTTCAGCTTCAGTAAAAACCACTGCAGCTTCTGTTCGAATTGGGCATGTCATAAATAAACCTCTTGTACGCCCCATCCAGAGCTAACATTAGTGTCTGTCTCTGGGCTGAAAGCCTTACGCTGTTACAATTTGTTCCTGAAAGTGAACTCAGTTTAATTGAGCAAAGTTTAAGTCTCCACAAACAGCAAAGTAACAGAAAAAAAAATCGATGGCAGCAGAGGCATGGAAAAAAGAGATAGCATTGATTTATCTGCCATTGATTCACAAGGATTGCTGCATTGTGCCCTGCGGGTGAAATGCACGCTGTCTGCCAACTGATGGGGATGAATCTGAAAAGGTGTCAAGTGGTTAGAGGACACAGAGGTGGAGGATGAGATCGGGGCAGCCAGAGGTGGCAGGGGAGGAAGAGTAGACTAGAGAGGGAGCAAGGGCATGTAGTATCAAACAGAAAAAGGCAGTAGACGAAAGGCTTGATAAGCGGGGATAATGTTGCGAGGATGACACCACCAATACGTGGCGTTGAGTCTCTGTAGTGTTGCCTTAAATGTCTTTGACAGAAGCGAGAAGAGATCAACATGAAAGTGGAGAGCTGAGTGTAAAAGAAAAAGGCCTGAAGCTAAAACATAACTCAAGACACCAGTTAAAACCAAGACTTCGCTGTCCTGTTGACAGTATCAACATCTTAAATGAATATAACCCGTATTTCAGCAGTTATCAGCGCAACAGTAGGCCAACTTCAGTTGATTCAGTGTGAAGTCAAAGGCTGTTGGCTACAATAATTCTGTATGAGTAAGCATATATCAAATCCCACTGTTGCAAGTGCTTGACAAGACAAGCATCTTTTGCAATATCTTAAGTCTCAGCAATTGGCAAATCAATGTTTCCCCAGAGACTTTATACTGACAGCCAAATGTTGTTGAGATGAGGGGAAGCCAGGACAGAGATCAGAGGCCAGAGCAGCCACACAGACCCAGACGAAGAAGTGTTACTCCTGAACTTGGTATTTTTACAACATCACGCCTCTGTCAGTCTCCTCTGTGGCTGTTGGCAATCTCACGGCTACACTGAATATAAAGGGAGAACTATGTTTGCTATTGCGGCCCCTTGCAACCTTCAGAAAAGTATTTGGTTGGTAATTTAAAAAAAACAGTAAGACACATGCTTTCCTATGCCTTTTGAAGATGGTGATATTTTGAAATCCTTTTCTAAGTTTGGTCTATTTTTTGTGGGGGGTTTTCTAAAGTAGTTTTGTGTTAAAGGCATAATTCGAATGTAGTTGACTTGACATAAAGTCTGTCACTTGTTTGTGTTTTTTAAAAGGACAAGGTGTTCCCTAACAGTTTTGGCTGAGAGTGATTCTCTGTGAAGTGCTTTGTAACCTTGTTTTTTATTCAAGGTGCGGTTTAAGTGAAGCTGACTTGATTTGACACAAGGATTGTCACATGTTTATGTCTTAGAAGGCTGTTTTCTTGAACACTGTTTTGGTTCAACCCTCAAAAGCATCTGGTTTCCTGTGTGTGACCAGTCAGAGATGTCTTCATGAGACACCACCCGGAGCCTCAACATACACACAGGAAACTGTTTGCCGACAGGCTGAGATGAGGTTATGTGCCCTTTATGTTTGGGATGAGTGTGCTTTTGGGTGGTGACTGTTCTTGCTCTTCACAGGGCCCATATTTCATTTACAGCCAAATCAAATTACTGCAATAGCATAAGGGGGTGAGAAACTGAACTGGAAACAAGAAACAGCAACATTCATTTTCACATTTCTAATATAAAACTTAATTCAGACAAAACATGCAGATGATCGAAGATGAAATGTTTATTTCACATTGCCAGGTCTTTATATGTCTCCATTTAACAGAAGCATAAAAGAGCTTGAGTGGAGGGAGGTCAGGCACAGTGCGACCTCTGTCACACCTGGGCCTGTTAAATCTCAAGACGCCCAAACTATTTGAATTTGCAACATCTAATGTAGGAAGTTAGGTTCCATTAATTGGAAAGCTTCGAAGCAGCATAGCTGTCACTATACTGTAAGAAAATAAAACACTTTTTTAACACCTGTTCCTAGTGTTTGTCAGCACCTTTATGCCATTAAAACATAGACACACTTGCCTATATTCTTTTATTTATTAAGTAATAAATAAAAAATGTGCTACATATAAATAATATTTTACACCAAGTTAAAGTGATTGCATAGTGATATCAGAATATGAAATTTCACCATCCTACAAAACCTGAAGTACCAAATATTAACAACTTGATTGATGCTGCGGTCTATCAAGGATGTCATCATATGACCACACACACACAAACACACACATTGTGTATTTACGCTGATGCTTTTCCTCCGAACAGCAGCTGGTTAAGGCAGGTCTGCCAAGAACACAGCTATTCTGCCTGTTGTTTGAGAGCTTCACATGTTGTATCTCCCCTCTCTCCACACAATGCAGAGTCAGCTCAGCACTGGTGTGTGTGACAGGTGAGGGGGCCACTAAATGCACTTTGTTTTAGTTAAGACCTACTTTAATGAAATGCACCCTGGAGAACAGCTAAAACACAACCATTCACATATAATTATTGTGTGTAAGACATACATACAACATAAAAGAAAGTCTATTTTAAATCACAGATTTCCACCCATGCACTCGATTTATATTCCCCCTCTGTGTAGCGAAGAAGGATTGTGATGATCTCTGCACTAATTAGATACCTTAATCTTATGAAAATGTGACTGTAATTTCAATAGAAGTTCACTTCACTGTGTCCCAGCTTCATACGATGTACTTATTCTAACCCGGTTTCAAGCATGTAGTGTGTTCATTCTGGAAAAGTGACAAAATTAAGTATATTCAGAAAATATTGAATTACTTGATTTTTGAGTGTGGTGTTGAAGGACGCTATTGTCCCACAATGTAATGCAAAACAAATCTGGAGGAGCTGGTCACAGCTGGAAAAAAACAAAAACAAATTGCGAATGGCCGTTAGAGAGCAGCAAGAGCATCTCGAAAAACTAAAACATATTAAAATTTTGGGAAAATAGTTTGACAAAACCACTTACTAGCCTTTTTCAGAGTTTTCAATCGTATTAAATGGTCTTCATACGTGCATGGAGTTTACTTAGTTGTCTTGTAGATACATTTGCTGACGTGAGATCAGTAGCTGTTAAGATTTCATCCATAGCGCTTTTGAAAGTTGATTCTTGACCTTGAAAATAGTAGTTTGACAAAACAATGCCAACTCAAAGACCAATTAATAGCTTTTACCAATGTTTTTAACCTTATCACATGCTCTTTATCGTCATTTTATAAAAATTATTTTGCCTCCTCTTTGTTAAGTTCCAGTTATAGTTTAATGTTCGTGTTATATCATTTCCAGTTAGTACTTTCTTGTGTTTTATACAAACTGTGAAAACAGTATACTACTATGAAGATAGTAGATGCTGTAGTATATACTCTGTATAGTATTAGTTTGTTATTGTAGTTTGTCTTGATTACTGAATTCCCATTTACAAAATTATTTAAAGGAATTGTTTGACCTTTTGGGAAATACGCTTATATGCTTTCTTGACGAGAGTTAGAAGAGTATCTGTAACACTCTCATGTTTGTCCGTTCATTTTGAAGCTGGAGCAGGGAGATGGTTAGTTTAGTTTAGCTTAGCATAAAAACTAGAAACGGGAAAACAGCTGGCCTGGCTCTATCCAAAGGTAACAAAATCTGACTACCAGCACCTCTAATGCCCACTAATTAATACGCTGTATCTTGTTTGTTTACACTAAATTGTAAAAACGACAATTTGTGTTTTTACAGGGAATTATGTGCCAGACTATTTCTTGGCCGGGTGCAGTAACTTCCTGGAATCGCTTTCTGGTTACACTTTTTGTATGGTTTAAACAAACAAAATATAACATGTTAATTAGTAAACTTTATTAGTGCTGGTAGGCGGACTTTCTTTTTACCTTTGGATTCCAGTCTTAATGCTATGCTAAGCTAACCATCTCCTAGCTCTAACTACATACAGTATTTACCGTACAGATATGAGAGTGGTATTGATCTTCTTATCTAACTCTCAGCAAGAAAGAGAGTAAGCGTATTTCACAAAATGTTGAAGTATTGCTTTAATGTTATAGGTACTGTAAAGGAGCAGAGTTCACCGTCTCTTAAAAACAATAGCCTTTTCTGCATTCGGCCATTTGCATTATGGATAAAACATCAGAAACATCAGGATTTTGTAATCTCAGTTGCCAGTTACTGTATTCAAAATTCCTTGTGTTGCATTTTGAATTGCTTGGGCTTGTTCATTTCAAGTTGTGAGGCAGCTGGTTGAACACTTTCCATGTCTCTCCATATCAGTCAGTCAGGCTCCAGTGGACAGAGGGACCATCATCCTCTGCTTTGCGCAGTGCTCAGCTCTGCTCAATTTTGCACCTCCGTTCGCAAGTGATAGAGCACTATCAATTCTGACAGCTCCCCAGAGCCACTGGGATTTGAGTGCTCCCTCCTTTCACCCATCCTGCACCCCCAAAACACACGTACACAATCACACACACATACACACACACACACACATTCACCTCTTCTCTACTGTCTGTCTCTTAAAAGGACAAGGGCTGGAAATGAAAGGCGGAACAAAAGCTGTCAAAGTAAAGAAAGAAACAAAGAAGTGAGGATATCTGTAGGGATGCTAAGGACAATGAGATACTTTGTCCCTTGTTTCATTATTGGCTTGTGTTTAATTTGAAACAGACAGCTAATCACATTAGAGACAACCTCTCCACAACACTTGAGCACCGCTGTCTCCTGGAAGCAATCACCACCCTGAAACTGTCTCATTCTAGGTCCAATTACTTAAGTCCATACAAATCGTCCTCGATGCGACTGAATTGTGAAGCCGAAATTATTACAAAGACCTTTATGCTATAAATTGAGAAGTTTTAACTACAGGAGGCAAAAACATGATGATAATGACAATCATTACAATAATGATAATAATGATCATGACGATGTTAAGCTTTGCTAGCTTGTTATTTTTAGCCTTTACGAATGCATTTGCCATTTATTTTTGTCCTGACAGTTTCTCATGGGAAAAATCAATTATAGAAAAGATGCTACAAATACATTATTATTACTTAGGCTACATTAACACTAAAACATTTTTGTTTTAAAACGCATAACTTTTGCTACGTTTACGCCTAGCGTCCACACTACTCCGGTATTCAAACCTCTAAAATGGAGCAATACTGACCCCGTTTTAGTTTGAAAACTCTGGGATTTTAGTCTGCCCTTCCCTGATTCGTCACATACTATCACATGACCCTTTTCCGGAAGGAAACAAACAATATCAGCCTTAACTACTAACGGTTAATTCAACATGGATAACAAATTACAAGCGTTGTTGATCTTGTTGTCTATGCTAGCCGCTGTTGTTCAGTTAAATTCTGCATTTTAGCAAACAAAGAAATCTCTGGTCTTAATTTTCGCCATTGTTGTTCTTCGTTTGTAGTATTTTCTGCAACTAAGCAACCAACCGCAGAGTAGACAATCTGCTTCCTGTTTAGACCGGCACATGACCAGTGTACCTGAATGGTCATGTGATATGCGTTTTCAGGCATGTTAGTATGGATGGAGATTATTTCTGAAATGGTGCTAAAATGCTTGTGTGTATGGAGATCTTTTTGGTTTTAAAAGCTGTTTTAAAATAAAAACATATTAGTGTGGATGTAGCTTTTGAGTGAGAAGAAATTACATGGTCTTCCTCTAACAAATGATCAAATGAAGTTGAGTTTATAAGCCGTGAAACACAGTTTAGCTTAATTTGATACACTCAGAGGTCTGGTATGACCAGTAGATATGGTGGCTAATGTTATTTAATATTAGCAAACTTAAGATAGATATTGCTGGCATTACTGAGTCAGTGGGTGACTTTATGATCTTTCTTATCTGCTAATGTTACAGTTTGATCTAGCATTTAAGATTACCCCAATATTGTCACTTGTGGCCACAGTGGCTGCTGTACATTATCTCACTTTAAACCGATGATATCTGATGTTTTGGCAGTGAAAACAGCCAAAGCAGATACGACATTAGTAATCATTTGGAGTTGTGTTTCTGGCCACCATTCACTCTCTTTTAGCTCTGTTTGTGGTCTCTACCAACTCCTGAGGGAAATATCTGGCTCTTTAGCAGCTAAATGCTCCACTATGTTCACCAGCTAGTCGCTAACTGTGTCTGTCTGTAGTTTGGTGCTGGGCAAGTGGCGTGCAGTGTTTTTTTTTTTAGAGCTTTTTTCACTGAAAACAATGCTATGAGAACTGTGAAAGTGAGCCAAAACAATACAGCTGTGGGCCAGAAAATCAAAACAATGAGATGAAAGATCCTAAAAAAGCCCTGTACAGTTAACAGGAACTGCAGAGTCTGGTGATAACGTGGGTTCAGCTCTACAAGCGACACCTTTCACATACAAGTAGTCATATGATCCATTGGTAATATAAACATATTGATTAAAGCTTTAAAGTTAAAGATTTCACAGTGAAATTGTGTTAAGGGGCTGCTTCACAGACACAAAAATAAGCAGACAAAGAATATATGGCAGAATATAAAAAGGGTTTGACCTAACCATGAATGAGAGAGCAGGTTAAAAGTCTCTCTTGGAAGCTGGTTAACAATCCCAGCAGGACATCTTAGCTCAAAGCACAAAGAATGAATGAGATCAGAGAAAAATCTAAAACTGAGGTGCTGGGAGCAGAGAGCCAGAGCAGGATAGAAACATGCAGTCACCTCACATGGGAAGAGAAACCAGCTGAAATAAGCTGCACGCAATTAGCCGGAGTTCGAGGTTGCTTTGTAAAAATTACATAGTACATTTCCCATTTCACCATGGCATCAGTGACTTTTGGAGTGATTTGTATTTGTTCAGCTAAAATGACTCAGACTCTCTGACTCTGACTAAGAAACTGGATCCAAAGAAGCCCTCAGAAATCCAGGTGTTCATTTACATGTTCGTTTGCTGCTTCATGTCTGTATGTCAGCCGCTGGTTAAAAAGGTGCACAGACAGGTGGATGCTCATGCTAGATGGTGGATGCTGGATGTGGATTATAATAACACCATGACCTCTTTCTAGCACCGCACACTCTTCTTTCTCCAGCTGTTCGGTCTCCACTGCACTTTAGTTCCTTCACAGATTTTTCTTCTACTCCCATCTGACGCATTTCTATCTTTCTGAACAACTGCTTCTAACCCTTGACTCTTCCTGCCACTCTTAATCCCCCTTTTGTTTCAAGGAAGGATCTTGACTGCATTATTCAATATTCAAATTTCCATCTTCATAATTCCTCTTCACTCAACTCTGACCTCAAAAAAAGCCACCTTTCTTTTGCTTGGTGAATTATCATCCCATCTTCTGTGAGACCTTGCCAATCTATTAATCTAACTTGCCATTTACTTGTCTTGTCTTTTCTCTCCAGCTCTGTTAAAGGTTGGCTGTCTCTCCTCTCACTCTATCTGTCAGTCAGTCTTTGTGTGCAAATCCCACGTCTTTCTCCCCCAGACTGAATTATTCAATTTAGATGCCATTTGTTTCACAGTTGGCGATTGGGAGCGTGTGCATTCTCCTCTATATAAACTGTGGTTCTAATCACCAACTGCACGCACCCCCTCGCCTATTCGACTGTTAATGTTCCCTCGCAATGCAACCCCATTTCTCATTCATTTTCTGCCCTTTTCTCTAAATTAGCAGCATATACGTGTGAAGAGGGTTTTAGGAGCTGTTGTCTCCGGGGACAACTCTCTGTTTCACACATGGAAATCAATTTGTCGAGACGAGCGTTTCACTGAAAGGTGCCATTAGGATTCGCAATATCAAGACAGGAAGGGGTTGAGGTGTCTGCACCCACGACCTTACTTACTCCTTTTAAATGGGTTCCTGAGGATGGAACACACCTTGCTGACGTTTTCTGGATGATGTACAGAAAGATGTAAATTGACATGACCGTTCTTAAAAACTTTACTTTATTGCTTTTAATAGAATATTAAAACAACAAAATAAAGAAATAGAATACATAAAACAGAGGCAATACACACATCCATATATAATGAGGGTTGGTTTACTCTTTATGAAGGTTTACTTTCACAATTTTCACAGAGAAAATGTATATACATGTCATTATTAAACATAAATCCAAACTCAGGAAGTACAACTTTGTCTTGTTTTCTTATCAGGTATACATGTTAATCAATATACAGTATACAATCCCACCTCGGTCACGCTATAGCTGCTCAGGAAAAACATAGAATAGACTAAAATGAAATAGAAAATAAATAATATTACTAAAGGGCCAATTAAGGCCACTTCAAGACCAAAAGAGAGAACTGGCCTTGTAGGAATACCTGATCATTATGCATACAATTCCTAAAACAATCATTCCTACATTTAGACACAGCCATTT
Source organism: Siniperca chuatsi (assembly GCF_020085105.1). Lineage (NCBI taxonomy): Eukaryota > Metazoa > Chordata > Actinopteri > Centrarchiformes > Sinipercidae > Siniperca > Siniperca chuatsi. The sequence continues at coordinate 18,267,225 of NC_058046.1, read as the reverse complement.
TTAATTTCTTTATAAGACTAATAGTATTAAATAATTGCATTTACTAAAATTTCATGTCACAGATTTTGCATAAATAATCTGCAAAAAAAAGGTGTCGACACAGCTATTCAAATGTAAATGTATATGCTGATCCCTGCAAGCTAAAATGGTCAACAGTTGACCTAATGCACCAGTAATACTTCAAAGATTTCCTCCTCCAAAGCTATATTTAAAATGTGAATCGATGATAGTGGCTCTTTCTGGTGCCAGTAATGCACTCTACTACCTTAGCTCTGACAAACATGTATCCTTCTAATCTAATCTCTGATGCCATGGTTTTCAACTCCTCCACCTCTGCTCCAACTGCAAATGGAGGCAATCCGTTGCCCGGGTAACTAACTTCTCTCCTGGTTTCTGTCATGCAAATCCCTCTGAAGAAAGGGCAAAAAGTTAAGGAAGCCGATCCAGCCACTTTGCAGAGTGGTGTGACAGAGACAGGATTCAGTGAAGGTGGAGAGACTCCTCTCTCAATAGAGCTGCGGGGTTGCTTCGCTCTCATTTTCATTCTCTCTTCTCCAATGTTCCCATCTCTTCTGGAAAAGATGGTCAGTATGGCGTGGAAATTTTACAGTCCAAATTGCTTACTGGCTCAAACAGAGACATGAATCGAAAAGCTAATTTTGTCAGGTACATTCAAAATTTTCCAAAAGCAAAATGCATTGTTCTTTCATTTTTTTTTTTTTTTAATTTGAAAGAGGACCGAGGTAATAACATTCAAAGCCAAAATAGTACAGAGAGGAAAAGGGAATGACTAGTCTGGCAAATTAAATCTATGAGAGCCTCTGTGTAGCCACAGACCCTCACAGGGGCATTTTCTCCTCGGTGGCCTTAGAGCACCCTTCCTCCTAATGGAAGGGAAGCAGAACAGATGGGACACAAATTGCACTTTCATACACCTCAAGGTTCAAGGCAATTTCCCCTCTGCGTCTGTGAAGTCCTCGGATTGCCTCTCCATCCTTTGAGCCTTTCACTCTTCAAAGGGGTCTGGGTTTGTTCAGTGCCCTGACTCATATACTGTACACACACACAAAAACATACTCTAACACCACACACACACACACACACACACACACACACACACACACTAACCTTAAAGCAGTTTTCACATTGGTCACCCTATATGTTTTCATCATCACATAGGTGTTTGTGTGACTAGTTTTAACGATGACACAGATACAGTCAAAGATACTACCTAAATAACGAGAAAGATTACTGATCGTATAAAAGAATCCTTTGTTTGAGTCTCTGAATGTCCTTCATAATGTAGCTTGCTTTTTTCAAGTCTTTACATGTGGCAGGGATTTGTAATAGCTTCAGTATTGTAGGACCTATTACAATATCATCATGTTAGGTCGCTGTCAGTCTCTGTTTCCCAATCTCACTAACCATAAGAGCCAAAAGAATTTATTTATCTGAGTGAGTAGATTTCCTCTCTTTCTTTTGATGTTGGGTGTACAGAGTGCTGTTGAATGGCCCAGGTGCTAGCAGAGCTGCTGAGGAGGTAATAAAAGACTTCCAGCAGTATTGTTTACTGCTCCATTAACAAACAAACATTAGGGCCCATTTGACTAAATACTGCTGACAGAGAATATGGTGATCAATCACCATGGCAACCATCCCCATTAATTAATATTACGCTAGGAGATTTAGGAATGTTTGGATGATAAGGACGGAGTGTGCACAGATTTTTTTGTCTTTGGGGGGGTTTGTTGGATTTCATGGGCGGAGTTTCCACTGCACCATCTTTCATTTCTGGCCTTTGTCCGATGCTGGCAGAAGTAGCGTTGCTCTGCATACCAACCAAGGGGTTAACTGTGTCCCCAAAGCAATTACAGCCAATTGTGGAGCTAGTTAGCAATTAGTGGTTTAAATGTAATGAGTCTGTCGTTGTCGTTGCCATGGCGACGGAATTTTTCAATGATACTTGTCAAAATGAAGAGCCCTTTAAAAAAAAAGCAGAGGTTTTAACAGATGGAGGAAGATAGGTCCAGTCCATTTAGTGCGATCATCACTTTAGTTTGTTATTGAATGTAGTTAGTTGTTTTCATGTGAACCTTCAAATGAAAAAAATAGCAACAAAAAACCCCATTGTAATTAACTTGCAGAATCAATGTAACCAGTAAAGAAGGCTAAGCATTATATGAACCCTCATCTGTGGATAAGAGCACCTGGTGTGGGCAGTTTGAAAGCAACCACAAACTCATTTCCAAGGTCCCCAACTGTTTTATTGTGTTTTTTAGCTTCTTTGTATAATATACAAAATTTGTTTCAATCAGGCAAATTTTAATGTACATACGGTAATACTAATACAGAGGCAGGCTTGTATTTTGAAAAAGTTGTGTGCACTAAGCTTGTATGTTGTTCACTCAGCTGTCAACCATAGTTATTAGACTGTTCAGTCATATGCATATTGCACATATACAGTACCATCTGTGCTTTTGTCCCTTCAGGGCCAGAGCTGACATATTACAGTGAGAAGACTCTTATTGAGTAGTATAATGGATTCCAAACTACAGCATTTCATATCCCATGTAATTTGATCGCTATTTAGTCTGGATATCTGATGCCCATTCCTCTCCCTTTATGAAACCGTCTGTGCAAACAGGGCCAGAATCCAAAAATGATTTATGACAGATTCATGAAGAGAGGCCAAGGGGAGCGAAAAAGATTAGGTAGAAATCTGGAGAGATAAAGATGAGACGTCTGTCTGCTGCTGAGGGCAGCGAGACAAGCCCTGTCTGTATCAAGCTCAGGGAAATGTGCTCAGGGCCCTGACAGACAGCATCGAACCATCTCAGAGCTGACACAGACATCATCTTTCTTTTCTTTTCCTAGGGCAAGGGGAGGACTGTGACATTGCCAATTATAGACTCCTTAGGTGGCCGTCTTGTTCTTTATTTAGCTGTTTCTGCGAATGTATACAATCCTGATGAAGGCTCTTGTCGACATTTCTTCTCAATAAATTTGTCATTGTTTTTCCAACCAGGTAGACAATGGTATATCATGCCCAGAAGTGTGTGCTGTTGAAGCATCTGATAGCAGCTGGAAAGGAGAGGTCTGATCCTGTCAGCCGAGCACATGAGGAGTGGACAACATGATTTATCCAGTGTGCTCCTCTGCTCTACTCAGCTGCTAACGTTGTGGCAGCAACTGGAATCAACAGCAGCAACTCAGAGTGTTCAGATAGCATACAGATATCCCTGTTAAAGCTGCAAACAGCCACTGCTTGGCATTCAAAAACCCTTATCGTTCAGGGACTGTCTGTTCAAGTCATATCACCATTACATCACCCAGAGCACAGGGTCGGGCGGACTTTGACATTCGATCACACTGAAAGTGTTGATGTTTTCTCACTGTGTAAACCGGCATTTGTGCTGACAAATCAACAGTAAAACAGGGCTGATTCAGCCCATTTCTCCAGTTTTCAGCTTCCATCTCCTTTTCATTTCTCCCCTCCTCTCAGGTATGATGACTGTCAGCCATAATGCCGGTCAGCGTGAGCCCGGCTGCAGTTGAGCAGAGTGCTGGAAGGCCTGTGCGATTACCTCTGCCCCCCTGCTGCGAGCACTGCAGCAATGGAGGGACTGAGAGGGAGAGTGGTGAGCTTTTAATACCGTGCACAATAGGGCACCTCAACCCCAGACAGGCACCATATTTACACTGAGCTAAGGCTCTCCCTGAGCCTTATGACAGAGCAGGCAGAATGATCACCCCTCGCCTTGCAGCCAGGGATCCATAATTCATGAGAAGAGGTGGATGGGGTGCAAACAGGGCATGCTTACAGAGGGGGGACCGCCGCCTGAGGAGTGTGTCCTGAGCCCTGTGTGTCTAAGTAATTAAATGGGATTAGGTATGCACTGAACCCATTTTCAGAGAGATTGGCTGGCAATGCCATTATTATTGGAAAGGATCAGAGGGGCTTAGGCATTGGGGAGAAAGGTAACTGAAGAGAGAGGTTTGAAGAGATTTATTAAAAGAAAAAAAATACTCTCAAATGTGGGTGGCAGGTTGGAGACAATAATCTTTTACGTCCCTTTTCCCTCTTAAAGGGTGAAGGAGGTGAGAGAGACTTGGTCCCGTGGTTGAGCTTCCTGTGGAGGTGTGGAGAGAGACACTAACACGTCAAAGCAGGGCTAACTCTGTCCACAGACTTTGCACCTCTGCTCTGCCCAAAACATCCGTTTCTAATTTGTGTGACAATGCCAGTGCGGATGGCACCTGATTTGCAAGAGGGTGCCCGGAGCAAAACCCATTTGAATAAGCACACATCCGAGTTATCAGGGATCAGGAGGAAGAGCTCACAGGCAGACAGGGCGCTACCTCTTTCCTCAGTAGCTCAACACCTCGACACACTCAGCTAACAATGTGTCTCTGTGTGCACCTGGACTGTAATCCTAACAATGCAGCTAACAAAAAGGTCCATACACAATCATGTATTGTAACCCAAACATCTTATTCCTAATCTGAATGGATGGTAAATCCCAGATAGTGTGCCTAACTGAGGGATGACTTCCTCTTGCCAGAAGAGCTGAAGCAACTTCTTGTTTGTGCCTCCTTTTCCCTTACAGAGAGAACCTTTGGCGACAGCAACCCTGGGAGAGATGCAGAAAGCATGTCCCCTGGGGAGAAAAGCTGCCTCAGGCTTCAGAAAGCCTATTTACAACAAGCTGTGCTTGTTACTTTCATCAAAATAGAGCACTGAGCTTTTCTCCTGCCTTGTTTTTTGTGCTTTTGGTAGGAGGTTGTTATTGTAAAGCACTGACTCCATTGTGCTCAGTGGTGCGGTGAAAGTCTAGCTGTCCACGGCCACAGAGAAGGCAAGAGAGGAGAGACTGTTGGATGTCAGACACACCTTTTTTCCCTGAGACCCCTGTCTGTTTTATAGACTTTGAAGGAGTGTCTTTGGGCGGAGTAGAGAAACCTGCTATGTCACCGAATTTTCCAAACCTTTGATCCTCAACTGTACTCCATCAAGTTCAATTAGAGGATCGTTGGTCTCTGGCGAGCACGTTTGTCATAATCTATTGGGTATGGCGCATTCCAGATGTTGAAGGAGAGGACAGAAAATCAATAAACTGGATTGGGCTGCCAGGCCCAGAGGGAGGTCTCTTTACCCTGGCTTGCGTAGCTCAGGCTCAACTCTCCTCTATCAAGCCTCTCTTTTTTTCTGCTATTTGGGCCATCAAATTGAATTTCATCAAAAAATCGCAACAAAAAGGGAAAGATATATAGCATAAGGCTTTTGTATTCCACAGACTCTCCATTTGCCCTCCAGACAAATATGCAATCACATATAGTTAATGTTCAGGAAGGGCTGCTGTTTGCTTTTGATTTTATAAAAAGCAAACACCATCTGAGTTATCACTCCAGCAGTCTTTACTCACCAGCAGAGGATAGACCCTCACTTTTGTTTATCATCAAACACAGATACACATTGCTTGGTATAGGTAAAATTCTGAAATATTTCTCATATGTGTTACATTTTAAATGTGAAGTGAGACAAAAGTGTTGATCTGACAGATCTTTTGATGCTGCACGTTTCTTGTTTGCTCTTATCAACCCTAAGCAGAGGGAACAGAAAGGGACTCTGGGAGGAATCAAGGTCAGCGACTCCTTGACAACCGTTCCATCTGCGGGGTATTATCATTTCATTACCTGCCCACGTCCATAGCCACTGCTGTTTTCTTTTTGACTCCATTTCCATAGTAACTAGTGTCTTGGACAATTGCCTCTTAATGGTGCAATATCACTAGCAGTGTTCAGCTGTCTGAAAACTGTGTGTGTGTGTGTGTGTGTTAGGAGGACAAGGCTAAAGGGGATACATATTGTCTATTGTTCCTGAGAGGTAATAGTCATTGAAACAGTACGTCATTCTCCCACAAGGTGGAGATTTTCATATACATGACTGACTGTGTAGCTGATCTGGTTATTGTCACTTTCACCATCAACCCCTGTGTGCGCTCCCACTCTTACATTTCTCCACTCTTTCTCTCTTTTACCTCAAGTATGTAGAACAAAAGAGAAAAGAAATATCACCCAAAGGAGGTGGTCCACCTACAAAATCTATAAAGTCCTCCATCAAAATCAGCTCCCTCGCTTTATGAGGACATTAATCTGCTGCTGCAGTGCTCTGCTCTTCAAAGCACCTTGACAGTGTGATTGTCCTTTTTTTTCTTGTGGCTGCTGTTTCTTGTGTGCTTTGTTATACAAAATCTCAAAAGTTTATCAAACGGAGGGGAGGCTGTAAGAAAGAGACAGTGCCTCAGAGAGAAATAAAGGATGGAGATGAAGAGAGGACAGAGATAGATAGAGAGGAAGAGAGGAGGGAGGAAAGAGCAGCACTTCTGAGTAACAGCCCTGCCAAAATAAATCCTCTACGGGAAAAACAAAACATCCTGTGAAATAAAACTCCGGCATCTCCTTCCAAAAATGCTGCAACCTTCATCTATTACTCTCAAGTGTCAGATAAATGTCTGGAAGAGATGGAGAAGTTGTCCTTGCAGTTGTGCTTTCTCTACCTAAACTCTGCATGTGCCCTCTCCCCCACCAATACACTACACACACCGCGTACATGCACACACCTGCGTACTGTAGCTGGGTCAGTCAAGTGAGAGCATCTAAGTTAGACTGTATACTGATTGACTAATTGGCTGCCTGTAGGTGGGGAATGAATGATATCTGTCAAACTAGTAAGCACAAAGAGGAGACAAAGTTAAAGATCGATCATTCCTGCCGGATGCAATTGTCTTCACGTTGGTCATGATAAATGCAGCTCGCGAAAGCTCCCCATCCGCTATTACAATCAGATTCATTTCTGGCTGTGCTCAGTGGCCCCAGTAAAGTCTGCCACGGAGATTATTTACGACACACAAGGAAAGCTCTGCTCTGTTCTTTAACACCCCTGCCGGTGTGGAAAGCGTTACCGGGAACATGAGCGGAGCTGAGCCAATGCTCTGTTTAGTAAATAAATTAAATGGGTAAATGAGGGCGGCAAGCGACAAAAGTGGGACCCCACTCCTGTTAATTACTGCCTTGGCTGCAGCTCTGGGACTCCTGAGCTAACAGGTAGGGTCTGGGATACTGAAGTTTCCAGCCAAATCAGGCCCCTCTGTTTGCTGGAAAAGGTGCTGGGGGTCTTTAGAAAGGATTTCAGACACAAATTATGTGCTGTCGACAGAGAAAAGGCAAATAAAATGCGTGCAGAATTATCTTCACTAAGAAGGCTCCACTCCAGTCGTTTCATTTAACAGCCTGTCCTTTTTTTTTTTAAGATTCACTTGGTAATCACAGATGAGAGATGTGCACATCAAACAAGACGAGCGACTTTGGTCTACACAGCTGCCTTATAAAAAGCAAACAAGCTATAAATAAAAGAGAATTTTATAGAGGGGCGTCTGTCGGGCATGTGGGGTTGAAATAGGGAGAGAGAAGTAGAAAAGGAAAGGAAAGGAAAGCAGGATCTGCGAGACATCAGAGGCCGCAGTGCATGACATTACCCATTATGAATACAATGTGATGTTATTTAAATGTGATGGTAGGAACAGGTTGGCTCAGGGTGGGGATGGTGTCACAGCTCGTAATGAGATCCTTTGATGTAGCAGATAAGGGGGAACTGAATAAGTGAGAGGGCCCTCTGGGGTGGAGAGGTGAGAGGACACCCAACCACAACCATGGCAAAGGAGAGGAAAATGGAAAAAAAGAAGAGAAAAGTGTGGATGGAGGCAGGTAGCACTTTCACAGCACCCAGACACGACATAAAGGGTTCTTCTTAGAGACAATTGACCTCTCACTAAGACCGCCCCCTTAGTTACTGTTGCTATGCTTGTCAAGCTTTCTGTTTTCGCAAGGCACATACAGTTTACTACGATAACAGTGGCAGATTTACCACTAAAAAATTATTTTTGATTGATTTCAGACAGGGGTGGACAAAAGCAGGTTTCTCATTTGTAGCTGGTGTCGATTTTGTTGGCTGAATTGATAACTGTCGCTGGCTTTTATCAGCTGTAGCTAGCTCACTAATTACGCTAACATTAGCTTCATAAGTTAGTTGAAAATGGCCTCTCCGCTGTTTCTGGCTAATTTTTTCCAAATATCCTAGCAGACTTGTTTTAAAATGAGAACCCTGTTAGATTATGAACTTAATGGCTACATACATGATATTGTGGTAAAACGCTAAGGCTAGAGCTGCATGTTCCAGGCAAAAAAGTCAGCATCCTCACCAGTTAATAAAGAAGACATGGAAATAAAGAAAAGACCATTGTCTTTGTAAATCTAGTTGGTCCTAATATTAGACTGTAAGTATAAGGGAAAATGTGAGACTAGGCTTTTATTTCATTCTGTTTAGCTGCTTTTCTTACAAACTTAGACTAGACTTGTGCTTTATTGTTTTCAAACAGTATGTTTCAATTTTAATGTTACAAGAGAAAAGGCTTTTAGGATGAAGACTAACCAATTGGCAAATGTAACAGTCTCAGATAACCTCTTTGGCTGGGGTTGCTGGAGTGTAAATATTCCCAAATCCAATAAAAAGTAGGACAGAGGCGCTAGCTATTACTCCCCTCGAGTTGAAGCAAAGGCTCAGGTCGTTCTTGATTTTTAACAGACATTTATTCGGACACGAGTCTTCAACATGTCTTGTACATGTTAGTCTTACAGCCCTTTTATGTCCCAACAATGCCGTCAGAACTATGAAAGGAAATAAGTAAAACTTAAATTAACCCTCTAAATGTGGTGTTTTACACATAATAACAAACGAAAAATACATACAAAATGAATAAATAAAATGCACATTCAACACATAAGAAAATACACTTAATTGACTAATTATACATTAACACACGGTCACATACGGCAAAGCAATTAACACGATAAAATACATACCTCATTGACCTCTCTAACTCAAGAGGAATAAACTTGGAGGGTTACAGTTTCTTCTTCTTTAAACAAAAAGACAATATAACTTCTTAGCACTTCTTATAGGCATAATGCTTGCAGACATGTCATGCGTACAGCACCTCGTGTGCTCTTCTACATGTAGTGCACCGGAACAAAATATCCTGATAGCAGCAATTAAATAATTCCCTAGCGGAACAAAAGGAAATAGGTTCCCCCTTTTTCTATAGTTTTAGCTGAATAATATGAAATGAATTGACATGTGTTAACAAAAAATATATTACTTACTTATTCTTATGATTATTTTGAAGATTTTAACTATTTATTGTCCTTTTAACTATAAAGTGCATATTATGAACTACAATATATGAGTGTTGCCTCTGACGGCAGCTACACTAGCGTTAGCCTAAACTGGACCGGCTGCCACATAGTGGGAAAATATTACACAGTGGATATCGTGAATGGAGCTTTTTTTAAACATAACCTGAAAGCCCACCAAATGCAGTTAGGTAATGACTGGCATTGGAAATAAGGCTTGGTACTACTGTACAGAGTAAGCTAGTTAGCTGGACATTCTAACATTTGCAGCTTACGTCAACGAATACAAACATACTGTTTAATCCATTCCTTACACTTCTGCTCCTGTATTTTTAGTTTGGGAAAGGTTGGAAAAAGACACCGCCGTCCAAACTCTTTATATACTTAGTCTCTCTCTTTCTACAGGCCCATGCACACTGCTTCAGCAAGTGGAGAAATTAGACGCTTGACAGACCTGCCGTGCCTATTTATGCTTTCTAGATTATGCGTGGACAATCGCTGTTGAGAGGAGGAGTTTAGTGAACGATCATTTATCTTTTATTCAATTAATGTGAATAAAAAAACACATCCTGTATCAAACATTATGCTAGTAATTCTGTTTGTTAGTGTGTGTTCAGCATGCAGAATACACACATACACACACTTGTTCCCTGACCTTAAGAGCACCACACTCACTCCAGGTGTCCCAGTGGAGTCTGGCCGGGCCGCTCTGCCATTAACAGAAATCTCCACCTGCTGTCTCAGTACATCTTCGGCTTGCTTTATTTTTGACGGAAATCAATCGGGCCGTCACAAGCCATCATCAGCATACTATGTGTTTGAGTGCACACCCACTGTGCACATAAAACGCATGCACTCACACAATCGCATATACAAACACAAACAGAAAGCCTGGAAACAACACGCGGGCCCCTGCTTGATGTTTTTTGATGGCAAACAAAATGCAAAGACAGAGAGGAAACATTTGACAGAAAGAGAGAATGTGACAGTGTGTATTCGGAGGCCTTGTACTTTTGACACCTGCGAGTGAGGCAGTGTTATTGAAGCTTACTTTGAAGGCAAGGGCAGAACAATAATCAAGGCCTGATTCTGAAAACACACAGGAATCTCGGCACAAGATGTTCTTTCTGATTGAAAACAAATTGGTTTTATTATTACCAATGTCACCTCACATGATCTTACATACCAAGAGGCATAGGTGGTCTTTGATTTTTGAGTATACACGAACACAGACTGCTTTCATCTCTAAGAAGTTTGTTTTTCCCAACTGTTAGACTGTGGTGCTTCTGATTATTGTAAGCTGAGATATCTTGAGCTGATCAAGGCTCCTTTTGTTTCTATCTCCCATCAGGCCAAGTGTGGGGTTATTGTGAAGCCGGTTTCGCAACCGAACTTGTAGTCTACTAGGCTGCTGCAGACAAAGCTCAAATATCATAATCAATTATCAGCAGCCTCCAAATAATCAGAGACGATCTCCTCCTATTGTTCCACACAGACAGTCCATAACGCACCAAACAGAAGATAATAATCTACTGAGCTGTTGCTTTGTAATGCAACAAATCAGGAAAGTTCTCAGGAAGACTGTGAATAAGGTGAAATAACATGAAAGGGCATGAAGGGAAAGTCAAACCCTACTTGTGTGGTGTAGACAACAGTAGGATATTTACAGTCAACGTCTGGGACAAGGAGTTGCGCTTCACCTGGAGACCCATAAGCTCGCAGGAGCATCAAAGCAACAACTGCCACAACCTGGCGTGTGTGGGCCCGTATGTCACACCTCATTTCCCCCCGGGTCTTCATGTCTGTTGGCAGGCAAATGACTCGGGGCAAACATTCAGATTTAGACACCAGAGGTTACGTGCCTTTCCTTTATTTCACATCAGGAGTACTCCATATGGAAATCTGACTCTTACATACTGGTAGTTAAAGCACTGTCAGCTCTGATTTACAAACTGCGTTGGTGATATCATTACAATAAATATGAATAAAATTCAAACATTCAGGTTTTTTTGTACAATCCAGTGAATATCAAATTAAACCAGCTTGGTTTTTAGGTCAATGTTAATACTTTCCTTAGTATCGTTTAAAAAAAATATTGACACTCAACCCAATATTATCTGACTATATTGAGTTTACTGTTAAGGTGATGTTGATGTTTAGAGATAGGGCTTTGTTAAGTGGCTGGCATAGTAATTGTAATTGTAAAGTACGGCAAGTTTGATAATTAATATTAGATTATTTGATTAAAAGAATGAATTGTAAAAAACTGTTTATAGTCAATTCATATGAAATTGTGCATTATATTGATCATTCTTAGTGTATCTCATCTCATCTCATATCAGCTTTTCTGCCTTTTTAAAATTGCACAATATGTATCTGTATTTTGTTATTGTACATCATTATATGAGGATTTCATCATGCTAATTTATGAAATGACACAAGCTTGTCCTTGTTTGTTAAAGAAAACAGCTCTACTTTTTGGGAAACATGCTTATTAGCGAGTTGAGAATCTTGATATCAATATCATGTCTGCGCTTTAAAGCTGCATGTATCAAATGACAATGTGAAAACAACGTGACAATGTGAAAGGGGTCGCTTGTAGTGATGAACAGAGAATTATCACCCGAATCTGCAGCACCCCTCTGCTTTATGGAGCTTTACAGAGAATTTAAGCTCATTGTTAATCTGTCCGGCCCATTACTTTACTGTTTTGGTTCACTCTTACCACTCTCATATCATCGGTTTCAGTCACCACAGGCAGCTGTTTTAAGTAAAAAAGCTCTAAAACCCCTCTGTACGCTACCTGCTCAAAACCAAACGACAGACAGACACAATCAGCGACTAGCTGGTGAACATAGTGGAGCATTTAGCAGCTAAAGAGTCAGATATTTCACTCAATAGTTGGTAGAAACCAAAAACAGAGCTAAAAGAGATTGAATATTAGACAGGTGGACACAAACACGACCTCAAATGAATGATAATGTTGCTCTGTAACTGCAGGACATGTAAATGTGAAACTGTTTGCTAACAAGTTTGCAGGTGATGATATGTCAGTGTTGTGTTCACAACTTGTTTCCACAAGTGGCCAATAAAACAATTATTGCAATACGGGCCTGGAGGCTGTTAAAGAAATAATTTGATATTTTGGTAAATATATTCTTATTTGCCTTCTTTCCAAGACTTAGGTGAGAAGATTGATACAACTGTTGGTGCATTAACTATGAAAATAGGGCCAGCAGGCAGGGGAATGTATTGTACAAGCACTGTGTCGTCCTCATGACTTTGTTTTTGTAAGAATTAAAGAACTGAGATTTAAGTTGTCCTCTGGTAGGTGGATTTTTTTATACCTTTGGACGGAGCCTGTTTCCCGCTGCATCCAGTCTCTATGCTAAACTAAGCTAAGATATATTAAACATGCATGACGGTGGTGTTGATCTTCTCATCTACCTCTCAGCAAGAAATCAAATAAACGTATTTCCCAGACTGTTGAACTATTCCTTTAGTTTGATATTTAGTTAGCATAAAGACAGAAGCAGGGAAAACAGCTAGCATGGATCTATTCAGTTAAAAAAATAAGCCTGCCAGCACCTCAAAAGCTCACAAATTAATACATATCTTGTTTGTTCAATTCTTACACAAACATAAATTTCAAAAATGAGAATTTGTGTTCTTACGGGGAGAAGTGTTGGTAGGCTGTTTCCCCCTATCTCCATGCTAGGCCAACCACCTCCTGACTCCAAGTCTACATGCACAGACATATGACTGTATTTCTTTATCTGGATCTACTAATCTCTAATAATATGTGACTTCTTTATCAAGTAACCTATAAATACACTGTTCAGTATTGTAAAGCAAGTTGAAAATATTATACTTGCAAGATGTTCCTGAATTGTCAGCCATTATGCTTACATGGTTACTGTAAAAGCTTCTCTTAGTAGTGCAGAACTTTTGGCTTCTTCATTTTCATGGTAATATTTTGTTGCTCATGCAAGTTGTTCTGATGTTTTATCACTGGGCTGTAAACACCACAGAGTGACTGGGCCACGATGGGGGAGGCAGAGAGGGGGGCTCCAGCTGTGAAGCTTTGGTACAAGTTTCACTTCCTGCCCTACATCCTGACAGCAGGAGAGACTCTCTAAATCTTCCCTTCAACCAAACCTCTCAGGCCCAGGTTTCCACACGGCCTGCCCTGACATCCCCCGCACGCTGCAGCTGTGACCTCAGAGCTCTTTCTGCACCGCATGGTGGGAGGTTACACCAAGTAGAGAGCATGGCATGCAGGGTTGGTTTCTGTAAAGTAGGCTATTTTTGTATGTTCACTCTTGATACTCTCAGCCTCTGCATTTTTCAGAACTGTCCCTGATATGATTCTCTAATGTTACTGAAACCAATTAAAGTTTAAATTATGGGACTTGTCAACATCATAGACATCATGTGCATGTACTTTTGTTATTGCTTTTTGGAATGTTAAGAGAAACATTTCCCCTCACATATGTGTGTAAAGAAAATATATGTATATACCATACATACTGTAAGTATATATAGTTTTCTTTTCCTTTTTCTACACCGTATTTATATACATTATGATGTATATTTTCCAATTCATTGTGACTGCTGTATAAATGACAAAAAATACAATAAAACAAAACACTGAATTAAATAAATCCTTGAAAGGGTTGCTGGCACTGCTGATCCCACTGAGGATCAACACCCAACTCTGCAGCTTTTAGTCACTTTTAGCTCATTATTTTAGTTCACTACTCATTGTTGACTGGAGTGGCTCTCATTGATGTGTTTTTGGTGGAGTTGGAGTACAAACCTGAGGCTAAACAGTGAGTGAATATTGGACTAACATTCATCAGGTGGTGACAAACACCAGCTCCAATAGGATGCTCATGTTGATCTGCGAATGCTGGATGTGTAAATATTGCTACATATTTTTTAGGGATCTTTATGCCTCCTTTTGGTAAAATGCTCAATTAGAAACATGTGCATGTAATTTCATACCATTAAGAACCATTAAACCAATTAAAGAATTAAAAAAAACATTAAAGAACCAACCACCAGTCAAAATTCAAATAATTGCCACGAGAACTAGGACTATTTCTTTTCATATAATTCTAATGAAATATCTACTGAAGCTTTGGCAACTCCTTTCATTTAAATGCAGTGCCATAGCTAATCATACAGTAATAACTAGAAAGAGATCATCTAGAAGCAATCTACCATGAGTGGTTTTCAGTTAATAATATTACCGATTGCTTTTATCAAGGAATGCTTAATATATATACTAATAGAAATAGTCAATATAGATATTTATAAACCAACATTTTAAGCCAATGCAGTTGTCAGTAGTTTAGTGGGCCAACAGCAGAAACCTGTCAGCCTGTCTTTGCAGGAGAGTGTCTCTTTAGCTGATGACTTCTGCCACTAGATTTACTGTGGTGAGGTGAAAACAAGCTCCTCCAATTCCCACTGATCACCAGAGGGTAGAACATGCTCCTCTCTGATGGGTGGGGTCATAACCTATGAATTTTTAAAGTTCATACATGAAAGGGCACAGAAAAAATAGATGATTCATCAAGAGGATTGTTTTAAGGTTTTGCATGGAGGGCAAAGGGCTCTGTAAATCTTTACTAATCAGACACCAGAAAGCAAATTTAATCGGCAGAGGAATCAATGGTCTTGGATCAATAGGTGTAAAGGACAGGTGATTTGGCTCCAGAGAGCTGTGGAATTCCAGAGGCTATACAGAGGGCCTTGGATCTGTTTCCACTTTATAGCCACAGCTGTCAGAGCTCATTCCCGTCAAGGTGGACCACCGTTTCTGAAGGTAGCTCAGCTGGGCTTAACAAAAACAAAACCTTAGAGGGCAGAGCGATATGGGGCAGAAACTACTCTGATGGAATCTGACTGGATAGACAGGAGATTAAGGTAAGATTCCCCTATGTCTACCTCTCTTCCCCACTCTTCCTCTGGCAGTGGACAGATCTACAGTGTGCAGATGTGCAACAGATGGCTTCAAGTTCACCGATGGCTCATTTGCACATCTTTAAGGTCACAGACAAAAGCTTCACCAACAGCAAGTGCAAACATGTATGACCCCACAATGGTAGTAAAACATAATTTATACAGAATGGTATGATATTTGGGCCACACTAAGGATAACATTGTGATTAAATGAATGATTCATCCCTCCTCTTATCCATCCATCTATTCATTCATCTGTTTTGGATTTTAATTTTTTAGCCACGCTAGCTGCGTGGCTCTATAGATGGCAATGTCAGTCTGTCAGTCAATTGGTCCATCACTTTGGTCCAGATGGAAATATCTCAACAACTATTGGATGGATTGCCATGAAATTTGGTACAGATATCCATGTTCCCCAGAGGATGAATCCATATGACTTTGGTGACCCCCTGACTTTTCATCTAGCACCATCATCAGGTCAGAATTTCAATTTGTCCAAATAACTTGGGTTTATGACTAAATATTTGCAAAACTAATGATATTCCCATCAGCCTCAGCTGTATTTTAATTCTAATTAGCACATTTTAGCATGCTAATACGCTAAACTAAGATGGTGACAGTGTAATATTATAGCTGCTAAACATAAGCATGTTAGCATTGTCATTGTGAGCATGTTAGCATGCTTATGTTAGCATTTAGCTCAAAGCTAACATGGCTGTAAATTATTTTTTTATACATGGTTTTATACAGCTTTTTATGGCTGATATAAGAGCCAAACTTATTTTCAGTAAACTATATGTTTCTGTAATGTACAGTATTGTTCAAAATAATAGCAGTACAATGTGACTAACCAGAATAATCAAGGTTTTTAGTATATTTTTTATTGCTACGTGGCAAACAAGTTACCAGTAGGTTCAGTAGATTCTCAGAAAACAAACAAGACCCAGCATTCATGATATGCACGCTCTTAAGGCTGTGCAATTGGGGTATTAGTTGAAAGGGGTGTGTTCAAAAAAATAGCAGTGTGGCATTCAATCACTGAGGTCATCAATTTTGTGAAGAAACAGGTGTGAATCAGGTGGCCCCTATTTAAGGATGAAGCCAACACTTGTTGAACATGCATTTGAAAGCTGAGGAAAATGGGTCGTTCAAGACATTGTTCAGAAGAACAGCGTACTTTGATTAAAAAGTTGATTGGAGAGGGAAAACCTATAAAGAGGTGCAAAAATGATAGGCTGTTCAGCTAAAATGATCTCCAATGCCTTAAAATGGAGAGCAAAACCAGAGAGACGTGGAAGAAAACGGAAGACAACCATCAAAATGGATAGAAGAATAACCAGAATGGCAAAGGCTCAGCCAATGATCACCTCCAGGATGATCAAAGACAGTCTGGAGTTACCTGTAAGTACTGTGACAGTTAGAAGACGTCTGTGTGAAGCTAATCTATTTTCAAGAATCCCCATAAAGTCCCTCTGTTAAAAAAAGGCATGTGCAGAAGAGGTTACAATTTGCCAAAGAACACATCAACTGGCCTAAAGAGAAATGGAGGAACATTTTGTGGACTGATGAGAGCAAAATAGTTCTTTTTGGGTCCAAGGGCCACAGGCAGTTTGTGAGACGACCCCCAAACTCTGAATTCAAGCCACAGTACACAGTGAAGACAGTGAAGCATGGAGGTGCAAGCATCATGATATGGGCATGTTTCTCCTACTATGGTGTTGGGCCTATTTATCGCATACCAGGGATCATGGATCAGTTTGCATATGTTAAAATACTTGAAGAGGTCATGTTGCCCTATGCTGAAGAGGACATGCCCTTGAAATGGTTGTTTCAACAAGACAATGACCCAAAACACACTAGTAAACGGGCAAAGTCTTGGTTCCAAACCAACAAAATTAATGTTATGGAGTGGCCAGCCCAATCTCCAGACCTTAATCCAATTGAGAACTTGTGGGGTGATATCAAAAATGCTGTTTCTGAAGCAAAACCAAGAAATGTGAATGAATTGTGGAATGTTGTTAAAGAATCATGGAGTGGAATAACAGCTGAGAGGTGCCACAAGTTGGTTGACTCCATGCCACACAGATGTCAAGCAGTTTTAAAAACTGTGGTCATACAACTAAATATTAGTTTAGTGATTCACAGGATTGCTAAATCCCAGAAAAAATTTTTTTGTACAAAATAGTTTTGAGTTTGTACAGTCAAAGGTAGACACTGCTATTTTTTTGAACACACCCCTTTCAACTAATACCCCAATTGCACAGCCTTAAGAGCGTGCATATCATGAATGCTGGGTCTTGTTTGTTTTCTGAGAATCTACTGAACCTACTGGTAACTTGTTTGCCACGTAGCAATAAAAAATATACTAAAAACCTTGATTATTCTGGTTAGTCACATTGTACTGCTATTATTTTGAACAATACTGTATATGTAAAATCTATGTTTGGTAAATTATTATATTTATTTTATTTACTGCATATAATCATAACTAAGGAAAAGTCACAATAGCTTTTATGTTGTGTCTAAATCTTAAGAGTAAACACTAAAATTACAAAAATAATTAGCATACATCATTACAAATCTTAGACTTGGACAGTATCAAAAATGAATTGTTACATTGCATGAAATGAAACATATTGACAATAATCACCCTACTTTATCCAAGACCTGCTTCAGTATTAACCACAGGACATGCATGTTTACTCCGACATGCACAGTGCCGCCCTCTCTCTGTATGTTTTATATGAAATATAGTTGTGAATTCCAACAATGTTTCACCTTGTTAGAAGCTTACAATTATAGCACAGACCCCTGAGGCAAACCTAATCTCAAAGTGAAGGGAAATCTTCTATCATTTCAAGTGAAATTACTGTGAGCTTTTCTCAGCGTATGCCGATAAGATACCGATCAGCCAAATAGATTGGCTTTTCCATTATCTGCCAGGAGATCTTCGAAGGCATTGGGTAGATAATTTGCTAATGTTTCCTGTGACCTCCCCAGATTTAAATTATGTCTTTGGCTACATGTCAACTCAATCCTTCTGTTTACCAGGGAGCAAGCACTCAAAGAGCCATTAATATTCACTACAACGTAACACATATTTCTCTGCAGCATTTACAGACTCAAAGGAGAGTGGTCTCCATGCTTCTTGAAGGGTATGGATTGAGCTGGCTGAGTGCTTTACTCAGACCTTGTGGGTGTTCAGGAAAGAAATGACAGAGCCAGAGAAAAGAGAAAAAACAGGAAGAGTATAGAAGATGGGGACAGGGGAATAATAATATAATTTAGAATGTGGAAAATCACCTTCAGCTGCCTCAGATGTTGCTGGAAACTAGGTTATTGAAGTCCAATCCATATTTCAATGAAGTACAGAAATCTGCTCTCGTATTCCTGCATTTTGAAGTAAGGTTCAATTATTCTAGGTTTAATTAACAAAATGTAATGAGCTGCTTTGATGTGGGAATTTACAGAAATGAACGTGGTAAAATAATTTTAATAATAGAGTTACATTGTATTTTCTCATTAAAGTAGTTACTTAATTCCATGTGTGTTTTTATCATAAATACACGGCAGCACTTCATAAACAAGAGAGGTTAGCTGCTTAAATGTTGCTCATAAACAAATTAATTGTATTAAAATATGCAAACATGTACACATAAAACAACTAGGCTATGTTTTGTCATGTTCAATTGCTGCACTCTCCTTGATATAAAATGTAGTCAGTAAAATTTACACCACATGGACATTTTGTATCAGATCAGTAGTTTGTGTTATAAGAGCAGTATGACCTGCTATTGTTATGAATTGCAAATAATGTTGCAGCAGCTCAGCACTACTAGGAGTGACTGTCTGGTAGAGCATATTCTCTGCTCCTGTACTGACACATACTCTACCTCTAAACAAATTACCTTGATTATAACAAGGCCTTCCCCGGTAGAGACTTGTCAAAAACATCAACAAGTCAGTATGATCTTTCAAAGAGGACTTGAATTCCCATCGGCCAAAGCAGGAAAAGGGAAAGCAAGTATCGTACTCTTTGCACACACAGTGCTGCTTTGTTACAAACCTTATCAAAACTGTCCTGACAATGACTGAATGATAGCTCAAATTTAGCTGACTTGTATCACACAGCAAGGAAAGGGAACCAAAGAGAAATGAGGGCAACTGCCATTTCATCCTGCAATCATATATTTTAAAACCTTGCTAAAATTTTCATTTAGCCCAGCGCCACCCCTTCCTTCTGGACTTATTAAATCAGCTGGAAGCAGTGCAGCTCTGTCACACACAGTATTAGAACGCCATCCCCCCCTCCCATTACCAGGTGCAGCCCTGTGATTTAAAGCTTTGATTCTGTTCAAATGACAACAAAGGTGAGCCCAGAGCTGACGCTCCTAATTCATCATTCCCTGCTTGATAAGAGCGGGATTAATGCTTTTAATGCGACGGTCGCAGGCAATCATCCATTTTAAAGCTGGCTCCCTGGAGGATGCAGCTAAAAAGGGAGAACACCTGAAACACAGGGTAGGGAGAGGGCACATCACAGGGATATGCAGAGCTCTATAGGGCCTCTTTATAGAGCCTGAGATGGTGCCGGGCCTCCTCCTTGCCACCAGAAGCCTGCCCTGTGGCCTTGGCCTGCATCCCAGGAACAGATGGTTGCAAGACCTGAGGTAAAGTTTGACCTAAATGATGAAATTCTAAAAGCACCAGAAATGCCCTCCTCAAAATCCATCCTCCCCATATCCTCTCCCCTGCCAGGACCACCGCAGGGGGTGAGGCTTTGAGATAGAGTCCTTTGACCATTTGAGATCTGTGTGCAAAATACCACCGTATTTAGGACATGTTTTCCTGCCTTAATTGCTCATTATGTATTCACTCCATGCTTAATTTAACATCTGCTGACTCCTCCACCCCTGCTAACTTGCGCAAACACATGGGAGTTGGAATGAAAATGATCCATTATCCACATGTGTCGGCAGAGTGAGCTCCATCCAAGCCGTTTTATTCTGTAGCTGCGATCTCTGCTTTAATACACTCTGAACTGTCTCCAAACCAAACCGCTCGTGATGAGAAGGCAACTGTTGATCTTGACAAAAGTAGACTAGGTGAAACCTACCATTGTCTCTTACCTGCAATCCCCTTTTCCACACCGAACTGCACTGTTGGCTGAGTCTGCCTCTACCACTAGAATCTGTCATTCATATACGTACAGTAGATGCCTTAAGGAACAACTAAGCATGTGCAATAAAGTGTGGTATCATCTTCTAAAGATGTTTTATACAGACTGAGGAAACATAATGGGAAATAAGTCTCCTCCTCCTCAGATGTTGTATTTAACCCTTTATCTAACTAAATGATAAACAAGTCAGGGGGTGTAGTACAGGAGAAAGGATCAGACTAATGTGACTTAATGATACACTACAAAAAATGTAGTCATGGCACAAATGGAAAACAATGTCCAAAATTAGACATGCTAATTAGAGACAACTCTGTGATTATGAATATTTGCTTTCATCTTGAAAGAAATGCTTTTTAATTTTTTTTTACAATAGTTTGCTCTATATGATACAATCAGTACCAAGAATCAAAAGTACAGACGTGATCAGTGTTTGATCCTGATGAATATGGAATGAAAGGATTTTCTCTCTGACGCCAGCCAAAACACACAAAAAAAACACCACTAAGGCTGAATACATTTGAATAAATGTATTGAATACATTTTATGTGGATTCCAAACTCTGAATCGTAATATTGTCCTCAATTCAAATGAAATTAAATGTTGCTGACTTCAGTTAAATTACAGCAATTAAACCATGATTTACTATAGACAACAGGTAGGACTCCTATCTGTTGTGTTATTTGCCTATTTATAAAGAAGGGAACAACACATTCCACTTTCACCTAAAGGGTCACTTCAGTCAGGTGTGTGATGGCTGTAATGTTTTTATGGGTTTCGGTAAAAATTTCAAAGGAGGACCCACAGCTGATGTGACCCTCAGAAACCTGCAGAGGAGACAGGAGAGCACAGGTGTTTGGTTGACACCAGAGCTCGGAGTCTGGACATTATGTGTAAGTCAGTCATCCGTTTTACTCCAGGCTGTATCAAAGATACACTTTGTTGAGCTCACTGACATGTTTCAAGATGCAGGTAGTGGCATTTGGGGCTTGCCAGATTATCTTAAAGGAAGATAAGAGGAGTCACGCAATGAGGATGAGTCACAGACTTTACACAGTTTTGTGTGTAACTGGCCTGTGAGAAAATAGTGACCTTGGATAACTGATAGTTAACGTTCATTTTTACTGATGTCTCAGCTCAGATGTAATTGCCCAGACAGTCTGCGCTTTTGACTGATGTATCATCTGATAAAAAATGTAAATTTCATGAGAATACAAGACAGAACAGGAGCCTGTGATCACTTCATTAACATTTGCTAAAAAGTAATTTAATTTTTTTTTTTTTAATTATACCTAGCTTACCTAACAAGACCTAACATTTGAAAGCAGTAGCATGTTAGTGTATGCTTGAAGTTTTAAGTGTTGAGTCTAGGAACAACCTACATAGTGACTGTGCTCCTAATCAGGGATTTAGGCCAAAGTAAGGTGCTGCAGGCCTGAACTCTATGAGCTGTGATGTTTCATTATTATCCCCCTTTAGCTACATCGACAACACGGTAGGCTGCTTTAATTACTCTCCATCAGTAGGAGAGTCAAAGCCACTTCAGAGACACACTCTAATCCCCCCTCCCTTCCTTTTCTCTGCAGGGCACTCATTGTCTCCTAAATATCATTTCCCTGAGCTCTATGCACACTATTGGATTAAAATGTGGAAGTTTTGCTGAAGGGGGTGAGGGGGTGTGGATGGGGGGTTGGCATTTGGGTATTTGAGCTTAGCCCGAGGACTAGGCTGTCTCTGGTAACAGCATTTTAGTTGCATCTGCTCTGCAGCCCACTGAGGATACGCTGACTCGCATCGCAGTTCCTCACTTAGCCCCACAGACACAGATTATGGCTCTTTGTGCACAAACAATCATTGTTATTAAGCTCTTCGCATTTTAACCTCAGTGTTGTTACAGTGCAAATTATGTTTTGAGCAACAATGTTTACTGTATTTCACACAGTATGGCTATATATACATAAGCCATATTTATGTATATATATGAAATGAGACACTGATAAACTATATACAGTTTATTTGTAAGGAAACGTACTATAAGGCAGCGCTGTGGCGTAAAAGGTCACAGCAGAGAGATATTTTAACAGAGAGCAGATAAACACTTTAATTTTGTATCAAATTTTGTGTTGAGTTAGAGATTCCTTTTTTATACTTTTGCATTGTCCACTGTTTTAAATACATATAATAGATACAGTTTACACAGAGCCACTGGGTTGGCTCACATCAGTATAAGTGCTCCAGTCTGTGTGAGACTCCATGCACGTTTCACATGTTGCATGCTTCCATACAGAGCATGAGGGGTCACTGAATGGTTTGATGAGTGTGAAAATAATGTGAATTATATATTATGACCTTTGCAGTCACCAGATCTATGGGAGATTTGGGACTGACGTTTGAGAGAGCGTCGCCATCCATTGTCATTTGGATAAGTTGATAATATATTAAGTTGAGTATTGACATTGGTGGTAGTGACAGACATGCCCTTATGAGTGGCTACATATATTTTCTACTGCTTTCATAAAAACTATGCATATGTGGAAAAAGAAAAAATAATGAAATCAAAGTTGACATTTAGAACCATTTACCACAACATTTAACAGTAAGTAAGTAATTGTTATGTGAGTGTAAAGAGATAATTGTCTTGTTAAGAAAAGTGTGACTGTTGTATGGTAACCTCAGGGATAACATAAAACTTGATACTACTACAGGTATGGTGACTGATTCCCAATGGAGCTGGCAGCACTGAAACAAGTATGCACTCATGCCATTGCAAGCCATTTTGGAAAAAGAATAAAAAATGTCCTTTCTGTGAAATGACTTGCAGGGAGTGTCTCTCTACAGAAGATAGGGATTTGAGTGTTCACTAAACCAGTTCAGAGGGGACAGCTCGTATTGTCTTCTTTTACTGCCCATGATAAAGCAGCATTAGAATTCCCACTTCCTGCTCCTGTATGCATGCCAAGGCTTTTTGTTAGACTGAATGCAGAGCCTATTCATCTCCGAGCGCACAACAGAACACAGTAATAACACAGTCATGAGTTTTGACTGATGTCAGTGAGGCGCAGGGCTGCTTCTGTAAGCAGGAACCAGAGCTGGTAGACAGGCCCTCCTCACCTTCTCCTCATTGCTTAGTTGACCACGAGGCCTGCTGACCTCAGCGTGGCCCCACTCCAACGCTAACGCTGCTGGGTCTTTTACAGACTCAGAAGGCCCAACAATAACAGCCGGGTTGTTTAATGCCAAACCCAGGTTAACCTCTTGGCCCCAGTTGGCCCCTGCCTTCTGTGGCCAAGAGAAGACTAGGTTGATGTTTCTTGGAGCTATTTGTTCACAGCTATTGATGTGGAATAATACTGGTATTGCTAGTTTTGTGAAGCATCTGCAAATTCATTTTTGCTTGGCAGTGTTGATTGCCTCATACAAACAAAGACATTACAGCTGCCCCAATTTTCTCCTAATATACACTGCGCTGCTGTGCATTGTATTCTACTTTGTTTTGTTGCATACATATGATGGTATGGCAGTATGGTAGCAGATGTTGTGCGCATGAAACAATACAGAATGGGTTACGAGCTGCCATTACATGGGAACTAGGTCACCATTCAAGCCTTCTCGCTTGCATTGACTATTTCGAGTGACTATTGATTTTCTGACTGAAGCAATGACTTCATTAATATCACCATTAGTCTACCATCTGACACAAATGGGTAGCTTGGCTCGCGAGGCCAGACAATAATTCAAGTGGATATGAATCAGAGATTGGATGAATTAAACATACAGTACATTTCACAGCAAATGTGCATTACAGATTATAAAATTGGAAAAGGTTGTAGAGCTCCTTCACTTAACCGTGTTCAAACGGAATCACCAGAAAAAACAAAGTCAACGTTACCGCTTACCAGCAAATTCTCTTTTCATTGGTCAATTTAAACTTAATCTGTGAAAGATGAGAGAAAAATCAACAGATCGCTTTTCAGCAGGTTTTGAAAACAAAAACAACAATGAAAGAAGGATTATTTTCACTTTAATCCGGGGGCACCAGCTTAGCTAAAACAAAAGCACGACCATGGGAACACATAGAGGAATGAGAAGGCTAGCATCAACCCAACAAACCCAGCTCTCCAGCAAACCACAAAAGAAGAACAATGAGAGTGTGCATGTGTGTGTGTGTGTGTGTGTGTGTGTACACAAGTGGAAGAGGGAAAGGGAAACAGGATTTGAGATCTATATTAAAACTGCAAATAGCTTTTAAAGATTAGTGACGGGCAGAAGGAGGTGACAGCAATGGGATATGTGAAAAGTGGATTGCCCCTCCCTACTGTGACTATTTTGATAGCAGTAGCGTTGACAAGCATCGACTTGATTGTGAGAAGGCAATGTGTGCTGAAAAGCCTTGACAAGTTTCTTTGAGGCATGTACAGATCTTTTGGTGACTGAAAGAAACACAAATCAGGATTATGTATTACATAGCCACATTCAAACAGCTGGCATTAGGAGCTCTGAAGTGTCTGGCAAGATACTGTTGTTCAAGGATCTGCCTCCCTCTCTCTCTGTGTGCACTGTAATTACCCAGATCTGGGCTTTTAGAAAACCATTTCTTATGAAGGCACGCAACCATGGCCAGAATACTCACATTCTGCACAACCTTAATGTTTCACTGACCATTTAGTGAGCAAAAAACACTCTAATTTTGTCTAAAATGTAAGTTTGTGATTCTGTTTTCGGCCATTTTTATTTTGTTAATGAAGACATCTGAACTTTCATCCTAGCACATGCAGCTTTTTATTTTGTGAGGGCACAGGAGTACGTCCTGTACCCTGCACTTATTTAAACCGATCACCATGGTCATCGCAGGCTGTGTAGTTGCTCTGTTGTCAGAGATGTGTCTCACTCTGCAGCATTTGTCAGGATTAGACAGGAGTAATCCCTAACCAAACTCCAGAGGATGTAATTTGGAGATATGTGCTGGAACTGAAACTGTGTCAGCTTACTCCCACAAAACCCTGTCTTCTACCCCATCTGAGCCATCTAACTCCTTTTTGCCAGCCCTCAGACACGTCCAATATTTTGAAATGGTAGAAAATGTGGAGAAGAAGTGGAGCTGTCAAGTGCCCTTCAACTCACTTTCTCATCCCACTCCTGAACAAACCCTCCTCCAGGCAGGTGGGGTGCTCATGATGTCAGGCCCCATCGCTGATATCCGTTCTAATATCCCTCAACACTTGGCTGTCGCATCACCACCCACCATTAAGTCATCGCTTGTGCCCGACACAGGGGCCGATCTGTGTGCTCTGGCCCACTCCCAGCCCCTGTGCCTTTATCACACCCCAACCTCTCTGTGACAGACAGGACTGATCTCCCTTGCAGCAACCCTCCACCCTGCCAGTAAAAGGACAGCAGTGGAAAAAGCCCCCCAGGGCCCACTGAGGATGGACTCATGAATCAAACATGCGCCCGAAGCTTCCTTCTTATCACCGAGGTCAGCCTAGGCATTAATACGCCATGGCTCGAGGGAGCTACCTACTGTGACCTCCCCCAGTTTTCCTGAACAGAAGGGCACAGTCCTCAGGAGCCGGTCCAGTGAAAGAGGAGGGAGGCCTCCAACACAGTCACTTCACATTACGTCCACACACTGAAGGGGGGGGGCGACAGAGAAAGATAGAGATGAGAGAGAATGAAAAGAGGTGCAGAAATGAAGCACGAAAGATCAATTAGACAAAGAAGGAGAGGAAAAGAAACAATATTCCTTGGTGCAATGCTGGGCAGGGAGTAACATGTGGGTAAAATCGACTGTGTATACAGACCCTTTCAAACACCACCAATCTTCATTGGCCAGACGGGGTGTGATATATGTGACTGTCTGCCAGCGTAAATTAGGCAGTCCAGCCCGCTGTGTGGTAAAGCATGACGGGGCCGGACAGTGCACTAACTCAGGCGGCCTGGTGCCATGCACACCAGCTTCTCTCTGCTTTGCCGTGCCATAAATCACCAGCTGGGGGAAATGAATCGCTGTCCGTCCGAGCTGGATGCACCAGCTGGCACCGCCATCACCTGACCAGCAGGAACCCATGCCGACACTGGAGCAGCTGAAATCAAGAAAAATGAGGCATGGAGGCAGACGGAGCCATACCCCTGCACTCTCTCATTAGTCTCCTCTGGGCTTCCTCCACACTGAGCTCGTCTGAAGTGAAAGGGCACACAAAATATATTTCAGAGTGTCACCTGAGGGGAGGGGAAGAAATGATCACCCCTGGTCTCCTCACAAATCTATGTAGAACTGGACTGGCAGACAGTATTAGTGTTTCTGAACCCAGAGCTCTGGGAGACAGCAGGAGGAACTGCAGCTCAGGGGAAAAGTAGAGGCTGCATGTGGGGGACAGCTTTGTGTTCGCTCTTATTTAATGGCGTTATTTTACTGAAAGTAATGACTCAACCCTATTGGGACTTCCACTCTGCATTCAGATGTAGTTAACAGAAAAACATGTTGATGAATAGATTTTCACTTTTCAATATTGCTGAGTTGCTGGTGGAGAGCCCACTTATATGCTGACCGCTGCGATTATGAGAAGCTGTGTGGGCGTCAGAACTGAGGCACTCATCAGGAAAATGGGTTGAAATTACATCAATACAGCCACATAGAGAGTTGGAGAGATCTAAAATAATATATACTTGATCCTCTACTATGGACATAGGGCTGCTGTTTACCTCTGATGCCCAGAAATTATGGATTCAAAACATTTTTTGCAGTAATCTCTTCATCATGTTAGAGAAAGTAGCAACTTTTCAGTGAGAGGGCAATCAAAGTCAGACATGGATACATTTGCATTATGAAAATAGGGCAGTGTAAATGAACAGATGCAGGCTAGATTGACATAAAATTTGAGGCCTGTGGTACAACACTGGATTGCTGCGAATGATTGGCAAGGCCAATTTCCTGTGAACCCCCACAGCAGTTTTAGCCTAATTTCATCGGTCCTGTGGAGCAGCAAGTCTATCACTGTCTCAGATATAGAGGATTAGCTCCTCTTTCCTGCTCAGATGAATTTGCCTGTCATGGTGTGGTGATGAATGACAGGAAGGCTGAGGAAATGTGCTGTGGGCTCATTGGAAGTGGCAAGGTGAAGTCTGGCCTGGCAGCCTGCCCCAGGCTCGAACCTCCGCATGGTTGTGACCCCCCACAGATGTCCAGGTGTACATTCACATATCAGCAGCCAGCTCATCGGTCGGCTGGTCAGTCAGTAATAGACCACGGCATCATTTTGATATCTGTTTTGACAAGGAATCCGATTCCATCAGCATGTCTCAAGGTCCCAGGATACAGCAGATAGTGTCCACTGCTTCTCCTCCATTCATATGAAAAGGGTATGTTTAAAGGTCAGGCATAGTTTAAGCACCTGCACCTGCCTCCAGCTTAAAAGCAACACATTTGATCTTATGCTGGATAGCAATCTGCTAAAATGAAGCTCAGTTCAACTCAATCTTTATTAAGTCTGAGTCTTAATAAGGAGAAAAATGTAATTACATCAAGCCCAGTTTTATTATAAACTGGTGCAGAGGTATCAGTTTTGTATTTTCATCAAAACATTTCCATCATGCCTCTGTGGATGTGGCTCAATGGCAACAAAAACAACAGCTCTCCATTTCCTGTCCTCTTCTCTGCAGCTGTTACTGTCACCACCTTCCACCCCCAGCCCGACCCTCACCACACCTCCTCCATTTCAGCTGTAATCATGTAGCCATGCAAATGCTGTGCACTGAGAGGTTCATGTTGCCCTCTCCGGGACATCATTCCCAGCTGCCTGAGCCCTTGAGTTGACCACCCAGGGGAGGGAGAAGAGGAAGTCATTACTGCTATCACAGTCAGGCACAGTCCCTACACTGCCAGACAGCCCCTCCAACTCATAAAGTCCTTGACGACTTCACTAAAACATCCAATTTCAGCCAGACCCCATTTATAATGACAAATAGAAATCAATCACTCCAACCACTGCACACTCCTCCTGAATCTCTCTGCTTATTTGGCTGCCCAAAATGGCACAGAGAAAAAAAGGAATCCCCCCCCCCCACGCTGGTATCCTATCCACATCTCCGGGATATTCATAATTCATCATCTTCGATTCCTGACATCTGCCACTGATTGTGCCGACGGGTTGGCTGGAATTAGCCACTCCTGGGAGCGGCGTTAATGTGCTGGTGGGCCAGCACATGCACCCCAGCTGGGGAGGGGTTGCGGGTTGGGTGGAGGATTGAGGTCGGAGCGGCAGGAGCCTTTCACACTCCTAATGTGTAATTAGGAGCCATTTTTGGAGCGCTGCCTTCCTCCACTGAAATTAGCTGCCTTTTATTAATCAGGCAGACCAGTTCAATGGCACGATGGGTCTCCCTATAATCTAACACAAAATGTTGTTCTTAATTACAGAGGGGGAGAGACAGCGCAGAGAGGGGCTGCAGCTCCTGCATGATCCCCTCGGGTTCACTTTCTGAACTACAGAAGGCAGGCAAATTGAACATCTACTGCAGCATAAGTGCACACACTGTGCTAAAAATAATAGTCAATATTATGTCAATCATTCTTCCAACCTGAGCATTACAGCCTACATTTGGCATGCTTTACATAATGGGTATATACTGTACATCATAGCAAGC
The DNA here is from genome assembly GCF_020085105.1 of Siniperca chuatsi. NCBI lineage: Eukaryota > Metazoa > Chordata > Actinopteri > Centrarchiformes > Sinipercidae > Siniperca > Siniperca chuatsi. Next base: position 18,238,187 of record NC_058046.1, on the reverse strand, counting down.
ATGCAGAGAGCTCACAGCTACATGGACCATGAAACCTTTTGCATTTGCCGAATGTCAGCTCCACTTGAATGAGAGATTATGCATATTATGTGATTACAAGCACTGGTCCTCCTTTGGAGAGTTAAGTGCTGTGACCCTGACCATGCTCATCAGCGCTGATGCCCTCATGACTACAGATGAGGACTAAATACTTTAGCGTTCATCCTCAGTGGTTGTGATTTTTTTCCCCCTGTCTTCTTGCTACACATCTAATGGAAAAGATCACAAGTACATGAAAAGCAGTCCAGGCAGAGAAAAGTAATCACTGGATTCCTGATATGGATGTAATACATGATTGGTAAGGACAGGATACTTTAAAATGTGTTCAGCAAGAGTTGAATCATTTTCTGCTTAAAACAGAAATCAGTAACAATCTCTTGAGCTGTTAGAGTGAATTCATTGTCACTTCCTTAATAAATTTGACTGCAAAATAGATAGCAATGAAATAAAGGGAGAGAAATAGCAAATATGACATTCAAATGTAGTCCATTTTAAGACATTTTGAGACATACCTATAAGTGATCTAATATGATATTCAATACGAAGATAATGAATAATGTATTGCAATTAAATAAGATATTTAATATGATCACAATCAGAATGCAGTCTTGCTTTAAGGACAGGGTGATCAGTTATTTTGAAAAGCTCCTGCTGATTTTTTACCTGCTACCATGTCATTAACATTTTATAATCACATCATTATTTGTGTATAATCTGTACACTATAATCTGAACACACTATATTAAAACCATCCTCCACACTGATTAACATCCTCCCTCAGTTACACTGCTGTATTTGCTGCATCAAAAAGTGTCTTGTTTCCTTCCATTTGTTCCCTGTGCTTTCTTCAGTCACAGATTTTGTTGGCTAATCAAAGAGTCGTTTTATTTCACAATTCTTTAAAATCACGCCCTCCACAGTATTATCCTCCTGTAAGTGAATGCAATCATGCAAAATGGCCACTTTTGTATTTCTAGCATTTAACAAAGCCCAATGCATATTTATGAATATTGTTGTAGTGCCAGCAATCCCTATAATCTTCTAGGAAAATGCATGAAATAAAACATGACGGAATCCTTAAAATGGCTACTTGAGTAAGTTTCTCTGACGACCAAGGACCCTAACAGCTGATAAACAATCATCACACAGAGAGAGAGCACACCACTAATGTGCAGCGGATGATAAAGACCCCTTCTTGTCTCCTGATGGCACTGCAGCGGGACGATCACAGCACTGATGTCATCTCTTGCTGCAAGGCCAAGTCTGCTTTAGCATTCAACAGAGCGGCTGTGAGAGGATAGCCTGCCACTCAAGATTTATTGATGGAATCCAGAACAAAAAAAATCTGATGCGGGGTCAATGAGGGAAGGTCCTGGCCTATCTCTGCTCAGCTTGAAACTGTGTCCAGTGGAACAGCAGCTGTCACAAAGTGCTCACACGCACGGACAGCAGTTCTGAGAAATTAGAAAATGTCAACACAATTTATGAACATGCAAGGACGGAAGGCCAAACTGTGACTGAATTATACAACACCCTCTAAACATATGTAAACACACACAGGAAGCCAGACTCATTTAACTTTGGAATACAATTTTGATCAAATAAGTAATCAATCGAACAAAAAATTAAAATAACCGATCATTTCTATGCTATGAAGTCACAAACCCAAATTCAGTGACAACAAAAAGCTCTAACAATGTTTGCTTTTTTTCTATTGGATGACTCTGGCTGGGAAATAAAGTTAAAACCATTACCACAATATTAATAGAGATATTTTCTGATATAAATACCTTCCACAATACGGTAAATGTTTGCAATATCACATGTGGATAATAATCAAACTGATTCAATGAAATGAACCACGTTCCACTGTCAGTGGTGGAGGAAGTATTCAAATCCTTTTCTTAAGTAAAAGTAGCAAAAAAAATATATACTCAGCAATCATCAGTAAAATGTACTTAAAGTATCAAAGGTAACAGTACTGGCTCTGCAGTAAAATGACCTTTGACTGACATATTATTATACAGTATATTGCATTAATAGATTGTTAATACTGATGCATCGATGTTAGAGCAGAATTTTACTGTTGTAGATGGTTGAGGTGGGGCTAGTTCTAACTACTTTATACACAGTTAGCTAGTAGTCCAGTGGTTCCCAACCTAGGGGTCGGGCCCCTCCAAAGGGCCACAAGATAAATCTGAGGGGTCGTGAGATGGTTAATGGGAGAGGAAAGAAGAAAAAAAAAAAACAAAGTTCTGATACACAAATATGTTTTAAGTTTTTGAACTGTACTCTCAGAAAATAGAAATACTTAAGTAAAGGACAAGTATCACAAAATGACTTGAGTAAATGTACTTTGTTACTAACCATGTTCCACTGCCAGTGAACGAAGTATTCATATTATTTACTTAAGTACAAGTAGCAACACCATATTGTAAAAAGTACTCCATTACAAGGTAAAAGTATTGAAGTGAATTTTACTGCAAAATCTGTTATATTATTATACTATATTATTATTTCTGATGCATCAAGAGGTAGGTAGCATTTCAATGATGTAAAAAGTTGAGGAGGTACCAATTTTAAATACTTTATTTATAACTGTTGGGTAGTTTTATCTACAGCAAAGGATCCAATCTCATAAGTTGAAATGTAGTTAATATTCTTCTGACCCCCCTCATCAACACCAATCACTGATTTTAGAGACATGTCCTACTTCTTTGTTTCTTATAGAAAGAAGCAGCAGAAATAGTGGTGATAATAGTGGCAGAAGTAGCACTGTAGCAGTTGGAGTTTTATAATTAGCATTCAGAGTGAAAGCAGGATGACGTGACCGTTGGCAGAGTTTCTAAGTTCTGGCCCAATGGACAGAGAGTAAACTCCACAGGGGAGTCTCCGGGGAGCGAGACATGCTGGGTTTGAGAGGGGTTATTGGACTGTGCTATCTCTCTGACTGTGAGCCACTGGGGACTGGAGCAGAGGTGCCTGATGGTGCACTGAAGCCTGAGTGTGACACCTGGGCTGTCTGTCACGGCCACAAACACAGACAATGTGACACTTGACAGGATAGGAGTTGAGGCTGCAACACCAGAAGTCAAGACCCAGCTGACAGTAAGGATGAGAGGCGTGCAGTTCAACTCAATAATTTCCCCGACACACTTAAATCCAAGCCTGTTTGTCTCTTTCCTCCTTTCTCTTTCTTCCCCTTTCTTCAGCATTCATGGCCCTTTAAATAAATCAGGGTCCTGAGGAGGCTGAACCCATCAATTACAGTCATCTGATGAGACTGTGTGTGTGTGTGTGTGAGTGTGTATTAATCAACAGTGTGAGGCGTGTGACAGGCTGAAAAGAGACAGGATGAAGGGCTGCACTGCCAGAGAGCTTTAAGAGGAGCTCTGACAAACAGGCTCTTAAGATGAATTTCCCAGTCTGCATCGCTAAACTAAACTGATATCCAATTATGTTTCCCACATCGACAAGCTAACGGAGCAGCTGTGAGCAGCAAGGGCTTGCAGTGTCAAGATTGGCCTGGTGCGAGGCAAAGAAACCCAGGACCTTGAAGGAGATGTCAAAAGGAGGCCGGAGTCAGCCGCTTGAGTGAGCGATGGTCCACACGCTTGCCTGAAAGCATGACATTGCCAAAGGGGGAAAAACACCATTTTATCATTCAGTGCGATTCGCACCCTCTCTCCCTGTCAAACATGCCATATGTCCCCGTCACAGGTCGTCTTGCTGGCTTATCGAGTGTGACAGGGCTATTCACACACTGCTCCCAATCAGACACCATCTCCTGCAGAAAAAAAAAAATCACCACCATAGCACAGTGACAGTCTGTCAGGCAGAGGGCACCAGCCTCCACAGGGCCTTGGCTGAGAGTCTGCCCATCTGGGGGGAGGGGGCAAAGGCCAGGGGTTACGATGGGAGACGCAACGCAGGCATCCACACATTCCATGCACACTCATGCTGTTGACACTTTTCCTTCGTAATTCAATCAGCAACAAGGCACAGCTTAAATTCGAGTCCATACACATCAAAGCATCAAACAAAAGCTGTAATAAAAAGTGCTAATAAAGCGTTTGAGTTTAAAAACTACTGTGTTTCATGTTGAGTCTACATGCTGCTCTCAGTAACATTAAAACACGCATAGTTGCTCTATGAATTACATTTGACTTGTCACTGGATGATGTAGATCATTGCGACTGTGAAACAGGTTATTTGCCTGACAGGAAACAAAAGTGGTATGTAAACCTCACCTGGGACTTTACACCGTGACCTGGTCACCAGCCTATTTTCCTAACCACTAGACCATACGAGCTTGTGTGTTATGCCAATCTGAGGCTACAAGTCAGGACAACCAGAGGTCACTGATATCCATATGGAGGGCGCACAGTCTCAGAGCTTTGAAGGAGAAGATTTGCTTGTCTCCATGCACTTCTGGAGTCTGCAAATGTTTACTTTGATGCCAAAGAATCTCAGTGGTACTTAGCCACTTGGCTCCAAACACAATAACACTGCAGATGCTGAATATATTCACTAAGTGAGCAATCAGTTGCAAAGTGGGCTGGAAATTACCCCCCCTCCCCCCCATGATGATATGCATAGAGAAATAAGTCAGAGAGCGAGAGAACGAGTAGTGGGGCAAGGGAGAGAAGTGGTATCACCTGATCTGTCTTATCTTAAAAAGCGGCGGGATGTGTCACCTCAACTCTTCAGAAAAAGAGATAGAACCCTCCTGGCACATTTTTATGTGAAAGATTTCTGTGAAATGATTGCTAATCTATGCAAAAAAGCAATCAGTGACTCATTCATAATGCATGAGCAATGAGATACCAATTTTGCAACGCTTTTGGATTATTAGATGTTATCGTGAATGCAGCAAATGAAATATGAACACTCCTACCTGTCCTATTGTAATTACATGACTGCAGTGGTCGAGAGATACACTAGGAGAGGGGAAAAATATGAAGAAAGAAACATACAGAGAGACAGACCAGCAGATAGAACATCCATTACTATCTGACTGCAGATAGCTCTAGATGGGAATATTTGTTTCTAACAGCTTTATGTATCCATTTGTGCCATGATTTATCAACCTAAAAGCTGTGGTTTTAAGTACATCTGGCTGACATTTTAATGGTCCATCAATCACACGGTGTCATGTGGTAACAGTTTGAGATCATCCTCCTCTCCGAGCCTCTGAGAAAAAAAGAAACTGAATCCAATAAATTGGCTGCAATCCCAGGAAAATGATGAGAACCTATTTCTAATTCAAAGCAAGTTCAAAGTATGAATGTAAGATAAGCTGCTTCTCAAATTAATGCAAATCAAATTTCATTTAGGATATTTTTGTTCTATATAGACCCTAATGCATTGAATATATTCCTGTGCCAGTTTCCAAACTGTGGTTTAAAGCATGACAAAATTACAATTCCTGTTTGGATTAGTGGCTTCAGATTAATAAATTCAATGTATTATCAAAGTATAATGTATTTCTTGTGCAGGAGCCATATATGCATACGCATCATGAACAAAAAGAGACCATTAAACTGGATACCAAAACATAGAAAAATACTGCTAAACCTCTGATTTATCCCAGAATACTGGACATGCCTTTTTTCTCACAAGATCAGTTCATTTTAAAAGAGAGAGTTAAAGAGAGTTAAAGTGATGAACTTTGACCCTCCCAGTCTTATCAGGGTGTTTCTAACACTCACATTCAATTGGTCCCATATGAGACAGAGACTGGCAGCATGCAGCACAGCCTCTCTTCTTCCTTCTTCTGTTTAAACATAAAAAAAAAACAGAAGCCTGACTTTTTTAACTTCAGTGTTAATGTGTCTGGATTGCACCTGGTGGCCTTATGAAAAGCGCAGACAGATTTCATACTTTTACATTCTGGGCAACTTCGACACAAGGGATTTGCTCTTATAACGGAGCACAGCAAGGATGAAGGGTGGTATAAAAATCAATGAGGCTTTTCAAAGGCAACAAGAAAAACCAGCGCCTTAGCCTGCAATTAAACAAGAGCGCTCCTGGCACTGAGAAATGACAGAGTATGTTGCAGGTGCCCTCGACTTCACAGAATCAATTACAGGATCGATACAACGACATGATACAATTCCATGATGGAAAATGGGACGTGGACTGGGATTTACTAAGTGTCATGCGTTTCAGATGTTTACAATAATACAGCTCAAGCAGGTCTGTGGGCCCATTCCATAAACATGACTGAAGCCCACTTCTAGACCAAACAGATCCTCCAGGTGGAAACCTCATTTGAAATATTTTGTCTAAGGTTGAGGCCGGGAGCCCCATAAAGGGTCACAAAAAAATAACTGAAGGCTCACAAGATGATGAACAGGACAGGAAAGCAGAAAAAAACAAGTCTGCAACAGAAAATCTGGTTTACTTTTTGAGACCTAATATTTGCTTTTTTTGTGGCAATGCTAGCAATCCGTCTGTCAGACAGTCAGTCCACCGCTTTGGTCCAGCGTGAAATATCTCAACAACTATTTGATGGATTACTGGGAAATTCTGTACAGACATTCATGGTCCCCAGAGGATGGATATGACTTACTTTTTGTGATCCCCTGGCTTTTCTTATAGCGCGAGGTGTCTGTCTATTGGACTATTGGATGGATTGTCATGACATTTTGCAGACATTCATGTGCTCCTCAGGATGAATTGTGATAGTCCTTTAACTTTTCTTTTAATGAATATATGAATTACTGGATAATTTTACCACTTCGGGCCTCTAAAAATGAATCCAATAAAACAAGGGGGAAAATTCATTCTTCACAACTATTGTCCCTAAAAACTAAATCCTGTTCTTTGACAGCGCCCTTGTACCCTGCTGTCTTAATTGGACCACTGCTACAACACCGTCAGCCACCAACCCGACTTACCAAAAGGGCAAACACCCCCAGGAGGATCATACAGTCCATCATGACAGAGAGGAGCTCATGATGTTGATGTTGCCCCTGTCAGTGTGCCAAAATGAAGGCTGGGAGAGGATGGTTGCACAAATCTTACCTGCTGTGGACAATTGCACATCCCCTTTCGACATAAATGTCATGACATAAATTATAATATACACACGTCATTTTCCACAACAGCAACTGACAACATGTTGTGATCCAGAGGCCTCTATATGTAAACGCAAACACTCACTGTGGGAAGTCATACACTGAATCCCTGTTAGTAAAACCAGTGGCCAACAGCAACATGATATCTTGTCAATCAGGTCTAATTCTGTATTCAAACTTAATGGCTCCTGACAAGCATTTCACCAGTCTACTGAAGCACCAGAGGGAATGTGTCACAGTGAGCATGACCACTCAGCAAATTCACATTTAACGTTTCATTCCTCCTGCTTGGACAAAATGAATTATACATCCTTGATTCTCCCACATTGATCCATCCAGACAAAACTCCCTAAACATTAAATGATTTGTACGTCTCCTTCCTCACTGCTAGGACAGCAAACGGTTTTCACCGTACCTCTCCGACTCTGACATTCTCCCTCAATCCTTGACCCCCTTTCCTCACTCCCTCTGTTATCTTAAATAATCTCAGGGCCTCTTTAGATTCTATTCATCAGAGCAGAAAGAAGCAGGCGCTGACATTGATAAAAAAAAAAAAAAAAAACATCTGTGCCTTGCAGGGGTAAAAGGAGTGAGACAGAAAAGAAAGAGAGGGGCTTCAAATGAAACAGGCTCTGTTGTCTCCCTCTTGTCCCCCCTCGTCAATGCCATTTCAATTGAAAAGCGCAGTGGTAATTAAATTCCAGCAGGGGTTAGGGGCAACTGTGCGGCGCAGTGACGGGGGGCTGCCCTGACATAAAGATGACACAATTCAAGAGGACAGAGGGGGCCAGGCGGAAAAGAAGGGAGGGTGACAAATGTTGTTTATTCACGTACACTGCCAAATTCGTACTAGTCAATCTTCATGACATTTAAAAAACAGAAAATGAAATGGATATTCAGACTCAACTGAATCCCACAATGACCTTTTCCCCAAATCAGGGATATTCTAAAGAGATCCGTCTTCTATATCTGCGGCATGCGCAGAATATTTTGTAATGCTTACGAGGATGAGCAATTAGGTGGTGAAGAATTTGGGAAAGCTGGTGTGTGTGTGTGTGTGCATATGTGTCAGCACAAATGTGTGACTCACAGAAGGACGCTGGATGTTGTTGATTCACATTATAGTGGCGCTAATCCAGAAGCTCCAGAGAGGCCACACACTCCTGTTGTCCCCCTCTCCCCATCCTCCATTAGCAAAACAACACAGCCTATAACTGCGGAAATGAACAATGCATGGCATGCATTATTTTGAAATAAAATCTTTGCCAAACTGTAATAGATATTTTATATTATTCTCTTAGAGATTTCAAATGAATAAATCACAGAAAAGTCTTTGGTTTCAGCATTTTGCATTTAAAACACTTTCATGTTAAAAGTAGAGCACAATAAAAGGGCATTGCAGCATCAAAGAAACATTCATCTGTCTTAATCATAAGAATTTATGAGTGTAAGTTTTACATTATATGCAAATGGTCCTCAGAGTAGATTAATGACATTATCATTTCCTGGTCTCAGCTTGTTCAGACATATTCTCACCAACGCTGTTCACGATGCAGAGAAATATTAAAGCACAGTCACTTTCATAAACCTCTTTGTAGAACTGTGAAGATTAAGGGGAAAAAAACTGAATAGTCTTTGAGCTTTGTTAAAGAACCAAAACAAAAAACAATTTAATTTATCAAACTTTTCCTCCGTTATCATTTTCTGTCAAATGAATTCTACAAATGAACAGTTTCAGTCTAGCTGTTATCCAACATTTCATGTTACAATGCCAGGAGTGCGCAATTAATGACTGACGATCATCAAATCCATTAAGATAGGTTAGCCCTACCGCTTTAAACATTTGGATGAAACTATAAATTAATTATGTCAGTGCTTCACTTACACATTAATCAATTTATCAGAGCCTCTTACCATGAATCCTGTTTCATAAAAGGCATTCGTACAAATCTGATGCCATCTAGTGGACAAAGTGCTCAGTACATATAATTGTACCCTTGAATATGTTTGACGAGCAAACACTCCATGAGATGCTTCGCCAAAAAATTTAATCCACTTAATTTTCTCACAGTTCAAAATGAATATCAGCAATTTGTTAGAGACACAGTTGCCTCGTTGTTAGTTTTAAAAAGATTATATTGTTTTTCAGTCAGGAAAATCTATAATTAACACTTCAGGAAGCTGTCCAGCTCTGCTCGGTGTGAAATCTTCCTTAGTCCACTTGGCTCACTTCATTAGTTGAACAACAACAAAAAGACTGTCCTCTTGTTCAGCTACAGTCACCGGTGGTTGTCAGTAACGGTTTAAAATCTCCAGAACTTCCTCCTTAACAGAGAGAGTAGAGTGCTGCTGGATACCCGGCCCGCCAATACTCGTTTCCCAGCAGTCAAAGCCGCAGTCTCTCAAGTCCTGCACTGTAGCCTGGGCAACAGAGGACTCTGTTTCTACAAATTAAACAAGTTATAATTAAGTCATGCCAAGGTGGGCTATAATACATAAAAATAATAAAAATGTAGTACAATCTAATGGGACAGCTGTTGCTGAATGTAAAGACTGATATTTAGTGTATATGACTAAATGGGCTACAGTGGTGCTTTCAGGGGTGAATCTGTAAAGTCTCTGTCACTAACAGCAAAAGGACAACACTGGAGCCACACGAAAACCTTGTCACTTAAATCAATAATCTCATAGATGTAGAAAAATAAGGACTCTGCAATCAGTGCGATCCTGCCAAACATCTGAGAACATTAGAGGAGACAAATACTAGGGCTGTTTCACTAAGACGGAAACGGTTGCTAAGAAAACAAATAAAGAGCATTTGGAAATCTATTTAGAGGATTTTAAACTTGTTAAAATTCAGCATGCTACAGGCTGCAGGCATAAACAAAGACTGAACTCACAGGTTCTTTGCTTGTTTGTTTTGTTCAAGAGAGGATGATACAAAGTTTCCTTATAACCAATTGTACAGTATTACCCACACACCAAAGGTTTCTCATCATTTCCTGCCACTCAAATCGTTGCTTCAGAGAGGAAGAGTGAGGCAGCGTTTGAGGAAAACATTTGTTGTCAGCAGGAGTCTTGACAGTTTGGCTCATCAAACTTCCCTCATCAAATTGAATTCATTATAAGACAAATCCATTGAAGGAAACCTTGACAAAATGAGAGATTCATTTAAATTTAAATTAAAGTCTCAATAGAGGAGGTGATATTCCAAAATGTCTTTCCCAAAGAGAGACGTTTTGGAGTGACAGGTTTACAACACTATGGTCCCCACAGGCCTTAATGGCAGTTTTACTTTTAAATCTTTCTTTTAATGTTTGAATTTTGCATGCCACAGCAGTTGTGTTACTAAGCCTGGGTCTCTGTTTCTGACCTTTCACTTGCCTCTTGGTGCTATCTGAGTGTTTACACCCCTTTCAGGTGTGCTCTGCTGCACACCTGTGTTGAATAAGGTCATTTGCTTGATTGTCTTATATATACGTGATTTGCTGAGGGAGGCCCATGGCCAAAACACGTCAGCAATGGTATTTTAATAAAAATGTAAAGCTCTACAGGCATTGTTTGCTTTGATGGTGTGTCACTTTTTTCCTTCTTTTGAGCCCCACAAACTTTTGACTTTATACGAACATTTAAAATACCACAGCAGAACAATTGGCCTACAGTACCTGGTCTCAGAAGGGTGATGCCACAGCCTCCTCCCCCTGCGCCAGTTAGCTTGCTGTGGAGCCCTTTGGCCAGTGTGACCCGGCACAGTGTGTCCAGGGCAGGGTGTCCCACACCCATCACATTCAGATGGTGCTGGTTAATGTCAATGAGCTCCTACAAATGATATGACACAGCTGTCGTTAATACCTATTGGCAGAGAAGTAGTCGTGTAGATGTGAATATGGACTCTTTAAGACATTTTACATTAAAAAAAGGAATTTGGTATTGTATTTTAAGTATTACAATTACATTTTAGCAATGCAACGTCTCAATGACACGTTTATGATGCAAGATGGTTTACGCCTAATATTTTGTACCTCTAGAATATTGTAGTGCTCTCCTGTGATGGGCTCACTGGTCATCTCTGATAGGACTTTCTCACAAGTGCAGGAAATGGCATCAACTGAGTCCAGCACTGGGGTCATGATAGAGGGAAACTACAGGAGAGGAAAACAAACACAAAGGAAATCAACATCCCCAACATCATGTGTGCCCAGCATTTCTACACAAAGTCATTACTGCAGATTATGTGTCTTTAAAAAGCTGTTTTATAGGCTGTATACAAACACAGATTGTAAAATGGCAGGTTTGACTTTGGTTGTGCTCGAGTCTGATCATAACACTGCCACAACACCATCCAGGCCTATATGTCTGAGGCAGAAATCTTCACACCTGCTGGTGTCACCAAGGCAACAGCACACAGGGGTGCTGGCTAAGAGTTTAATTTCAATATTTTATGAAGGCACTCAACGCCAGGCTCTGGAGTATCTGCCATGCAAAAGCACCGCCTATTATATTAATTACAGTGCCGGCAAGTAACGCACGGGGGAGGAAGAAACCATTTAGTACCTTGTTAATCTTGTCCTTCACCCTGGCAACAAGTACCTTGGTGCTGCGCGGTACTTTGGTGTTAGTGAGGAGGATTCTTAATAACGGCACCCTGGAAGTAAAGCAGACAGATCAGAGAGTTCATGCAGATGTATTATTCTGGTGCTCTGCTGATGCACTAATTTTACCCAGACAATATTTGTTTTCTTTGAGAAAAAAACAAACACTATGATCTTATTAATTCACTGTGTAGTCTTTTTTAAATGAAATCAAATTACAAAATTGTTAATCGGTGCCAATACCTGCTCAGTGGTATTATCTTCCCGGCCAAGAATCTCAGCATGCCACCTGCATACAGGGAAATCAAAATCATTAAATAGATAATTATCAAATGATAATGAACAGTGGTGGTACAATACTCCGGTGATCCCATTGAAGAGTGTTCTGTGTCCACGGAGATAGAGGGAGGTATAACACCATATGTACTGTACCAGATCATTTCAGGCCTCACCCCATGTTCCTACAGCGTTGTCCACTCCTGAAGGATTACCATGGATGATCATCTCCCCTTGGAAAGCCCAGCTGTTGATCAGCTCCAGGTCCTCCTGACACCACCTGCAATTATTCATAAACTAAAGGAGAACTTTGCAGCCCAATAGACCCTCTCAGCCCTAACCTCTAACTACCTCTTCATCTCCTAACCAAACACTGGTATATGGGAGGATGTATGTTTAATAAATGATCATACAGATGCTTCCTGAAAAGATTTTGTCATTAGATATTTGATTGAAATTTGTAGTTGTGATTTGAATTTCTGCCCCCTGTCAACCCAGGATAGAAACAATGTCGTGAATGGATCCAAATTGGTAGGTACAAAACACCATCAACATCTTACAACATAATGCAATCCAACACAAAAACACCACAACCTAGGGGCTCACAAATTACAGTAGAGTTTACATACTAGAGCTGTCAGGACTCCCTGCTCTCGTTGGTTTCAACGGTTCATACGGAACTTAGTAAAAGAGCATTCATGTGGGCAGCTCTGTGTACTTGAAATGAGCTCCAAAAAAACGTTTAAATTATTTCAAGTGACTAATGAATGTAATTTCAAAATTATGGACTGTTAAAGGATTGAAATAGGAAAGTGCAGTATTTTAATTAATTCATTTCTGAGAAAGTTTTTATGTTCTTTCCTTTTTTCTTTATTCTTCTCATTTCTCTGTAGGTTATTTTGTGTTGTTTTGTGTGACATAATTATGCAGCCATTTGGCTACAATGCTCTTGGAAGTCAAACCAAGTGTAAAATCCCCTCTTTGGTCCCTTTTAAGAGCATCAGGCCAAATAATCCTGTCTACGCAAAACAGTAGTATACACAAACTGCATACAGAGCTTATTAAAGAGACCTTCCCTCAGTATAATGTTACCTGGCAATGTGATCCCACTCTTTGAGAGGAGCGGGAATGGCTCCACTCACACAAAGCAGAGCTGCAGCTAAACACACAGAGTAGGCAGCACTTGACCCCAGTCCTGCTCCAGTCGGCAGCTCCGACCACACAGACACCGTCAAGCTGGGCAGCTCACTGAGAAAGAAACATAAAAACTGAGCTTCTGTTTGTATATAAACACTTAAATACTGTGCATATGACTTAATACTGTTATTAGGAGTTGACTTCAGAGGACTGTGCTGAATGTAACAGTAACAATTAATTGGTACAGTTACAGTGTAACTATAAGGAGTGTGTAATAAATAGTAATCCATACACTTAAACATATACAGAACTATATGCAGCAAAAACTTGCTTGGCATTGCTGTCATTGTCTGTGAGGGAAGTTGCTTTTGAGCAGACGGGAGAATACTCTAAACTAATTGTCCGGCTCTTCTCTTGAGGTAAAAACACATCCAGACTTGTTAAAGGCTGCAGTGTGGACCAGTGCCAGACTCTCATTAGCGGCCGTCCTGTCAGAACCCATCACCTCTCTCAGACACGGCAGCATCGTGTCAGTGCAGATTAAACCTCCAGGCAACCTGCAGCTCTAATGTTCCTGAGCATCTTCCCTGTTCACAGCTGCTGGAGTCGAGTGAAAATGGCCCTCAACTCCCTGAACATCCAACTGTACATCAACAGTGAGTACATTTTTTCAAATAAAGCATTTCCAAAAGAGATGGTCTTTCCAATGTCTATTATTTTTTCAAAACTGTGTGACTGCATGAGGGCAGTAAGGCAGAAACATCAGTGTAATAAACCTTCAGATGGAGACCATTACTTGGGACCTTTGTTATATTCTACTAGTTTCAGATACATTTACAGCATTTAGCTGACACAAAAGCTGAACAATTCAGTATAATTTAATTTCAATGGTCACAGTGAAAGGATAACATGTAATAAGCAAATTAGCAAATTATAAATTATGTAGTGTGCAGTGTATAAATTATACACTTTGCATGCGCCACCTACAGGCACAGAAAGTAATAGCTGCTGCAATTTTGACAGCTGCGCCACCTTCAGGCAATGAGTGAGCTGAAGTTTTTTTGTCTTTTATACAGCTGTATTTTTTGAATGTGTATCTCTGAGGTTTTACATTGAACATGCGTACCACCTTTAGCTATAATAAAATAATTTATAGAAACATATAGGAACATCATTATGTCAAGCAATCCTCCAGAGGACAGATGCTCCGCAGCACGTCCAAGATCAGCTCTCCACTCTGCTCCACGGTGAATACGAGACGAGTCTCTTTTTCAGAATCAGAATCACAAATCAGAATCAGAAATACTTTAATGATCCCCGAGGGGAAACTCTTTTGTTACAGCTGCTCACTATCACGTCAGTGGACACAGGGATAGAAGTTCTAAGCAAATCGAATATAATACACTATAATACAGGTAAGATAAATTAAGTACAAAGTGGATACAAGTATAAAATTAAAATAACTGTAAAGTACAAAGTGGATTTACTGGTTGATGATAAGTATGTACGGTACAATAACACAATTGACAGAAGCCGCGTTAAACTGCACAGAGCAGATCGAAGACACAGAAATGACATAGAGAATCCAGACAATTTTCAAAATAAAACACCCTGTGCAGACTCCCAATCATATATCAACAAAAAACACAACTAAAAACAGCCAAAAAAAAAAGAAACCATTTAATTACATCGCCTACTTGCCCATGGTAGAAGCACAAAAGTCGACCAAATCAACAAGTCAACAACGTCTGGTAGGTAAACTGCTCTGCTGCTGAAACGCTCCCATTGGGGAACAAAACCGGCTCACAGATGTTATAGAGCCGTGCCTGGTGGAATCCCAGCGTAAGTATGTTTTCATTAGTGTATAATCACCTGAAAATAAGAATCGTTGTGCTTTCATTACCTTAGAAAAAGCCCTTTATATCTACAGAGGGAGCAGGTCCCCTTCCACAGAGTCCGCCATATTGCACCGCCATGCCTCTACAGTAGCAAAACATTATGTTGTTTCTGAGATTTTCTGGGACAAGTGAGTCTCAGATCTTGTGAGGACCCCCCTCCTCTCCCCAAAGCACAGTCACAGGAGGACAGTCCTGGAGGGCAGAGGACTCATGATGATACGAGCAGAGGACACACTTTCCACCTCCACCTGACAAAAATGTAGTATTTTACACCTAAAACTCTCTCACACATACAATCAGTAGCTATAAAAAATAAAAAAAAGTTGCAGCTGCAACACTCAAAAATGCCAAATATGCAGTGTAAAATTTTCAGATGCTATTGCTTTCCATTGCCTGTAGATGGAGTACATCAACATGTCTACATTACAACTTACTTTGCTTGCCAACGGTGCCCTAGATTGGACTGAAACAACTGGCACTACTGGACGATATTTGCTCGGCCTGGTCTCTGGTTTTCCATACAAATATCTGCAATGTGTAATGTGATTTTTGTGGTCGTCTGAGCCAACTGGCTGCAATAATAAAATAAACAAATGCTGGGAAGAAATAGTAGCACTATCTCACCCTGATCCAAACAGTGAGATGTAGATGTAGAGGAAGGCTATGGTGGCCATGTTGCAAGTATCCACGTTTCCATTGGTTACACCAACAAATTCATGCAATCTCCTCACAAGTTCAGCATCAAGACGTTTCACCTCCTCCCTCTTACCTGTTAACATGAGTTACAAGATACAACAACCATCAAAATCTCTAAAATAATATTCCAACAGCGTACACTTTGATCTATAAGTGTATGAAAAATATACATATAGTGTATATAATGAAAACTACTGCAAAATGTAGTAATTCACATATATATGATGCAAAATGTCTCAACACTGAAATGTCCCTGTACTGTAGGCTATGTACTGGACTATGGGATGCATGATGCAGATACAACAGTAAAAAATGCAGCATATGTAGGTGCTAATGGTCCACAGTGCTGCATTATCCCTTACCACAGGAATAAGAAACACACTGCTTCAGTTCAGACAGGTCCCAGCAGCAGAATGTGTCAATATTTGGGAGGTTGATGCAAACATTGCCAGTAGTGGTGGCTTTCAACCGTAAATATGTTCTCAGGTTCAAACTCACAGCAAGAGCCACCTGTAATGGAGCAGAGAACACAGGGTGGTTAACTGGTCAGACCTCTTCAATATACATGTATGCATATTTTATGTATATTTTACATTACTTTCATTTTCCAATGCATACCATAGTTTGTTGTCTACTATATCCTATCCAGGCAATTATTGGTTTCCATTTCTTTACAGTACATTAGGAAAATCAACGTGCAGAGATGTACTTAAATAGAATAGTAGTGACTTAAAGCTTCACTTTAAAATCTTTTTTCAAACACATTATTGTATAGTTTGCCTTACAACTGTGAATGGATATACATACACACATATCATGATTATGATTATGATTATGACTGCTTTAGTTGCCCTAGGGTCTGTGGTCGAGGTGGGGGCCTTGTTACTGTCTATAGGAAGCATTTTAAGTGTGACCTCATAGCTTGCAATGATTTTTCCTCCTTTGAAGTGCTCATGTTTAAACTTGGTGGCCCCCTCCCAGTCATATTTGCTATTATATATCGCCCCCCTAAACCAGCTGGCTCCTTCTTGTTGGAACTCCCTGAGTTTTTATCCAGTCTTGTGTTAAATTATGATAGAATTGTTCTTTGTGGTGACTTTAATATTCACGTTGATGACTCCTCTAATGCCCTTGCTGCTGATTTTTAAATATCACTAACTCTTTCAACTTACAACAACATGTGTCTGGCCAAACTCATTCCATTGGCCACACCTTAGACCTAGTCTTTACTTTGGGCCTGAAAACCCCATCTGTGGAAACCAGGGACATGTTTGTATCTGATCACCTATGCAT